>NC_141755.1:114651481-115290370 GCF_982258835.1 Parasteatoda tepidariorum | reverse complement strand
ATATAATACCTGGTCCAATTAAAATATTATAGGTCAATATTAAGGTCCGAAATCGGGCTAACAGTGAAGAGGGACTTTGCGCTTTCTATCTTTAAAGGGTTTTAGAAGGCGAATTTCCTCATTTTGAGCAATAGTGAATTAAGTCATTTTTAAGGTCAGATATCGTGCCGTTTGTTAGCATTGAAAAGTGTCTTCGAATTTCCTTGTTTTAATGTACTATTTAAAATATACATAGTGTACCCCCTAATTCACCTATAATTATTTCCTGTGGTAGGGTACACTATTACCCTGCAATATAATACCTGGTCCAACTAAAATATTATAGGTCAATATTAAAGTCTGATATCGCGCCTTGCGTTAGTTAACCATTGAAAGATGTCTTTGAATTTTTAAAGCATTTTAGAAGTCTTATTTCTTCATTTTAAGCTTCTCAGAACACTTTATTTCACATTGGCATACATAGTAAACTTTAGGGTCACGCTGAGTGCCCCCTAATTGACCTATAATTATTTCCTGTAGAAGTGTACACTATTACCCTGCAATATAATACCTGGTCCAATTAAAATATTATAGGTCAATATTAAGGTCCGAAATCGGGCTAACAGTGAAGAGGGACTTCGCGCTTCCTATCTTTAAAGGGTTTTAGAAGGCGAATTTCCTCATTTTAAGCTCTTCCGAACACTTATTTTAGATACGCACACATAGTAAAATACAGGAACTCATTGTGTTCCCTCTAATTGACATATAATTATTTCCTGTGGTAGGGTACACTATTACCCTGTAATATAATACCTGGTCCAACTAAAATATTATAGGTCAATATTAAGGTCTGATGTCGCGCCTTGCGTTAGTTAACCATTGAAAGATGTCTTTGAATTTTTAAAGCATTTTAGAAGTCTTATTTCTTCATTTTCAGCTTCTCAGAACACTTTATTTCACATAGGCATACATAGTAAACTTTAGGGTCACTCTGCGTGCCCCCTGATTGACCTATAATTATTTCCTGTAGAAGTGTTCACTATTACCCTGCAATATAATACCTGGTCCAATTAAAATATTATTGGTCAATATTAAGGTCTGAAATCGGGCTAACAGTGAAGAGGGAATTCGCGCTTCCTATCTTTAAAGAGTTTTAGAAGGCGAATTTCCTCATTTTAAGCTCTTCCGAACACTTATTTTAGATACGCACACATAGTAAAATACAGGAACTCATTGTGTTCCCTCTAATTGACATATAATTATTTCCCGAGGTAGGCTACACTATTACCCTGTAATATAATACCTGGTCCAACTAAAATATTATAGGTCAATATTAAGGTCTGATATCGCGCCTTGCGTTAGTTAACCATTGAAAGATGTCTTCGAATTTTTAAAGCATTTTAGAAGTCTTATTTCTTCATTTTAAGCTTCTCAGAACACTTTATTTCACATAGGCACACATAGTAAACTTTAGGGTCACGCTGTGTGCCCCCTAATTGACCTATAATTATTTCCTGTCGAAGTGTACACTATTACCCTGCAATATAATACCTGGACTAACTAAAATATTATAGGCCAATATTAAGATCCGATACCGTGGCGTTAGTTAACATTGAAAAGTGTCTTCAAATCTCCTTGTTTTAATGCACGATTTAAAATATACATAGTGTACCCCCTAATTCACCTATAATTATTTCCTGTGGTAGGGTACACTATTACCCTGCAATATCATACCTGGTCCAATTAAAATATTATAGGTCAACATTAAGGTCCGAAATCGGGCTAACAGTGAAGAGGGACTTCGAATTTCCTATCATTAAAGGGTTTTAGAAGGCGAATGTCCTCATTTTAAGCTCTTCCGAACACTTATTTTAGATACGCACACATAGTAAAATACAGGAACTCATTGTGTTCCCTCTAATTGACATATAATTATTTCCCGTGGTAGGGTACACTATTACCCTGTAATATAATACCTGGTCCAACTAAAATATTATAGGTCAATATTAAGGTCTGATATCGCGCCTTGCGTTAGTTAACCATTGAAAGATGTCTTTGAATTTTTAAAGCATTTTAGAAGTCTTATTTCTTCATTTTAAGCTTCTCAGAACACTTTATTTCACATAGGAATACATAGTAAACTTTAGGGTCACGCTGTGTGCCCCCTAATTGACCTATAATTATTTCCTGTAGAAGTGTACACTATTACCCTGTAAAAAAATACCTGAACCAACTAAAATATTATAGGCCAATATTAAGATCCGATACCGTGGCGTTAGTTAACATTGAAAAGTGTCTTCGAATTTCCTTGTTTTAATGCACTATTTTAAATATACATAGTGTACCCCCTAATTCACCTATAATTATTTCCTGTGGTAGGGTACACTGTTACCCTGCAATATAATTCCTGGTCCAATTAAAATATTATAGGTCAATATTAAGGTCCGAAATCGGGCTAACAGTGAAGAGGGACTTCGCGCTTCCTATCTTTAAAGGGTTTTAGAAGGCGAATTTCCTCATTTTAAGCTCTTCCGAACACTTATTTTAGATACGCACACATAGTAAAATACAGGAACTCATTGTGTTCCCTCTAATTGACATATAATTATTTCCCGTGGTAGGGTACACTATTACCCTGTAATATAATACCTAGTCCAACTAAAATATTGTAGGTCAATATTAAGGTCTGATATCGCGCATTGCGTTAGTTAACCATTGAAAGATGTCTTTGAATTTTTAAAGCATTTTAGAAGTCTTATTTCTTCATTTTAAGCTTCTCAGAACACTTTATTTCACATAGGCACACATAGTAAACTTTAGGGTCACGCTGAGTGCCCCCTAATTGACCTATAATTATTTCCTGTCGAAGTGTACACTATTACCCTGCAATATAATACCTGGACTAACTGAAATATTATAGGCCAATATTAAGATCCGATACCGTGGCGTTAGTTAACATTGAAAAGTGTCTTCAAATTTCCTTGTTTTAATGCACTATTTAAAATATACATAGTGTACCCCCTAATTCACCTATAATTATTTCCTGTGGTAGGGTACACTATTACCCTGCAATATAATACCTGGTCCAATTAAAATATTATAGGTCAACATTAAGGTCCGAAATCGGGCTAACAGTGAAGAGGGACTTCGCACTTCCTATCATTAAAGGGTTTTAGAAGGCGAATGTCCTCATTTTAAGCTCTTCCGAACACTTATTTTAGATACGCACACATAGTAAAATACAGGAACTCATTGTGTTCCCTCTAATTGACATATAATTATTTCCCGTGATAGGGTACACTATTACCCTGTAATATAATACCTGGTCCAACTAAAATATTATAGGTCAATATTAAGGTCTGATATCGCGCATTGCGTTAGTTAACCATTGAAAGATGTCTTTGAATTTTTAAAGCATTTTAGAAGTCTTATTTCTTCATTTTAAGCTTCTCAGAACACTTTATTTCACATAGGAAGACATAGTAAACTTTAGGGTCACGCTGTGTGCCCCCTAATTGACCTATAATTATTTCCTGTAGAAGTGTACACTATTACCCTGTAAAATAATACCTGAACCAACTAAAATATTATAGGCCAATATTAAGATCCGATACCGTGGCGTTAGTTAACATTGAAAAGTGTCTTCGAATTTCCTTGTTTTAATGCACTATTTTAAATATACATAGTGTACCCCCTAATTCACCTATAATTATTTCCTGTGGTAGGGTACACTGTTACCCTGCAATATAATTCCTGGTCCAATTAAAATATTATAGGTCAATATTAAGGTCCGAAATCGGGCTAACAGTGAAGAGGGACTTCGCGCTTCCTATCTTTAAAGGGTTTTAGAAGGCGAATTTCCTCATTTTAAGCTCTTCCGAACACTTATTTTAGATACGCACACATAGTAAAATACAGGAACTCATTGTGTTCCCTCTAATTGACATATAATTATTTCCCGTGGTAGGGTACACTATTACCCTGTAATATAATACCTGGTCCAACTAAAATATTGTAGGTCAATATTAAGGTCTGATATCGCGCATTGCGTTAGTTAACCATTGAAAGATGTCTTTGAATTTTTAAAGCATTTTAGAAGTCTTATTTCTTCATTTTAAGCTTCTCAGAACACTTTATTTCACATAGGCACACATAGTAAACTTTAGGGTCACGCTGAGTGCCCCCTAATTGACCTATAATTATTTCCTGTAGAAGTGTACACTATTACCCTGTAAAATAATACCTGAACCAACTAAAATATTATAGGCCAATATTAAGATCCGATACCGTGGCGTTAGTTAACATTGAAAAGTGTCTTCGAATTTCCTTGTTTTAATGCACTATTTTAAATATACATAGTGTACCCCCTAAATCACCTATAATTATTTCCTGTGGTAGGGTACACTATTACCCTGCAATATAATACCTGGTCCAATTAAAATATTATAGGTCAACATTAAGGTCCGAAATCGGGCTAACAGTGAAGAGGGACTTCTCACTTCCTATCATTAAAGGGTTTTAGAAGGCGAATTTCCTCATTTTAAGCTCTTCCGAACACTTATTTTAGATACGCACACATAGTAAAATACAGGAACTCATTGTGTTCCCTCTAATTGACATATAATTATTTCCCGTGGTAGGGTACACTATTACCCTGTAATATAATACCTGGTCCAACTAAAATATTATAGGTCAATATTAAGGTCTGATATCGCGCCTTGCGTTAGTTAACCATTGAAAGATGTCTTTGAATTTTTAAAGCATTTTAGAAGTCTTATTTCTTCATTTTAAGCTTCTCAGAACACTTTATTTCACATAGGAATACATAGTAAACTTTAGGGTCACGCTGTGTGCCCCCTAATTGACCTATAATTATTTCCTGTAGAAGTGTACACTATTACCCTGCAATATAATACCTGGTCCAATTCAAATATTATAGGTCAATATTAAGGTCCGAAATCGGGCTAACAGTGAAGAGGGACTTCGCGCTTCCTATCTTTAAAGGGTTTTAGAAGGCGAATTTCCTCATTTTAAGCTCTTCCGAACACTTATTTTAGATACGCACACATAGTAAAATACAGGAACTCATTGTGTTCCCTCTAATTGACATATAATTATTTCCCGTGGAAGGGTACACTATTACCCTGTAATATAATACCTGGTCCAACTAAAATATTATAGGTCAATATTAAGGTCTGATATCGCGCCTTGCGTTAGTTAACCATTGAAAGATGTCTTTGAATTTTTAAAGCATTTTCGAAGTCTTATTTCTTCATTTTAAGCTTCTCAGAACACTTTATTTCACATAGGCATACATAGTAAACTTTAGGGTCACCCTGTGTGCCCCCTAACTGACCTATAATTATTTCCTGTAGAAGTGTACACTATTACCCTGTAATATAATACCTGGTCCAACTAAAATATTATAGGTCAATATTAAGGTCTGATATCGCGCCTTGCGTTAGTTAACCATTGAAAGATGTCTTTGAATTTTTAAAGCATTTTAGAAGTCTTATTTCTTCATTTTAAGCTTCTCAGAACACTTTATTTCACATAGGCATACATAGTAAACTTTAGGGTCACGCTGTGTGCCCCCTAACTGACCTATAATTATTTCCTGTAGAAGTGTACACTATTACCCTGCAATATAATACCTGGTCCAATTAAAATATTATAGGTCAATATTAAGGTCCGAAATCGGGCTAACAGTGAAGAGGGACTTCGCGCTTCCTATCTTTAATGGGTTTTAGAAGGCGAATTTCCTCATTTTAAGCTCTTCCGAACACTTATTTTAGATACGCACACATAGTAAAATACAGGAACTCATTGTGTTCCCTCTAATTGACATATAATTATTTCCCGTGGTAGGGTACACTATTACACTGTAATATAATACCTGGTCCAACTAAAATATTATAGGTCAATATTAAGGTCTGATATCGCGCCTTGCGTTAGTTAACCATTGAAAGATGTCTTTGAATTTTTAAAGCATTTTAGAAGTCTTATTTCTTCATTTTAAGCTTCTCAGAACACTTTATTTCACATAGGAATACATAGTAAACTATAGGGTCACGCTGTGTGCCCCCTAATTGACCTATAATTATTTCCTGTAGAAGTGTACACTATTACCCTGTAAAATAATACCTGAACCAACTAAAATATTATAGGCCAATATTAAGATCCGATACCGTGGCGTTAGTTAACATTGAAAAGTGTCTTCGAATTTCCTTGTTTTAATGCACTATTTTAAATATACATAGTGTACCCCCTAATTCACCTATAATTATTTCCTGTGGTAGGGTACACTGTTACCCTGCAATATAATTCCTGGTCCAATTAAAATATTATAGGTCAATATTAAGGTCCGAAATCGGGCTAACAGTGAAGAGGGACTTCGCGCTTCCTATCTTTAAAGGGTTTTAGAAGGCGAATTTCCTCATTTTAAGCTCTTCCGAACACTTATTTTAGATACGCACACATAGAAAAATACAGGAACTCATTGTGTTCCCTCTAATTGACATATAATTATATCCCGCGGTAGGGTACACTATTACCCTGTAATATAATACCTGGTCCAACTAAAATATTGTAGGTCAATATTAAGGTCTGATATCGCGCATTGCGTTAGTTAACCATTGAAAGATGTCTTTGAATTTTTAAATCATTTTAGAAGTCTTATTTCGTCATTTTAAGCTTCTCAGAACACTTTATTTCACATAGGCACACATAGTAAACTTTAGGGTCACGCTGAGTGCCCCCTAATTGACCTATAAATATTTCCTGTAGAAGTGTACACTATTACACTGCAATATAATACCTGGACTAACTGAAATATTATAGGCCAATATTAAGATCCGATACCGTGGCGTTAGTTAACATTGAAAAGTGTCTTAAAATTTCCTTGTTTTAATGCACTATTTAAAATATACATAGCGTCCCCCCTAATTCACCTATAATTATTTCCTGTGGTAGGGTACACTATTACCCTGCAATATAATACCTGGTCCAATTAAAATATTATAGGTCAACATTAAGGTCCGAAATCGGGCTAACAGTGAAGAGGGACTTCGCGCTTCCTATCTTTAAAGGGTTTTAGAAGGCGAATTTCCTCATTTTAATCTCTTCCGAACACTTATTTTAGATACGCACACATAGTAAAATACAGGAACTCATTGTGTTCCCTCTAATTGACATATAATTATTTCCCGTGGTAGGGTACACTATTACCCTGTAATATAATACCTGGTCCAACTAAAATATTATAGGTCAATATTAAGGTCTGATATCGCGCCTTGCGTTAGTTAACCATTGAAAGATGTCTTTGAATTTTTAAAGCATTTTAGAAGTCTTATTTCTTCATTTTAAGCTTCTCAGAACACTTTATTTCACATAGGCATACATAGTAAATTTTAGGGTCACGCTGTGTGCCCCCTAATTGACCTATAATTATTTCCTATAGAAGTGTACACTATTACCCTGCAATATAATACCTGGTCCAATTAAAATATTATAGGTCAATATTAAGGTCCGAAATCGGGCTAACAGTGAAGAGGGACTTCGCGCTTCCTATCTTTAAAGGGTTTTAGAAGGCGAATTTCCTCATTTTAAGCTCTTCCGAACACTTATTTTAGATACGCACACTTAGTAAAATACAGGAACTCATTGTGTTCCCTCTAATTGACATATAATTATTTCCCGTGGTAGGGTACACTATTACCCTGTAATATAATACCTGGTCCAACTAAAATATTATAGGTCAATATTAAGGTCTGATATCGCGCCTTGCGTTAGTTAACCATTGAAAGATGTCTTTGAATTTTTAAAGCATTTTAGAAGTCTTATTTCTTCATTTTAAGCTTCTCAGAACACTTAATTTCACATAGGCATACATAGTAAACTTTAGGGTCACGCTGTGTGCCCCCTAATTGACCTATAATTATTTCCTGTAGAAGTGTACACTATTACCCTGCAATATAATACCTGGTCCAATTAAAATATTATAGGTCAATATTAAGGTCCGAAATCGGGCTAACAGTGAAGAGGGACTTCGCGCTTCCTATCTTTAATGGGTTTTAGAAGGCGAATTTCCTCATTTTAAGCTCTTCCGAACACTTATTTTAGATACGCACACATAGTAAAATACAGGAACTCATTGTGTTCCCTGTAATTGACATATAATTATTTCCCGTGGTAGGGTACACTATTACACTGTAATATAATACCTGGTCCAACTAAAATATTATAGGTCAATATTAAGGTCTGATATCGCGCCTTGCGTTAGTTAACCATTGAAAGATGTCTTTGAATTTTTAAAGCATTTTAGAAGTCTTATTTCTTCATTTTAAGCTTCTCAGAACACTTTATTTCACATAGGAATACATAGTAAACTATAGGGTCACGCTGTGTGCCCCCTAATTGACCTATAATTATTTCCTGTAGAAGTGTACACTATTACCCTGTAAAATAATACCTGAACCAACTAAAATATTATAGGCCAATATTAAGATCCGATACCGTGGCGTTAGTTAACATTGAAAAGTGTCTTCGAATTTCCTTGTTTTAATGCACTATTTTAAATATACATAGTGTACCCCCTAATTCACCTATAATTATTTCCTGTGGTAGGGTACACTGTTACCCTGCAATATAATTCCTGGTCCAATTAAAATATTATAGGTCAATATTAAGGTCCGAAATCGGGCTAACAGTGAAGAGGGACTTCGCGCTTCCTATCTTTAAAGGGTTTTAGAAGGCGAATTTCCTCATTTTAAGCTCTTCCGAACACTTATTTTAGATACGCACACATAGAAAAATACAGGAACTCATTGTGTTCCCTCTAATTGACATATAATTATATCCCGCGGTAGGGTACACTATTACCCTGTAATATAATACCTGGTCCAACTAAAATATTGTAGGTCAATATTAAGGTCTGATATCGCGCATTGCGTTAGTTAACCATTGAAAGATGTCTTTGAATTTTTAAATCATTTTAGAAGTCTTATTTCGTCATTTTAAGCTTCTCAGAACACTTTATTTCACATAGGCACACATAGTAAACTTTAGGGTCACGCTGAGTGCCCCCTAATTGACCTATAAATATTTCCTGTAGAAGTGTACACTATTACCCTGCAATATAATACCTGGACTAACTGAAATATTATAGGCCAATATTAAGATCCGATACCGTGGCGTTAGTTAACATTGAAAAGTGTCTTAAAATTTCCTTGTTTTAATGCACTATTTAAAATATACATAGCGTCCCCCCTAATTCACCTATAATTATTTCCTGTGGTAGGGTACACTATTACCCTGCAATATAATACCTGGTCCAATTAAAATATTATAGGTCAACATTAAGGTCCGAAATCGGGCTAACAGTGAAGAGGGACTTCGCGCTTCCTATCTTTAAAGGGTTTTAGAAGGCGAATTTCCTCATTTTAATCTCTTCCGAACACTTATTTTAGATACGCACACATAGTAAAATACAGGAACTCATTGTGTTCCCTCTAATTGACATATAATTATTTCCCGTGGTAGGGTACACTATTACCCTGTAATATAATACCTGGTCCAACTAAAATATTATAGGTCAATATTAAGGTCTGATATCGCGCCTTGCGTTAGTTAACCATTGAAAGATGTCTTTGAATTTTTAAAGCATTTTAGAAGTCTTATTTCTTCATTTTAAGCTTCTCAGAACACTTTATTTCACATAGGCATACATAGTAAATTTTAGGGTCACGCTGTGTGCCCCCTAATTGACCTATAATTATTTCCTATAGAAGTGTACACTATTACCCTGCAATATAATACCTGGTCCAATTAAAATATTATAGGTCAATATTAAGGTCCGAAATCGGGCTAACAGTGAAGAGGGACTTCGCGCTTCCTATCTTTAAAGGGTTTTAGAAGGCGAATTTCCTCATTTTAAGCTCTTCCGAACACTTATTTTAGATACGCACACATAGTAAAATACAGGAACTCATTGTGTTCCCTCTAATTGACATATAATTATTTCCCGTGGTAGGGTACACTATTACCCTGTAATATAATACCTGGTCCAACTAAAATATTATAGGTCAATATTAAGGTCTGATATCGCGCCTTGCGTTAGTTAACCATTGAAAGATGTCTTTGAATTTTTAAAGCATTTTAGAAGTCTTATTTCTTCATTTTAAGCTTCTCAGAACACTTAATTTCACATAGGCATACATAGTAAACTTTAGGGTCACGCTGTGTGCCCCCTAATTGACCTATAATTATTTCCTGTAGAAGTTTACACTATTACCCTGCAATATAATACCTGGTCCAATTCAAATATTATAGGTCAATATTAAGGTCCGAAATCGGGCTAACAGTGAAGAGGGACTTCGCGCTTCCTATCTTTAAAGGGTTTTAGAAGGCGAATTTCCTCATTTTAAGCTCTTCCGAACACTTATTTTAGATACGCACACATAGTAAAATACAGGAACTCATTGTGTTCCCTCTAATTGACATATAATTATTTCCCGTGGAAGGGTACACTATTACCCTGTAATATAATACCTGGTCCAACTAAAATATTATAGGTCAATATTAAGGTCTGATATCGCGCCTTGCGTTAGTTAACCATTGAAAGATGTCTTTGAATTTTTAAAGCATTTTCGAAGTCTTATTTCTTCATTTTAAGCTTCTCAGAACACTTTATTTCACATAGGCATACATAGTAAACTTTAGGGTCACCCTGTGTGCCCCCTAACTGACCTATAATTATTTCCTGTAGAAGTGTACACTATTACCCTGTAATATAATACCTTGTCCAACTAAAATATTATAGGTCAATATTAAGGTCTGATATCGCGCCTTGCGTTAGTTAACCATTGAAAGATGTCTTTGAATTTTTAAAGCATTTTAGAAGTCTTATTTCTTCATTTTAAGCTTCTCAGAACACTTTATTTCACATAGGCATACATAGTAAACTTTAGGGTCACGCTGTGTGCCCCCTAACTGACCTATAATTATTTCCTGTAGAAGTGTACACTATTACCCTGTAATATAATACCTGGACCAACTAAAATATTATAGGCCAATATTAAGATCCGATACCGTGGCGTTAGTTAACATTGAAAAGTGTCTTCGAATTTCCTTGTTTTAATGCACTATTTAAAATATGCATAGTGTACCCCCTAATTCACCTATAATTATTTCCTGTGGTAGGGTACACTATTACCCTGCAATATAATACCTGGTCCAATTAAAATATTATAGGTCAATATTAAGGTCCGAAATCGGGCTAACAGTGAAGAGGGACTTCGCGCTTCCTATCTTTAATGGGTTTTAGAAGGCGAATTTCCTCATTTTAAGCTTTTCCGAACACTTATTTTAGATACGCACACATAGTAAAATACAGGAACTCATTGTGTTCCCTCTAATTGACATATAATTATTTCCCGTGGTAGGGTACACTATTACCCTGTAATATAATACCTGGTCCAACTAAAATATTATAGGTCAATATTAAGGTCTGATATCGCGCCTTGCGTTAGTTAACCATTGAAAGATGTCTTTGAATTTTTAAAGCATTTTAGAAGTCTTATTTCTTCATTTTAAGCTTCTCAGAACACTTTATTTCACATAGGAATACATAGTAAACTATAGGGTCACGCTGTGTGCCCCCTAATTGACCTATAATTATTTCCTGTAGAAGTGTACACTATTACCCTGTAAAATAATACCTGAACCAACTAAAATATTATAGGCCAATATTAAGATCCGATACCGTGGCGTTAGTTAACATTGAAAAGTGTCTTCGAATTTCCTTGTTTTAATGCACTATTTTAAATATACATAGTGTACCCCCTAATTCACCTATAATTATTTCCTGTGGTAGGGTACACTGTTACCCTGCAATATAATTCCTGGTCCAATTAAAATATTATAGGTCAATATTAAGGTCCGAAATCGGGCTAACAGTGAAGAGGGACTTCGCGCTTCCTATCTTTAAAGGGTTTTAGAAGGCGAATTTCCTCATTTTAAGCTCTTCCGAACACTTATTTTAGATACGCACACATAGTAAAATACAGTAACTCATTGTGTTCCCTCTAATTGACATATAATTATATCCCGCGGTAGGGTACACTATTACCCTGTAATATAATACCTGGTGCAACTAAAATATTGTAGGTCAATATTAAGGTCTGATATCGCGCATTGCGTTAGTTAACCATTGAAAGATGTCTTTGAATTTTTAGATCATTTTAGAAGTCTTATTTCTTCATTTTAAGCTTCTCAGAACACTTTATTTCACATAGGCACACATAGTAAACTTTAGGGTCACGCTGAGTGCCCCCTAATTGACCTATAATTATTTCCTGTAGAAGTGTACACTATTACCCTGCAATATAATACCTGGACTAACTGAAATATTATAGGCCAATATTAAGATCCGATACCGTGGCGTTAGTTAACATTGAAAAGAGTCTTCAAATTTCCTTGTTTTAATGCACTATTTAAAATATACATAGCGTCCCCCCTAATTCACCTATAATTATTTCCTGTGGTAGGGTACACTATTACCCTGCAATATAATACCTGGTCCAATTAAAATATTATAGGTCAACATTAAGGTCCGAAATCGGGCTAACAGTGAAGAGGGACTTCGCACTTCCTATCATTAAAGGGTTTTAGAAGGCGAATTTCCTCATTTTAAGCTCTTCCGAACACTTATTTTAGATACGCACACATAGTAAAATACAGGAACACATTGTGTTCCCTCTAATTGACATATAATTATTTCCCGTGGTAGGGTACACTATTACCCTGTAATATAATACCTGGTCCAATTAAAATATTATAGGTCAATATTAAGGTCTGATATCGCGCCTTGCGTTAGTTAACCATTGAAAGATGTCTTTGAATTTTTAAAGCATTTTAGAAGTCTTATTTCTTCATTTTAAGCTTCTCAGAACACTTTATTTCACATAGGCATACATAGTAAATTTTAGGGTCACGCTGTGTGCCCCCTAATTGACGTATAATTATTTCCTGTAGAAGTGTACACTATTACCCTGCAATATAATACCTGGTCCAATTAAAATATTATAGGTCAATATTAAGGTCCGAAATCGGGCTAACAGTGAAGAGGGACTTCGCGCTTCCTATCTTTAAAGGGTTTTAGAAGGCGAATTTCCTCATTTTAAGCTCTTCCGAACACTTATTTTAGATACGCACACATAGTAAAATACAGGAACTCATTGCGTTCCCTCTAATTGACATATAATTATTTCCCGTGGTAGGGTACACTATTACCCTGTAATATAATACCTGGTCCAACTAAAATATTATAGGTCAATATTAAGGTCTGATATCGCGCCTTGCGTTAGTTAACCATTGAAAGATGTCTTTGAATTTTTAAAGCATTTTAGAAGTCTTATTTCTTCATTTTAAGCTTCTCAGAACACTTAATTTCACATAGGCATACATAGTAAACTTTAGGGTCACGCTGTGTGCCCCCTAATTGACCTATAATTATTTCCTGTAGAAGTGTACACTATTATCCTGCAATATAATACCTGGTCCAATTCAAATATTATAGGCCAATATTAAGATCCGATACCGTGGCGTTAGTTAACATTGAAAAGTGTCTTCGAATTTCCTTGTTTTAATGCACTATTTAAAATATGCATAGTGTACCCCCTAATTCACCTATAAATATTTCCTGTGGTAGGGTACACTATTACCCTGCAATATAATACCTGGTCCAATTAAAATATTATAGGTCAATATTAAGGTCCGAAATCGGGCTAACAGTGAAGAGGGACTTCGCGCTTCCTATCTTTAAAGGGTTTTAGAAGGCGAATTTCCTCATTTCAAGCTCTTCCGAACACTTATTTTAGATACGCACACATAGTAAAATACAGGAACTCATTGTGTTCCCTCTAATTGACATATAATTATTTCCCGTGGAAGGGTACACTATTACCCTGTAATATAATACCTGGTCCAACTAAAATATTATAGGTCAATATTAAGGTCTGATATCGCGCCTTGCGTTAGTTAAACATTGAAAGATGTCTTTGAATTTTTAAAGCATTTTAGAAGTCTTATTTCTTCATTTTAAGCTTCTCAGAACACTTTATTTCACATAGGCATACATAGTAAACTTTAGGGTCACGCTGTGTGCCCCCTAATTGACCTATAATTATTTCCTTTAGAAGTGTACAATATTACCCTGCAATATAATACCTGGTCCAATTAAAATATTATAGGTCAATATTAAGGTCCGAAATCGGGCTAACAGTGAAAAGGGACTTTGCGCTTCCTATCTTTAAAGGGTTTTAGAAGGCGAATTTCCTCATTTTAAGCTCTTCCGAACACTTATTTTAGATACGCACACATAGTAAAATACAGGAACTCATTGTGTTCCCTCTAATTGACATAAAATTATTTCCCGTGGTAGGGTACACTATTACCCTGTAATATAATACCTGGTCCAACTAAAATATTGTAGGTCAATATTAAGGTCTGATATCGTGCCTTGTGTTAGTTAACCATAGAAAGATGTCTTTGAATTTTTAAAGCATTTTAGAAGTCTTATTTCTTCATTTTAAGCTTCTCAGAACACTTTATTTCACATAGGCATACATAGTAAACTTTAGGGTCACGCTGAGTGCCCCCTAATTGACCTATAATTATTTCCTGTAGAAGTGTACACTATTACCCTGCAATATAATACCTGGACTAACTGAAATATTATAGGCCAATATTAAGATCCGATACCGTGGCGTTAGTTAACATTGAAAAGTGTCTTCAAATTTCCTTGTTTTAATGCACTATTTAAAATATACATAGTGTACCCCCTAATTCACCTATAATTATTTCCTGTGGTAGGGTACACTATTACCCTGCAATATAATACCTGGTCCAATTAAAATATTATAGGTCAATATTAAGGTCCGAAATCGGGCTAACAGTGAAGAGGGACTTCGCGCTTCCTATCTTTAATGGGTTTTAGAAGGCGAATTTCCTCATTTTAAGCTCTTCCGAACACTTATTTTAGATACGCACACATAGTAAAATACAGGAACTCATTGTGTTCCCTCTAATTAACATATGATTATTTCCCGTGGTAGGGTACACTATTACCCTGTAATATAATACCTGGTCCAACTAAAATATTATAGGTCAATATTAAGGTCTGATATCGCGCCTTGCGTTAGTTAACCATTGAAAGATGTCTTTGAATTTTTAAAGCATTTTAGAAGTCTTATTTCTTCATTTTAAGCTTCTCAGAACACTTTATTTCACATAGGCATACATAGTAAACTTTAGGGTCACGCTGTGTGCCCCCTAATTGACCTATAATTATTTCCTTTAGAAGTGTACACTATTACCCTGCAATATAATACCTGGTCCAATTAAAATATTATAGGTCAATATTAAGGTCCGAAATCGGGCTAACAGTGAAAAGGGACTTCGCGCTTCCTATCTTTAAAGGGTTTTAGAAGGCGAATTTCCTCATTTTAGGCTCTTCCGAACACTTATTTTAGATACGCACACATAGTAAAATACAGGAACTCATTGTGTTCCCTCTAATTGACATATAATTATTTCCCGTGGTAGGGTACACTATTACCCTGTAATATAATACCTGGTCCAACTAAAATATTGTAGGTCAATATTAAGGTCTGATATCGTGGCTTGTGTTAGTTAACCATAGAAAGATGTCTTTGAATTTTTAAAGCATTTTAGAAGTCTTATTTCTTCATTTTAAGCTTCTCAGAACACTTTATTTCACATAGGCATACATAGTAAACTTTAGGGTCACGCTGAGTGCCCCCTAATTGACCAATAATTATTTCCTGTAGAAGTGTACACTATTACCCTGCAATATAATACCTGGACTAAATGAAATATTATAGGCCAATATTAAGATCCGATACCGTGGCGTTAGTTAACATTGAAAAGTGTCTTCAAATTTCCTTGTTTTAATGCACTATTTAAAATATACATAGCGTACCCCCTAATTCACCTATAATTATTTCCTGTGGTAGGGTACACTATTACCCTGCAATATAATACCTGGTCCAATTAAAATATTATAGGTCAACATTAAGGTCCGAAATCGGGCTAACAGTGAAGAGGGACTTCGCACTTCCTGTCATTAAAGGGTTTTAGAAGGCGAATTTCCTCATTTTAAGCTCTTCCGAACACTTATTTTAGATACGCACACATAGTAAAATACAGGAACTCATTGTGTTCCCTCTAATTGACATATAATTATTTCCCGTGGTAGGGTACACTATTACCCTGTAATATAATACCTGGTCCAACTAAAATATTATAGGTCAATATTAAGGTCTGATATCGCGCCTTGCGTTAGTTAACCATTGAAAGATGTCTTTGAATTTTTAAAGCATTTTAGAAGTCTTATTTCTTCATTTTAAGCTTCTCAGAACACTTTATTTCACATAGGCATACATAGTAAATTTTAGGGTCACGCTGTGTGCCCCCTAATTGACCTATAATTATTTCCTGTAGAAGTGTACACTATTACCCTGCAATATAATACCTGGTCCAATTAAAATATTATAGGTCAATATTAAGGTCCGAAATTGGGCTAACAGTGAAGAGGGACTTCGCGCTTCCTATCTTTAAAGGGTTTTAGAAGGCGAATTTCCTCATTTTAATCTCTTCCGAACACTTATTTTAGATACGCACACATAGTAAAATACAGGAACTCATTGTGTTCCCTCTAATTGACATATAATTATTTCCGTGGTAGGGTACACTATTACCCTGTAATATAATACCTGGTCCAACTAAAATATTATAGGTCAATATTAAGGTCTGATATCGCGCCTTGCGTTAGTTAACTATTGAAAGATGTCTTTGAATTTTTAAAGCATTTTAGAAGTCTTATTTCTTCATTTTAAGCTTCTCAGAACTCTTAATTTCACATAGGCATACATAGTAAACTTTAGGGTCACGCTGTGTGCCCCCTAATTGACCTATAATTATTTCCTGTAGAAGTGTACACTATTACCCTGCAATATAATACCTGGTCCAATTCAAATATTATAGGTCAATATTAAGGTCCGAAATCGGGCTAACAGTGAAGAGGGACTTCGCGCGTCCTATCTTTAAAGGGTTTTAGAAGGCGAATTTCCTCATTTTAAGCTCTTCCGAACCCTTATTTTAGATACGCACACATAGTAAAATACAGGAACTCATTGTGTTCCCTCTAATTGACATATAATTATTTCCTGTGGAAGGGTACACTATTACCCTGTAATATAATACCTGGTCCAACTAAAATATTATAGGTCAATATTAAGGTCTGATATCGCGCCTTGCGTTAGTTAACCATTGAAAGATGTCTTTGAATTTTTAAAGCATTTTAGATGTCTTATTTCTTCATTTTAAGCTTCTCAGAACACTTTATTTCACATAGGCATACATAGTAAACTTTAGGGTCACGCTGTGTGCCCCCTAATTGACCTATAATTATTTCCTTTAGAAGTGTACACTATTACCCTGCAATATAATACCTGGTCCATATAAAATATTATAGGTCAATATTAAGGTCCGAAATCGGGCTAACAGTGAAGAGGGACTTCGCGCTTCCTATCTTTAAAGGGTTTTAGAAGGCGAATTTCCTCATTTTAAGCTCTTCCGAACACTTATTTTAGATACGCACACATAGTAAAATACAGGAACTCATTGTGTTCCCTCTAATTGACATATAATTATTTCCCGTGGAAGGGTACACTATTACCCTGTAATATAATACCTGGTCCAACTAAAATATTATAGGTCAATATTAAGGTCTGATATCGCGCCTTGCGTTAGTTAACCATTGAAAGATGTCTTTGAATTTTTAAAGCATTTTAGAAGTCTTATTTCTTCATTTTAAGCTTCTCAGAACACTTTATTTCACATGGGCATACATAGTAAACTTTAGGGTCACGCTGTGTGCCCCCTAACTGACCTATAATTATTTCCTGTACTAGTGTACACTATTACCCTGTAATATAATACCTGGACCAACTAAAATATTATAGGCCAATATTAAGATCCGATACCGTGGCGTTAGTTAACATTGAAAAGTGTCTTCGAATTTCCTTGTTTTAATGCACTATTTAAAATATGCATAGTGTACCCCCTAATTCACCTATAATTATTTCCTGTGGTAGGGTACACTATTACCCTGCAATATAATACCTAGTCCAATTAAAATATTATAGGTCAATATTAAGGTCCGAAATCGGGCTAACAATGAAGAGGGACTTCGCGCTTCCTATCTTTAATCTACCTATCTTCCCTATCTTCCTATCTTTAGAAGGCGAATTTCCTCATTTTAAGCTCTTCCGAACACTTATTTTAGATACGCACACATAGTAAAATACAGGAACTCATTGTGTTCCCTCTAATTGACATATGATTATTTCCCGTGGTAGGGTACACTATTACCCTGTAATATAATACCTGGTCCAACTAAAATATTATAGGTCAATATTAAGGTCTGATATCGCGCCTTGCGTTAGTTAACCATTGAAAGATGTCTTTGAATTTTTAAAGCATTTTGGAAGTCTTATTTCTTCATTTTAAGCTTCTCAGAACACTTTATTTCACATAGGCATACATAGTAAACTTTAGGGTCACGCTGTGTGCCCCCTAATTGACCTATAATTATTTCCTTTAGAAGTGTACACTATTACCCTGCAATATAATACCTGGTCCAATTAAAATATTATAGGTCAATATTAAGGTCCGAAATCGGGCTAACAGTGAAAAGGGACTTCGCGCTTCCTATCTTTAAAGGGTTTTAGAAGGCGAATTTCCTCATTTTAAGCTCTTCCGAACACTTATTTTAGATACGCACACATAGTAAAATACAGGAACTCATTGTGTTCCCTCTAATTGACATATAATTATTTCCCGTGGTAGGGTACACTATTACCCTGTAATATAATACCTGGTCCAACTAAAATATTATAGGTCAATATTAAGGTCTGATATCGTGCCTTGTGTTAGTTAACCATAGAAAGATGTCTTTGAATTTTTAAAGCATTTTAGAAGTCTTATTTCTTCATTTTAAGCTTCTCAGAACACTTTATTTCACATAGGCATACATAGTAAACTTTAGGGTCACGCTGTGTGCCCCCTAATTGACCTATAATTATTTCCTGTAGAAGTGTACACTATTACCCTGTAATATAATACCTGGACCAACTAAAATATTATAGGCCAAAATTAAGATCCGATACCGTGGCGTTAGTTAACATTGAAAAGTGTCTTCGTATTTTCTTGTATTAATGCACAATTTAAAATATACATAGTGTACCCCCTAATTCACCTATAATTATTTCCTGTGGTAGGGTACACTATCACCCTGTGATATAATATGTGGTCCAATTTAAACATTATGGGTCAATATTAAGATCTGTTATCGATCTTTACGTTAACATCGAAAAGTGACTTCGCGCTTCCTATCTTTAAAGGGTTTTAGAAGGCGAATTTCCTCGTTTTGAGCAATAGTAAATTAAGTCATTTTTAAGGTCAGATATCGTGCCGTTTGTTAGCATTGAAAAGTGTCTTCGAATTTCCTTGTTTTAATGCACTATTTAAAATATACATAGTGTACCCCCTAATTCACCTATAATTATTTCCCGAGGTAGGGTACACTATTACCCTGTAATATAATACCTGGTCAAACTAAAATATTATAGGTCAATATTAAGGTCCGAAATCGGGCTAACAGTGAAGAGGGACTTCGCGCTTCCTATCTTTAAAGGGTTTAGAATGCGAAATTCCTCATTTTAAGCTCTTCCGAACACTTATTTTAGATACGCACACATAGTAAAATACAGGAACTCATTGTGTTCCCTCTAATTGACATATAATTATTTCCCGTGGTAGGGTACACTATTACCCTGTAATATAATACCTGGTCCAACTAAAATATTATAGGTCAATATTAAGGTACGATAATGCTTTATCGCGCCTTGCGTTAGTTAACCATTGAGAGATGTCTTTGAGTTTTTAAAGCATTTTAGAAGTCTTATTTCATCATTTTAAGCTTCTCAGAACACTTTATTTCACATAGGCATACATAGTAAACTTTAGGGTCACGCTGTGTGCCCCCTAAATGACCTATAATTATTTCCTGTATAAGTGTACACTATTACCCTGCAATATAATACCTGGTCTAATTAAAATATTATAGGCCAATATTAAGATCCGATACCGTGGCGTTAGTTAACATTGAAAAGTGTCTTCGAATTTCCTTGTTTTAATGCACTATTTAAAATATGCATAGTGTACCCCCTAATCCACCTATAATTATTTCCTGTGGTAGGGTACACTATTACCCTGCAATATAATACCTGGTCCAATTAAAATATTATAGGTCAATATTAAGGTCCGAACTCGGGCTAACAGTGAAGAGGGACTTCGCGTTTCCTATCTTTAATGGGTTTTAGAAGGCGAATTTCCTCATTTGAAGCTCTTCCGAACACTTAATTTAGATACGCACACATAGTAAAATACAGGAACTCATTGTGTTCCCTCTAATTGACATATGATTATTTCCCGTGGTAGGGTACACTATTATCCTGTAATATAATACCTGGTCCAACTAAAATATTATAGGTCAATATTAAGGTCTGATATCGCGCCTTGCGTTAGTTAACCATTGAAAGATGTCTTTGAATTTTTAAAGCATTTTAGAAGTCTTATTTCTTCATTTTAAGCTTCTCAGAACACTTTATTTCACATAGGCATACATAGTAAACTTTAGGGTCACGCTGTGTGCCCCCTAATTGACCTATAATTATTTCCTTTAGAAGTGTACACTATTACCCTGCAATATAATACCTGGTCCAATTAAAATATTATAGGTCAATATTAAGGTCCGAAATCGGGCTAACAGTGAAAAGGGACTTCACGCTTCCTATCTTTAAAGGGTTTTAGAAGGCGAATTTCCTCATTTTAAGCTCTTCCGAACACTTATTTTAGATACGCACACATAGTAAATTACAGGAACTCATTGTGTTCCCTCTAATTGACATATAATTATTTCCCGTGGTAGGGTACACTATTACCCAGTAATATAATACCTGGTCCAACTAAAATATTATAGGTCAATATTAAGGTCTGATATCGTGCCTTGTGTTAGTTAACCATAGAAAGATGTCTTTGAATTTTAAAAGCATTTTAGAAGTCTTATTTCTTCATTTTAAGCTTCTCAGAACACTTTATTTCACATAGGCATACATAGTAAACTTTAGGGTCACGCTGTGTGCCCCCTAATTGACCTATAATTATTTCCTGTAGAAGTGTACACTATTTCCCTGTAATATAATACCTGGACCAACTAAAATATTATAGGCCAAAATTAAGATCCGATACCGTGGCGTTAGTTAACATTGAAAAGTGTCTTCGTATTTTCTGGTATTAATGCACTATTTAAAATATACATAGTGTACCCCCTAATTCACCTATAATTATTTCCTGTGGTAGGGTACACTATCACCCTGTGATATAATATGTGGTCCAATTTAAACATTATGGGTCAATATTAAGATCTATTATCGATCTTTACGTTAACATCGAAAAGTGACTTCGCGCTTCCTATCTTTAAAGGGTTTTAGAAGGCGAATTTCCTCGTTTTGAGCAATAGTAAATTAAGTCATTTTTAAGGTCAGATATCGTGCCGTTTGTTAGCATTGAAAAGTGTCTTCGAATTTCCTTGTTTTAGTGCACTATTTAAAATATACATAGTGTACCCCCTAATTCACCTATAATTATTTCCTGTGGTAGGGTACACTATTACCCTGCAATATTATACCTGTTCCAATTAAAGTATTATAGGTCAATATTAAGGTCCGAAATCAGGCTAACAGTGAAGAGGGACTTCGCGCTTCCTATCTTTAAAGGGTTTTAGAAGGCGAATTTCCTCATTTTAAGCTCTTCCGAACACTTATTTTAGATACGCACACATAGTAAAATACAGGAACTCATTGTGTTCCCTCTAATTGACTTATAATTATTTCCCGTGGTAGGGTACACTATTACCCTGTAATATAATACCTGGTCCAACTAAAATATTATAGGTCAATATTAAGGTCTGATATCGCGCCTTGCGTTAGTTAACCATTTAAAGATGTCTTTGAATTTTTAAAGCATTTTAGAAGTCTTATTTCTTCATTTTAAGCTTCTCAGAAAACTTTATTTCACATAGGCATACATAGTAAACTTTAGGGTCACGCTGTGTGCCCCCTAATTGACCTATAATTATTTCCTGTAAAAGTATACACTATTACCCTGTAATATAATACCTGGGCCAACTAAAATATTATAGGCCAATATTAAGATCCGATACCGTGGCGTTAGTTAACTTTAAAAAGTGTCTTTGAATTTCCTTGTTTTAATGCACTATTTAAAATATACATAGTGTACCCCCTAATTCACCTATAATTATTTCCTGTGGTAGGGTACACTATTACCCTACAATATAATACCTGGTCCAATTAAAATATTATAGGTCAATATTAAGGTCCGAAATCGGGCTAACAGTGAAGAGGGACTTCGCGCTTCCTATCTTTAAAGGGTTTTAGAATACGAATTTCCTCATTTTAAGCTCTTCCGAACACTTATTTTAGATACGCACACATAGTAAAATGCAGGAACTCATTGTGTTCCCTCTAATTGACATATAATTATTTCCCGTGGTAGGGTACACTATTACCTTGTAATATAATACCTGGTCGAACTAAAATATTATAGGTCAATATTAAGGTCTGATATCGCGCCTTGCGTTAGTTAACCATTGAAAGATGTCTTTGAATTTTTTTGGCATTTTAGACGTCCTATTTCTTCATTTTAAGCTTCTCAGAACACTTTATTTCACATAGGCATACATAGTAAACTTTAGGGTCACGCTGTGTGCCCCCTAATTGACCTATAATTATTTCCTGTAGAAGTGTACACTATTACCCTGTAATATAATACCTGGACCAACTAAAATATTATAGGCCAATATTAAGATCCGATACCGTGGCGTTAGTTAACATTGAAAAGTGTCTTCGAATTTCCTTGTTTTAATGCACTATTTAAAATATACATAGTGTACCCCCTAATTCACCTATAATTATTTCCTGTGGTAGGGTACACTATTACCCTACAATATAATACCTGGTCCAATTAAAATATTATAGGTCAATATTAAGGTCCGAAATCGGGCTAACAGTGAAGAGGGACTTCGCGCTTCCTATCTTTAAAGGGTTTTAGAATACGAATTTCCTCATTTTAAGCTCTTCCGAACACTTATTTTACATACGCACACATAGTAAAATACAGGAACTCATTGTGTTCCCTCTAATTGACATATAATTATTTCCCGTGGTAGGGTACACTATTACCTTGTAATATAATACCTGATCGAACTAAAATATTATAGGTCAATATTAAGGTCTGATATCGCGCCTTGCGTTAGTTAACCATTGAAAGATGTCTTTGAATTTTTTTGGCATTTTAGACGTCCTATTTCTTCATTTTAAGCTTCTCAGAACACTTTATTTCACATAGGCATACATAGTAAACTTTAGGGTCACGCTGTGTGCCCCCTAATTGACCTATAATTATTTCCTGTAGAAGTGTACACTATTTCCCTGTAATATAATACCTGGACCAACTAAAATATTATAGGCCAAAATTAAGATCCGATACCGTGGCGTTAGTTAACATTGAAAAGTGTCTTCGTATTTTCTTGTATTAATGCACTATTTAAAATATACATAGTGTACCCCCTAATTCACCTATAATTATTTCCTGTGGTAGGGTACACTATTACCCTACAATATAATACCTGGTCCAATTAAAATATTATAGGTAAATATTAAGGTCCGAAATCGGGCTAACAGTGAAGAGGGACTTCGCGCTTCCTATCTTTAAAGGGTTTTAGAATACGAATTTCCTCATTTTAAGCTCTTCCGAACACTTATTTTAGATACGCACACATAGTAAAATACAGGAACTCATTGTGTTCCCTCTAATTGACATATAATTATTTCCCGTGGTAGGGTACACTATTACCTTGTAATATAATACCTGGTCGAACTAAAATATTATAGGTCAATATTAAGGTCTGATATCGCGCCTTGCGTTAGTTAACCATTGAAAGATGTCTTTGAATTTTTTTGGCATTTTAGACGTCTTATTTCTTCATTTTAAGCTTCTCAGAACACTTTATTTCACATAGGCATACATAGTAAACTTTAGGGTCACGCTGTGTGCCCCCTAATTGACCTATAATTATTTCCTGTAGAAGTGTACACTATTACCCTGTAATATAATACCTGGACCAACTAAAATATTATAGGCCAATATTAAGATCCGATACCGTGGCGTTAGTTAACATTGAAAAGTGTCTTCGAATTTCCTTGTTTTAATGCACTATTTAAAATATACATAGTGTACCCCCTAATTCACCTATAATTATTTCCTGTGGTAGGGTACACTATCACCCTGTAATACAATATGTGGTCCAATTTAAATATTATGGGTCAATATTAAGATCTGTAATCGATCTTTACGTTAACATTTAAAAGTGACTTCGCGCTTCCTATCTTTAAAGGGTTTTAGAAGGCGAATTTCCTCGTTTAGAGCAATTGTGAATTAAGTCATTTTTAATGTCAGATATCGTGCCGTTTGTTAGCATTGAAAAGTGACTTCGAATTTCCTTCTTTTAATGCACTATTTAAAATATACATAGTGTACCCCCTAATTCACCTATAATTATTTCCTGTGGTAGGGTACACTATTGCCCTGCAATATAATACCTGGTCCAATTAAAATATTATAGGTCAATATTAAGGTCCGAAATCGGGCTAACAGTAAAGAGGGACTTCACGCTTCCTATCTTTAAAGGGTTTTAGAAGGCGAATTTCCTCATTTCAAGCTCTTCCGAACACTTATTTTAGATACGCACACATAGTAAAATACAGGAACTCATTGTGCTCCCTCTAATTGACATATAATTATTTCCCGTGGAAGGGTACACTATTACCCTGTAATATAATACCTGGTATAACTAAAATATTATAGGTCAATATTAAGGTCTGATATCGCGCCTTGCGTTAGTTAACCATTGAAAGATGTCTTTGAATTTTTAAAGCATTTTAGAAGTCTTATTTCTTCATTTTAAGCTTCTCAGAACACTTTATTTCACATAGGCATACATAGTAAACTTTAGGGTCACGCTGTGTGCCCCCTAATTGACCTATAAGTATTTCCTGTTGAAGTGTACACTATTACCCTGTAATATAATACCTGGACCAACTAAAATATTATAACCCAATATTAAGATCCGATACCGTGGCGTTAGTTAACATTGAAAAGTGTCTTCGAATTTCCTTGTTTTAATGCACTATTTAAAATATACATAGTGTACCCCCTAATTCACCTATAATTATTTCCTGTGGTAGGGTACACTATCACCCTGTAATACAATATGTGGTCCAATTTAAATATTATGGGTCAATATTAAGGTCCGAAATCGGGCTAACAGTGAAGAGGGACTTCGCGCTTCCTATCTTTAAAGGGTTTTAGAATACGAATTTCCTCATTTTAAGCTCTTCCGAACACTTATTTTAGATACGCACACATAGTAAAATACAGGAACTCATTGTGTTCCCTCTAATTGACATATAATTATTTCCCGTGGTAGGGTACACTATTACCTTGTAATATAATACCTGGTCGAACTAAAATATTATAGGTCAATATTAAGGTCTGATATCGCGCCTTGCGTTAGTTAACCATTGAAAGATGTCTTTGAATTTTTTTGGCATTTTAGACGTCCTATTTCTTCATTTTAAGCTTCTCAGAACACTTTATTTCACATAGGCATACATAGTAAACTTTAGGGTCACGCTGTGTGCCCCCTAATTGACCTATAATTATTTCCTGTAGAAGTGTACACTATTACCCTGTAATATAATACCTGGACCAACTAAAATATTATAGGCCAATATTAAGATCCGATACCGTGGCGTTAGTTAACATTGAAAAGTGTCTTCGAATTTCCTTGTTTTAATGCACTATTTAAAATATACATAGTGTACCCCCTAATTCACCTATAATTATTTCCTGTGGTAGGGTACACTATCACCCTGTAATACAATATGTGGTCCAATTTAAATATTATGGGTCAATATTAAGATCTGAAATCGATCTTTACGTTAACATTGAAAAGTGACTTCGCGCTTCCTATCTTTAAAGGGTTTTAGAAGGCGAATTTCCTCGTTTAGAGCAATAGTGAATTAAGTCATTTTTAAGGTCAGATATCGTGCCGTTTGTTAGCATTGAAAAGTGTCTTCGAATTTCCTTCTTTTAATGCACTATTTAAAATATACATAGTGTACCCCCTAATTCACCTATAATTATTTCCTGTGGTAGGGTACACTATCACCCTGTAATACAATATGTGGTCCAATTTAAATATTATGGGTCAATATTAAGATCTGTAATCGATCTTTACGTTAACATTTAAAAGTGACTTCGCGCTTCCTATCTTTAAAGGGTTTTAGAAGGCGAATTTCATCGTTTAGAGCAATTGTGAATTAAGTCATTTTTAAGGTCAGATATCGTGCCGTTTGTTAGCATTGAAAAGTGACTTCGAATTTCCTTCTTTTAATGCACTATTTAAAATATACATAGTGTACCCCCTAATTCACCTATAATTATTTCCTGTGGTAGGGTACACTATTGCCCTGCAATATAAAACCTGGTCCAACTAAAATATTATAGGTTAATATTAAGGTCTGATATCGCGCCTTGCGTTAGTTAACCATTGAAAGATGTCTTTGAGTTTTTAAAGCATTTTAGAAGTCTTATTTCATCATTTTAAGCTTCTCAGAACACTTTATTTCACATAGGCATACATAGTAAACTTTAGGGTCACGCTGTGTGCCCCCTAATTGACCTATAATTATTTCCTGTATAAGTGTACACTATTACCCTGCAATATAATACCTGGTCTAATTAAAATATTATAGGTCAATAATAAGGTCCGAAATCGGGCTAACAGTGAAGAGGGACTTCGCGCTTCCTATCTTTAAAGGGTTTTAGAAGGCGAATTTCCTCATTTTAAGTTCTTTCGAAAACTTATTTTAGATACGCACACATAGTAAAATACAGGAACCCATTGTGTTCCCTCTAATTGACATATAATTATTTCCCGTGGTAGGGTACACTATTACCCTGTAATATAATACCTGGTCCAACTAAAATATTAGAGGTCAATATTAAGGTCTGATATTGCGCCTAGCGTTAGTTAACCATTGAAAGATGTCTTTGAATTTTTAAAGCATTTAAGAAGTCTTATTTCTTCATTTTAAGCTTCTCAGAACACTTTATTTCACATAGGCATACATAGTAAACTTTAGGGTCACGCTGTGTGCCCCCTAATTGACCTATAATTATTTCCTGTAGAAGTGTACACTATTCCCCTGTAATATAATACCTGGACCAACTAAAATATTATAGGCCAATATTAAGATCCGATACCGTGGCGTTACTTAACATTGAAAAGTGTCTTCGAATTTCCTTGTTTCAATGCACTATTTAAAATATACATAGTGTACCCCCTAATTCACCTATAATTATTTCCTGTAGAAGTGTACACTATTATCCTGCAATATAATACCTGGTCAAATTAAAATATTATAGGTCAATATTAAGGTCCGAAATCGGGCTAACAGTGAAGTGGGACTTCGCGCTTCCTATCTTTAAAGGGTTTTAGAAGGCGAATTTCCTCATTTTAAGCTCTTCCGAACACTTATTTTAGATACGCACACATAGTAAAATACAAAAACTCATTGTGTTCCCTCTAATTGACATATAATTATTTCCCGTGGTAGGGTACGCTATTACCCTGTAATATAATACCTGGTCCAACTAAAATATTATAGGTCAATATTATGGTCTGATATTGCGCCTAGCGTTAGTTAACCATTGAAAGATGTCTTTGAATTTTTAAAGCATTTTAGAAGTCTTATTTCTTCATTTTAAGCTTCTCAGAACACTTTATTTCACATAGGCATACATAGTAAACTTTAGGGTCACGCTGTGTGCCCCCTAATTGACCTATAATTATTTCCTGTAGAAGTGTACACTATTCCCCTGTAATATAATACCTGAACCAACTAAAATATTATAGGCCAATATTAAGATCCGATACCGTGGCGTTAGATAACATTGAAAAGTGTCTTCGAATTTCCTTGTTTCAATGCACTATTTAAAATATACATAGTGTACCCCCTAATTCACCTATAATTATTTCCTGTAGAAGTGTACACTATTACCCTGCAATATAATACCTGGTCAAATTAAAATATTATAGGTCAATATTAAGGTCCGAAATCGGGCTAACAGTGAAGAGGGACTTCGCGCTTCCTATCTTTAAAGGGTTTTAGAAGGCGAATTTCCTCATTTTAAGCTCTTTCGAACACTTATTTTAGATACGCACACATAGTAAAATACAGGAACTCATTGTGTTCCCTCTAATTGACATATAATTATTTCCCGTGGAAGGGTACACTATTACCCTGTAATATAATACCTGGTATAACTAAAATATTATAGGTCAATATTAAGGTCTGATATCGCGCCTTGCGTTAGTTAACCATTGAAAGATGTCTTTGAATTTTTAAAGCATTTTAGAAGTCTTATTTCTTCATTTTAAGCTTCTCAGAACACTTTATTTCACATAGGCATACATAGTAAACTTTAGGGTCACGCTGTGTGCCCCCTAATTGACCTATAATTATTTCCTGTAGAAGTGTACACTATTACCCTGTAATATAATACCTGGACCAACTAAAATATTATAGGCCAATATTAAGATCCGATACCGTGGCGTTAGTTAACATTGAAAAGTGTCTTCGAATTTCCTTGTTTTAATGCACTATTTAAAATATACATAGTGTACCCCCTAATTCACCTATAATTAATTCCTGTGGTAGGGTACACTATCACCCTGTAATACAATATGTGGTCCAATTTAAATATTATGGGTCAATATTAAGATCTGAAATCGATCTTTACGTTAACATTGAAAAGTGACTTCGCGCTTCCTATCTTTAAAGGGTTTTAGAAGGCGAATTTCCTCGTTTAGAGCAATAGTGAATTAAGTCATTTTTAAGGTCAGATATCGTGCCGTTTGTTAGCATTGAAAAGTGTCTTCGAATTTCCTTCTTTTAATGCACTATTTAAAATATACATAGTGTACCCCCTAATTCACCTATAATTATTTCCTGTGGTAGGGTACACTATTGCCCTGCAATATAATACCTGGTCCAATTAAAATATTATAGGTCAATATTAAGGTCCGAAATCGGGCTAACAGTGAAGAGGGACTTCGCGCTTCCTATCTTTAAAGGGTTTTAGAAGGCAAAATTTCCTCATTTTAAGTTCTTCCGAACACTTATTTTAGATACGCACACATAGTAAAATACAGGAACTCATTGTGTTCCCTCTAATTGACATATAATTATTTCCCGTGGTAGGGTACACTATTACCCTGTAATATAATACCTGGTCCAACTAAAATATTATAGGTCAATATTAAGGTCTGATATTGCGCCTAGCGTTAGTTAACCATTGAAAGATGTCTTTGAATTTTTAAAGCATTTTAGAAGTCTTATTTCTTCATTTTAAGCTTCTCAGAACACTTTATTTCACATAGGCATACATAGTAAACTTTAGGGTCACGCTGTGTGCCCCCTAATTGACCTATAATTATTTCCTGTAGAAGTGTACACTATTCCCCTGTAATATAATACCTGGACCAACTAAAATATTATAGGCCAATATTAAGATCCGATACCGTGGCGTTAGTTAACATTGAAAAGTGTCTTCGAATTTCCTTGTTTCAATGCACTATTTAAAATATACATAGTGTACCCCCTAATTCACCTATAATTATTTCCTGTAGAAGTGTACACTATTACCCTGCAATATAATACCTGGTGAAATTAAAATATTATAGGTCAATATTAGGGTCCGAAATCAGGCTAACAGTGAAGAGGGACTTCGCGCTTCCTATCTTTAAAGGGTTTAGAATGCGAATTTCCTCATTTTAAGCTCTTCCGAACACTTATTTTAGATACGCACACATAGTAAAATACAGGAACTCATTGTGTTCCCTCTAATTGACATATAATTATTTCCCGTGGTAGGGTACACTATTACCCTGTAATATAATACCTGGTCCAACTAAAATATTATAGGTCAATATTAAGGTCTGATATCGCGCCTGGCGTTAGTTAACCATTGAAAGATGTCTTTGAATTTTTAAAGCATTTTAGAAGTCTTATTTCTTCATTTTAAGCTTCTCAGAACACTTTATTTCACATAGGCATACATAGTAAACTTTAGGGTCACGCAGTGTGCCCCCTAATTGACCTATAATTATTTCCTGTATAAGTGTACACTATTACCCTGCAATATAATACCTGGTCTAATTAAAATATTATAGGTCAATAATAAGGTCCGAAATCGGGCTAACAGTGAAGAGGGACTTCGCGCTTCCTATCTTTAAAGGGTTTTAAAAGGCGAATTTCCTCATTTTAAGCTCTTCCGAACACTTTTTTTACATACGCCTACATAGTTAAATACAGGAACTCATTGTGTTCCCTCTAATTGACATATAATTATTTCCCGCGGTAGGGAAGACTATTACCCTGTAATATAATACCTGGTCCAACTAAAATATTATAGGTCAATATTAAGGTCTGATATCGCGCCTTGCGTTAGTTAACCATTGAAAGATGTCTTTGAATTTTTAAAGCATTTTAGAAGTCTTATTTCTTCATTTTAAGCTTCTCAGAACACTTTATTTTACATAGGCATACATTGTAAACTTTAGGGTCACGCTGTGTGCCCCCTAATTGACCTATAATTATTTCCTGTAGAAGTGTACACTATTACCCTGTAATATAATATCTGGACCAACTAAAATATTATAGGCCAATATTAAGATCCGATACCGTGGCGTTAGTTAACATTGAAAAGTGTCTTTGAATTTCCTTGTTTTAATGCACGATTTAAAATATACATAGTGTACCCCCTAATTCACCTATAATTATTTCCTGTGGTAGGGAACACTATCACCCTGTAATATAATATGTGGTCCAATTTAAATATTATGGGTCAATATTAAGATCTGAAATCGATCTTTACGTTAACATTGAAAAGTGACTTCGCGCTTCCTATCTTTAAAGGGTTTTAGAAGGCGAATTTCCTCGTTTTGAGCAATAGTGAATTAAGTCATTTTTAAGGTCAGATATCGTGCCGTTTGTTAGTATTGAAAAGTGTCTTCGAATTTCCTTGTTTTAATGCACTATATAAAATATACATAGTGTACCCCCTAATTCACCTATAATTATTTCCTGTGGTAGGGTACACTATTACCCTGCAATATAATACCTGGTCCAATTAAAATATTATAGGTCAATATTAAGGTCAGAAATCGGGCTAACAGTGAAGAGGGACTTCGCGCTTCCTATCTTTAAAGGGTTTTAGAAGGCGAATTTCCTCATTTTAAGCTCTTCCGAACACTTATTTTAGATACGCACACATAGTAAAATACAGGAACTCATTGTGTTCCCTCTAATTGACATATAATTATTTCCTGTGGTAGGGTACACTATTACCCTGTAATATAATACCTGTCCAACTAAAATATTATAGGTCAATATTAAGGTCTTATATCGCGCCTTGCGTTAGTTAACCATTGAAAGATGTCTTTGAATTTTTAAAGCATTTTAGAAGTCTTATTTCTTCATTTTAAGCTTCTCAGAACACTTTATTTCACATTGGCATACATAGTAAACTTTAGGATCACGCTGTGTGCCCCCTAATTGACCTATAATTATTTCCTGTAGAAGTGTACACTATTACCCTGCAATATAATACCTGGTCCAATTAAAATATTTTAGATCAATATTAAGGTCCGAAATCGGGCTAACAGTGAAGAGGGACTTCGCGCTTCCTATCTTTAAAGGGTTTTAGAAGGCGAATTTCCTCATTTTAAGCTCTTCCGAACACTTATTTTAGATACTCACACATAGTAAAATACAGGAATTCATTGTGTTCCCTCTAATTGACATATAATTATTTCCCGTGGTAGGGTACACTATTACCCTGTAATATAATACCTGGTCCAACTAAAATATTATAGGTCAATATTAAGGTCTGATATCGCGCCTTGCGTTAGTTAACCATTGAAAGATGTCTTTGAATTTTTAAAGCATTTTAGAAGTCTTATTTCTTCATTTTAAGCTTCTCAGAACACTTTATTTCACATAGGCATACATTGTAAACTTTAGGGTCACGCTGTGTGCCCCCTAATTGACCTATAATTATTTCCTGTAGAAGTGTACACTATTACCCTGTAATATAATACCTGGACCAACTAAAATATTATAGGCCAATATTAAGATCCGATACCGTGGCGTTAGTTAACATTGAAAAGTGTCTTTGAATTTCCTTGTTTTAATGCACGATTTAAAATATACATAGTGAACCCCCTAATTAACCTATAATTATTTCCTGTGGTAGGGTACACTATCACCCTGTAATATAATATGTGGTCCAATTTAAATATTATGGGTCAATATTAAGATCTGAAATCGATCTTTACGTTAACTTTGAAAAGTGACTTCGCGCTTCCTATCTTTAAAGGGTTTTAGAAGTCGAATTTCCTCGTTTTGAGCAATAGTGAATTAAGTCATTTTTAAGGTCAGATATCGTGCCGTTTGTTAGCATTGAAAAGTGTCTTCGAATTTCCTTGTTTTAATGCACTATATAAAATATACATAGTGAACCCCTAATTCACCTATAATTATTTCCTGTGGTAGGGTACACTATTACCCTGCAATACAATACCTGGTCCAATTAAAATATTATAGGTCAATATTAAGGTCAGAAATCGGGCTAACAGTGAAGAGGGACTTCGCGCTTCCTATCTTTAAAGGGTTTTAGAAGGCGAATTTCCTCATTTTAAGCTCTTCCGAACACTTATTTTAGATACGCACACATAGTAAAATACAGGAACTCATTGTGTTCCCTCTAATTGACATATAATTATTTCCCGTGGTAGGGTATTTCCCTCCCGTGGTATTTCCCTCTAATATAATACTTGGTCCAACTAAAATATTATAGGTCAATATTAAGGTCTGATATCGCGCCTTGCGTTAGTTAACCATTGAAAGATGTCTTTGAATTTTTAAAGCATTTTAGAAGTCTTATTTCTTCATTTTAAGCTTCTCAGAACACTTTATTTCACATAGGCATACATAGTAAACTTTAGGGTCACGCTGTGTGCCCCCTAATTGACCTATTTTTTTTCCTGTAGAAGTGTACACTATTATCCGGCAATATAATACCTGGTCCAATTAAAATATTATGGGTCAATATTAAGGTCCTAAATCGGGCTAACAGTGAAGAGGGACTTCGCGCTTCCTATCTTTAAAGGGTTTTAGAAGGCGAATTTCCTAATTTTAAGCTCTTCCGAACACTTATTTTAGATACGCACACATAGTAAAATACAGGAACTCATTGTGTTCCCTCTAATTGACATATAATTATTTCCCGTGGTAGTGTACACTATTACCCTGTAATATAATACCTGGTCCAACTAAAATATTATAGGTCAATATTAAGGTCTGATATCGCGCCTTGCGTTAGTTAACCAGAGAAAGATGTCTTTGAATTTTTAAAGCATTTTAGAAGTCTTATTTCTTCATTATAAGCTTCTCAGAACACTTTATTTCACATAGGCATACATAGTAAACTTTAGGGTCACGCTGTGTGCCCCCTTATTGACCTATAAGTATTTCCTGTAGAAGTGTACACTGTTACCCTGCAATATAATACCTGGTCCAATTAAAATATTATAGCTCAATATTAAGGTCCGAAATCGGGCTAACAGTGAAGAGGGTATTCGCGATTCCTATCTTTAAAGGGTTTTAGAAGGCGAATTTCCTCATTTAAAGCTCTTCCGAACACTTATTTTAGATACGCACACATAGTAAAATACAGGAACTCATTGTGTTTCCTCTAATTGACATATAATTATTTCCCGTGGTAGGGTACACTATTACCCTGTAATATAATACCTGGTCCAACTAAAATATTATAGGTCAATATTAAGGTCTGATATCACGCCTTGCGTTAGTTAACCATTGAAAGATGTTTTTGAATTTTTAAAGCATTTTAGAAGTCTTATTTCTTCATTTTAAGCTTCTCAGAACACTTTATTTCACATAGGCATACATAGTAAACTTTAGGGTCACGCTGTGTGCCCCCTAATTGACCTATAATTATTTCCTGCAGAAGTGTACACTATTACCCTGTAATATAATACCTGGACCAACTAAAATATTATAGGCCAATATTAAGATCCGATACCGTGGCGTTAGTTAACATTGAAAAGTGTCTACGAATTTCCTTGTTTTAATGCACTATTTAAAATATACATAGTGTACCCCCTAATTCACCTATAATTATTTCCTGTGGTAGGGTACACTATCACCCTGTAATATAATATGTGGTCCTATTTAAATATTATGGGTCAATATTAAGATCTGAAATCGATCTTTACGTTAACATTGAAAAGAGACTTCGCGCTTCCTATCTTTAAAGGGTTTTAGAAGGCGAATTTCCTCGTTTTGAGCAATAGTAAATTAAGTCATTTTTAAGGTCAGATATCGTGCCGTTTGTTAGCATTGAAAAGTGTCTTCGAATTTCCTTGTTTTAATGCACTATTTAAAATATACATAGTGTACCCCCCAATTCACCTATAATTATTTCCTGTATTAGGGTACACTATTACCCTGCAATGTAATACCTGGTCCAATTAAAATATTATAGGTCTATATTAAGGTCCAAAATCGGGCTAACAGTGAAGAGGGACTACGCGCTTCCTATCTTTAAAGGGTTTTAGAAGGCGAATTTCCTCATTTTAAGCTCTTCCTAACACTTATTTTAGATACGCTCACATAGTAAAATACAAGAACTCATTGTGTTCCCTCTAATTGACATATAAGTATTTCCCGTGGTAGGGTACACTATTACCCTGTAATATAATACCTGGTCCAACTAAAATATCATAGGTCAATATTAAGGTCTGATATCGCGCCTTGCGTTAGTTAACCATTGAAAGATGTCTTTGAATTTTTAAAGCATTTTAGAAGTCGTATTTCTTCATTTTAAGCTTCTCAGAACACTTTATTTCACATAGGCATACATAGTAAACTTTAGGGTCACGCTGTGTGCCCCCTAATTAACCTATAATTATTTCCTGTAGAAGTGTACACTATTGCCGTGTAATATAATACCTGGACCAACTAAAATATTATAGGCCAATATTAAGATCCGATACCGTGGCGTTAGTTAACATTGAAAAGTGTCTTCGAATTTCCTTGTTTTAATGCACTATTTAAAATATACATAGTGTACCCCCTAATTCACCTATAATTATTTCCTGTGGTTGGGTACACTATTACCCTGCAATATAATACCTGGTAAAATTAAAATATTATAGGTCAATATTAAGGTCCGAAATCGGGCTAACAGTGAAGAGGGACTTCGCGCTTCCTATCTTTAAAGGGTTTTAGAAGGCGAATTTCCTGATTTTAAGCTCTTCCGAACACTTATTTTAGATACGCCCACATAGTAAAATACAGGAACTCATTGAGTTCCCTCTAATTCACATATATATATTTCCCGTGGTAGGGTACACTATTACCCTGTAATATAATACCTGGTCCAACTAAAATATTATAGGTCAATATTAAGGTCTGATATCGCGCCTTGCGTTAGTTAACCATTGAAAGATGTCTTTGAATTTTTAAAGCATTTTAGAAGTCTTATTTCTTCATTTTAATCTTCTCAGAACACTTTATTTCACATAGGCATACATAGTAAGCTTTAGGGTCACGCTGTGTGCCCCCTAATTGACCTATAATTATTTCCTGTAGAAGTGTACAATATTACCCTGCAATATAATGCCTGGTCCAATTAAAATATTGTAGGTCAATATTAAGGTCCGAAATCGGGCTGACAGAGAAGAGGGACTTCGCGCTTCCTATCTTTAAAAGGTTTTAAAAGGCGAATTTCCTCATTTTAAGCTCTTCCGAAAACTTTTTTTAGATACGCACACATAGTAAAATACAGGAACTCATTGTGTTCCCTCTAATTGACAAATAATTATTTCCCGTGGTAGGGTACACTATTAAACTGTAATATAATACCTGGTCCAACTAAAATATTATAGGACAATATTAAGGTCTGATATCGCGCCTTGCGTTAGTTAACCATTGAAAGATGTCTTTAAATTTTTAAAGCATTTTAGAAGTCTTATTTCTTCATTTTAAGCTTCTCAGAACACTTTATTTCACATAGGCATACATTTTAAACTTTAGGGTCACGCTGTGTGCCCCCTAATTGACCTATAATTATATCCTGTAGAAGTGTACACTATTACCCTGTAATATAATACCTGGACCAATTAAATATTATAGGCCAATATTAAGATCCGATACCGTGGCGTTAGTTAACATTGAAAAGTGTCTTTGAATTTCCTTGTTTTAATGCACGATTTAAAATATACATAGTGTACCCCCTAAATCACCTATAATTATTTCCTGTGGTAGGGTACACTATCACCCTGTAATATAATATGTGGTCCAATTTAAATATTATGGGTCAATATTAATATCTGAAATCGATCTTTACGTTAACATTGAAAAGTGACTTCGCGCTTCATATCTTTAAAGGGTTTTAGAAGGCGAATTTCCTCGTTTTGAGCAATAGTGAATTAAGTCATTTTTAAGGTCAGATATCGTGCCGTTTGTTAGCATTGAAAAGTGTCTTCGAATTTCCTTGTTTTAATGCACTATTTAAAATATACATAGTGTACCCCCTAATTCACCTATAATTATTTCCTGGGGTAGGGTACACTATTACCCTGCAATATAATACCTGGTCCAATTAAAATATTATAGGTCAATATTAAGGTCCGAAATCGGGCTAACAGTGAAGAGGGACTTCGCGCTTCCTATCTTTAAAGGGTTTTAGAAGGCGAATTTCCTTATTTTAAGCTCTTCCGAACACTTATTTTAGATACGCTCACATAGTAAAATACAAGAACTCATTGTGTTCCCTCTAATTGACATATTAGTATTTCCCGTGGTAGGGTACACTATTACCCTGTAATATAATACCTGGTCCAACTAAAATATCATAGGTCAATATTAAGGTCTGATATCGCGCCTTGCGTTAGTTAACCATTGAAAGATGTCTTTGAATTTTTAAAGCATTTTAGAAGTCGTATTTCTTCATTTTAAGCTTCGCAGAACACTTTATTTCACATAGGCATACATAGTAAACTTTAGGGTCACGCTGTGTGCCCCCTAATTAACCTATAATTATTTCCTGTAGAAGTGTACACTATTGCCGTGTAATATAATACCTGGACCAACTAAAATATTATAGGCCAATATTAAGATCCGATACCGTGGCGTTAGTTAACATTGAAAAGTGTCTTCGAATTTCCTTGTTTTAATGCACTATTTAAAATATACATAGTGTACCCCCTAATTCACCTATAATTATTTCCTGTGGTTGGGTACACTATTACCCTGCAATATAATACCTGGTCCAATTAAAATATTATAGGTCAATATTAAGGTCCGAAATCGGGCTAACAGTGAAGAGGGACTTCGCGCTTCCTATCTTTAAAGGGTTTTAGAAGGCGAATTTCCTGATTTTAAGCTCTTCCGAACACTTATTTTAGATACGCCCACATAGTAAAATACAGGAACTCATTGAGTTCCCTCTAATTCACATATATATATTTCCCGTGGTAGGGTACACTATTACCCTGTAATATAATACCTGGTCCAACTAAAATATTATAGGTCAATATTAAGGTCTGATATCGCGCCTTGCGTTAGTTAACCATTGAAAGATGTCTTTGAATTTTTAAAGCATTTTAGAAGTCTTATTTCTTCATTTTAATCTTCTCAGAACACTTTATTTCACATAGGCATACATAGTAAACTTTAGGGTCACGCTGTGTGCCCCCTAAATGACCTATAATTATTTCCTGTAGAAGTGTACACTATTACCCTGCAATATAATGCCTGGTCCAATTAAAATATTGTAGGTCAATATTAAGGTCCGAAATCGGGCTGACAGAGAAGAGGGACTTCGCGCTTCCTATCTTTAAAAGGTTTTAAAAGGCGAATTTCCTCATTTTAAGCTCTTCCGAAAACTTTTTTTAGATACGCACACATAGTAAAATACAGGAACTCATTGTGTTCCCTCTAATTGACAAATAATTATTTCCCGTGGTAGGGTACACTATTACCCTGTAATATAATACCTGGTCCAACTAAAATATTATAGGACAATATTAAGGTCTGATATCGCGCCTTGCGTTAGTTAACCATTGAAAGATGTCTTTGAATTTTTAAAGCATTTTAGAAGTCTTATTTCTTCATTTTAAGCTTTTCAGAACACTTTATTTCACATAGGCATACATAGTAAACTTTAGGGTCACGCTGTGTGCCCCCTAATTGACCTATAATTATTTCCTTTAGAAGCGTACACTATTACACTGCAATATAATACCTGGTCCAATTGAAATATTATATGTCAATATTAAGGTCCGAAATCGGGCTAACGGTGAAGAGGGACTTCGCGCTTCCTATCTTTAAAGGGTTTAGAAGGCGAATTTCCTCATTTTAAGCTCTTCCGAACACTTTTTTTAGATACGCACACATAGTAAAATAAAGGAACTCATTGTGTTCCCTCTAATTGACATATAATTCTTTCCTGTGGTAGGGTACACTATTACCCTGTAATATAATACCTGGTCCAACTAAAATATTATAGGTCAATATTAAGGTCTGATATCGCGCCTTGCGTTAGTTAACCATTGAAAGATGTCTTTGAATTTTTAAAGCATTTTAGAAGTCTTATTTCTTCATTTTAAGCTTCTCAGAACACTTTATTTCACATAGGCATACATTGTAAACTTTAGGGTCACGCTGGGTGCCCCCTAATTGACCTATAATTATATCCTTTTGAAGTGTACACTATTACCCTGTAATATAATACCTGGACCAACTAAAATATTATAGGCCAATATTAAGATCCGATACCGTGGCGTTAGTTAACATTGAAAAGTGTCTTTGAATTTCCTTGTTTTAATGCACGATTTAAAATATACATAGTGTACCCCCTAATTCACCTATAATTATTTCCTGTGGTAGGGTACACTATCACCCTGTAATATAATATGTGGTCCAATTTAAATATTATGGGTCAATATTAATATCTGAAATCGATCTTTACGTTAACATTGAAAAGTGACTTCGCGCTTCATATCTTTAAAGGGTTTTAGAAGGCGAATTTCCTCGTTTTGAGCAATAGTGAATTAAGTCATTTTTAAGGTCAGATATCGTGCCGTTTGTTAGCATTGAAAAGTGTCTTCGAATTTCCTTGTTTTAATGCACTATTTAAAATATACATAGTGTACCCCCTAATTCACCTATAATTATTTCCTGGGGTAGGGTACACTATTATCCTGCAATATAATACCTGGTCCAATTAAAATATTATAGGTCAATATTAAGGTCCGAAATCGGGCTAACAGTGAAGAGGGACTACGCGCTTCCTATCTTTAAAGGGTTTTAGAAGGCGAATTTCCTTATTTTAAGCTCTTCCGAACACTTATTTTAGATACGCACACATAGTAAAATACAGGAACTCATTGTGTTCCCTCTAATTGACATATAATTATTTCCCGTGGTAGGGTACACTATTACCCTGTAATATAATACCTGGTCCAACTAAAATATTATAGGTCAATATTAAGGTCTGATATCGCGCCTTGCGTTAGTTAACCAGTGAAAGATGTCTTTGAATTTTTAAAGCATTTTAGAAGTCTTATTTCTTCATTTTAAGCTTCTCAGAACACTTTATTTCACATAGGCATACATAGTAAACTTTAGGGTCACGCTGTGTGCCCCCTAATTGACCTATAATTATTTCCTGTAGAAGTGTACCCTGTAATATAATACCTGGACCAACTAAAATATTATAGGCCAATATTAAGATCCGATACCGTGGCGTTAGTTAACATTGAAAAGTGTCTTCGAATTTCCTTGTTTTAATGCACTATTTAAAATATACATAGTGTACCCCCTAATTCACCTATAATTATTTCCTGTGGTAGGGTACACTATTACCCTGCAATATAATACCTGGTCCAATAAAAATATTATAGGTCAATATTAAGGTCCGAAATCGGGCTAACAGTGAAGAGGGACTTCGCGCTTCCTATCTTTAAAGGGTTTTAGAAGGCGAATTTCCTCATTTTAAGCTCTTCCGAACACTTATTTTAGATACGCACACATAGTAAAATACAGGAACTCATTGTGTTCCCTCTAATTGACATATAATTATTTCCCGTGGTAGAGTACACTATTACCCTGTAATATAATACCTGGTCCAACTAAAATATTATAGGTCAATATTAAGGTCTGATATCGCGCCTTGCGCTAGTTAACCAGTGAAAGATGTCTTTGAATTTTTAAAGTATTTTAGAAGTCTTATTTCTTCATTTTAAGCTTCTCAGAACACTTTATTTCACATAGGCATACATAGTAAACTTCAGGGTCACGCTGTGTGCCCCCTAATTGACCTATAATTATTTCCTGTAGAAGTGCACACTATTACCCTGTAATATAATACCTGGACCAACTAAAATATTATAGGCCAATATTAAGATCCGATACCGTGGCGTTAGTTAACATTGAAAAGTGTCTTTGAATTTCCTTGTTTTAATGCACGATTTAAAATATACATAGTGTACCCCCTAATTCACCTATAATTATTTCCTGTGGTAGGGTACACTATCACCCTGTAATATAATATGTGGTCCAATTTAAATATTATGGGTCAATATTAATATCTGAAATCGATCTTTACGTTAACATTGAAAAGTGACTTCGCGCTTCATATCTTTAAAGGGTTTTAGAAGGCGAATTTCCTCGTTTTGAGCAATAGTGAATTAAGTCATTTTTAAGGTCAGATATCGTGCCGTTTGTTAGCATTGAAAAGTGTCTTCGAATTTCCTTGTTTTAATGCACTATTTAAAATATACATAGTGTACCCCCTAATTCACCTATAATTATTTCCTGGGGTAGGGTACACTATTACCCTGCAATATAATACCTGGTCCAATTAAAATATTATAGGTCAATATTAAGGTCCGAAATCGGGCTAACAGTGAAGAGGGACTTCGCGCTTCCTATCTTTAAAGGGTTTTAGAAGGCGAATTTCCTTATTTTAAGCTCTTCCGAACACTTATTTTAGATACGCACACATAGTAAAATACAGGAACTCATTGTGTTCCCTCTAATTGACATATAATTATTTCCCGTGGTAGGGTACACTATTACCCTGTAATATAATACCTGGTCCAACTAAAATATTATAGGTCAATATTAAGGTCTGATATCGCGCCTTGCGTTAGTTAACCAGTGAAAGATGTCTTTGAATTTTTAAAGCATTTTAGAAGTCTTATTTCTTCATTTTAAGCTTCTCAGAACACTTTATTTCACATAGGCATACATAGTAAACTTTAGGGTCACGCTGTGTGCCCCCTAATTGACCTATAATTATTTCCTGTAGAAGTGTACCCTGTAATATAATACCTGGACCAACTAAAATATTATAGGCCAATATTAAGATCCGATACCGTGGCGTTAGTTAACATTGAAAAGTGTCTTCGAATTTCCTTGTTTTAATGCACTATTTAAAATATACATAGTGTACCCCCTAATTCACCTATAATTATTTCCTGTGGTAGGGTACACTATTACCCTGCAATATAATACCTGGTCCAATAAAAATATTATAGGTCAATATTAAGGTCCGAAATCGGGCTAACAGTGAAGAGGGACTTCGCGCTTCCTATCTTTAAAGGGTTTTAGAAGGCGAATTTCCTCATTTTAAGCTCTTCCGAACACTTATTTTAGATACGCACACATAGTAAAATACAGGAACTCATTGTGTTCCCTCTAATTGACATATAATTATTTCCCGTGGTAGGGTACACTATTACCCTGTAATATAATACCTGGTCCAACTAAAATATTATAGGTCAATATTAAGGTCTGATATCGCGCCTTGCGCTAGTTAACCAGTGAAAGATGTCTTTGAATTTTTAAAGTAATTTAGAAGTCTTATTTCTTCATTTTAAGCTTCTCAGAACACTTTATTTCACATAGGCATACATAGTAAACTTTAGGGTCACGCTGTGTGCCCCCTAATTGACCTATAATTATTTCCTGTAGAAGTACACACTATTACCCTGTAATATTATACCTGGACCAACTAAAATATTATAGGCCAATATTAAGATCCGATACCGTGGCGTTAGTTAACATTGAAAAGTGTCTTCGAATTTCCTTGCTTTAATGCACTATTTAAAATATACATAGTGTACCCCCTAATTCACCTATAGTTATTTTCTGTTTTAGGGTACACTATTACCCTGCAATATAATACCTGGTCCAATTAAAATATTATAGGTCAATATTGAGGTCCGATATCGGGCTAACAGTGAAGAGGGACTTCGCGCTTCCTATCTTTAAAGGGTTTTAGAAGGCGAATTTCCTCATTTTAAGCTCTTCCGAACACTTATTTTAGATACGCACACATAGTAAAATACAGGAACTCATTGTGTTCCCTCTAATTGACATATAATTATTTCCCGTGGTAGGGTACACTATTACCCTGTAATATAATACCTGGTCCAACTAAAATATTATAGGTCAATATTAAGGTCTGATATCGCGCCTTGCGTTAGTTACCCATTGAAAGATGTCTTTGAATTTTTAAAGCATTTTAGAAGTCTTATTTCTTCATTTTGAGCTTCTCAGAACAATTTATTTCACATAGGCATACATAGTAAACTTTAGGGTCACGCTGTGTGCCCCCTAATTGACCTATAATTATTTCCTGTAGAAGTGTACTCTATTACCCTGCAATATAATACCTGGTCCAATTAAAATATTATAGCTCAATATTAAGGTCCGAAATCGGGCTAACAGTGAAGAGGGAATTCGAGCTTCCTATCTTTAAAGGGTTTTAGAAGGCGAATTTCCTCATTTTAAGTTCTTCCGAACACTTATTTTAGATACGCACGCATAGTAAAATACAGGAACTCATTGTGTTTCCTCTAATTGACATATAATTATTTCCCGTGGTAGGGTACACTGTTACCCTGTAATATAATACCTGGTCCAACTAAAATATTATAGGTCAATATTAGGGTCTGATATCGCGCCTTGCGTTAGTTAACCATTGAAAGATGTCTTTGAATTTTTAAAGCATTTTAGAAGTCTTATTTCTCCATTTTAAGCTTCTCAGAACACTTTATTTCACATAGGCATTCATAGTAAACTTTAGGGTCACGCTGTGTGCCCCCTAATTGACCTATAATTATTTCCTGTAGAAGTGCACACTATTACCCTGCAATATAATACCTGGTCCAATTAAAATATAGGTCAATATTAATGTCCGAAATCGGGCTGACAGTAAAGAGGGATTTCGCGCTTCCTATCTTTAAAGGGTTTTAAAAGGCGAATTTCCTCATTTTAAGCTCTTCCGAACACTTTTTTTAGATACGCACACATAGTAAAATACAGGAACTCATTGTGTTCCCTCTAATTGACATATAATTATTTCCTGTGGTAGGGTACACTATTACCCTGTAATATAATACCTGGTCCAACTAAAATATTATAGGTCAATATTAAGGTCTGATATCGCGCCTTGCGTTAGTTAACCATTGAAAGATGTCTTTGAATTTTTAAAGCATTTTAGAAGTCTTATTTCTTCATTTTAAGCTTCTCAGAACACTTTATTTCACATAGGCATACATAGTAAACTTTAGGGTCACGCTGTGTGCCCCCTAATTGACCTATAATTATTTCCTGCAGAAGTGTACACTATTACAATGTAATATAATACCTGGACCAACTAAAATATTATAGGCCAATATTAAGATCCGATACCGTGGCGTTAGTTAACATTGAAAAGTGTCTTCGAATTTCCTTGTTTTAATGCACTATTTAAAATATACATAGTGTACCCCCTAATTCACCTATAATTATTTCCTGTGGTAGGGTACACTATTACCCTGCAATATAATACCTGGTCCAATTAAAATATTATAGGTCAATATTAAGGTCCGAAATCGGGCTAACAGTGAAGAGGGACTTCGCGCTTCCTATCTTTAAAGGGTTTTAGAAGGCGAATTTCCTCGTTTTAAGCTCTTCCGAACACTTATTTTAGATACGCACACATAGTAAAATACAGGAACTCATTGTGTTTCCTCTAATTGACATATAATTATTTCCCGTGGTCGGGTACACTATTACCCTGTAATGTAATACCTGGTCCAACTAAAATATTATAGGTCAATATCAAGGTCTGATATCGCGCCTTGCGTTAGTTAACCATTGAAAGATGTCTTTGAATTTTTAAAGCATTTTAGAAGTCTTATTTCTTCATTTTAGGCTTCTCAGAACACTTTATTTCACATAGGCATACATAGTAAACTTTAGGTTCACGCTGTGTGCCCCCTAATTAAATTATAATTATTTCCTGTAGAAGTTTACACTATTACCCTGTAATATAAAACCTGGACCAACTAAAATATTATAGGCCAATATTAAGATCCGATACCGTGGCGTTAGTTAACATTGAAAAGTGTCTTCGAATTTCCTTGTTTTAATGCACTATTTAAAATATACATAGTGTACCCCCTAATTCACCTATATATATTTCCTGTGGTATGGTACACTATTACCCTGCAATACATTACCTGGTCCAATTAAAATATTATAGGTCAATATTAAGGTCCGAAATCGGGCTAACAGTGAAGAGGGGCTTCGCGCTTCCTATCTTTAAAGGGTTTTAGAAGGCGAATTTCCTCATTTTAAGCTCTTCCGAACACTTATATTAGATACGCACACATAGTAAAATACAGGAACTCATTGTGTTCCCTCTAATTGACATATAATTATTTCCCGTGGTAGGGTACACTATTTCCTTGTAATATAATACCTGGTCCAACTAAAATATTATAGGCCAATATTAAGATCCGATACCGTGGCGTTTGTTAGCATTGAAAAGTGTCTTCGAATTTCCTTGTTTTAATGCACTATTTAAAATATACATAGTGTACCCCCTAATTCACCTATAATTATTTCCTGTGGTAGGGTACACTATCACCCTGTAATATAATATGTGGTCCAATTTAAATATTATGGGTCAATATTAAGATCTGAAATCGATCTTTACGTTAACATTGAAAAGTGACTTCGCGCTTCCTATCTTTAAAGGGTTTTAGAAGGCGAATTTCCTCGTTTTGAGCAATAGTAAATTAAGTCATTTTTAAGGTCAGATATCGTGCCGTTTGTTAGCATTGAAAAGTGTCTTCGAATTTCCTTGTTTTAATGCACTATTTAAAATATACATAGTGAACCCCCCAATTCACCTATAATTATTTCCTGTATTAGGGTACACTATTACCCTGCAATGTAATACCTGGTCCAATTAAAATATTATAGGTCAATATTAAGGTCCGAAATCGGGCTAACAGTGAAGAGGGACTTCGCGCTTCCAATCTTTAAAGGGTTTTAGAAGGCGAATTTCCTAATTTTAAGCTCTTCCTAACACTTATTTTAGATACGCTCACATAGTAAAATACAGGAACTCATTGTGTTCCCTCTAATTGACATATAAGTATTTCCCGTGGTAGGGTACACTATTACCCTGTAATATAATACCTGGTCCAACTAAAATATTATAGGTCAATATTAAGGTCTGATATCGCGCCTTGCGTTAGTTATCCATTGAAAGATGTCTTTGAATTTTTAAAGCATTTTAGAAGTCTTATTTCTTCATTTTAAGCTTCTCAGAACACTTTATTTCACATAGGCATACATAGTAAACTTTAGGGTCACGCTGTGTGCCCCCTAATTAACCTATAATTATTTCCTGTAGAAGTGTACACTATTACCGTGTAATATAATACCTGGACCAACTAAAATATTATAGGCCAATATTAAGATCCGATACCGTGGCGTTAGTTAACATTGAAAAGTGTCTTCGAATTTCCTTGTTTTAATGCACTATTTAAAATATACATAGTGTACCCCCTAATTCACCTATAATTATTTCCTGTGGTTGGGTACACTATTACCCTGCAATATAATACCTGGTCCAATTAAAATATTATAGGTCAATATTAAGGTCCGATATCGGGCTAACAGTGAAGAGGGACTTCGCGCTTCCTATCTTTAAAGGGTTTTAGAAGGCGAATTTCCTGATTTTAAGCTCTTCCGAACACTTATTTTAGATACGCACACATAGTAAAATACAGGAACTCATTGTGTTCCCTCTAATTGACATATATATATTTCCCGTGGTAGGGTACACTATTACCCTGTAATATAATACCTGGTCCAACTAAAATATTATAGGTCAATATTAAGGTCTGATATCGCGCCTTGCGTTAGTTAACCATTGAAAGATGTCTTTGAATTTTTAAAGCATTTTAGAAGTCTTATTTCTTCATTTTAATCTTCTCAGAACACTTTATTTCACATAGGCATACATAGTAAACTTTAGGGTCACGCTGTGTGCCCCCTAGTTGACCTATAATTATTTCCTGTAGAAGTGTACACTATTACCCTGCAATATAATACCTGGTCCAATTAAAATACTATAGGTCAATATTAAGGTCCGAAATCGGGCTGACAGTGAAGAGGGACATCGCGCTTTCTATCTTTAAAGGGTTTTAAAAGGCGAATTTCCTCATTTTAAGCTCTTTCGAACACTTTTTTTAGATACGCACACATAGTAAAATACAGGAACTCATTGTGTTCCCTCTAATTGACATATAATTATTTCCCGTGGTAGGGTACACTATTACCCTGTAATATAATACCTGGTCCAACTAAAATATTATAGGTCAATATTAAGGTCTGATATCGCGCCTTGCGTTAGTTAACCATTGAAAGATGTCTTTGAATTTTTAAAGCATTTTAGAAGTCTTATTTCTTAATTTTAAGCTTTTCAGAACACTTTATTTCACATAGGCATACATAGTAAACTTTAGGGTCACGCTGTGTGCCCCCTAATTGACCTATAATTATTTCCTGTAGAAGTGTACACTATTTCACTGCAATATAATACCTGGTCCAATTAAAATATTATATGTCAATATTAAGGTCCGAAATCGGGCTAACAGTGAAGAGGGACTTCTTGCTTCCTATCTTTAAAGTGTTTTAGAAGGCGAATTTCCTCATTTTAAGCTCTTCCGAACACTTTTTTTAGATACGCACACATAGTAAAATACAGGAACTCATTGTGTTCCCTCTAATTGACATATAATTATTTCCCGTGGTAGGGTACACTATTACCCTGTAATATAATACCTGGTCCAACTAAAATATTATAGGTCATTATTAAGGTCTGATATCGCACCTTGCGCTAGTTAACCAGTGAAAGATGTCTTTGAATTTTTAAAGTATTTTAGAAGTCTTATTTCTTCATTTTAAGCTTCTCAGAACACTTTATTTCACATAGGCATACATAGTAAACTTTAGGGTCACGCTGTGTGCCCCCTAATTGACCTATAATAATTTCCTGTAGAAGTGCACACTATTACCCTGTAATATAATACCTGGACCAACTAAAATATTATAGGCCAATATTAAGATCCGATACCGTGGCGTTAGTTAACATTGAAAAGTGTCTTCGAATTTCCTTGTTTTAATGCACTATTTAAAATATACATAGTGTACCCCCTAATTCACCTATATATATTTCCTGTGGTAGGGTACACTATTACCCTGCAATATAATACCTGGTCCAATTAAAATATTATAGGTCAATATTAAGGTCCGAAATCGGACTAACAGTGAAGAGGGACTTCGCGCTTCCTATCTTTAAAGGGTTTTAGAAGGCGAATTTCCTCGTTTTAAGCTCTTCCGAACACTTATTTTAGATACGCACACATAGTAAAATACAGGAACTCATTGTGTTCCCTCTAATTGACATATAATTATTTCCCGTGGTCGGGTACACTATTACCCTGTAATGTAATACCTGGTCCAACTAAAATATTATAGGTCAATATTAAGGTCTGATATCGCGCCTTGCGTTAGTTAACCATTGAAAGATGTCTTTGAATTTTTAAAGCATTTTAGAAGTCTTATTTCTTCATTTTAGGCTTCTCAGAACACTTTATTTCACATAGGCATACATAGTAAACTTTAGGTTCACGCTGTGTGCCCCCTAATTAAATTATAATTATTTCCTGTAGAAGTTTACACTATTACCCTGTAATATAAAACCTGGACCAACTAAAATATTATAGGCCAATATTAAGATCCGATACCGTGGCGTTAGTTAACATTGAAAAGTGTCTTCGAATTTCCTTGTTTTAATGCACTATTTAAAATATACATAGTGTACCCCCTAATTCACCTATATATATTTCCTGTGGTATGGTACACTATTACCCTGCAATACATTACCTGGTCCAATTAAAATATTATAGGTCAATATTAAGGTCCGAAATCGGGCTAACGGTGAAGAGGGGCTTCGCGCTTCCTATCTTTAAAGGGTTTTAGAAGGCGAATTTCCTCATTTTAAGCTCTTCCGAACACTTATATTAGATACGCACACATAGTAAAATACAGGAACTCATTGTGCTCCCTCTAATTGACATATAATTATTTCCCGTGGTAGGGTACACTATTTCCTTGTAATATAATACCTGGTCCAACTAAAATATTATAGGCCAATATTAAGATCCGATACCGTGGCGTTTGTTAGCATTGAAAAGTGTCTTCGAATTTCCTTGTTTTAATGCACTATTTAAAATATACATAGTGTACCCCCTAATTCACCTATAATTATTTCCTGTGGTAGGGTACACTATCACCCTGTAATATAATATGTGGTCCAATTTAAATATTATGGGTCAATATTAAGATCTGAAATCGATCTTTACGTTAACATTGAAAAGTGACTTCGCGCTTCCTATCTTTAAAGGGTTTTAGAAGGCGAATTTCCTCGTTTTGAGCAATAGTAAATTAAGTCATTTTTAAGGTCAGATATCGTGCCGTTTGTTAGCATTTAAAAGTGTCTTCGAATTTCCTTGTTTTAATGCACTATTTAAAATATACATAGTGTACCCACTAATTCACCTATAATTATTTCCTGTGGCAGGGTACACTATTACCCTGCAATATAATACCTGGTCCAATTAAAATATTATAGGTCAATATTAAGGTCCGATATCGGGCTAACAGTGAAGAGGGACTTCGCGCTTCCTATCTTTAAAGGGTTTTAGAAGGCGAATTTCCTGATTTTAAGCTCTTCCGAACACTTATTTTAGATACGCACACATAGTAAAATACAGGAACTCATTGTGTTCCCTCTAATTGACATATATATATTTCCCGTGGTAGGGTACACTATTACCCTGTAATATAATACCTGGTCCAACTAAAATATTATAGGTCAATATTAAGGTCTGATATCGCGCCTTGCGTTAGTTAACCATTGAAAGATGTCTTTGAATTTTTAAAGCATTTTAGAAGTCTTATTTCTTCATTTTAATCTTCTCAGAACGCTTTATTTCACATAGGCATACATAGTAAACTTTAGGGTCACGCTGTGTGCCTTCTAATTGACCTATAATTATTTCCTGTAGAAGTGTACACTATTACCCTGCAATATAATACCTGGTCCAATTAAAATACTATAGGTCAATATTAAGGTCCGAAATCGGGCTGACAGTGAAGAGGGACATCGCGCTTTCTATCTTTAAAGGGTTTTAAAAGGCGAATTTCCTCATTTTAAGCTCTTTCGAACACTTTTTTTAGATACGCACACATAGTAAAATACAGGAACTCATTGTGTTCCCTCTAATTGACATATAATTATTTCCCGTGGTAGGGTACACTATTACCCTGTAATATAATACCTGGTCCAACTAAAATATTATAGGTCAATATTAAGGTCTGATATCGCGCCTTGCGTTAGTTAACCATTGAAAGATGTCTTTGAATTTTTAAAGCATTTTAGAAGTCTTATTTCTTAATTTTAAGCTTTTCAGAACACTTTATTTCACATAGGCATACATAGTAAACTTTAGGGTCACGCTGTGTGCCCCCTAATTGACCTATAATTATTTCCTGTAGAAGTGTACACTATTTCACTGCAATATAATACCTGGTCCAATTAAAATATTATATGTCAATATTAAGGTCCGAAATCGGGCTAACAGTGAAGAGGGACTTCGCGCTTCCTATCTTTAAAGTGTTTTAGAAGGCGAATTTCCTCATTTTAAGCTCTTCCGAACACTTTTTTTAGATACGCACACATAGTAAAATACAGGAACTCATTGTGTTCCCTCTAATTGACATATAATTATTTCCCGTGGTAGGGTACACTATTACCCTGTAATATAATACCTGGTCCAACTAAAATATTATAGGTCATTATTAAGGTCTGATATCGCACCTTGCGCTAGTTAACCAGTGAAAGATGTCTTTGAATTTTTAAAGTATTTTAGAAGTCTTATTTCTTCATTTTAAGCTTCTCAGAACACTTTATTTCACATAGGCATACATAGTAAACTTTAGGGTCACGCTGTGTGCCCCCTAATTGACCTATAATTATTTCCTGTAGAAGTGCACACTATTACCCTGTAATATAATACCTGGACCAACTAAAATATTATAGGCCAATATTAAGATCCGATACCGTGGCGTTAGTTAACATTGAAAATTGTCTTCGAATTTCCTTGTTTTAATGCACTATTTAAAATATACATAGTGTACCCCCTAATTCACCTATAATTATTTCCTGTGGTAGGGTACACTATTACCCTGCAATATAATACCTGGTCCAATTAAAATATTATAGGTCAGTATTAAGGTCCGAAATCGGGCTAACAGTGAAGAGGGACTTCGCGCTTCCTATCTTTAAAGGGTTTTAGAAGGCGAATTTCCTCGTTTTAAGCTCTTCCGAACACTTATTTTAGATACGCACACATAGTAAAATACAGGAACTCATTGTGTTCCCTCTAATTGACATATAATTATTTCCCGTGGTAGGGTACACTATTACCCTGTAATGTAATACCTGGTCCAACTAAAATATTATAGGTCAATATTAAGGTCTGATATCGCGACTTGCGTTAGTTAACCATTGAAAGATGTCTTTGAATTTTTAAAGCATTTTAGAAGTCTTATTTCTTCATTTTAGGCTTCTCAGAACACTTTATTTCACATAGGCATACATAGTAAACTTTAGATTCACGCTGTGTGCCCCCTAATTAACCTATAATTATTTCCTGTGGAAGTGTACTCTATTACCCTGTAATATAATACCTGGACCAACTAAAATATTATAGGCCAATATTAAGATCCGATACCGTGGCGTTAGTTAACATTGAAAAGTGTCTTCGAATTTCCCTGTTTTAATGCACTATTTAAAATATACATAGTGTACCCCCTAATTCACCTATAATTATTTCCTGTGGTAGGGTACACTGTCACCCTGTAATATAATATGTGGTCCTATTTAAATATTAGGGGTCAATATTAAGATCTGAAATCGATCTTTACGTTAACATTGAAAAGTGACTTCGCGCTTCCTATATTTAAAGGGATTTAGAAGGCGAATTTCCTAGTTTTGAGCAATAGAGAATTAAGTCATTTTTAAGGTCAGATATCGTGCCGTTTGTTAGCATTGAAAAGTGTCTTCGAATTTCCTTGTTTTAATGCACTATTTAAAATATACATAGTGTACCCCCTAATTCACCTATAATTATTTCCTGTGGAAGGGTACACTATTACCCTGCAATATAATACCTGGACCAACTAAAATATTATAGGCCAATATTAAGATCCGATACCGTGGCGTTAGTTAACATTGAAAAGTGTCTTCGAATTTCCTTGCTTTAATGCACTATTTAAAATATACATAGTGTACCCCCTAATTCACCTATAATTATTTCCTGTGGAAGGGTACACTATTACCCTGCAATATAATACCTGGTCCAATAAAAATATTATAGGTCAATATTAAGATCCGAAATCGGGCTAACAGTGAAGAGGGACTTCGCGCTTCCTATCTTTAAAGGGTTTTAGAAGGCGAATTTCCTCATTTTAAGCTCTTCCGAACACTTATTTTAGATACGCACACATAGTAAAATACAGGAACTCATTGTGTTCCCTCTAATTGACATATAATTATTTCCCGTGGTAGGGTACACTATTACCCTGTAATATAATACCTGGTCCAACTAAAATATTATAGGTCAATATTAGGGTCTGATATCGCGCCTTGCGTTAGTTAACCATTAAAAGATGTCTTTGAATTTTTAAAGCATTTTAGAAGTCTTATTTCTTCATTTTAAGCTTCTCAGAACACTTTATTTCACATAGGCATACATAGTAAATTTTAGGGTCACGCTGTGTGCCCCCTAATTGACCTATAATTATTTCCTGCAGAAGTTTACACTATTACCCTGTAATATAATACCTGGACCAACTAAAATATTATAGGCCAATATTAAGATCAGATACCGTGGCGTTAGTAAACATTGAAAAGTGTCTTCGAATTTCCTTGTTTTAATGCACTATTTAAAATATACATAGTGTACCCCCTAATTCACCTATATATATTTCCTGTGGTAGGGTACACTATTACCCTGCAATACATTACCTGGTCCAATTAAAATATTATAGGTCAATATTAAGGTCCGAAATCGGGCTAACAGTGAAGAGGGACTTCGCGCTTCCTATCTTTAAAGGGTTTTAGAAGGCGAATTTCCTCATTTTAAGCTCTTCCGAACACTTATATTAAATACGCACACATAGTAAAATACAGGAACTCATTGTGTTCCCTCTAATTGACATATAATTATTTCCCGTGGTAGGGTACACTATTTCCCTGTAATATAATACCTGGTCCAACTAAAATATTATAGGCCAATATTAAGATCCGATACCGTGGCGTTTGTTAGCATTGAAAAGTGTCTTCGAATTTCCTTGTTTTAATGCACTATTTAAAATATACATAGTGTACCCCTAATTCACCTATAATTATTTCCTGTGGTAGGGTACACTATCACCTTGTAATATAATATGTGGTCCAATTTAAATATTATGGGTCAATATTAAGATCTGAAATCGATCTTTACGTTAACATTGAAAAGTGACTTCGCGCTTCCTATCTTTAAAGGGTTTTAGAAGGCGAATTTCCTCGTTTTGAGCAATAGTAAATTAAGTCATTTTTAAAGTCAGATATCGTGCCGTTTGTTAGCATTTAAAAGTGTCTTCGAATTTCCTTGTTTTAATGCACTATTTAAAATATACATAGTGTACCCCCCAATTCACCTATAATTATTTCCTGTATTAGGGTACACTATTACCCTGCAATGTAATACCTGGTCCAATTAAAATATTATAGGTCAATATTAAGGTCCGAAATCGGGCTAACAGTGAAGAGGGACTTCGCGCTTCCAATCTTTAAAGGGTTTTAGAAGGCGAATTTCCTAATTTTAAGCTCTTCCTAACACTTATTTTAGATACGCTCACATAGTAAAATACAGGAACTCATTGTGTTCCCTCTAATTGACATATAAGTATTTCCCGTGGTAGGGTACACTATTACCCTGTAATATAATACCTGGTCCAACTAAAATATTATAGGTCAATATTAAGGTCTGATATCGCGTCTTGCGTTAGTTATCCATTGAAAGATGTCTTTGAATTTTTAAAGCATTTTAGAAGTCTTATTTCTTCATTTTAAGCTTCTCAGAACACTTTATTTCACATAGGCATACATAGTAAACTTTAGGGTCACGCTGTGTGCCCCCTAATTAACCTATAATTATTTCCTGTAGAAGTGTACACTATTACCGTGTAATAAAATACCTGGACCAACTAAAATATTATAGGCCAATATTAAGATCCGATACCGTGGCGTTAGTTAACATTGAAAAGTGTCTTCGAATTTCCTTGTTTTAATGCACTATTTAAAATATACATAGTGTACCCCCTAATTCACCTATAATTATTTCCTGTGGTTGGGTACTCTATTACCTTGCAATATAATACCTGGTCCAATTAAAATATTATAGGTCAATATTAAGGTCCGATATCGGGCTAACAGTGAAGAGGGACTTCGCGCTTCCTATCTTTAAAGGGTTTTAGAAGGCGAATTTCCTGATTTTAAGCTCTTCCGAACACTTATTTTAGATACGCACACATAGTAAAATACAGGAACTCATTGTGTTCCCTCTAATTGACATATATATATTTCCCGTGGTAGGGTACACTATTACCCTGTAATATAATACCTGGTCCAACTAAAATATTATAGGTCAATATTAAGGTCTGATATCGCGCCTTGCGTTAGTTAATCATTGAAAGATGTCTTTGAATTTTTAAAGCATTTTAGAAGTCTTATTTCTTCATTTTAATCTTCTCAGAACACTTTATTTCACATAGGCATACATAGTAAACTTTAGGGTCACGCTGTGTGCCCCTAATTGACCTATAATTATTTCCTGTAGAAGTGTACACTATTACCCTGCAATATAATACCTGGTCCAATTAAAATACTATAGGTCAATATTAAGGTCCGAAATCGGGCTGACAGTGAAGAGGGACATCGCGCTTCCTATCTTTAAAGGGTTTTAAAAGGCGAATTTCCTCATTTTAAGCTCTTCCGAACACTTTTTTTAGATACGCACACATAGTAAAATACAGGAACTCATTGTGTTCCCTCTAATTGACATATATATATTTCCCGTGGTAGGGTACACTATTACCCTATAATATAATACCTGGTCCAACTAAAATATTATAGGTCAATATTAAGGTCTGATATCGCGCCTTGCGTTAGTTAACCATTGAAAGATGTCTTTGAATTTTTAAAGCATTTTAGAAGTCTTATTTCTTCATTTTAATCTTCTCAGAACACTTTATTTCACATAGGCATACATAGTAAACTTTAGGGTCACGCTGTGTGCCCCCTAATTGACCTATAATTATTTCCTGTAGAAGTGTACACTATTACCCTGCAATATAATACCTGGTCCAATTAAAATACTATAGGTCAATATTAAGGTCCGAAATCGGGCTGACAGTGAAGAGGGACATCGCGCTTCCTATCTTTAAAGGGTTTTAAAAGGCGAATTTCCTCATTTTAAGCTCTTCCGAACACTTTTTTTAGATACGCACACATAGTAAAATACAGGAACTCATTGTGTTCCCTCTAATTGACATATAATTATTTCCCGTGGTAGGGCACACTATTACCCTGTAATATAATACCTGGTCCAACTAAAATATTATAGGTCAATATTAAGGTCTGATATCGCGCCTTGCGTTAGTTAACCATTGAAAGATGTCTTTGAATTTTTAAAGCATTTTAGAAGTCTTATTTCTTAATTTTACACTTTTCAGAACACTTTATTTCACATAGGCATACATAGTAAACTTTAGGGTCACGCTGTGTGCCCCCTAATTGACCTATAATTATTTCCTGTAGAAGTGTACACTATTACACTGCAATATAATACCTGGTCCAATTAAAATATTATATGTCAATATTAAGGTCCGAAATCGGGCTAACAGTGAAGAGGGACTTCGCGCTTCCTATCTTTAAAGTGTTTTAGAAGGCGAATTTCCTCATTTTAAGCTCTTCCGAACACTTTTTTTAGATACGCACACATAGTAAAATACAGGAACTCATTGTGTTCCCTCTAATTGACATATAATTATTTCCCGTGGTAGGGTACACTATTACCCTGTAATATAATACCTGGTCCAACTAAAATATTATAGGTCAATATTAAGGTCTGATATCGCGCCTTGCGCTAGTTAACCAGTGAAAGATGTCTTTGAATTTTTAAAGTATTTTAGAAGTCTTATTTCTTCATTTTAAGCTTCTCAGAACACTTTATTTCACATAGGCATACATAGTAAACTTTAGGGTCACGCTGTGTGCCCCCTAATTGACCTATAATTATTTCCTGTGGAAGTGCACACTATTACCCTGTAATATAATACCTGGACCAACTAAAATATTATAGGCCAATATTAAGATCCGATACCGTGGCGTTAGTTAACATTGAAAAGTGTCTTCGAATTTCCTTGTTTTAATGCACTATTTAAAATATACATAGTGTACCCCCTAATTCACCTATAATTATTTCCTGTGGTAGGGTACACTATTACCCTGCAATATAATACCTGGTCCAATTAAAATATTATGGGTCAATATTAAGATCTGAAATCGATCTTTACGTTAACATTGAAAAGTGACTTCGCGCTTCCTATCTTTAAAGGGTTTTAGAAGGCGAATTTCCTCGTTTTGAGCAATAGTGAATTAAGTCATTTTTAAGGTCAGATATCGTGCCGTTTGCTAGCATTGAAAAGTGTCTTCGAATTTCCTTGTTTTAATGCACTATTTAAAATATACATAGCGTATCCCCTAATTCACCTATAATTATTTCCTGTGGAAGGGTACACTATTACCCTGCAATATAATACCTTGTCCAATTAAAATATTATAGGTCAATATTAAGGTCCGAAATCGGGCTAACAGTGAAGAGGGACTTCGCGCTTCCTATCTTTAAAGGGTTTTAGAAGGCGAATTTCCTGATTTTAAGCTCTTCCGAACACTTATTTTAGATACGCACACATAGTAAAATACAGGAACTCATTGTGTTCCCTCTAATTGACATATATATATTTCCCGTGGTAGGGTACACTATTACCCTGTAATATAATACCTGGTCCAACTAAAATATTATAGGTCAATATTAAGGTCTGATATCGCGCCTTGCGTTAGTTAATCATTGAAAGATGTCTTTGAATTTTTAAAGCATTTTAGAAGTCTTATTTCTTCATTTTAATCTTCTCAGAACACTTTATTTCACATAGGCATACATAGTAAACTTTAGGGTCACGCTGTGTGCCCCTAATTGACCTATAATTATTTCCTGTAGAAGTGTACACTATTACCCTGCAATATAATACCTGGTCCAATTAAAATACTATAGGTCAATATTAAGGTCCGAAATCGGGCTGACAGTGAAGAGGGAAATCGCGCTTCCTATCTTTAAAGGGTTTTAAAAGGCGAATTTCCTCATTTTAAGCTCTTCCGAACACTTTTTTTAGATACGCACACATAGTAAAATACAGGAACTCATTGTGTTCCCTCTAATTGACATATATATATTTCCCGTGGTAGGGTACACTATTACCCTATAATATAATACCTGGTCCAACTAAAATATTATAGGTCAATATTAAGGTCTGATATCGCGCCTTGCGTTAGTTAACCATTGAAAGATGTCTTTGAATTTTTAAAGCATTTTAGAAGTCTTATTTCTTCATTTTAATCTTCTCAGAACACTTTATTTCACATAGGCATACATAGTAAACTTTAGGGTCACGCTGTGTGCCCCCTAATTGACCTATAATTATTTCCTGTAGAAGTGTACACTATTACCCTGCAATATAATACCTGGTCCAATTAAAATACTATAGGTCAATATTAAGGTCCGAAATCGGGCTGACAGTGAAGAGGGACATCGCGCTTCCTATCTTTAAAGGGTTTTAAAAGGCGAATTTCCTCATTTTAAGCTCTTCCGAACACTTTTTTTAGATACGCACACATAGTAAAATACAGGAACTCATTGTGTTCCCTCTAATTGACATATAATTATTTCCCGTGGTAGGGCACACTATTACCCTGTAATATAATACCTGGTCCAACTAAAATATTATAGGTCAATATTAAGGTCTGATATCGCGCCTTGCGTTAGTTAACCATTGAAAGATGTCTTTGAATTTTTAAAGCATTTTAGAAGTCTTATTTCTTAATTTTACACTTTTCAGAACACTTTATTTCACATAGGCATACATAGTAAACTTTAGGGTCACGCTGTGTGCCCCCTAATTGACCTATAATTATTTCCTGTAGAAGTGTACACTATTACACTGCAATATAATACCTGGTCCAATTAAAATATTATATGTCAATATTAAGGTCCGAAATCGGGCTAACAGTGAAGAGGGACTTCGCGCTTCCTATCTTTAAAGTGTTTTAGAAGGCGAATTTCCTCATTTTAAGCTCTTCCGAACACTTTTTTTAGATACGCACACATAGTAAAATACAGGAACTCATTGTGTTCCCTCTAATTGACATATAATTATTTCCCGTGGTAGGGTACACTATTACCCTGTAATATAATACCTGGTCCAACTAAAATATTATAGGTCAATATTAAGGTCTGATATCGCGCCTTGCGCTAGTTAACCAGTGAAAGATGTCTTTGAATTTTTAAAGTATTTTAGAAGTCTTATTTCTTCATTTTAAGCTTCTCAGAACACTTTATTTCACATAGGCATACATAGTAAACTTTAGGGTCACGCTGTGTGCCCCCTAATTGACCTATAATTATTTCCTGTGGAAGTGCACACTATTACCCTGTAATATAATACCTGGACCAACTAAAATATTATAGGCCAATATTAAGATCCGATACCGTGGCGTTAGTTAACATTGAAAAGTGTCTTCGAATTTCCTTGTTTTAATGCACTATTTAAAATATACATAGTGTACCCCCTAATTCACCTATAATTATTTCCTGTGGTAGGGTACACTATTACCCTGCAATATAATACCTGGTCCAATTAAAATATTATGGGTCAATATTAAGATCTGAAATCGATCTTTACGTTAACATTGAAAAGTGACTTCGCGCTTCCTATCTTTAAAGGGTTTTAGAAGGCGAATTTCCTCGTTTTGAGCAATAGTGAATTAAGTCATTTTTAAGGTCAGATATCGTGCCGTTTGCTAGCATTGAAAAGTGTCTTCGAATTTCCTTGTTTTAATGCACTATTTAAAATATACATAGCGTATCCCCTAATTCACCTATAATTATTTCCTGTGGAAGGGTACACTATTACCCTGCAATATAATACCTTGTCCAATTAAAATATTATAGGTCAATATTAAGGTCCGAAATCGGGCTAACAGTGAAGAGGGACTTCGCGCTTCCTATCTTTAAAGGGTTTTAGAAGGCGAATTTCCTCATTTTAAGCTCTTCCGAACACTTATTTTAGATACGCACACATAGTAAAATACAGGAACTCATTGTGTTCCCTCTAATTGACATATAATTATTTCCCGTGGTAGGATACACTATTACCCTGTAATATAATACCGGGTCCTACTAAAATATTATAGGTCAATATTAAGGTCTGATATCGCGCCTTGCGTTAGTTAACCATTGAAAGATTTCTTTGAATTTTTAAAGCTTTTTAGAAGTCTTATTTCTTCATTTTAAGCTTCTCAGAACACTTTATTTCACATAGGCATACATAGTAAACTTTAGGGTCACGCTGTGTGCCCCCTAATTGACCTATAATTATTTCCTGCAGAAGTGTAAACTATTACCCTGTAATATAATACCTGGACCAACTAAAATATTATAGGCCAATATTAAGATCCGATACCGTGGCGTTAGTTAACATTGAAAAGTGTCTTCGAATTTCCTTGTTTTAATGCACTAGTTAAAATATACATAGTGTATCCCCTAATTCACCTATAATTATTTCCTGTGGTAGGGTACACTATTACCCTGCAATATAATACCTGGTCCAATTAAAATATTATAGGTCAATATTAAGGTCCGAAATCGGGCTAACAGTGAAGAGGGACTTCGCACTTCCTATCTTTAAAGGGTTTTAGAAGGCGAATTTCCTCATTTTAAGCTCTTAAGAACACTTATTTTAGATACGCACACATAGTAAAATACAGGAACTCATTGTGTTCCCTCTAATTGACATATAATTATTTCCCGTGGTAGGGTACACTATTACCCTGTAATATAATACAGGGTCCAACTAAAATATTATAGGTCAATATTAAGGTCTGATATCGCGCCTTGCGTTAGTTAACCATTGAAAGATGTCTTTGAATTTTTAAAGCTTTTTAGAAGTCTTATTTCTTCATTTTAAGCTTCTCAGAACACTTTATTTCACATAGGCATACATAGTAAACTTTAGGGTCACGCTGTGTGCCCCCTAATTGACCTATAATTATTTCCTGTAGAAGTGTACACTATTACCCTTCAATATAATACCTGGTCCAATTAAAATATTATAGGTCAATATTAAGGTCCGAAATCGGGCTAACAGTGAAGAGGGACTTCGCGCTTCCTATCTTTAAAGGGTTTTAGAAGGCGAATTTCCTCATTTTAAGCTATTCCGAATACTTATTTTAGATACACACACCTAGTAAAATACAGGAACTCATTGTGTTCCCTCTAATTGACATATAATTATTTCCCGTGGTAGGGTACACTATTACCCTGTAATATAATACCTGGTCCAACTAAAATATTATAGGTCAATATTAAGGTCGGATATCGCGCCTTGCGTTAGTTAACCATTAAAAGATGTCTTTGAATTTTTAAAGCATTTTAGAAGTCTTATTTCTTCATTTTAAGCTTCTCAGAACACTTTACTTCACATAGGCATACATAGTAAACTTTAGGGTCACGCTGTGTGCCCCCTAATTGACCTATAATTATTTCCTGTAGAAATGTACACTATTACCCTGTAATATAATGCCTGGACCAACTAAAGTATTATAGGCCAATATTAAGATCCGATACCGTGGCGTTAGTTAACATTGAAAAGTGTCTTTGAATTTCCTTGTTTTAATGCACTATTTAAAATATACATAGTGTACCCCCTAATTCACCTATAATTATTTCCTGTGGTAGGGTACACTATCACCCTGTAATATAATATGTGGTCCTATTTAAATATTAGGGGTCAATATTAAGATCTGAAATCGATCTTTACGTTAACATTGAAAAGTGACTTCGCGCTTCCTATATTTAAAGGGATTTAGAAGGCGAATTTCCTCGTTTTGAGCAATAGTGAATTAAGTCATTTTTAAGGTCAGATATCGTGCCGTTTGTTAGCATTGAAAAGTGTCTTCGAATTTCCTTGTTTTAATGCACTATTTAAAATATACATAGTGTACCCCCTAATTCACCTATAATTATTTCCTGTGGTAGGGTACACTATTACCCAGCAATATAATACCTGGTCCAATTAAAATATTATAGGTCAATATAAAGGTCCGAAATCAGGCTAACAGTGAAGAGGGACTTCGCGCTTCCTATCTTTAAAGGGTTTTAGAAGGCGAATTTCCTCATTTTAAGCTCTTAAGAACACTTATTTTAGATACGCACACATAGTAAAATACAGGAACTCATTGTGTTCCCTCTATTAGACATATAATTATTTCCCGTGGTAGGGTACACTATTACCCTGTAATATAATACAGGGTCCAACTAAAATATTATAGGTCAATATTAAGGTCTGATATCGCGCCTTGCGTTAGTTAACCATTGAAAGATGTCTTTGAATTTTTAAAGCTTTTTAGAAGTCTTATTTCTTCATTTTAAGCTTCTCAGAACACTTTATTTCACATAGGCATACATAGTAAACTTTAGGGTCACGCTGTTTGCCCCCTAATTGACCTATAATTATTTCCTGAAGAAGTGTACACTATTACCCTGTAATATAATACCTGGACCAACTAAAATATTATAGGCCAATATTAAGATCCGATACCGTGGCGTTAGTTAACATTGAAAAGTGTCTTCGAATTTCCTTGTTTTAATGCACTATTTAAAATATACATAGTGTACCCCCTAATTCACCTATAATTATTTCCTGTGGTAGGGTACACTATTACCCTGCAATATAATACCTGGTCCAATTAAAATATTATTGGTCAATATTAAGGTCCGAAATCGGGCTAACAGTGAAGAGGGACTTCGCGCTTCCTATCTTTAAAGGGTTTTAGAAGGCGAATTTCCTCATTTTAAGCTCTTCCGAACACTTTTTTTAGATACGCACACATAGTAAAATACAGGAACTCATTGTGTTCCCTCTAATTGACATATAATTATTTCCCTTGGTAGGGTACACTATTACCCTGTAATATAATACCGGGTCCAACTAAAATATTATAGGTCAATATTAAGGTCTGATATCGCGCCTTGCGTTAGTTAACCATTGAAAGATGTCTTTGAATTTTTAAAGCATTTTAGAAGTCTTATTTCTTCATTTTAAGCTTCTCAGAACACTTTATTTCACATAGGCATACATAGTAAACTTTAGGGTCACGCTGTGTGCCCCCTTATTGACCTATAATTATTTCCTGTAGAAGTGTACACTATTACCCTGCAATATAATACCTGGTCCAATTAAAATATTATAGGTCAATATTAAGGTCCGAAATCGGGCTAACAGTGAAGAGGGACTTCGCGCTTCCTATCTTTAAAGGGTTTTAGAAGGCGAATTTCCTCATTTTAAGCTATTCCGAATACTTATTTTAGATACACACACCTAGTAAAATACAGGAACTCATTGTGTTCCCTCTAATTGACATATAATTATTTCCCGTGGTAGGGTACACTATTACCCTGTAATATAATACCTGGTCCAACTAAAATATTATAGGTCAATATTAAGGTCGGATATCGCGCCTTGAGTTAGTTAACCATTAAAAGATGTCTTTGAATTTTTAAAGCATTTTAGAAGTCTTATTTCTTCATTTTAAGCTTCTCAGAACACTTTACGTCACATAGGCATACATAGTAAACTTTAGGGTCACGCTGTGTGCCCCCTAATTGACCTATAATTATTTCCTGTAGAAATGTACACTATTACCCTGTAATATAATGCCTGGACCAACTAAAATATTATAGGCCAATATTAAGATCCGATACCGTGGCGTTAGTTAACATTGAAAAGTGTCTTTGAATTTCCTTGTTTTAATGCACTATTTAAAATATACATAGTGTACCCCCTAATTCACCTATAATTATTTCCTGTGGTAGGGTACACTATCACCCTGTAATATAATATGTGGTCCTATTTAAATATTAGGGGTCAATATTAAGATCTGAAATCGATCTTTACGTTAACATTGAAAAGTGACTTCGCGCTTCCTATATTTAAAGGGATTTAGAAGGCGAATTTCCTCGTTTTGAGCAATAGTGAATTAAGTCATTTTTAAGGTCCGATATCGTGCCGTTTGTTAGCATTGAAAAGTGTCTTCGAATTTCCTTGTTTTAATGCACTATTTAAAATATACATAGTGTACCCCCTAATTCACCTATAATTATTTCCTGTGGTAGGGTACACTATTACCCTGCAATATAATACCTGGTCCAATTAAAATATCATGGGTCAATATTAAGATCTGAAATCGATCTTTACGTTAACATTGAAAAGTGACTTCGCGCTTCCTATCTTTAAAGGGTTTTAGAAGGCGAATTTCCTCGTTTTGAGCAATAGTGAATTAAGTCATTTTTAAGGTCAGATATCGTGCCGTTTGCTAGCATTGAAAAGTGTCTTCGAATTTCCTTGTTTTAATGCACTATTTAAAATATACATAGCGTATCCCCTAATTCACCTATAATTATTTCCTGTGGTAGGGTACACTATTACCCTGCAATATAATACCTGGTCCAATTAAAATATTATAGGTCAATATTAATGTCCGAAATCGGGCTAACAGTGAAGAGGGACTTCGCGCTTCCTATCTTTAAAGGGTTTTAGAAGGCGAATTTCCTCATTTTAAGCTCTTCCGAACACTTATTTTAGATACGCACACATAGTAAAATACAGGAACTCATTGTGTTCCCTCTAATTGACATATAATTATTTCCCGTGGTAGGGTACACTATTACCCTGTAATACAATACCTCGTCCAACTAAAATATTATAGGTCAATATTAAGGTCTGATATCGCGCCTTGCGTTAGTTAACCATTAAAAGATGTCTTTGAATTTTTAAAGCATTTTAGAAGTCTTATTTCTTCATTTTAAGCTTCTCAGAACACTTTATTTCACATAGGCATACATAGTAAACTTTAGGGTCACGCTGTGTGCCCCCTAATTGACCTATAATTATTTCCTGTAGAAATGTACACTATTACCCTGTAATATAATGCCTGGACCAACTAAAATATTATAGGCCAATATTAAGATCCGATACCGTGGCGTTAGTTAACATTGAAAAGTGTCTTTGAATTTCCTTGTTTTAATGCACTATTGAAAATATACATAGTGTACCCCCTAATTCACCTATAATTATTTCCTGTGGTAGGGTACACTATCACCCTGTAATATAATATGTGGTCCTATTTAAATATTATGGGTCAATATTAAGATCTGAAATCGATCTTTACGTTAACATTGAAAAGTGACTTCGCGCTTCCTATATTTAAAGGGATTTAGAAGGCGAATTTCCTCGTTTTGAGCAATAGTGAATTAAGTCATTTTTAAGGTCAGATATCGTGCCGTTTGTTAGCATTGAAATGTGTCTTCGAATTTCCTTGTTTTAATGCACTATTTAAAATATACATAGTGTACCCCCTAATTCACCTATAATTATTTCCTGTGGTAGGGTACACTATTACCCTGCAATATAATACCTGGTCCAATTAAAATATTATAGGTCAATATTAAGGTCCGAAATCGGGCTAACAGTGAAGAGGGACTTCGCGCTTCCTATCTTTAAAGGGTTTTAGAAGGCGAATTTCCTCATTTTAAGCTCTTCCGCACACTTATTTTAGATACGCACACATAGTAAAATACAGGAACTCATTGTGTTCCCTCTAATTGACATACAATTATTTCCCGTGTTAGGGTACACTATTACCCTGTAATATAATACCGGGTCCAACTAAAATATTATAGGTCAATATTAAGGTCTGATATCGCGCCTTGCGTTAGTTAACCATTGAAAGATGTCTTTGAATTTTTAAAGCTTTTTAGAAGTCTTATTTCTTCATTTTAAGCTTCTCAGAACACTTTATTTCGCATAGGCATACATCGTAAACTTTAGGGTCACGCTGTGTACCCCCTAATTGACCTATAATTATTTCCTGTGGAAGGGTGCACAATTACCCTGTAATATAATACCTGGTCCAACTGAAATATTATAATTCAATATTAAGCTCCGATTCCGTGCCGTTAGTTAACATTGAAAAGTGTCTTCGAATTTCCTTGTTTTCATGCACTATTTAAAATATATATATAGTGTACCCCCTAATTGACCTATAATTATTTAACGTGGTAGGGTACACTATTACCCTGTAATATAATATGTGGTCCAACTTAAATATTATTAGTCAATATTAAGGTCCGAAATCGGTCTTTACGTTAACAGTGAAGAGGGACTTCACGCTTCCTATTTTTAAAGCTTTTTAGAAGGTGAATCTCCTCATTTTAAGCTTCTCAGAAACACTTATTTCACATATGCATACATAGTAAACTTTAGGGTCACGCTGTGTAACCCTAATTGACATATAATTATTTCCAGTGGTAGGGTACTCTATTATCCTGTAATATAGTACTTGGTTCAATTAAAATTTTACAGGTCAATATTAAGGTCCGATACCGCGCGTTAGTTAACATTGAAAAGTGTATTCGAATTTCCTTGTTTTAATGCACTATTTAAAATATACATAGTGTACCCCCTAATTCACCTATAATTATTTCCTGTGGTAGGGTATACTATTACCCTGAAATATTATATGTGGTCCAATTTAAATATTATTTGTCAGTATTAAGGTCCGAAATCGGGCTTTACGTTAACATTTAAAAGTGACTTCGCGCTTCCTATCTTTAAAGGGTTTTAGAAGGCGAATTTCCTCATTTTAAGCTCTTCCGAACACTTATTTTAGATACGCACGCAAAGTAAAATACAGGAACTCTTTGTGTACCCCCTAAATTACCTATAATTATTTCCCGTGCTAGGGTACACCATTACCCTGTAATATAATACCTGATCCAACTAATATATTATAGGTCAATATTACGGTCTGATATCGCGCCTTGCGTTAGTTAACCTTTGAAAGATGTCTTTGAATTTTTAAAGCATTTTAGAAGTCTTAATTCTTCATTTTAAGCTTGTCAGAACACTTTATTTCGCATAGGCATACATAATAAACTTTAGGGTCACGCTGTGTGCCCCCTAATTGACCTATAGTTATTTCCTGTGGTAGGGTACACTATTACCCAGTAATATAATACCTGGTCCAACAAAATTATTATAGGTCAATATTAAGGTCCGAAATCAGGCTAACAGTGAAGAGGGACTTCGCGTTTCTTATATTTAAAGGGTTTTAGAAGGCGAATTTCCTCATTTTAAGCTCTTCCGAACACTTATTTTAGATACACACACATAGTAAAATACAGGAACTCATTGTGTACCCCCTAATTGACCTATAATTATTTCCTGTGTTAGTTAACACTATTACCCTGTAATATAATACCTGGTCCAATTTAAATATTATGGGTCAATATTAAGGTCTGATATCGCAACTTGCGTTAGTTAACCATTGAAAGATGTCTTTGAATTTTTAAAGCATTTTAGAAGTCTTATTTCTTAATTTGAAGCCTCTCAGAACACTTTTTTTCACATAGGCATACATAGTAAACTTTAGGGTCACGATGTGTACCCCATAAATGAACTATAATTATTTCCCGTGGTAGGGTACACTATTATCCTCTAATATAACATGTGGTCCAACTTAAATATTATAGGTCAATATTAAGGTTCGATACCGTGCCGTTAGTTAACACAGAAAAATGTCTTTGAATTTTTAAAGCTTTTTAGAAGGCTTATTTCTTCATTTTAAGCTTCTCAGAAACACTTATTTCACATATGCATACATAGTAAACTTTAGAGTCACGCTGTGTACCCCCTAATTGACCTATGATTATTTCCTGTGGTAGGGAACTCTATTATCCTGTAATATAGTACTTGGTTCAATTAAAATATTACAGGTCAATATTAAGGTCCGATACCGCGCCGCTAGTTAACATTGAAAAGTGTATTCGAATTTCCTTGTTTTAATGCACTATTTAAAATATACATAGTGTACCCCCTAATTCACCTATAATTATTTCCTGTGGTAGGGTATACTATTACCCTGAAATATTATATGTGGTCCAATTTAAATATTATTTGTCAGTATTAAGGTCTGAAATCGGGCTTTACGTTAACATTTAAAAGTGACTTCGCGCTTCCTATCTTTAAAGGGTTTTAGAAGGCGAATTTCCTCATTTTAAGCTCTTCCGAACACTTATTTTAGATACGCACACATAGTAAAATACAGGAACTCATTGTGTACCCCCTAATTGACCTATAATTATTTCCTGTGTTAGTTAACACTATTACCCTGTAATATAATACCTGGTCCAATTTAAATATTATGGGTCAATATTAAGGTCTGATATCGCGACTTGCGTTAGTTAACCATTGAAAGATGTCTTTGAATTTTTAAAAGCATTTTAGAACACTTATTTCTTCATTTTAAGCTTCTCAGAACACTTTATTTCACATAGGCATACATAGTAAACTTAAGGGTCACGCTGTGTACCCCCTAATTGACCTATAATTATTTCCCGTGGTAGGGTACACTATTACCCTGTAATATAATATGTGGTCCAACTTAAATATTATAGGTCAATATTAAGGTCTGAAATCAGGCTAACAGTGAAGAGGGACTTCGCGCTTCTTATATTTAAAGGGTTTTAGATGGCGAATTTCCTCATTTTAAGCTCTTCCGAACACTTTTTTTAGATACGCACACATAGTAAAATACAGGAACTCAATGCGTACCCCCTAATTGACCTACATTTATTTCCTGTGGTAGGGAACGCTATTACAATGTAATATAATTCCTGGTCCAATTTAAATATTATGGGTCAATATAAAGGTCTGATATCGCGCCTTGCGTTAGTTAGCCTTTGAAAGATGTCTTTGAATTTTTAAAGCATTTTAGAAGTCTTATTTCTTCATTTGAAGCTTCTCAGAACACTTTTTTTCACATAGACATACATAGTAAACTTTAGAGTCACGCTGTGTACCCCCTAATTGACCTATAATTATTTCCTGTTTTAGGGAACTCTATTATCCTGTAATATAGTACTTGGTTCAATTAAAATATTACAGGTCAATATTAAGGTCCGATACCGCGCCGTTAGTTAACATTGAAAAGTGTATTCGAATTTCCTTGTTTTAATGCACTATTTAAAATATACATAGTGTACCCCCTAATTCACCTATAATTATTTCCTGTGGTAGGGTATACTATTACCCTGTAATATTTTATGTGGTTCAATTTAAATATTATTTGTCAGTATTAAGGTCCGAAATCGGGCTTTACGTTAACATTTAAAAGTGACTTCGCGCTTCCTATCTTTAAAGGTTTTAGAAGGCGAATTTCCTCGTTTTGAGCAATAGTGAATTAAGTCAATTTTAAGGTCAGATATCTTGCCGTTTGTTAGCATTGAAAAGTGTCTTCGAATTTCCTTGTTTTAATGCACTATTTAAAATATACATAGTGTACCCCCTAATTCACCTATAATTATTTCCCGTGGTAGGGTACTCTATTACCCTGTAATATAATATGTGGTCCAACTTAAATATTATAGGTCAATATTAAGGTCTGAAATCGCGCCTTGCGTTAGTTAACCATTGAAAGATGTCTTTGAATTTTTAAAGCATTTTAGAAGGCTTATTTCTTCATTTTAAGCTTCTCAGAACACTTTATTTCACATAGGCATACATAGTAAAATTTAGGGTCAAGCTGTGCACCCCCTAATTGAAATATAATTATTTCCCGTGGAAGGGTGCACTATTACCCTGTAATATAATACCTGGTCAAATTTAAATAATATGGGTCAATATTAAGGTCTCATATCGCGCCTTGCGTTAGTTAACCTTTGAAAGATGTCTGAATTTTTAAAGCATTTTAGAAGGCTTATTTCTTCATTTTAACTTTCTCAGAACACTTTATTTCACATAGGCATACATAGTAAAATTTAGGGTCACGCTCTGTACCCCCTAGTTGACCTATAAATATTTCCCGTGGTAGGGTACACTATTACCCTGTAATACAATACCTGGTCCAACTGAAATATTATAGGTCAATATTAAGGTCTGATATCGCGCCTTGCGTCAGTTAACCTTTGAAAGATGTCCTTGAATTTTTAAAGCATTCTGTACCCCCTAGTTGACCTATAAATATTTCCCGTGGTAGGGTACACTATTACCCTGTAATACAATACCTGGTCCAACTAAAATATTATAGGTCAATATTAAGGTCCGATACAGTGCCGTTAGTTAACATTGAAAAGTGTCTTCGAATTTCCTTGTTTTAATGCACTATTTAAAATATACATAGTGTACCCCCTAATTGACCTATAATTATTTCCCGTGGTAGGGTACATTATTACCCTGTATTATAATATGGGGTCCAACCTAAATATTATGGGTCAATATTAAGGTCCGAAATTGGGCTTTACGTTAACAGTGACCTTGCGTTAGTTAACCTTTGAAAGATGTCTGAATTTTTAAAGCTCTTTAGAAAGCTAATTTCCTCATTTTAAGCTTCTCTGAAACACTTATTTCACATATGCGTACATAGTAAACTTTAGGGTCACGCTTTGTACCCCCTAATTGACCTATAATTATTTCCTGTGGTAGGGTACACTATTACCCTGTAATATAATACCTGGTCCAATTAAAATATTATAGGTCAATATTAAGGTCCGATACCGTGCCGTTAGTTAACATAGAAAAGAGTCTTCGAATTTCCTTGTTTTAATGCACTATTTAAAATATACATAGTGTACCCCCTAATTGATCTATAATTATTTCCTGTAATAGGGTACACTATTACCCTGTAATATAATATGGGGTCCAATTTAAATATTATGGGTCAATATTAAGGTCCAAAATAAGGCTTTACGTTAACATTGGAAAGTGACTTCGCGCTTCCTATCTTTAAAGGGTTTTAGAAGGCGAATTTCCCTGTTTTGAGCAATAGTGAATTAAGTCAATTTTAAGGTCAGATATCGTGCCGTTTGTTAGCATTGAAAAGTGTCTTCGAATTTCCTTGTTTTAATGCACGGCATAAAATATACAGAGGGAACCCCCTAATTCACCTATAATTAATTCCTGTGGTGGTTAACACTATTACCCTGTAATATAATACCTGGTCCAACTAAAATAATATAGATCAATATTAAGGTCTGATATCGCGCCTTGCGTTAGTTAACCATTGAAAGATGTCTTTGAATTTTTAAAGCATTTTAGAAGGCTTATTTCTTCATTTTAAGCTTCTCAGAACAGTAGGGAAGTGAAGAGTCCGCCATCTTTGGCCACTGATTAGAGCAGAATCCCAACTGAGCACTATAGTCTTTGGCAGGGTATATCAGGGCAATGTATTGTCCACCATTTTTGGCCACCGCAATGTGGCACTACAGCCGAGCATGTGCCAAAGTACGTTCATGGAGTATCCGCCCTCTTTGGCCACTGATTAGAGCGGAAGTGCAACTGAGGACTGAAGTCTTTGGTAGGGTCTATTAGGGCAGTGCAGTGTCCGACATTTCGGGCAACCGCAACGCGGCACTACAGCCGCGAACGTGCCACAGTAGTGCCATGGATTGTCGCACTTGCTGCATTAGGACCGTGCAGAGTCCACCATCTTTGGCCACGGATTAGGGCGGAAGCCCTACTGTGGAGTAAATGCACTGGTGTGTCGTAGTAGGGCATTGTAGTGCCCGAAAGTTTGGGCCACCGCAACGCGGCACAACAGCAGCGCACGCACCGCTGTAAGGCCAAGGAGTGTCCGCCATTTTTGGCCACCGCAAGGCGGCAATACAGCCGCGCACATGCCGCAGTAGGGCCAAGGAGTGTCCGCAATCTTATGCCACCGATTAGAGCGGAAGCCCAACTCAGGAGTAAAGTCACTGGCGTGTCGTAGAAGGGCAGCGCAGATTTCGACATTTTGGGCAACCGAAATGCGACACTACAGCCGCGCAAGTGCCACAGTAGGGCCGTGGAGTGTCCGCCGTCTCTGGCCACAGATTAGAGCGGAAGCCCAACTAATGAGTAAAGGCATTGGCGTGTCGTAGTAGGGCAGAGTAGATTCCGACATTTCAGGCAACCACAACGCGGCACTACATTCGCGCTTTTGCCGCAGTAGGGCCAAGGTGTGTCTGCCATTTTTGGCCACTGATTAGAGCAAAGCGCAACTGAGGATTAAAGTCATTGGTAGGGTCTAGTGGGCAGTGTAGAGTCCGACATTTTGGGCCATTGCAACCCGGAACTACAGACGCGCACCAGCCGCAGAAGGGCCGCGGAGTGTCCGCCATCTTTGGCCGCGGAATAAGGCGGATGCGCAACTGAGGACTAAAGTCTTTGGTAGGATTTAGTAGGGCAATGTAGATCCGAGATTTTGAGCCACCATGAAGCGGCACTACAGCCGCGCACGTGCCGCAGTATGGTCATGGAGTGTCCGCCTTCTTTGGCCTCTGAATAGAGCGGAAGCCCAACTCTGGAGTAAAGTCACTGGCATGTCGTTGTAGGGCAGCGTAGATTTCGACATTTTGGGCCACCGCTACGCGGATTTACATTTGCGCACTTGCCACAGTAGGGCAATGGAGTGTCAGCAATCTTATGCCACGTATTAGAGCGGAAGCCCAACTGTGCAGCTAAAGCTCTGGCATGACGTAGTAGGGCACTGTAGAGTTCGATATTTTGGAAAACTGCAACGCGTTACTAGAGCCGCTCACTTACCGACGCAGGGCCATGGAGTGTCCGCGTTGCGGTGGCCAAAAATGGCGGACACTCCATGGCCTTACTGCGGCGCGTGCGCTGCTGTAGTTCCGCGTTGCGGTGGCCCAAAATTTTGGGCTCTACGCTGTCCTACTACGACACGCCAGTGAAATTACTCCACAGTTGGGCTTCAGCCCTAATCGGTGGCCAAAGATAGAGGACTCTCCTCGGTCCTTCTGCGGCAAGTGCGCGAATGTAGTGCCGTGTTGCGGTGGCCCAAATTGGAGGATTCTACACTGCCCTACTACGACACATTAGGGCGATTATTCCTCAGTTGGGCTTCCGCTCTGATCCGTGGCCAAAGGCGGCGGACACTCCACGGCCCTACTGCGGCACTTGCGCGGCTGTAGTGCCGTGTTGCCGTGGTTAAAAAGGGCGGACACTACACTGCCCTAATAGACCCTACCAAAGACTTAAGTCCTCAGTTGAACTTCCGCTCTAATCAGTGGCCAAAGAAGGCGGACACTCCATGAACCTACAGCGGCACGTGCGCGGCTGTAGTTCCGCGTTGCGGTACAACGCGGCACTGGCGTGTCGTAGACAGGCGTGTAGTAGGGCATGGTAGAGCCCGAAATTTTAGGCCACCGCAACGCGGCACAACAGCCGCGCAAGTGCCACAGTAGGGCCGTGGAGTGTCCGCCGTCTCTGGCCACAGATTAGAGCGGAAGCCCAAATAAGGAGTAAAGGCATTGGCGTGACGTAGTAGGGCAGAGTAGATTCCGACATTTCAGGCAACCACAACGCGGTACTACATTCGCGCTTTTGCCGCAGTAGGGCCATGGAGTGACCACCATCTATTGCCACTGATTAGAGCGGAAGTCCTACTGTGAAGTAAAAGCTCTGGCATGTCGTAGTAGGGCATTGTAGAATCCGACATTTTGGGCCATTGCAACGCGGAACTAAAGCTGCGCACGTGCCGCAGAAATGCCGTGGAGTGTTCGCCAACTTTGGCCGCGGATTAGGGCGGAAGCGCAACTGAGGAATAAAGTCTTTGGTAGGGTCTAGTAGGGCAGTGAAGATCCGAGATTTTGAGCCACCGTGAAGCGGCACTGCCAACGCGCGAGTGCCGCTGTAGAGCTATGCTGCGACCGCCATTTTTGGCCACTGATTAGAGCGGAAGAGCAATTGAGAATTAAAGTCTTTGGTAGGGTCTAGTAGGGCAGTGCAGAGTCCGACATTTTGGGCCATTGCAACGCGGAGCTACAGCCACGCATGTGCCACAGTAGGGCAGTGGAGTGTCCGCCTTCTTTGGCCACGGATTAGGTCGGAAGCCCAACAGAGGAATAAACGCACTGGCATGTCGTTGTAGGGCAGTGTAGATTGCGAATATTTGGGCCACCGCAACGCAGCACTACATTCGCGCACTGGCTGCAGTAGGACCGTGGAGAGTCCACCATCTTTGGCCACGGATTAGAGCGGAAGCCCAACTGTGGAGTAAATTCACTGGCGTGTCGTAGAAGGGCATTGTAGAGCCCGAAATTTTGGGCCACCGCAACGCTGCACTACAGCAGCGCACGCGCCGCAGTAAGGCCGTGGAGTGTCCGCCGTCTCTGGCCACTGATTAGAGCGGAAGCCCAACTCTGGAGTAAAGTCACTGGCGTGTCGTAGAAGGGCAGCGTAGATTTCGACGTTTTGGGCAACCGCAACGCGGCACTACAGCCACGAACGTGCCGCAGCAGGGCCATGGAGTGTCCGCCATCTTTTACCACTGAGTAAAGCGGAAGCCCTACTGTGTAGTTTAAGCTCTGACATGACGTAGAAGGGCATTGTAGAGTCCGATATTTTGGAAAACCGCAACGCGTTACTAGAGCCGCGCACTTACCGCAGTAGGGCCATGGATTGTCTGCCATCTTTGGCCACTGATCAGAGCGAAAGCGCAACTGAGAATTAAAGTCTTTGGTAGGGTCTAGTAGGGCAGTGTAGAGTCCGACATTTTGGGCCATTGCAACGCGGAACTACAGACGCGCACGCGCCGCAGAAGGGCCGTGGTGTGTCAATACCTCCTAGATGGAAGAAAGCCGAAGGACGCAAAACGATGACTCATACAGTTAGGCCCAGATTTGCTGATCACTTCTGACGATGCTTCTCTTTTTCCCTTCTGTTTCTCGACACTTTTTCGTTACTCTTCTACTAATTTTTTACTTTCTACAAATTATTATTATTTTTTTTTTGTCTAGAATAAATGTTCTTAAATTGTGTAAAAATGCTTAATATATTTATTTGTTTTCAGAAATGATTAACAATAAATCAATTCTAACAAAAATAACTGTTGTGTGAATGAAAAAAAATATATTTTTAAGCATTAAATATCAGTTTTATTTTATAAATTGGAAAATTTTATCTAACTTTTTGTTATAAAATGTATGGATTAAAAACAAAGAAATATATTTTTAAAGGGATTTTGCACATTTATTATTATTATAGTTTTGACATAAAACTAAGAAAGGGGTCTAATTTTTATAATATGATACTTACATTTTTAGTAGATGATTATTTTGGATTTTAATGATTATGTTTTGCATGTTATTAGAACTAGAGCATACGAAATAAAATAGAAATTGTTTATAAACAATGACATAAAATGAGCTTAAAAAAATTTAGAAAATCAAATCCAGTCTTCAAACAAGGTTTAGATAGTAAAAAAAAAACATATCAAAAGCATGATTCTAATTTGTATTTTTTTCCTGTGGAAGTGTGATTGTTAGAAGTGATAAACTAAAATTAAAGTAAGCAACCTTAGATAACAAATATTTTATTAAATAGCAAATTCAAAAAAGATAAATAAAATGTAAACACAAATTTTACTGAAATATGTTAAAACTTTCAGTAACATTTAAAAAAGTATAATTTTTACCCATCACACTGATAAACTAAAATAAAGTAAGCAACCTTAGATAACAAATATTTTATTAAAGAGCAAATTCAAAAAACGATAAATAAAATGTAAACACAAATTTTACTGAAATATGTTAAAACTTTCAGTAACATTTAAAAAAGTATAATTTTTACCCATCACTCTGATAAACTAAAATAAAGTAAGCAACCTTAGATAACAAATATTTAATTATATAGCAAATTCAAAAAACGATAAATAAAATGTAAACACAAATTTTACTGAAATATGTTAAAACTTTCAGTAACATTTAAAAAAGTATAATTTTTACCATCACACTGATAAACTAAAATAAGGTAAGCAACCTTAGATAACAAATATTTTATTAAATAGCAAATTCAAAAAACGATAAATAAAATTTAAACACAAATTTTATTGAAATATGTTAAAACTTTCAGTAACATTTAAAAAAGTGTAATTTTTACCCATCACACTGATAAACTAAAATAAAGTAAGCAACTTTAGATAACAAATATTTTATCAAATAGCAAAAATTCAAAAAAAATGATAAATAAAATGTAAACACAAATTTTACTGAAACTTTCAGTAACATTTAAAAAAGTATAATTTTTACCCGTCACACTGATAAACTAAAATAAAGTAAGCAACCTTAGATAACAAATATTTTATTAAGTAGCAAATTCAAAAAATGATAAATAAAATGTATTTACTGAAATATGTTAAACTTTCAGTAACATTTAAAAAAGTATAATTTTTACCCGTCACACTGATAAACTAAAATAAAATAAGCAACCTTAGATAACAAATATTTTATTAAGCAGCAAATTCAAAAAATGATAAATAAAATGTATTTACTGAAATATGTTAAACTTTCAGTAACATTTAAAAAAGTATAATTTTTACCCGTCACACTGATAAACTAAAATAAAGTAAGCAACCTTAGATAATAAATATTTTATTAAATAGCAAATTCAAAAAATGATAAATAAAATGTAAACATAAATTTTACTGATATATGTTTAACTTTCAGTAGCATTTAAAAATAATTCTAATGTCATTTAATATCTCTTTTCTAATGTCATTTTCCTTGAAATGCATCTCACATACCTATAACAAATTGAATACAATATTTATATGTGCATTTAAAATAAATAGTACATACTATATTCATGTATGAAAAATTAATAGATTTTTGTAGAAAAATTAATAGATTTAAATTTCATAATCAAATAAAAAAAATTTTGCTTTAAGCAGTTACAATATATTATGGTCAAACAAAAATGTTTAAAGTTTGAGCAAAAATTTAATAAAATACTAAAATTATTAGTATTTTTATAAAATAAAACTCTATAAAAATAACTATATATTACAATAGTTTGCGATATGATTGATAAGAACAACTTAATTATTATAAATAATTTATCCACAATTTAAAATAATTTACTCTTAGTAAAAATATAATAAAGAAGCATAATTAAATTTTTAAAAATAAAAACAAATATTACTCACTTTAGAATTCTTTGCAACTTCAAAATCTCTTGGCATGGCGGCAAGCCATTTCTTACGTATTGGGAAATCCAAAATTTCATACTTTTGTACCATCAACTTTGTAAAATACTCTGCAGTTTGGTACACAGCACTCATATGCATTTATTCATAACACTAAGAATTAAATTAATGCTGACATTTATAACATTTGTAGAATAAATATAAATTTTACGAAGAACGTTGACACCAGAACACCGACGGTTGTTTACAAATTCAAATCAAAAGTATTCGCCAATTGGCTGAATGCCGACACAGGTAATAATACTTCAGAATATCGCCAATGGCTCGTTTGATCAGATTCGGAGTTTTTCGTAAAAATAGCTACCCTGACTGGTTTCCCTCTGGGCCTAACTCTACTACGTCATCATCGCCTATAGTAACCCGTTGTGAGGCTTGATTCCTTTCTAGGAGGTATTGGGTGTGTCCGCCATTTTTGGCTGCGGATTAGGGCGGAACCACATCTGAGGACTAAAGACTTTGGTAGGGTCTAGTAGGGCAGTGTAGGTCTGAGATTTTGAGCCACCGTGAAGCGGCACTGCAGCCGCACGCATGCCGCATTAGGGAAGTGAAGTGCCCGCCATCTTTGGCCACTGATTAGAGCGGATGCCCTACTGTGGAGTAAAGGCTCTAACGTGTCATAGAAGGGCAGTGTAGAGTCCGACATTTCGGGAAACATTAAGGTGGCACTACAGCCGCCAACGTGCCGCAGTAGGGCCATGGAGTGTCCGCCATCTTTGGCCACGGATTAGAGCGGAAGCATTACTGTGTAGTAAAAGCTCTGGCATGTCGAATTAGGGCATTGTAGATTTAGACATTTTGGGCCACCGCAACACGGTACTACAGGCGCGTTCTTGCCGCAGTAGGGCTATGGTGCGTCCGCCATATTTAGCCACTGATTAGAGCGGAAGCGAAACTGAGGATTAAAGTCTTTGGTATGGTCTAGTAGGGCAGTGTAGAGTCCGACATTTTAGGCCATCGCAACACAGCACTACTTCCGCGTACGTGTCGCAGGTGGGAAGTGAAGTGTCCGCCATCTTTGGCCACTGATTAGAGTGGAAGCCCAACTGAGGAGTAAAGGCATTGGCGTGACGTAGTAGGGCAGTGTAGAGTCCGACATTTCGGGCAACCGCAACGCGGCACTACAGCCGCGAAAGTGACGCAATAGGGCCAAGGTGTGTCTGCCATTTTTGGCCACTGATTAGAGCAAAGCGCAACTGAGGATTAAAGTCTTTGGTTGGGTCTAGTAGGGCTGTGTAGAGTCCGACATTTTGGGCCATTGCAATGCGGAACTACAGGAGCGCACGTGCCGCAGAAGGGCGGTGGAGTGCCCGCCATCTTTGGCTGCGGATTAGGGCGGAACCACAACTGAGGTCTAAAGTCTTTGGTAGGGTCAAGTAGGGCAGTGTAGATCTGAGATTTTGAGCCACCGTGAAGTGGCACTGCAGCCGCGCGCGTGCCGCATTAGGGAAGTGAAGTGTCCGCCATCTTTGGCCACGGATTAGAGCGGAAGCCCAACTGAGGAATAAACGCCCTGGCGTGTCGTAGTAGGGCAGTGAAGAGTCCGAAATTTTGAGCCACCGCAACGCGGCACTACTGCCGCACACGTGCCGCAGTAGGGTCATGGAGTGTCCGCCTTCTTTGGCCACTGATAAGAGCGGTTGCCCAACTGAGTACTAAAGTCTTTGGTAGGGTCTATTAGGACAGTGAAGAGTCCGATATTTTCGGAAACCGCAATGCGGCAATACAGCCGAGCACGTGCCGCAGTAGGTTCTTGGAGTAACCGCCCTCTTTGGCCACTGATTAGATCGGAAGTGCAACTGAGGACTGAAGTATTCGGTAGGGTCTATTAGGGCAGTGCTGTGTCCGCCATTTTTGGCCACCGCAACGTGGCACTACAACCGCGCACGTGCCGCATTAGGTCCCTGGAATGTCCGCCATCCTTCTCCACTGATTAGAGAGGAAGCCCAACTGATAAGTAAAGGCACTGGCGTGTCAATGTAGGGCAGTGTAGAGTCCGAAATTTTGAGCCTCCGCAACGCGGCACTTCAGCCGCGCACGTGCCGCTGTAGGTTCATGGAGTGTCCGCCTTCTTTGGCCACTGATTAGAGCGGAAGTGCAACTAAGGACTTAAGTCTTTGGTAGGGTCTATAAGGGCAGTGTAGTGTCCGCCCTTTTTAACCACGGCAACACGGCACTACAGCCGCGCAAGTGCCACAGTAGGGCCGTGGAGTGTCCGCCGTCTTTGGTCACAGATTATAGCGGAAGCCCAACGGAGGAATAAACGCCCTGGCGTTTCGTAGTAGGACAGTGTAGAGTCCGCCAATTTGGGCCACCGCAACGCGGATTTACATTCGCGCACTTGCCGCAGTAGGACCGTGGAAATTCCACCATCTTTGGCCACGGATTAGAGTTGAAACCCAAATGTGGAGTAATTTCTCTGGTGTGTCGTTGTAGGGCAGTGTAGAGCCCAAAATTTTGGGACACCGCAACGCGGCACTACAGCAGCGCACGCGCCGCATTAAGGCCATGGAGTGTCTGCCTTCTTTGGCCACTGATTAGAGCGGAAGTGAAACTGAGGACTTAAGTCTTTGGTAGGGTCTATTAGGGCAGTGTAGTGTCCGCCCTTTTGGGCCACCGCAAGGCGGCACTACAGCCGCGAACGTGCCGCAGTAGGGCCGTGGAGTGTCCGCAATCTTATGCCACTGATTAGAGCGGAAGCCCAACTCAGGAGTAAAGTCACTTTCGTGTCGTAGAAGGGCAGCGTAGAATTCGACATTTTGGGGAACCGCAACGCGGCACTACAGCCGCGCAAATGCCACAGTAGGGCCGTGGAGTGTCCGCCGTCTTTGGCCACGGATTAGAGCGGAAACCCAACTGAGGAATAAACGCACTGGCGTGTCGTGGTAGGGCAGTGTAGATTCCGCCTATGTAGCCCACCGCAACGCAGCACTACATTCGCGCACTTGCTGCAGTAGGACCATGGAGAGTCCACCATCTTATGCCAGTGATTAGAGTGGAAGCCCAACTGTGGAGTAAATTACTGGCGTGTCGTAGTAGGGCATGGTAGAGCCCGAAATTTTAGGCCACCGCAACGCGGCACTACAGCCGCGCAAGTGCCACAGCAGGGCCGTGGAGTGTCCGCCGTCTCTGGCCACAGATTAGAGCGGAAGCCCAACTAAGGAGTAAAGGCATTGGCGTGTCGTAGTAGGGCAGTGTAGAGTCCGACATTTCGGGCAACCGCAACGTGGCACAACAGCCGCAAACGCGCCGCAGAAGGGAAGTTATGTGTCCGCCATCTTTGGCCACTGATTAGAGCAAAAGCTAAACTGAGGAGTAAAGGCATTAGCGTGTCGTAGTAGGGCAGTATAGAGTCCGACATTTCGAACAACCGCAACGCGGCACTACAGCCGCAAACGTGCCGCTGTCGGACCGTGGAGTGTCGACCATTTTTGGATACGGATTAGAGCGGAAGCCCAACTGTGGAGTAAATGCACTGGCGTGTCGTAGTAGGGCAGTGTATTGTCCGCCATTTTTGGCCATCGCAACACGGCACTACAGCCGCGCACGTGTCGCATTAGGGAAGTGAAGTGTCCGCCATCTTTGGCCACTGATTAGAGCGGAAGCGCAACTGAGTAGTAAAGGCATTGGCATGTCGTAGTAGGACATTGTAGAGTCCGACATTTTGAGCCACCGCAAAGCGGTACTACAGCCGCGCACTTGCTGCAGTAGGGCCATGGTGGTCCGCCATGGTGTGTCCGCCATATGGGGTATACAATGTTGACCTACAGTTTACTATGTATGTATAACTAAAATAGTGTTCTTAGAAGCTTAAAATGAAGAAATTCGTCGTCACTTTGTATTTTTAAAACATGTCCCAATAGCAGACCTTAATATTAACCTATAATATCGCAATTGGACCAGGTATTATATTTCATAGGATAAGTGTACCCTACCAAAGGAAATAATTATAGGACCACTAAGAGGTACACAATGTGGCCCTGTAATTTACTATTTATGTATATCTAAAACAAGTGTTCTGAAAAGCTTATAATGAGGAAATTCGCCTTCTAAAACCCTTTAAAATTAGGAAGCACGAAGTCATTTCTCAATGTTAACGTAAAGCCCGATAACGGCCCTTAATATTGACCCATAATATTTTAATCGGACCTCGTATTATACTACAGGGTAATAGCGTACCCTCCCATAGGAAATAATTACAAACCCCAAAGGGGGAACCCTATGTATATTTAAAATAGTACATTAAAACAAGGAAATTCGAAGATACTTTTCAGTAATAACAAAAGGCCTGAGATCGGCGCTTAATATTAACCTATTATATTTTAATCGGGCCTCGTATTATATTACCTAGGAATGGTGTAGCTTACCAAAGGAAATGTGTATAGGACCACTAGGAGGTACACAATTTGGCCCTGTATTTCACTGTTTATGTATATCTAAAATAAGTGTTCTGAAAAGCTTAAAATAAGGAAATTCGCCTTCTAAGGAGCTTTAAAAATTCAAAGACATTTTTCAATGTTGATTAACGCAAGGAGCGATATCGGACCTTAATATTGACCCATAATATTTTAATTAGACCACGTATTATATTGCAGGGTAATAGTGTACCCTACCTCAGGAAATAATTATAGACCCCATAGGGGTACGCTATGTATATTTTAAATAGTGCATTAAAACAAAGAAGTTCGAAGACACTTTTCAATGTTAACAAACGGCACGATATCTGCCCTTAATATTGACCCGCAATATTTTAATTTGACCACGTATTATATTACAGGGTTATAGCGTTCCCTACCACAGGAATTAATTATAGACCCCATAGGGGGATCCCAATGCATATTTAAAATAGTGCATTAAAACCAGGAAATTCGAAGATACTTTTCAATGTTAACAAACGGCACGGTATCTGCTCTTAATATTAACCTAATATTTTAATTATTCCAATATTATATTGCCTAAGTATAGTGTACCTTCCAAAGGAAATAATTATTGACCCACTGGGAGGTACACAATGTGGCCCTGAATTTTACTAAGCATGTATATCTAAAATAAGTGTTCTGAAAAGCTTAAAATGAGGAAATTCACCTTTTAAAGAGCTTTAAGAATTCAAAGACATTTTCAATGTTTCATTGTTAAATAATGGAGGTGCGATATCAGACCTTAATATTGACCCATAATATTTTAATTGGACCTCGTATTATATTACCGGGTAATAGTGTACCCTACCAGAGGAAGTAATTATAGACCCCATAGGGGGTAGACAACGTGACCCTAAAGTTTACTAGGTATTTATATCTAAAATAGAGTTGCGTAAAGCTTTAAAATCAGGAAATTCGCCTTCTGAAACCCTTTAAAATTAGGAAGCGCTAAGCCGGTAAAAAATTCTAAAACCGGTAAAAAATTAGGCGTAAAATTTGTGAGCGAGTGTGGGAACGAGTGTGTGAGCGAGTGTGTGAGAGAGTGTGTGAGCGAGTCTGTGAGCGAGTCTGTGAACAAATGTGTGGGCGTGAGTGTGAGCGAGTGTGTGAACGAATGTGTGAACGATATATATTTAACAGGCGAGTGTGTGTGCGAGTGTATGAGCGAGTGTGTGAGCGAGCATGTCAACGAGTGTGTGAGAGAGTGCGTGAGCAAGATTGTGAACGAGTGTGTGAGCGAGTGTGTGAAAGAAAGTGAGCGTCTGAGCGTGTGTTTGTGCGAGTGTGTGAGCCAGTGTGTGATCGAGTGTTTGAAAGAGTGTGTTGACAAGAGCTGTCAAACGAGGACACACATGGGCAATTTCACCTTCGAAAGAGGACCTCGTTCCAACCGAGGACGTCCTCGGTTAGAAAATGGTATTTTCGGACTCAGGGGGTCATGAAATAGTCCCAGAAAATTTTTTAGCAAGATCTAATTATGTCCTCGATTTGCCAGCATTCATCAAAGTTGTGTATAAAGAGCCGAGTCGAAGTGTGCAAAAACGGTTGGTCGATTAAAGTGCAGTTAAAATCTTGGAAACACCCACCTCGGTCTTTTTCGTATTTAACGAAACAAATAAAGGAAAACATATTTACATACGATGTTTCATTTCAGTTAAATGTCATCAGTTAATGTATAGGAATAAATAATTGTTCCTATTTGAAATATTATCTTATCTAATTTTTAGTAACTTTTTTGATATTTAAGAAATGCATAAAAACGTTTTCACGCAATTTTAAGAGAAATTAATTATTTTCTTTGCTTTTATTTCACTGAAAGTGTTTGTATGTTTATAACGAAGAACATGTTAATGAAAATAATACCGTTATCTAGTCATTATTAACTAAAATGTAGTCATTTAAAGTTAAATTTATATCTTAAAAAGCTCTACTTTTTTGAATTATTTTTTGCAGTAAAATTCAGATGATTTTAAGATGAATTACCTTTTGAAATAACAGCGTTTTAAAAATTCGCCTTACACATATTTTAATGTTTACACGCGTTTCAAAGAAAACCATTTTCTTACTTTTCTTGTATGATAAGACTTCTTTTAATAAATTGTAATCAAATTATTTTTATTTTGTTGATAAAATAATCTAGTGATTACATTAGAAGCTTTTAAAAATTTATATCTGACATTTTCTTAGGACTAAAATATTATTTAAGTCTCTATTATTAATTAGAACATATTAGAACTAGACGTTCGGAAAAAAATAAAATTAAACATATTTTGTAATTAAATTTAATATTCGAAATAAATTGTTTTAAATAAAAAAAAACGATTCAACGTTTTGCTATTTAAATGGAATGTAATTGAGATTAAGCTGGAAATCAGTTTTAGATATTTTCTTCAAACTGGAACTTTATTATTATAAAGAACTCAGCGAAAAACATTCATACACACAGCCTACGATACATACAGCCAAGCGAAGAAATACAATACACACAGCTAATTGAGGACCTACAATACACACAGCTAATCGAGGACCTACAATACACACAGCTTATCGAGGACCTACAATACACACAGCTAATCGAGGACCTACAATACACACAGCCAATCGCGGACCTTAATTACACGCGGCTAATTGAGCTTTTTTAAGGGATAAGCTAATTATATTAAAATTAGTGACTAATCATCCATATGATATTGACTTATACTTTAAGGCTTTGTTAGTGATATTTTTTTCATCAGACTTTAATTTAAATTAATTTTAAAATTGCAAACTAACTGAAAATGCTCTAATATTCACTAATGCTCGGCATGAAAATTTTTATCTTTAGGTCATTCAGAGTGTTTTGTAAATACTACCCTTAAAAACTATTTATTTAATATTTGTCGAAATTGAAGACAAAAAATATGTTTTTATGAGGTCAAAAGTTATATTAACGCAAGGTAAACATAAAATATACGGAAATACAGTAGAAATATAACATATCACAGTACAGTGAAGCAAATGAAACAGAGAACAAAGCATTTTTGATTAGGGAATGAAACAGAAAACAGTTGAAAAGCGATGGTTAAAAACATTTAAACCTCACTAAAACTTATTTCTTTGCTTATTGGACATTAACACTCCTCTATTGTAGTTAGTTATATTTCGATAGGCTTTCTGTTTTTAATCACCTAAATACTAATTTATAAACCCCAATTACTTGGTTTTCATTTTTAATAAGGATTTTAAATATACATATAAATTGCCGTTTTTACGGAACACCCTGTACTCTTATAGGTCAAAGCTTAAGAATGAATATTACAGAAACATTATGGAATTAAATTGCCAGAAAATAAGCAGCAATCAATTGCAAATTCTTTATTTGAAAAAAAAAAGTGTTTAAATTTGGCAAAAGACGAATCAACAGTTAACCAAAAAGATTTTACTTGTGAACAAAAACAATATTTCTTGCATGAAATTTATTTATTTCTATAACATCAAAAGATAATAGTCTTACAGTTTCTTACTGTTATCTGCGCATACTTATTGACCACAAAAGTTCTATCTTAGTGTTTTTAATCAAAAAACATCTGAAAAAAGTTCGCCGTCGCCAAGAGGAATTAATAAAAATCGCGATCCTACTTTTTTTTATATCTCATTTGAAGGTATCTTTATTCGATTCTATTTTGATTACAGAGGTATTTAATTTAAATGTATTGAAGATATTTCCAACTATTTGAACTCTGAAAAGCAGTCAAAAATATAAAATCAAAAACATAAAGTGAAAAAAATAAAAGCTGAAAGTGGTGCTCCTTTATTATAATTTCTCATGATGTTATCCTATTACACCACATTTCTTGATAAACATTAGTTATTGGTTTACAATCATTAAGCGATAATTAAGTTATATTTACTATTAAAATATTTTTTAAGTATAGCTACGTCCAATTAATTAAAATAATAAATGCATGATAGACATATAAAATATTTAAGCAATATCAGGGATTAATTTTGCGCACTATTTCTACACTTTTTTTTTCATTGAAAAACATTTAAAATTATTTTTATAGTTATAGAACAATAATTATGTGGAAGAAAAAAAGAGAAAATAATCGAACAAAATTATTACATTTAAATTTCAAAAAAAATCAAATGAGAAATTGTTACATAGAGGATTTTATAAAAATTTCGGGATCCTTTCTTATTTATTTTATAATTTGATGTGGTTGCGTAGAAAAATGATTGTAACCAGAAATAATAGGGGTTGATGTGCGAATCGATCAGATATATATATATATATATATATATATATATATATATATATATATATATATATATATATATATATATATATATATATATATATATATATATATATATATCGTTGATTAACAATTGTAAATATTGTTGATTGACGGTATTAAGCTTCTATGTAGATAACATAACTTAAATTAGGAAAAATATTCTTAAAATTATTATTTTTTATTTATTTAAATTAACCGTCATTGAACAGCCAACTCAATATAGGGTATACGACTACCATCTCCATATCCTTCCAATTTCGAACCCAATCCAGGAGACTAAGGAGCTCATGGATCAAGTATTGGGAGAAATTTGACTTCCTGTAAGACTTTTTGATCTAACTAGACCACAGTTGCGTTAGATAAGGAGGAAAACCACTAAAGCCTCTCGCGGTTAGACTGTCTGCCAGGGGACTTTAACCCATGATCCATCTACCACTGGGGATATTTTAACTCAGCACTGAGGTCGGTGCGAGCCGGGTGCAAAATTCGAATCAACCAGGCATTGCCGGAATTCGAACCTGGTTCACCCCGTTGGGTGGCAATCGTTCGATCTCCTGACCCACAACTGCTCTCCTAATCTTATTGTCCTTTTGCTACCACTCAGTAAAGTTTTTCTCAACGATCGTTTTTAAGTAGGCATGAATGTATCTGCTATGTTAAGCTGGCCTACGCCCTCAAAAACTAAAAACTGGTTCTAAAATTTTTAAATTAATATATGAAATTAAATATTCTGAGAACAGAAATACTTCGCAGAGATTCTCTGTTATTTTTTTTTAAATAACTAGAAAGGTAAAGTGTGACTTCTCGAATGTTTTTTTAAAAATGCTTCTGCCAATTTTTGGTTTTCTGAAGATCCTGGTCACCTTACGCAATGCGGCAATGCAGTGGTCCACATATCTCTGCAAAAAATTCGGTTTATGTAGATAATATATGAATTTTTTTTTCTATGACATGAATTAAGTTTTAAAATTGCCACAAACGCTTGAATTTTATAGAATGAGGGGGAGGGAAATTCACAGACTTCTCCTTTAAAAATATATATTTGTACTATTATACTACGAGTAACATAATATAAAATTACAAAGGACTAGAGAAAAAGTCTTCATGTTCTATTTTACTTTCATAATTTAGCATTAACCAAGCATTTATTTTAAGTGATAATAATTAATAAACTAAGATTAATTTTGCAGTGAGTTTTCAAATAAAACAAAATTCTTTGTACAAATTAAAGAATTTTTCACGACTTATTTTGCCACTATTTAAAAACCATTTTCATTCATTCATTCCATGTCAACAACTACGTGTTTACTTAATTATCTACTATCTTTATCTACTTTATCTACTTTAGTTATTTAATTAATTTATTTACTCTTTTTGTTTGATTCTTGTGATTTTCAAAACTACTCCGAAGAGTTGTGTTAAAAAGGGTTTAATTTAAATTCTTCTCAAAGCAGAAGAACAAGTAAAATAGTTTATAAAAATTAAAATATATCTTAAAAATTAGATGAGAAACATTCAAGTAATTTTCTCTAACGAAATCATATTTTAACCATTTTATTAATTCCCAGTTACAGATCTCGCTAGTTTTCAGTTTATCTATTTTTATTAGATATAATATTATCATTTTGTTAAAAATATATTTCAAACAAACTCTACACATTAAAGGCATGCTTTTCCAAGTAAAAGTGTTTAGCGGGCAATAAAAGGATTTACAATGACATGGAAGTAACACTCCCTCCTTGTTGAGGGAGAGCAAAACTGGTTCTGGACCCCCGACACCCCAAGAATTGTTTCCAAACAAGAGCCAGGAAGGCCTTTGGAGACCAGCCTCAATCCATGAGCTTTTAACTAAGGGAATAAAAATACTTATTACAATGATTATCCTTATCCGGTTCTAGGAAAAAAAGGTACCGGGAAAAAGGTACGGAAAAAAAGGTCCCGGAAAAAAAGGTACCTGGAAAAAAAGGTCCCGGAAAGAAAGGTTCCCGAAAAAAAAGGTACCTGTGTAGGGAAAATTCTGTAGGGAAAAATATTTGGAATGAGAAGATTAGATTGAAGCGCTTTTTGCTGTTCCATGCATGGTTTTTTAGCTTTTGTTTCTTATTTATTCTAAAGAAATAAAAAAAGAATTTAAAATAGAAAATGACACATTTTTCACTTAAAAAAATTACAAAAAAAAAGTAAAACATTATTGAAAAATTTAAATAGTATCTTCCCGCTTTAAAAAATAATCAAAGAAGAATAAATAAATGAAATAAAATTTTTAAAAAAAAGCGTAATACAACCAGCCCATAATTCCCCCCCCCCCTTTTACCCTTCTCCTTACCTCAATGATCTAATCTGAATTATTACAGATAAAAAGAATATTCATTGAAACAGCGAGAAGCATTCATGCTGCTCAGAAAGCGAGAGGGGAAATATCCCTACAGATTTTACCTATGGAGGTACCTTTTTTACCGGGACCTTTTTTTCCAGGGACCCTTTCTTCCGTACCTTTTTTTCCAGGGACCTTTTTTACCGGGACTTTTTTTTCCGGGACCTTTTTTTCCGTCTACCGATTATCCATAGTAATATTTTTTTTTATTTTTTAATGCTTTTATGATATTAATTTTATATTTTCAGTTTATTTTACATTATTATTTTTTTATATTATTTTTTCGTCTCAATGCTTTAGCATGAAAAGCATACTTATTAAAATTAATTTTTAATATTTTTTTCTTCAAATTTTGTGAAAAGTTTTCAAAATTAAAATCTAATTTAATTTACTTTTTAATACAAATATGTGACATAAAAAATGATTCATCACACTCATAAAAAAAATTCATGATTAATGCAATTACTCTCACTTAATAAACATTAAAACTAGTAGCCATTTACAATAATCTGTTCTTGATATTTAATTACAATCCACTGACGTCGGAACCATAGGGGTCCGAGGGGTCTGGACTCCCCCAATAATTGGGAAGTCAGGGTCCATTATTTCTGGAGAAAATATTTCTGTTTTGTTTCCTTAACTTTTAATTTTTTTCTCTTTTTCTTATTTTTACATAGTGCAACTTATTATATTATATAATTAAAAGAAAATTAGTAAAATGTAAAATACACACAAAAAAATGCACCGCATAAAAAAAATGAAACAGGTGTTTAGAGAACTACAAGAAATGTCACGGCCACCCTTTCCGTCAATAAGAAATAAAACACTCTTCCCACCATTCCTTTTCTTCTCACTGTTAACTGATAAAGATGATTCTCCCTCAACATCACACACGTAGTCATTTGATACCCCAAAAATAGCCGCCTTATGGGAAAGGATATGGGAAAATGGTCTTAGCATTTTAAAATTATCTTTATCGTATTTATGGCCCTGGGCTCTTTTGTCCTCTTTTTTTAAAATGTCAAATATCAACAGACCCCTACCTATTCATAAATTGTCTCAAGCAGACAATTATCTAGAATTTCCAGGGGGATTTCTTTTAGGTAGGGGGAGATTCTTGTAGACATTTTCTATTTTTTTTTTTTTTTTTTCGGTAGTTTTGTCAAGAAAATTTCTCTGGCATACAATTATTCTAAATCTTCTCTTACGTATAAGCGCTCACAGTGTTATTCCATCATTATCTAAACTAGATATTTCCAGTTCAAAATTTTGTTAAATATAAATAATTCTGTTTACTTTTATATTTTGTTTCATTAATTGTTTTAACTTAAATTATTAGTCGTTATTTCTTTTAAATAAAGTTTTTATAAAGTTTTTGTAATAAAGTTTATCGTTGGATAACAAGAAGACATTAAATATATTCTGGGGAGGTAAGCAAATGTTTGTATTAAATCACTTAATACATTTATAATTGTATGTTTATATACTGCAAGAATTGTTTTATAGTTTGTATATTAAATTTATTTCTATAGTACATTAATTCATGGTTTTACTGTTCACTGTGCATGAATTTATTTTGAACGCACGGAGTTACTTCTTATTTTATATTTATAAAATCAATGTAACTTTTAAATTTTTAAAATTATAAATCAAAACTTGGAATTTTTATGATCTTCCTATAACTTCGTTTTCATTCAGAAATTTAATGTCACATTAATGTTTATAAGGAAATTTACATATAATTTAATAAAATTATTTCTTTTATATAAATATTGATTATTTATGCCCTAATATAAATAATTAACATTAACTTGCATTTTATTAATTAAAATAATGAAGAATTACTTTAAATGCAAAAGTTTCATAAATAATTCATATGATTTTATTACAGTCAGTAATAAAAATATTTTTTTTACGAAGGGGATAATTTGTTAAACTTAATTTATTGTATGAGTGTTTAATGCTTACTTCATGTAATTTTATTTATTTTGTTTTTATCAAAATAATATGGGATTTTTAAAGTAATTATTTTGTGATACATAATTAGCATTTTCATAATTTGGTATTTTCAACAAATATTTTTTCTGGATTAAAAGCATTAATTTTTAAAATTTAAATGCTGAAACTATAAATACTGCCGATAGAGGAAGGAAAATAAGAGTTCTGTGTGTTGTCTTTTTTATTTCTTCGTGTACATTTATATGAAGTTTTTATGGTTACCAAAATGGATCATGCTATCCAAGAGAACCAAAATATCTCATCTTGTCTGTTTCTTTTCTTGAAAATAATAAAAAGGGATGAATAAAATATGCATAAAAATTATTCCCATCACAATTATTATAATCTATCATTTCTTCAAAATATGAATACTAGTTCTGTCAATCAACTAAATAATTTTATTTTCCTTTTTAAACACAACAATTTCGATTTTTAAAACTATATATGTTGAACTGGAACAAGATGAGAAAAATAGCTAAACTTAAAACTGCTTTAATATTCTTGAATTTCTCACTTTTTCTTCTTTTTTTCGCAATTTAGGGTTTTATTAATATATTTATTTTAACCATGATAATCTCTACTGTGACCAATATTAAAGATAGTTTCTTTAGTATTATTTTTAATGTTGTATCTTTCATGTCAGAAATCCAGATCAATTCAAATTCATGGTGTTAAGCAAAACGTTTTATGACCTTATATTTCCTTAAAAAATCGACGACAATTTAAAGTGCCGAAATAGGTGGTTGTTGACTTACACCGGTGAATTTGGAGAAACACCAAAAACGTCGGTGAATGATTTCCTTACATTCTTGTACATTCGGACCTTCACCGGTGCATGTCAACCGGAATATACCGTTCGTAGGCCCTAGGCATAGCCGTTTTTGGGTCCTTCCCCCACTCCTCCCCTCTTTTCAAAATATATGATAAAATTTTCTTGCATATTTTTTTTTTACATTTTTATTAATATGGATTTTAATTTACAAATTTGTTTATCGAACTTTATCTGCAATACCGACATACTGCCGATATTGCAGTTGATATCGATAATACCATTATGATTAGTTCGATCGATGAATTATGATTAGTAATTTTCAAACTGCGTTTATGACCGTAATTTGGGAGCATGCATTAAAACAAGTTAATATGATCACTTTAGCTCTCCAGGAACCAGGGATAGAATTGTGCACAGTAGTCACAATTGTGTACGATAGTTTATTGCAACATTTTCAAAACATGCACACCGAAAAATCGTTCGACGAATTAGAATCGAAAGCACAAGTTCTTTTTGCCGAATACTGAATATAAAATAAAGAGAACACGAAAACGAAAGAGATTTTTCGACGAAGCAGAAGAACAAGAAGCAATTTCAAACTCGAATCCAAGACAAATGTTTTTGTCAGGAACGTATTACGCCATTTTAGATGTATTAATTTCAGAAATGACTAAAAGGCGTAAAGCTTACAGTGATTTGTACTATAATTTCAGTTTTCTTGTTCACAAAAATTTGTCAGAATCTGAGATTAAACTAAAAGCGCGAAATTTGGTGAAAATTTACTCATCCGATTTAGAGGAAAACTTTGTAGATGAATTTTTACTATTTTCAAATTTGTATGAACATAAATCTGCACAAGAAATGTTAAAGGCTCAAATTAAAGATAAACTTATAAATTCTTTTCCTAACGTTCACATTGCATTAAGAATATATTTGTCAATTCTTGAATCAAATGCAGAAGGAGAAAGATCTTTCTCCAGATTAAAATTGATAAAAAATTATTTACGTTCAACAATGAATCAAGATCGTTTGGCATCGCTCGCACTTATGTAAATGCAAATGTAAATGTATGGCCCGATACTCCAAACACTGATGTTTCTTCTGATCTATCGTCGGTAAGTATTAAAATATCGAATAAATGTAATTATATCCACAAATAAATTCATATCAGATCGAATGTAACAAATATTTCGGACATTCACCAAAGCGACTATGTGATTGTTGACATTCACCAAAGCGACTATGTGATTGTTGACATTCACCGGTGAAAGTCAGAAGTAAGGGTTTTTAGCAAATATTTCGGACATACACCAAACGACTAGGTGATTGTTGACATTCACCAGATTTCGGTCATTCACCGTAACATATATACAATATAAACTTTATATATATATATATACATATATATATATATATATATATATATATATATATATATATATATATATATATATATATATTAACAGGGCTTATCCACAGTTACCTGATATTGCTGAGATGACCTAGGCTGTAAATAGCACATGCGCAGCTGCGCAGAAGAAGAGACTAGCAAGCTACTGCTCAACCTTCCCCTAGGAAATAGATCTGAATTTATACCTAAGAAAAAAGTAATCTCTCCTAATAAACTACAGAATTTATGTAATTGTTGATAACAATAGTTTGCTAGATATTTGATAATTGAAAACTAGTAACTGTACTAGCTCACTTCTTCATGTTTGATCAAAAAACTGCTATTTTTACTACATGTTATTTTTTCACAATTTACCCACGTTAACTATTTACTAAGTAGATTGTTATTACTCATTAGAATATTGAGCAGAATTAAATTAAATCCGATTTCAAGTTTATATGACAATTTGTTTCAAGGTTACGAGCATTTTTATGCAGCTGTTTATGTTTCACTACTTCAAAAATTTACGAATTTCGGAAATCTGAAATTTTTTAGAAATAAGTGAGTATAGTATGCAATTTTAATCCAGAATTGAATAAAATCAATTGCAAATAAAAACATTTATTGTTGAAAGCAATATGCATTTTTTGGAATTTCATCCTATGGGATGTGTATTTATATTTAAACAAGTGTTTGTAACAACTAACTATTAGTTTTATTCTGCTCGGTATTATAAATTATATAGAAGATATTATTCTCTACTTATTTTAAAAGTATTATTTCACAACATTCTCTCTTAGACATTTTCTTCACATAAAAATTACTCACAATTTTAAAATAAATGCTCCTTATCAGCTTGTAATTTGTTCTATTCGATTGAGTGTAAAAAGAGAATAAAAATTGGCACATAACATTAAATTTTTAATTTATTAATAGATTTTTGATTCTTGATTACATTGATTAAAAAATATTAAAATAACTATTTTTTAAGAAACTCTGATGTGATTGACAATAGCATAAGTCCTTTTCAGAATCAGCTTCAAAAATTTAAAAAAAGCTATTAGATTCATGAAGTCTGACAAAAAGTTTAAAAATATAGACTTGGTTTATTGAGTTTAAAGATCTGTAAAAAAGCAAAGAAAGAAAATCTAATTATCAAACTTACAAGTTAATGTTACCAGATGTATAGAAAAATGAAAAGTATTAAAATTGCAAAATAAGATTGAAATTATGTATTTGAATTTCTGTAAATGTTGATAATGGTAGTACTGTCTTCAGTGTATTTTATTTTGTGGCTGTCATACCTGTCATGCTTTTTAGCTACTAGGATTGAATTGAAATGGCAGAAGAGTAATACTATTTAGCTGAAAAAGAAAGTTAATTTCATCCAGTTAATTTAAATCATGAAAAAAAAAACAATTTCCTATATTTTAATATTTCAAAACCAGCTACTATTATTGTAAACTAGCCGCCTAAGGCGGCCAGCTGTCGGCCACGCTATGTTTCTTGGGCCCTAGCACTGGTAGTAGAGACACGATCCTCTTATAATCTTCTTTGACGTTTCTCGGGTGTCTCGGGCCCTAACACTGCTAGTTGAGACACGATCCTCTTCTAATCTTCTTTGACGTTCCTCAGGTGTTTTTCGGGCCCTAACACTGCTAGTTGAGACACGATCCTCTTCTAATCTTCCTTGACGTTTCTCTGATACTTCTTGGGCTCTAGAATTGCTTGTCGAAATTCGGTCATGTTCCATCCTTCTTTGACGTTCCACAGACGTTTCTTGGGCCCTTCTTTTTCTTTGAGAATCTCTTAATATCTTTTTCTTTGACAAAATACAAAGTTTTTTGGAAGGCGGTTCTGCCATGTCAGTAATCGGGTTTTTTAAGAAGTCAACGAATACTTTAGAACAACAATTGCAATGAAAGCAAATCATGAAACTTCAATATTAAAATCTAAGTGCTTACCTGCAAACTGAAACTTTCTGAAAATAACTAATTACATTTAATAAAAACTGTTAAAATAAGGAAGAGAAAAACCAAAGAGATCCAAGGTAAGTGTGATCGTTCCTTCAAAAACAATTAAATTCCTATTTTATATATTATATAGCTACAACGCTTACGAAAAAAAAACTAAAATGCTAAATACATGAAAAGAACACGAAAACGAATTAATTTTTATGGTATCAATTTCTATTTCTATATAATTTTTTATGGTATCAATTTCTATTTCTATATCGCTACAAAAATTATCGTCTTCGCTGAAGAAAAAAAAAAATAGAGCGTGGAAAGAAGAAGAAAAACTTATTATAACAATTCGCGATCGCAACGCTCGAGTACGCCGTCTAGCGGGAGCCTGTAAATATCGGACATTAATTTATCACGTTTTCATTTAGTTCCATCAAAGTCATTGACTGAATCAGACGCCATTTTTTAGCAGCAAATAAGAAACAAAATTTCCCTAAGGAAAAGGCCGAAGAACTTGAAAAAAATCTCCAGAATATTAGTAAATCTTTCAGGAACAGAACACGCCTAACATTTGAAGAAAAATTCCTCAATAATTTTTAATTTCTATTATCAACAAACTTGCAACTGATGACTTCCGATTTCGGATACTGTTACAGATGTGTGTATTAAGGTAAAATGCATTTCTTCTGTCTTCAATTCATTACGAATTAAAGTGAAGTCAACATTGCTTTCGTCATTCCAGTGAATAAATATGAATTCAGAACATATAGAATTGTAATAGTTATAGCATATTCTTCTTCGTTATAGAATAGTATATATTTCTGTATCTATATAATTCGGAAAACAACAATAAAAAATTATCCAAGTCACTTGAAATAGTGCCATTTGTGCTGATTCTTAATTAATTTAAATCGTTTTCTTGGTAAGTTTTTTTTAATTTTGAAAGAATAAGTTCAACTAGAATTCAGCTATTCTGTTTTTAGCTACATATTCAAATTCATATCAATTATAAAATTTTGCTGTGTAGTATGTTATCTAAAAGTAATGAAGGTATAAACTATGTATCTATTATTTGAGAATAAACTTTTCAAACAAGGAACTTATCATTTTGGAATTCTCCGGGAATCATAAATCAGGTAAGTGCAATGATTTTTACAATAAAAAATTTGCTTGTAAATATTTTTTTTTCATTTGATGATGGTTCTCTACAGAATGGTTTTTTACGTCTGATTAAGAACTATAAGAATAATAAAAAAAGAAACAATATGAAAGTTTTTATTTCAATGTTAATAATTCTTAAAATCGTTTTTTTTATCCTAAGAATTCTTTATTTTCCGTTTTTTAGTTTATAATTTTTTGATAAAAATTGTTCTCAAAATACTTTTGAAAAATTAAATGGTATAACATTATGTGTTTATGTATACTTCTTGTATATTCCAATGTTTGAAATAATATGATTCAGAAAAGTATGGAATAAAAATTCGGTACTTACGACGTATTAACGCCACCGCCGCTACAGATTTGGCGGTTTTTAAGTGCCGCCAATCTACACTTAAAATTTTTGCGACAGTTCATAAAATAAAGCACTTTATTTAAAATCAAAATAGTTAATTGGATTTCGGTGGAAAATGAGCCGATATAGAGTTTAGCATAGATTCAAAACAATCATATCGCCATATGAACTCTGATGAATAAGATTCCAAATGAAATAACATTTCCAAAACGTACGTTTGCCAAGATAAAGTTTTATGTTGTGGGAATTGGTACATTTTCGTTTTTTCGGTAAAATATTTCCCTCCTGAAAAAATAAAATTGCATCTTGTTTTGTTTTTGGCAAATCCCAAAGACGAATATTCGTAGCACTAAAAATGGCGACAAAAAAGAATTGTTTTTTTTTCGTCAGCATTCTTTATTTTACGTTTCTTAGTTTCTAAATAATGATTTTTATTGAAACTTGAAATTTTTTGATAAAAATTGTTGTCAAAAAACGTTGTTTACAAAATTAAATTTCATAAAATTATGAGGCTTATGTATACTTTTTGTTCATTTTAATTTTTGAACTAATATGATTCTTAAAACTATAGAATGTAAAGTTTAAATGGGCCTTTCATGTTATATCATTAAATTTAGTAATACTATTTCTCGGGCATTAGGTTTTAACTCTTATAAGAATATACATATTTTTTTCTGTTAATGTACAAATATTTTTCCGATGTGTTTTGGATATTCCTTCTCTAATAAAAAGAGATACCATTTTGTTTTCGGTTGTACAAGAAAGAATATCAAGCATTTTTCTTTTTTAAATTTAATAAGCCACATTAAAGAAGGAACGTTGCAATGCTACACGCTACATTAACGACGTCTCCAGAGTAACTGAATGACGGTTCATATGGAAATCGCAGGTAAGCGTCTCATACAACAACGCCCCCTATAGTTCGTTGCGATCGTGAATTATGAACAGCGACAAATATATCAAAGCGAAGCGTTCTATTAACGTATCGAATATGTTGCCACATTTTTAATACAAAAGTTAAACTTTTCTCCACTTTGATAAATGTAAACTAATGCGAACCTTACAATTAAATTATTAATTCCTTCGCATATTATTGGTTTAAGTTGTCGAAAATTAGTATTTCAATTGTAAGGTTCGCATTAGCATACATTTATAAGAGTAGAGAAAAGTATATGCATTTTTTAATAGTTTTTTGAATATGGCTCTTTGAAGACGAAAAAGTATAGATTTCCTTACAAAATGACTGATAACTAAAAAACTAATCCAAATTTTTGAAAAAGAAAAAAAATGCTTCTTCATTATGTCAAAACACAATTATGTGCCGAGTTTCGTGCCTGGGCGAGGCTTCTAGGGCGATATATTGTGATTACAGACACACACACAGCCGCGTTTATTATTATGTATAGATGTAACTTTCTTACTAATTCGTATTTTTTTTCCTTTTAGGTTCCAATAATTACAAGTTTCAACATCTAGACAGAAACAGTATTTGAAATAATTTTGTTGGTTTGTAAAAGAAATAAAATTTTAGTTTTAAATAAAAGTAATTTGAATTTCAGCTGACTAATTAATTAAATTTGTAGTCTTATAGCTTTAAAAATTCAAGCACCTTAGACAACTATCTTCTAAAAATACGAGTATGAGTTCCCATAAATAATTTTTACTAACTGTAGAATTTGGATAAGTGTTATTTTAAGATGATTTAATTCAATCTATTAAAATTATAGAAGAATTATACATTTGAAACTTTCTTTTATAGCTTAATAAAAGAAGCAATTACTGTCGAAGGTTTAATATTAAAAACTTCAGGTTGATAAATGATCTCTACTAGTGAAAAAAATTTAATGATATACATTATTCCTCATATAATACATATAATATCTCTATATATATTATATTTTTTATATAGTGAGTCTAAAAATTAATAAACTAGGTGGTCCGTATAACACCTCACCTTCGTAAGTGCTAAAAAAAATTTAGGTTGAGCTACAAAAGCCTGAAGTGAAAAATGTCGCATCTTTGGTTGATAAATTAATACTTCTAAAAATACAAATATATAAACTTGAGGTTACGAAATAATAACTTAAGGTAGAACATGGAACACATGGCGTTAATAAAAAATAACCTTTCTAAGTGTTGAATGGCACACTTTAGGTTGAAAAATATATTTCTCTACAAGTATAAAATTATATACCTGAGGTTGAAAAATAATTACCTGAGGTAAAACAAAATACACCTGAGGTTGATTTATAATAAACTGAAGTGTAAAATGACACACCATAGGTTGAAAAATATATAGTCTACAAGCATAAAATTGGATATTTGAGGTAGAAAAATAATTACCTGAGGTAGAACAAAATGCACCTGAAGTTGATTTATAATAGCCTTAAGTAAAAAATGACACACCATAGGATAAAAAATATATACCTCTACAAGCATAAAATTAGATACCTGAGGTTGAAAAATAATTACCTGAAGTCGAACAAAATACACCTGAGGTTGATTTATAATAACCTGAAGTGTAAAATGACACACCTTAGGTTGTTGAATAAATACTTCCACAAGTGTAAAAAAATATACTTCAGCCTGATAAGTAATAGCCTAAGGTTGAAAATGAAACACTTTAAAGTAGTAAATATCTACCTTTCCACAGATGTAAAATTAAACACCTCAGGTTGAAACATATATGCCTCTGGAGGTATCTTTGAGGTTTATTTTAAAGTATTCATTTGCACCCTTTTCAACCTTAACGACGTATTTAAATAACAACCTCTATTATACCTTTAAAATACACCTCGTTTATACCTCATTTATACCTCGACTTTTTCATAAGGGTGTGAACGAGTGTGTGAGCGAGTGTGGGAACGAGTGTGTGAGAGAGTGTGTGAGCAAGAGTGTGAACGAGTGTGAGAGCGAGTGTGTGAGCGAGAGTGTGAGCGAGTGTGTGAGAAAGTGTGTGAGCGAGTCTGTGAACAAGTGTGTGGGCGACTGTGTGAGCGAGAGTGCGAACGAATGTGTGAGCGATATATATTGAACAGGCGAGTGTGTGAGCGAGAGTGTGAGGGAGTGTGTGAGCGAGTGTGTAAATGAATGTGGGAAAAATATATATAGAACAGGCGAGTGAGTGAGCGAGTATATTAACGTGTGTGTAAGCGAGTGTGTGAGCAAGTGTGGGAACGAGTGTGTGAGCTAGTGTGTGAAAGCAAGTGAGTGTCTGAGCGCGTGTGTGAGCGACTGTGTGAGCGAGTGTGGGAACGAGTGTGTGAACGAGTGTCTGAGCGAGTCTGTGAGCGAGTTTGCGAGCTAGTGTGAACGAGTGTGTGAGCGAGGTTGTGAGCGAGTGTGTGAGCGAGTGTGTGAATGAGTGTGTGAGCGAAAGTGTGAGCGAGAGTGTGAACGAATGTGTGAACGATATATATTGAACAGGCGAGTGTGTGAGCGAGAGTGTGAACGAGTGTGTGAGCGAGTGTGTGAACGAGTGTGTGAGCGACTGTGCGAGCGAGTGTGTGAGTGGGTGTATATCTAAAGTGTGTATATCTATGTGTGTATATCTAACATATACACACACTATCTGTGTATACCTAAAATATACACACACTATGAGTGTATATCTAAAATAGAGTTGCGTAGAGCTTTAAAATGAGGAAATTCGCCTTCTAAAACCCTTTAAAAATAGGAAGCACGAAGTCATTTTTTAATGTTAACGTAAAGCCCGATATCGGACCTTAATATTGACCCATAATATTTTAATTGGACCACGTATTATATTACAGGGTAATAGTGTACCCTACCACAGGAATTAATTATAAACCCCTTAGGGAGTACACTATGTATATTTAAAATAGTGCATTAAAACAAGGAAATTTGAAGACACTTTTCAATGATAACAAATGGCACGATAACAGCCCTTAATATTAACCTATAATATTTTAATTGGGCCAATGTTATATTACCTAGGTATAGTGTACCCTACCTGAGGAAATAAATATAGACCCCATAGGGGGTACACAACGTGACCCTAAAGTTTATTATGTATTTATATCTAAAATAGAGTTGCGTAAAGCTTTAAAATGAGGAAATTCGCCTTCTAAAATCCTGTAAAATTAGGAAGCGCAAAGTCATTTTTCTATGTTAACGTAAAGCCCGATTTCGGACTTTAATATTGACCCACAATATTTTAATTGGACCACGTATTATACTACCTAGGAATAGTGTACCCTACCAAAGGAAATGATTATAGAACAACTAGGAGGTACACAATATGGCCCTGTATTTTACTCTTTATGTATATCTAAAATAAGTGTTCTGAAAAGCTTAAAATAAGGAAATTCACCTTCTAAAGAGCTTTAAAAATTCAAAGACATATTTCAATGTTAACTAACGCAAGGCGCGATATTAGACCTTAATATTGACCCATAATATTTAATTGGACCACGTATTATATTACCGGTTAATAGTGTACCCTACCAGTGGAAATAATTATAGGACAATTAGGAGGACACAATGAGGCCCTGTATTTTACTATGTATGCGTATCTAAAATAAGTGTTCGGAAGAGCTTAAAATGAGGAAATTCGCCTTCGCCCTTTCAAATTAGGAAGCGGGAAGTCATTTTTCATCGTTAACGTAAAGCCCGATATCAGACCTTAATATTGACCCATAATATTTTAATCGGACCACGTATTATATTACAGGGTAATAGTGTACCCTACCACAGGAATTAATTATAGACCCCATAGGACGTACACTATGTATATTTACACTGGTGTGCAAAACTTAAGCAACAAGTGCGTTTTTTGTCATAACTCTACAAGAAATTATCCGATTGACATGAAATTTGAATATGATGTACATTATTTTATACTTAAACGATGGTAAAAGAAGAATGGCTCAGAAATGAATATAAAGCTTAAAGTAGGGTATGGAACAAAAAAGGCTTTATTTGACATATAGTGGCGTTACACATGATTGCCTGAAGAAGCGTAAGTACAACTGGCAGATGTTCCCTAGTATGGGATATGCCCTCCCCTTACTGTAATTGTTGCTTGGCATCGTCTCTCCATGCTAAGCACCAGATTATCCAGGAGTTCTTGGTGTAAACGTCTCCATTCCTCCTTTAACGCATCTTTCAGCCTATGGGTGTTACCAGGAGGATACTATCGTGTCGCAAGACGTCTCCCTACTGCATCCCACACATGCTCTATGGGATTTAGATCTGGAGAGTAAGCTGCCCAATCCATTCGTGTGATATCTTTACTTTCCAGTAGCTCTTGAACATTAGCAGTACGGTGCGGCCGGACATTGTCATCCATAAAAATGAAGTCTGCTCCAATGGCCCCTCGGAACAGACGCACATGGGGTAGGATTACCTCATTGCAGTAGCGGTTTCCAGTTACAGATCCTCGGTCGAAGAACTGAAGCTCAGTCCGCCCTTTCAACATAATGCCACCCCAGACCACAACTCCAGGACCACCGTAACGATCTCTTTCCGCGATGTTATTGGGATGAAATCGAGTTCCAACCTCTCTCCAGATCAACTGACGTTGAGAATCGTTTGTAGCACTAAAACGACTCTCATGTGTGAAGAGGACGCGACTCCATTGATGAGATCTCCAAGTGTCGTGTTCTCTGCACCACTCTAAACGGTGCCGCCGATGGCTAACTTTTAAAGGTATGCAACGTTCAGGACGTCTAGTAAATAAGCCACCTTTGTGGAGGCGTCTGGAAACTGTAAATCTTGATACTTGTCATCCTGTGGCTGTGCACAGTTGCTGAGATATGGCGCTCGCTGACTGAAAACGGTTTCTTTTTGCCTGGAGGACAATGTAACGGTCATCTCTTGGTGTTGCTTTCCTTGGACGGCCTCCACCAACCTTCCGAACTGCTGTACCAGTAGTTTTAAAGGCATTCCAAGGACGAGAAAGAACACTTTTGTTGATCCCGAACTCTTCGGCGACGCTGGTCACACTATGCCCCTCCTCAAGCTTCCCAATCATTCTTCCTCGAGTAAAGTCGTCTAAATGATTTCTTGAAGACATGTTTCACAAAACAAACCACTTGCACTTGCAGCGAATGTCTTTAACTACGGCGCTCTTCCCCCTTTTATCACAGCTTTGACCAGCGCGCGCCGACCCACAAGGTTTACGTACACTTACATCACCTACGACCTTTTATTTCTAAAATTTGCATACAAATAATCTTTCTACTGAATTACGTGCATATTATACTGCAATTTCATGGCTATCTTATACTTTGTAGGGGAGCTGCGGCCAAAAAGCCACTTGCTGCTTAAGTTCTGCACACCAGTGTAAAATAATGCATTAAAACAAGGAAATTTGAGGACACTTTTCAATGCTAACAAACGACACGATATCTGCCCTTAATATTAACCTATAATATTTTAATTGGGCCACGTATTATTTTACCTAGTTTTAGCGTACCCTACCAGAGGAAATAACTATAGGCTCTATAGGGGGTATACAACGTGACCCTAATGTTTACTATGTATTTATATCTAAAATGGAGTTGCGTAAAGCTTTAAAATGAGGAAATTCGCCTTCTAAAACCATTTAAAATTAGGAAGCGCGAAGACATTTTTCTATGTTAACGTAAAGCCCGATATCGGACCTTACTATTGACCCATAATATTTTAATTGAACCACGCATTATTTTCAACATGGTTTTCGTTAAGCGTATCTTCAAAATATTCTCTCCATCTTTCTTCGATCCTCTTATCCGTAGTAAGTAACTTATTGTTTTTGTCTCGTATTGCACATTGCGAATTTCGTTTATTTTCTTTTATTTGTTTTACTTTCTGATAGAAAGTACTTATTTGTCCTTTTTGCGCTGCACTTTGAGCTTCAGTGGCAAGGTCTGTGAAATATTCACTTTTGTCTTTTCTGGCTGACTTTTTTACTTCTCTATCAATTTGACTTTACTGCTGTCTATACCGATTAAATAATCATTCAGACTTTGTAGTACCTTAATATTGACCCATAATATTTTAATTGGACCACGTATTATATTACCGGGTAATAGTGTACCCTACCTGTGGAAATGCTTTTAGGTCAATTAGAGCGTACACAATGAGGCCCTGTATTTTACTATGTATGCGTATCTAAAATAAGTGTTCGGAAGAGCTTAAAATGAGGAAATTCGCCTTCTAAAACCCTTTAAAATTAGGAATAATTTTTTATTATTTTTAATTTGCTAAATGACCTTTCAGCTGCTGCAGAAGTGACAGGAATTGTAAAGAATAATAACATTACTGTAAATACTTCCGTTAGGTCGCATTCTAGCACTCCATATTTGCTCATTATTTCCTTACATAATTGGTGAGCAGTCCATGCTTGAGTTAGTTGAGGTAAAACTAGGTGGTAAATATTAATAAATTGAAGTGAAAAACTAGGGCCTTATATATCTGAATATTTTCTTTGGAATTCGTCACACTTTTGTAATAAAGTTGCTTCATCAGCATGTAATAAAAATGTTGATGTTAGAAAATCGAATATATGACAGACTGCACTCATACCAATAAAACGTGTATCTAATTGAGATATTACTGTGTCTAGTACATTATTGATTATCTCAATTTTAAATATTTTTTCTCGGTTTGGAAATCGGTGATCAGCAGCTAATTCATCAAAATGTTTTTTAACTTTTCTTTGCGTCCCGGAGTGGACTGATCGTTAAGACACGGTTCCCAGCAGATCACCGAAGTCAAGCATCACTGGCTGCGGTCAGTGTGCGGGTGGGTGACCACTTGGATCAGCCTGCGTAGGGGCCGAGGGTGTGCGGTATTGGTCCTCGTTAAACTGTTCTACCGTAAAGTGCTAGACTTCGCGTGCAGGTCGACGGGCTACCGAAGCGGGGGAGCCATCCCCTCCGCAGAGGATCAAAATTGTGATGGAATGTCTTCGGATCATCCTCAGGGATGTTTCCCAGACCGTCGCCAATAGCCCATTGTGCAGTTCTAGTACGACGTAAATGAACAACAACAACTTTTCTTTGCCTTTTTTCTTAAAAATGGGTATCAGCACCTGATTTTCTTGCAGTTTCACTGGCTTTGCACTTGAATAATTCGAAATCATTTCTATAAATTTGCAACTTTGCTTTGGTCTCTGCTACAACTTTACTCGCCTCGCCCAAATCGATGCCGCATTTTTGTAAAGTTTTGGATGCATAATTGATGTCGTTCAATACACTGTGCATGAACTCGCAAAGAAACACGAACTCGAAATTCAGCATTTTTGTTTTAATACTCTCTGCTTCACTACGCTCATCTTTATTAGGACTCTTTATAACTATTTCTGATAATGCTTTGATAATATCAAAATAACGAAGTTTTATTGCACATATCGTATTGACCCTACTGGACCATCTAGTCGGATTTAGTTTTTTTAGAGTGGTGTCCGATTCGCCAGTGAATTTTGACAGTAGATCCCAACGTTTGATGCTGTTTCCGAAAAAGTTATACAAATCTTGCAACGTTGCGAAGAAAATCTGTATTTCCACACAACTGCTAACGGCATCATTTATCACCAAATTTAAGTTATGAGTGGCACCATGTACGTACTCTGCGTTAGGCTGGATATCCTTAATATGTTTTAGTACACCATTATACACACCACTCATCACACTGGCTCCATCATAGCTTTGCCTCACACATTTTTTTAAATCAATATTTTTGTCGATAAATAATGTTGTCACTTGGTTGACTAAATCTACTGCGCCATATTTGATGGCTGCATAAAAGCCTAGAAACACTTCTTTTACTTCTATATCAATTGGCTCTCCATTTTCCGATCTGGTTATTACTGCATACCTCTCAACAATGTTTAGCTGATTTACCTTCGATATGTCCTGTGTTGTATTCATTATGATGGCAAAAAACGGTGACGCTCTAATTTGTTCCAGTAGATGGGTTTCGAGTTTGGTCCCCAAGCTCTCAATCATTTCATTTTGAATTGTTGCACTCAAATATCTTGTAGATCCTAAAAACATACAAAAAACACAATTTCAAAAAAGTCCTGATATTAAACAGTTAATAATTATAAACAAAATAAAACGATAAAAAAAAACTTAGAAATAATTATTATTACCTTTGGGCATATCCAAAACTTGCCGAGAATGTGATCATATCGGGCGACAAGCTCTACAAAGGACAGAAATTTTCCGTGGTATCCTTTCTGACTTAAGTCTTCTTGATGTCCTCTCAAAGCCAAAGAACTCTTTGCTAGGGTAAGTATGATATCGAATAACCTTTGAAGAACCATTTTCCAAGATGATTCTTCTTTGCGAATTTCATTTTCAAGTTCCTTGTCGATAGTATTAGTATTTTAGCGCGCGTGTTGATTTATGCTGGAGAATGATAGTCCATTCAAACGATGATATTAAACATATAACAGATTTAATGAATATAAGTAACTACAGTGTAGTTAAACATAATTGTAATACAGCTTTAGAAATGACGCGAAGGAAATAGCGAAAGTCTCTAGCGTCAGAGCTGATCGTTGAGATCCGCCATCATCAGGTGCTTGAGCAGGAATGAATAGTGGCGTTCCCCCTGGTAGAGGTGAGGAAAAGGAATGACGTCGAACTCCTTGGTATCGCCATCTGTTGATGGTGGTTGATACTAGTCGCTACAGGAGCCTCCCTCTAAACGACGGAGTCGCTGTCACAAGTCTAGTCTCTTTGGGCTTTTTACTGTTCGGCCTGCACGTGTCTTCCGGGTGGGATATGCAGGAGGTGCAAATGTGACACGTTTGGTTACAGGCTTGGGAATAGTCAGGTCTAGGTTCTCCTCGGGTAGTGGAAAGGTCTCGTTGTCTAAAAAGTCCTGGTTGAGGAGGTAAGCAGGCTTCACTCTATCGATGCTGACAGTCTTTGGTTTACCTTTTACGGAAATGGTGAGGAATTTATCTAGTCTTTTTAGAAATAGGAAAGGACCATCGTACACCGGTTGCAAAGGCTTTCACTGGGCGTCGTGCCGGAGGAAAATGTGGCTGCAGGTGGCAAGGTTCTGAGGGACATAGACATTCCTCTGGACTCCATGTCTGGAGGTAGGAGTGGGCCTTACCTTTTCCATGGTACTCTGTAGCCTCCTTGTGTAGGCATCTGGAGGTTCGCCTGTGTTCTCTGAGAGAATTTCGTTTGGCAGGCGAAGCGTTTGGCCGAAAACCATCTCGGCTGTCGTGGCCTGAATATCTTCCCGGAAAAAGGTGCGAAGTCCCAGCAAAATGGATGGTAAACATTCTACCCAATCGTCTGTCAAACATGCACGTAGAGCTTGTTTTAGTTGCCTGTTTTGTCTTTGAATAAGACCGTTTGATTTTGGATTATCCGTGGTTGTATGAACATGGGTTATGCCGAAAAAATTATTAAACGAATGAAAAAGATTTGATTCGAATTGCGCTCCCTGGTCGGTTACGTTTTTTCTTGGTACACCGTAACGCGACATCCAGTGCGTATATATAGTTTTCAGGCAAGTTTCGGCAGTTTGGTCGGATACAGGGATAGCTTCAAGCCATCTGGAAAACCTATCGATAATCGTTAAAATGAATCTACAGCCTTGAGATAAAGGAAGTGGTCCAACGAGATCTATATTGATTTCTGAAAATTTTTCGGATGGCACTGAAATATTTTGAACAGGTGACCTAGTGTGCTTGTGCACTTTAGATCTTTGACACTGAATGCAAGTTTGAACAAAGTTAGCAACATCTTTTTTAATATTTTTCCAAAAGAATCGCTCAGTCAATAATTTAACAGAAGCTTTAACACCAGGGTGGCATAATGAATGAAAAGAATTAAATACACATAAACGAAAAGGTTCGGGGACATAAATACGTTGTTTTCCGTTTTTGGTATTGACGTACAAGTTTAGTCCGTGTTCGGGAATGTATATTTTTTCTATGCTCAAACTATCAGCTTTGGGGTCGTTTATTAGTTCTCTTAACTCTAAATCGTCTTTTTGATATTGAGCTAGAAGATTGTAATCGATTTTCGCCGTACTTATGGATTCAGAGTAGATTCGCGACAAAGAATCAGCCGGGGCATTTAGACGACCGGGTAAGTACCTGATGTCAGTTGTAAATTCACTGATGTAACAAAGATGTCTTTGAATTATCGGAGCTGGTTTTTCCAATTTTTGATTAAAAGCGTGCGAAATCGGTTTGTGATCAGTAATCACTGTTAAAGCGCGACCCTGAATAAAATGTCTGAAATATTTGATTGACAAGTAAATCGAAAGAAGTTCACGTTCGTACGTGCTTTTTACGGTTTGAGCTCTGTTAAAAGCAGTGCTATAAAATGCTAGAGGTTTGAATTTATCTAAAAGTTTTTTTGGATCAAGAATCTCATTTCCTATAGAACGATCGTCAAGTTCACAAAGTGAAGCACCTGCATGTGTAGCACTGGCATCGGTTAACAAGAACAAATGAGAATCTGGCCTTGGGTGAGCTAATAATGTAGCATTTGCTAAAGCGTTTTTCACATCTTCGAATGCTTTTAGCTGTTCACTAGATAAGTCTATACACTTTTTTGGTTTGTATTTACCCTTAAGTAAGTTATGTAAAGGGGATAAGATTGCGGCGCAATGCGGTATAAACCTTCTATAGAAAGTAATAAGACCTATAAATCGTTTTAATTGTTGAAGGGTACGCGGGGCTGGGAAACTTTTTACAGCTTCTACTTTATCTGATAGAGGCTGAAGCCCTTCGCGTGTTATTTTAAAACCAAAAAATGACAATTCATGGACGCCTAATACGGATTTCATAGCATTCAAGATTAACCCGCACTTCGAAAGTCTTTCAAAAATTATTCGTAAGTGCTCTTCGTGTTCGGCTTCTGAATTACTGTATACTAATAAATCGTCTAAATAGCAGAAGACAAAGGTGAGGCCGCGTAAAATGGTATCCATAAACATTTGATATGATGATGCGGCTCCCCGCATTCCAAAATTTAGCCGCGTAAATTCGTATTTACCTAACGGACAGACGATAGCGGTTTTATGCTGATGAGCCTCGTAAACTGGAATTTGAAAATAGGCTCGAGTCATATCAAGTTTACTAAAAATTTTGCTACCAGCTATCTGATTGTTTAGATCTTGGATGTGCGGGACGGGATATAATTGGGGATTCGTGATTTTATTTAGCATTCTATAGTCACAGGTCATGCGAAAAGTGCCCGCTTTATTTTTGACTATATGAATCGGTGAACTATAGGGTGAATTACTCGGTTTTATAATACCTAATTCTAAAAGGTTCTCGATTTCTTTTTTTACAAATGTATATTGTTCTGGGTTTAGTCTGCGTGATTTACACTTAACTGGAGCGTGATCTCCTGTTTCGATATAGTGCAAAACATCGTGCATAGGGGGATCGATTTTAGGGTTAAATGGTCTCGTTAACGAAGGAAATTGTTTTAAAATGTTGCCATATTTGTTGAGATTAACAACAGTAGAGATCGAATGAAATAACGAATCTCGAAAAATTCCTTTGGTGCTAAGTCCGGTAAAAGGGTCAGTTAAACAAAGTTTTTTAAAATCGATTAAAAGTTGAAAATGACTCAAGAAATCTGATCCTATTATCGCGTATTTTGTTTTAGCCAAAATGAAACGCCATGTGAATTTTCGTCGCAAACCTAAATCGACAGAAGCTAATTTAGTGCCAGCGTTTGGTATAAGTTCGCCGTTTGCGGCATACAAATTAAATTCGTTGCTATCTTTAATGTTATTTGGGTTAGAATGCGGTAGAATACTGATTTGGCTTCCGCTATCGATTAAGAAATAAGTACCGCTTATAGCATCTTTTACAAAAAGACGACTTTTATTGTTATGCAAATGAACGGCGTGCGTCTCGTCAACCGTTCGCGTTACTCGTTTTTTGAATCATTTAAGTAGTTAGGAACAAAATTACAGGGGCTTCTACATCTGCGTGCCTTATCTTTAAATTTTTCATGATAAAAACACGTGCCTGAATTATTCTGCACGCGTCGGGGTGTGTTAGATCGGTTTCTACCTTGATACCGAGTTCTGGATTTACTTCGAGATAATCTATCAACTTTAATTGTGAGCTCTTCAATTTTGCTGCTTAATGCTGCAATAATAGGATCGGGATATTTTGAAACAGCGTGGGTCTCAAATTGCTGTGGATTCGATAGAGCAATTATTTGATCTGCCTGTCTTGCTAAAGCGTCTAACGGTTCGTTAGAAATCGCGAGTATACCTTGCACAAAATTAGGCAATTGATTGAGAAACAAAGTTTTTAAAAATTCATCCGATAGCGCATCGTCTGCTAATTCTCGTATACGTCTGAGCAAAGTTGTCGGTTGTTGGTTATCTAACTTCAGTTGTGATAACAAAGTTTTAATTTTAGTCTGCTTAGATTGCGAAAATTCAGCGATAAGAGTTTGTTTTAGTTTTGCGTAAGTACGGTCGTTAGAAGTCGGATCTAGTAGCGGTCTGACTAATTTTAATTCCTCGGGTCCGAGGGATCCTATAACTAACTGAAATTTAGTTAAATCATCGTCGATTTTATTTAAGAAAAACGTGGCCTCTACATTAACAAAATATAGATCGGGTTCTTTACTCCAGAGACTGGGCATTCGGATGCCTGCCATGTTTGAATTTGTCACGTGTAGCTTAAGACTAAAGGTTAATCGAAAGACAAAAATACACCTAAATTATAACTAAATAAAAGCTCTACGAGATGCCTGACAAACAATCAAGTAAAATGAAATACCACTGACCTGTTATTTTTGTAATCCTTGGCCGATTAACATAGGTTGCGTGTTCAACTCCGAGTCACCGTCTTTAGCGCGCGTGTTGATTTATGCTGGAGAATGATAGTCCATTCAAACGATGATATTAAACATATAACAGATTTAATGAATATAAGTAACTACAGTGTAGTTAAACATAATTGTAATACAGCTTTAGAAATGACGCGAAGGAAATAGCGAAAGTCTCTAGCGTCAGAGCTGATCGTTGAGATCCGCCATCATCAGGTGCTTGAGCAGGAATGAATAGTGGCGTTCCCCCTGGTAGAGGTGAGGAAAAGGAATGACGTCAAACTCCTTGGTATCGCCATCTGTTGATGGTGGTTGATACTAGTCGCTACAGTATCGTTTTTTTTTTCAAAATTCATACACAGCACATGCTTCCGAATGGCCACTCGAACAACTGTGTTGTTTAATTCTTTCTGATAAATGCTTCCAATCTCGAATTCCCGTACGCCAAACATTATTCCTTTGTGAAGCAAATAACCAGCAGGGTTGACAATAGGCAGCATCTAGTATTTTGGAATAACACTACCAAAAACGATTAACTGGCCCATATTTAGAACACGAAGCGTAGTACGATTTTGAAAAACACCTATTGTTCTGGTTGATGTCTGTTGGAAAAGGTCCTGAAGGCTGTAAAGGCCCCATATCAAGAATTTGACGTTTATCGTTATCACTTAATATCTTGTTCGTGAAGTTTCCCAAGTCATAAGAAAATTTGTCGTACACATTTTCGAAAAATGTAGAGGTCTGTGGTTCCTCCAAACCCTCCGCTCTTATGTGTATCATGCAAACATCATCCACGTTCACATGATCGGCGGTGGAGGTATCTCCAACTGCAATAATTGTCGAATCTTCTTCAGTAAGCTTCTCAACCAACACTGCAGTTAATACATTATTTGAGTCACTATCAATAGAAATATTTTGACCAGATGTATTTGCAGAAGGCTGACTAAACAACCAATTTTGGGCAGTTTTTGTTTACTATCTTCTCTTTCTTGGCGTTTAAATGCAACACTGGGTTTCTTCTTTTTATCCATAATTTTAGTTTTCTAATTTATTTAAACAATACAATATTAGATTGTACTCGAGTAGGTAGGTACTCACTGTTCACTGACGACGTTAAAAGTAAAATAAAGGGAAAGAGAAACACAATGATACGCTACAAGCGTCGTTGGGGAATCCCCGGGGGAAAAAAAATTCTCACCATTAGTGTTACCACAATTAACGGTGGAGACTGTAATGGTTGGCAACTGTTTGGCGACCTGTTAAGGCGCACTTGGCACATTTTGTCATCCCGTCGGAGGGATGCGAGAGAGAGAAAGGTAGATGTATGTTTGATATAATCGGGAGAGGGTCTCCCTTGGTATTCTAAGAGCTGGAAGCTCTTACTGGAAAACAATGCCTATTTCTTTTGTTTTTAAATAAAGTTAAGTTTTATTGTTTTAAAAATCTGGTCTGCTTATTTACTGGAAAGGAAAGGCATTACAGAGACCATGAACGATCTCCTGCCCGCGGACTTGAACTAATGTACCTACTGCAGGTGACTTGTATTTTTTCACGATTTTTCGCGTTATATAGTGAGCTGTAGCCGAAATCTATAGATTTGACACGATTTATTGACTTAACGGATATCAATATGAGTGGTAAAATCAAATAAAATTGAACCACTATATTGACCAGTACAAAAAAGTTTATTGACATTAGCTTACTTACTCCTGATACAGCATTAATTTTTTAACCGTTCTCGAAAAAAAAAAATCTTAACTTGAATTCACAATAAAACGCACATATCACTATCCGTCAAATTGACAACACTGCCAACCTACAGAAAGAATTTAGGGGAATTTCCTAAACATAACTTATGAATTTCTCTCAACTGAGTTGTCATAATTAAAGTTGGGTAGCAACCTGTCATATTTATTTTGAAAATGGGAGAAATTTCCAAAAGTTCAGTTCGATCGAGATTTCTGGTAAGGATTCGAGGGCCCACTGAGCTTGAGGGCCCCGGGGCACTGCCCCAGCTGGCCCCTAGGTAGCTACGCCACTGGTACCGGACCACCCATTTCATTGAAGCTGAATTTAAATTCCTAGGTTTATACCAAAAACTAAAAATATCTGTGTTCCATTAAAATTTTATTTATTTAAAAAAAAGGGGCTCCCGAAGTTAGTAATATAAATTTTTTAACGTTTTAAAACGATTACCCCCAGATGGAACCGTCTCATTGAAAAAAAAAAAACAAGTTCAGGGTCTCATTGATTTGACGTTCTAGTAAGTTAAAATGTTAAATCACTTTATATTTATTTTTTGGTGTAACTGTATTTTATTTTGAAAGCATGTTTAAATAAAATTAAATTAAAATTAATAAATCAAAATAATCTAAAATATAAGCAATAAACGCCCCCCCCAAAGGGGCCGCGGTTCAAATTATCAAACGTTGACAGGTCCGCGGTGATAAAAAGGCTGGAGAACACTGCTCTATGCCACCTGCAGATCATTTCGATCCATCAATTTCGACTAATTTCTGTGTTTTCCGTGAATTTCCGTTTCTGACTCTTAACTGTCCCGCAGTGGACTGATCGTTAAGACACGGTTCCCAGCAGATCACCGAAGTCAAGCATCACTGGCTACGGTCAGTGTGCGGGTGGGTGACCACTTGGATCAGTCTGCGTAGGGACCGAGGGTGTGCGGTATTGGTCCTCGTTAAACTGTGCTACCGTAAAGTGCTCGACTTCGCGCGCAGGTCGTCGGGCTACCGAAGCGGGGGAGCCATCCCCTCCACAGAGGATCAAAATTGTGATGGCATGTCTTCGGATCATCCTCCGGGATGTTTCCCAGACCGTCGCCAATAGCCCATTGCGCAGCTCTAGTGCGACGTAAATTAACAACAACAACAACTCTTAACTGTATTTTTCGCTAGCTATCAAGCCTCATCAGTAACCTTATTAATGGAAATACAGAGCTATAAGCTAACGCAGAGAACTCGTCGCACTTTTCTACAATAATTAAACATTCAAAATGAAGTACTGACTATGTTTTACAACAAATGTTTTATTTTACAGTGATGTGATTTCTTTTTTTTTTCTGTGGAAAAGCCTTATTTGTTTTTTAATATGTGATGTGTAAAATTGTAACATCTAACTGCTAGTTTTAAGGAAAGTTACTGGTGAATGCATTGAGTGAAAGCGCGAAATTTGAACAGCTAGCGTTTTCAAAAAGCTTTTCGTAAAAATGAGATAAATGATTCAAATATTATATTTATTTCTGAGATTACAAAATTATTAGATAGATTACTGCAAGAAAAGTGCTTCTCCTTTGCGTTTAAAACTGTGAAAAATTAACTTTATCACCTCTGCCACAATACAATCAAGTAAGAAATGTTTTCAACAAATTTATATATTTTTAAAGAACTCTTGTTTGTTAGTATGATAAAACTTTTTATTTCCTGTGATAAGTTGGTTATAGACGATCTTTTTGCTCTGTAGTTGACAATTGTTGTGATTGTCTGCTAAAATCGGAGGTTAATGTGTAGAATTCGGATGAAACACTGTTTCTGCTTACCATGATATTCTTAGCTGTCTTTGTATTCGGTGATATTTCCTTATGGTGATCTTTCGTGCCAACTACAATCGCCATGTTGCCAAATAGATTTTAAATTTGATTTTGAATCACACATTTCAGTATTTATTTTTCAACAGGTTCAATACCATTGCAATTCCATTTTTTTAAAACCAATTGCATTTGATTTTCCCATAGTTTTCCTTAATGTTAATTTAATATTTTGCGCATTTCGCACTGTCTTAAGAACTTTTTAAGCGAACTAAAAATGATTGCACACAATCATAAAATTCTTTTATTCAAAAATAAATCTGTCCAGAATATTAACTTTGAGTAAATATTCATTATTTTATTCGAAAAGGTCCAAAAACTTTTGAGTTGCAAGGTATACTATTTTTTACATCTTTTTAATGAATCCAACTTTGCATAACAAAACACAAAATTTGAGCAACATTTTCAAACAGTTCCTGAGAAATCGAATTTTAAAAATACGACTTTAAAAAGTTTATATAACAACATAAATTTTACACAATTCTTGAATAAAAATAATCGAAATATATTGAAACAATAAGAATTTATTATATTAAATTTAACTTATAAATGCACAAATTGACAAATAATGTTTTTTTAACAAGGAATAATTTTGCGAAGTGGCTCATTTTTGAGCATTAAAAAATTTTGTTGGAATTTTTTTAGACTAAAATTTTTCCTACACGGTTTAAATTTTTCCCGAACCCTGGTTCGCATAATCAAAGGTATTCTGCTCCGCTGCATATAAGTTAATAACAAATTTTGAGAATCAAAAATAATTTTAGAAATTCAGGTGAGACAATTATGCGCAAACTTTTTAGTTTCACTAAAGCTGAAAAATCTGCCTAAATTGTGGCATATAAGCATTAAAATCCAACTCATAGTTATTACTTGTAATATAAACTATGTAGTTATGATATTGCAAAAAATATTGAAAAATTATTATCAGCACTATGTTTTTAGAAAAACCGAATGATAGTTTCAATAATTTCAACTATATTTCTTTATAAGTGACATCATAAATTTAATAGTAAAAGTGCTGTGCATGATTTAATAAAATGATCTTAACTGTTTCTCTTTCCAGCTTTTTTAAAGTAAAAAAAATGCAAAAAATCAACATATTTTTTATTTCCTTAATAAATACAAGGAACTGAAACAGAACATAATACACAAGTTTAATTTAAAAATTTTTATGTGTAAAAAATATTTAATTTACCATTAGTTTATCTCTGTATGTATGTCATCTTTGTACATATTCACATCTTCATAATCTGAAAAAATCATCTGCATCACTATCGCTTGCGAACGCCATTTTTTTACTCTTTCTTCTATGTAAATTCATCCACCATCGTACATACAATTGTACAAAAGACGTCTGCAGTCCCACAAATAGCAAAACTCCCAAACAAATATTGGCAAACTTCCAATCACAGCTGATTATTATTATTATTATTTTTGGTTTTGCTTCCGACCAAATAAAAACGTGATAAAACAAAACATATTGAGGAATTGTGCTATACCCGAGTTTATTCGGGATAATGAATATTTGCAATATATACATAACCAAGTAAACTCGGGATAATCAGGGAAGCAGTTAATACCGAGCAAAAAAAAATTGCCCCAGGTTTTTGGTGTGTCGTGACAAAAACAAGTTTTTGATGTGAAATACCCAACCCTGTTTCCATAACAATTCTAAAATCAATGAAGCACAGAAGTATCGTAGTTGGGATGGAAGAGAAATTAGATAAACTGAATGAAACTCATAACATCAACTTACTATAAATCATACATGAACTGTTGAAAAATAAATGCAGAGTTAAGCAGAAACATAATTTCTTGCTTCAATAACTTGTCATCTCATATTTATTATGTCAGGTATCCCAAACTTTGATATTTAATTTTTTTGTTAGCCATTTCTTGCTACTACTACCTATTAAACATGTTTCAACACATTTTGAAATCACCTATCTATCTCATACTGAAAGATAATGTCTTGGAAAGTTATTACTTCTTCATTTAGTTTTTTTTATTTATTGCAGCAGTAATTGTCTCTTTTAGACTGTTCAAGTGACATTTAAAGAGCACACAAAATGGTTATTTTTATACCCGATGACAAAGGCTCTTCAGAAGAAGACACTGCAGATGAAGGCTCTGCAGGAGAAGGCTCTTCAGAAGAAGACACTGTAGAAGTGTGTATTTTCATCATACACTTACTTTTTTATTGCATTAAATTAACTAACTACATTGATGAATATTTTTATTTTAATGTTTCATTTTATGTGATCAAATATGAATGACAAATATTTGCTAAGGGAAAATGCCAATTTAGAAAATAATGTAATATTATTAGCATTAAAAAGAAAAAAATCTTTTAAAAAATAAGCAATAGTATCCGAAAATTGGTATGTGTAAAAATGTGCTTTGGGTTTCCACAATAGTTATATTTTTGACTAACATTTGCGTTACATGAAGAGCAAAATCATGAAAGCCTTCCACTGTTATCCTGATGCCCGGGATATTCTAACCCATGATTCAACTACCAATGAGCAGTGTTTTCATCATAGAAAAAAAATGGGTGAGAATTTCTCACTCTTTCTCAAAAACAGGGTGAGATTTCTAAAAACTAAAAAAACACAAAAACTCTTGAAAAAAAAAAATTTCTTTAATTATAATAAATTTTTAATGTCTTCTATTTTTTAAAGCATTGAATAATTTTGGTGCATCTTCATAGAAGATTTTGCCCATCATAATTCTAAGCTTTTTTCGAAAATGCGAGAAATTTGCGAATTTCGAAATTTATTTATAGCATGAGCGAATTTCTCGCGGTAATAATTTTTTAATACGAGAAAAGAAAAAAATATGCAAGATTCTCGCGCTGTAGTGGAAACACTGAATGAGGGTAATTGACGTCAGCATTTTGTTCGGTGCTAGCTAAGATTCGATAAATTCGTACAAACCAGCCATTGCAGAGATTCAAACTTGTGTCACTTCATTGGGAGATGAACGCTTTATCCTTTGAGGCTCCCAAATACTTGAGTGACAGAAATTTTAATTCATTGTTAATTTTTCTGCTATTTTGCGGAATTCCGTGAATCAATAATTTATATTCCCACAAAATTTTCTCTGAATCCTGATTCAAAATCTCATCGTCTTATGGATTTAGAATGTTTGAATCGAAAACATTAGAAATCCATATAGTCTGTTATTGCTACGAATTTTCTCTATAATTTTTTTAAAACCTTGATAGTATTATAGTACAGGAAATTCAAATCTTGTAGCTGAGTATTCACTATTAGATTCGATAATTTTGCTGTTTTAAGTTTTAACAGTTATCACATTTTTTCATATTTTTTAAAATATAAACATTTTTAATGCAACGTAATAATAATTTTATTTATTGCAACGTGTGAACCACTTGCTGGTTTAATTTTGAATTTGAATGATTACTTACTGACACACTGAATTCGTGGCGATTCTGTTTTAAGTTCAGGTCCTTTACTGATAGTTTCTTTTTTCTTCAATTATTGGTTATTTATATATATTTTTTTTCATTTTCATAACGTTTTTTGAAGTGTCATACAACCTGCAAAATTTGAATTTGGTATTTTGATTGACATTTTTACAAGAGTTTGCATTTTATAAAATAAGTATCTCTATAGTTACATAATATGTGGGGGGAAATTAAGCATAAAAAATTGTTAAAATTTGCCTTTGGTTGATACCTTTAAAATTTGACTAATACTTTTAATGTGTATCTAATTTCTGGCTAATAATTTGAAGTCCTGAAAACAATAAAAGAGATAATTTTTTTTGCTTGTTACATACCACCAAATTCTATAATTTATTGACAGTGTGTCCCTGTATACCTTTTATTGATGTATGTCACAGGGTTGCCACTCCACAGGAAAAACCTGGAAAATACAGGGAATTTAAGAATCACCTAAAATAACAGGGAAAGTACTAAAAGGGTTAAGTTTTTCTTTGAAAACCGGGAAATTGCCGGGAATTTCGTCTTTTAAAGAATGATAACCACTCAAAGTTCAATCTATGACATATTTAAGGGTGATATTTCAGCTATATTAGTTCATTTACTGTAGCATTATTAAGAGCACAGTGATTGTGTGTTTCCTCTCACAGGGTGCGTAGCATTTTTAAAAACTGCTTAAAGGTGCTTTTTTTGTTTTTTAAAAAACCTTAAAGCTGCATTTTTTTATTGGGTGTTTTTAAAAAGTGCTTAATTTTCCCTCTTCCAAAATGAGATTTTTTTTCTTTTCCATGTTGATTTTTGCCACAAATTATCCAAAAAGACATTGTTTACTTTGTGAGAACAGTTTGAAATTTCTGTCTTATTCATGCAAAACTAAAAAATAAACTTGGAGTACAGAGGGCTTCAAAACTATTTTTTTATAATCACTTTCTTTGGTGAAAAGAGTTTAAGAGGTATACTTGAAGTAAATGAAAACTGAATTTACGTATAAAGAATAAGATGATTATTAAGTGTTTTTTTTTTAATAAGATAAATGTTTTTGTATTTTTAACTAAGCAAATTAAGGGATTGGATAAATTGCAATTTGGCACATTTTTATTTATAATTACTTAATATTTAATACTCAAAAATTTGTTTTGAACAGTAATTTTCAAAGCAAAAAGAGTTTTATGTTAAAATGATTCAGGAAAATAATTGTTGGAACACTTGTAATTTTACATAAATCATGGTGCATTTTTAAAAATTGCTTAAAGGTGCTTATTTTCTATTTTTGTTGTTTAAAGGCCCTTAAAGGTACTTTTTTTATTGGGTGTTTTGAAAAAGTGCTTAAATTTCCCTTTTCGAAAATGAAATTTTCTCCATGTATTATGTAAAGGCGTGCAACTCTGCTGCATTTTGCAAGATATTCTCTATCTCATGCTTCATTTCCCACCTTCCGATATTGAACCGAAATTTGAACCTGATATTGAACCAATGCTTATTTTTTGCTGAAATATTTGACTACGCACCCTGTATATTAGGGGTGCACAACCTGCGGCCTTTCGACTACTGAAGTGCGGCCCGCGAGAACTTCTAAACACAATAAAAAAAATTTAAAAAATGGCAATTTTTAATCGCACTTTTAAGTCCTCACGTTTTGACACAATCAAAACGTGAGGACTTAAAAGTGCCTTTCGACTACTGAAGTGCGGCCCGCGAGAGCTTCTAAACACAATAAAAAAAAAATTTAAAAAATGGCAATTTTTAATCGCACTTTTAAGTCCTCACGTTTTGACACAATCAATTTTAACAGATTCTTTAGTAAATGTACGTTTAACGCGCTTTCTTTAAGCCGATTTTATAGTAAATATAAAATGATTTTTTCAAAAATCCCGAATTTTTAGTACGACGCGAGTTTTAGATCGCAAATTTAAATAATCGCTTTTCGTGCACTTTATTTGTGACGATTTCATCCTAAATCTAAGTGATTTTTTATCTTTTTTTTTTTTGAAATTCTTTCTTTCTTTTTTTCAAAAATTTTTTCAGTAGTTATTGCTATGCGTTCCCACGTATTATAAAATATTCCAATTATTCTATTACCACATGCAAATTTTAAACCGTGCATTTGACACGCTTTATTCGTGCTGAATTCTGCATAAATATATTTTTCCCCAATTATTTCTATACTTTTCCACATGATTTTGACGATCCCGTTATTTAACTATGATGTTATTGCGACACGTGATTGTTAATCGTGCAATTAAATAATCACTTTTTGTTACGGTATTTCGGTACAGTTTTATAGTAAATCCTAGTTATTTTTCCTTCGTTTTTATTTCCGCAACGAGTATGATTTGGTCGAATGTGGTAATGAATTGTGATTTGGTCAAAAACCAAATATTCGGCAAAAAAAAGTAAGGAAAAATCGACTGAACGCCGTACACTTGGTTTTATTGATAAAAAAATGGAACCCTAATGTTTAAATAAACATTACTACATTAGTCATTAACATGTCTAAATACATGTGTGGCCCTTCCTTAGCCATCCTGCTGTGCAAGTGACCCTTCACTCAAAAAGGTTGTGCACCCCTACTGTATATGTAATTTTAAAATTACTTCATATTTATAATAGCTAATTATATCCTTACCCTAAAATTTTCAAAAACTATGTCAAAAGGTTTTTTTTATATGACGGTTAAATCTGTCAATTGTCAAAATTTGCCAACCCTGTCTAATTACGATAATTTTTTTAAGTGCTTAAAAATATTTTTTGAGTGCTTAAAAGGTGCTTATTTTTTGTTGAAAAATTTGACTACACACCTTGCTCTTAATATATTGTGTATAATATGTACTGGGAAAACACTGTGAATTTTTTTTCCAGATTTGAGTGACAACCCTGATGTCAGTATATATCTGTTAAACTTTTATTTTTGCTTTCTAGACTAGTTCTACTGATTCTTTAGTCCTAGGAGAGGATAGTTTGATGTCTCAATGTTGTATAACAGTTCAGCATGCAACGCGGATATCTCATGTTATTTCTGGATTTCTTTTAAGTTCAACTACAAAGTGTTTTGCCTTTGCTCGAGATAAAGTTGTAGAGTATGCTGAATTCCTCTCAATCGAAAAACAGATCCAAACTTTTCATATTGTCAAAGTTTTTGGTCGCATTTGCAATATGTCAACTTTCTTGTACCTAGAAGACGATGAACGCAACACTAGAGTCAGAAAAGGTTAGAACAATTCTTCTTGAATTAAAGTAATATCCTGTTTTAATTTTAAATGCATTGCTACCAACAGTGATTCTCCCTGCTAATTTGGAACCGTTGATTTGCCGTTGTTTCGCGGACTTCCATATACCAATGATTTATATCCCGATAAATCAAAATGGTGCAAAATTAATTTTCTAAAAACTAATTCTGAAATGGCAAGCATTTAAAAGTTTATTCCCTAGAAGAAATTGTGTTTTTTTCTCTTTTTTACAAAAATTTTTAGTTCAGAGAGTAGTAACTTTGTTGCAAATTTCGATTTGTAATCTAACAGTTATTTAATCCATATGGTATATTTGCCCACTTTTTTATTCGGCTGTAATTAAATTGAACTACTTTTTAATATGTTATTACGACTTGAAAATTTCAAATCTTCTATTTCAGTTAACGCTTTTCAGCATGCTCGATTTCATCTGTGTTTTGATCTTCTTTTTTCTTCTGCATTTAGTGCATTTGATTTTCTCATGCTTCGTAAAATTCTGATATTATTTACTGTCAACTAAATATCAACAATATCTAGCGAAAGTTCAAAGTTTAAACAAATAGATGGGAAGTGTTTTCTCGTGTTGTGTCACTTCCCAGAAGAAGACTTGTCACAGCTCAAAGAAAGTGAGTGTTTTATAGTTAATTATCTTTTGAATTTGTAAAAATTAAAGAATCAACACAAAATTATGGTAAAACAAGAAAATATTTTCAAAAAATGTCGCTACAAATAAAAATCATTTATGACTGGTAAATTTCTACATATTTTTCTCCATATATTCAAAAACAATTTTGCTATTGTAAAAGTTTGGGCTAAAAATTGTATCTAAATTACAAAATGCATAGATCCATAAAAATCATTGTCCATAGTTAAATTTTGACCTTGAATTTAATAAAAACAAACATTTAACAGTACTAGTACAAAAAGTTATTTTAATTATTGATAGGGTCATACAGAAAAAAGTTTCACAGATGAAAAAATGGTTCATAAAAAATATAGGTCTGTTAGAATAAATGTAGGATAGTGTTTAAGATAATGTTCAAATTTCAACTTCCTGTAAAGTTATAGAGAGAGAGCCTTGTTGTTTCATTTTTAAAAAAACCTGTGAAAAAAAGCTCGATTTGATATGACATAAGCGATTGGTTGGGCTTACCATACTGCACTATCTGACCGAATACATGCTACCTTTACGTAAAAGATATATGATAGCAAATTTGTAAAGGTAAAATGGCAGTAAATTTATTCTGGACAGAACCCTGTATTATTTTTTAAATTTATTAAGAAGAAGATAAAACTAGAAACACAAAGACAAAAACTGCACTTAACAAACTATACATCACTCAATTAAGGGCGTCTAAATTTTCACAAAATAGGTACCTCTTAAAAAAAACCTGGATAGACCCCTGTAATAATAATGAAATAGTTGTACAACCTTTCTGTGAATTGAATGCTTTACTTTTATAATTTAGAAAGATGTCTGCAACTTAATAAGTTAGTTTTCTTTTTACAAGTCTTTTTATGGACATTTTAGACTATGTGTATTGATAATTTGAAATTGGGAAAGGTGGAAGACTGGCATAAATCTTTAGTTATTGGATAAAGGCTGCTGGGAATTTATAGGAAGAAAAGTTAGAAGTTTCAGCTACAAGAAGGGAAAAATGGGAATTTGAATTAAGAAGAGAGGTGTATTATGCAATTGAGACAGTTCAGACTGCTTACTCAATAGATTTGAAACTCCACAGGGAGAACAGAGAAAAGAAAGGAATGTTGTGAAATTGAAATTCGGTGACCCGATGTCACATTATGCATCCACCTACGGAAAAGAGTTTTGAAGAATCATTTTTTTTCTTCAATGAAATGTAATAATTAAAACAACCGAAAAAAATTGTTAAACAAATTAAAAAGAGAGAGATGAATTAAAAATCCCCAAAATATCGCATATGAAAAATGGTAAAACATTTGACATCCTAAGGTCACTCTCTCCGTCACAAGACATGTTACAAACATCTGGAAAAAAATAGAATTTAATTCCACTGACAATGAATTGTGCACGATGTCACAAAAAGAATCTTAGAAAAGCTACAAACATAATTGATAAAGCTAATAGCTAAGTCTCTTATTTTAATAATAATAAGATGAAGAAGTTAGAAAGACTTATAAGGTGGGATTTTCTTAGAGAGGGTAATGTAAAATTTGGGATAATGAACATTATCTGTAGTGTATAGTCAATTTTCTTGGATTAGCAGAAAAGGACCTTGGAAGCGGGATAATGTACGACACCGTAAAACAACAGTTCCACTATATATGTATATGTATTTTTTTTTTGTGTGTTGATCAGCGAAAAATTTATTTGATAAAAGAAATTTCTTCCTTTCTTTAAAATTTATAAATGTCACTTTTGTGCATAAAAATGAGTGCTTTATTTATTTTCTAAATCTAAGTACAGAAAAAGAAAAACACACACACATTGATAAGAAAAATTTCAGATAATTTTTTTTACCCCAACAATCATATATCTGTACCAACGATTCCTGATTTAATCAAGAATTCTTTAAGATTTTATTTTGAAAATCCCTTGAAATTAGGAAAGTTTCTTAAATAATCCTGATTAAACTTAAAATTTTTCTCAATTCATCACTCATTTAAAAAAATTTTCTAATAGTACTATCTGAACAATAGTTATGCATGAGCCGTATTTATACTTATAAGTTTAAACTTTTTCTCCCATTTCTGTAGATTTATCTATTTAATTACAAACTTTTTTGTTTTTGAATCAATTATGAAACATTTACTTTTTTGATATTGTTAAATGTCACAAAGAATAACAGAAGTTTAATATCTAGCTGACGTGTTTTAGTTGGTTTTCATCAAATGCATATCTTGGGTTTTTCATTAAATGCATACTTATATTATTTAATAATAAAATGATATAAAGTTACGGATGATTGCTTAATTCTTGTATTGTATTTACTTGCAACATAGTATAATTCTTTTAAATTCTTCATGTACTTCTTGATAATAAATATTTCATTCTTTATGTTACTGAAATATGCAATTGGTTAACAAAAATTGAAATTTGAATAAAAAAAAGCTGTTCTTTTACTAAGTTTTACTTGGATCGTCTTCATGTTTTTAAATTTATTTAATCTATATTCTGCTTTAAATTTCATGCTGTCTTGTATCAAACTATGATTAAACAACTTGTGAATGAATTTTTTTTTAAACTTATTTTAGATGTTGCAGTTTTGACAACTGATGCAGGGAAATTAATAATTTTAAAGTACCAAAAATTATTGGATTTCGATAGTAAACTTTTGCAAAAACGAAAATCAGAACAAAAGCTATTTGAAAAGGTATTTTTTTCTTCCATCTGATCTATATTCTCTCTCGTTATTTATAACTTAATGTATACAGCAATTATAGTACTATCAAATTGAACTCACATGACTACATTTGGTTCCATTGTGAATAGTGTTGTATTTGTGATTCTGCATGCTTGCAATAAAACTGCTTTAGACATGACCCCGTGGCAGAATTGCAGTGACACGGCGACATTGCCGCAAAACATTACAGAGTTTTTGCAGAAAGATTTTTCTTTGGAAAAGTAAAAAATTTTACCTTTCTTTTCAGCAGAAATTTACACACAATATTTGACCATTTAGATGATCACTTTCTGACAAGCTCAATTTTCACCCATAGTATTGTAAACCGATGTAATGTTTTGATTGTTTTTTCGGCAGTTTACTGGTGATATTGATTTTCATATGGTTTTTAAATATCCTGACATATTTCAAACAATATGGAAAATTCGAATTGTGCATTTGAGTATTTACATTTTCAATCAAGAATAAAATCGAATTTTTTGGCAGTTATTGTTATTGACTTCTCCACAGTTTTTGAATCCAATATTTTTTATGAGATGTTATTTATTACAGCAACCCAATCTTGAAATGACGAAACACGGATTTACGAAGCCGGATTCACGTAATTTCGCCGTGGATCTTTTTTTCGTCAATTACTACCGTGGATTTCATAATTTTTAATTCTTTTTTTTTTTTTTTTTTTTTCATTTTGACAATTGTTTACGAATTGCGAAGAAGGATATAATTTATGTTTTCCTCCCCCCCCCCAAAAAAATACGAGAATATCACATAATATTAGAATAAAAAAATTATACGTTCAATTAAAAAAAATATATAAATACTTTTTTTTTTCCTTTTGTAAATGCAGCGCTTTTGTTATTTTAAATTAGTAAGGTACATGTTTGTTATTATTAAAAGTATCTTGCAGAAAGACATTAGTGCTAGAGAGTTTTGTCGCAGATAGCTCGAAAAAATTCTGCCTCAGTGACGAATGACACAAATTTTCCTAAGTTATGCCACCTTCAACAGAACTTTTTCTTGAAACTTACAGGGTTGCCACAGACTACTAAAATGCGACTATTTGCTACTATTTTCGGCCTTAGGCGACTATGGCTACTTTTTTTGCCTGAAAAGGCTAAAAAAAGCAACTATTTTCAGGAATAGGCGACTATTAGAAGACTTTTTTACTCTTAGCGAAGTTTTTTCGCAAAGATGACGTTACTTTTCAGTCCCCTCCCTAAAACACGTACTTATTGCCGCCTACCATGTGCGTAGTACAGTTAAAACAAATAATTTTTTTAAAAATTTAATAAAGAGTTTAGTAATGTTTTGACGCTTTTTAATAATTTAACAATAGTACTTAAAGTATTTTTTTTTTTTTTAATTTTTATTAAAATTCTTTCAATACTTGTTTGTTTTATAACTTTTTAGATAGTCAGTATCATTTTTAAACAAATAAATCTTTAGTCGATTTTATTTTCAAAAAAGAAAAAATATTTTTACATTTATTAAGTACAGAATTTGACCATTAGTCAATACTACTTTTTATTATTTTAAATAATTAAATAAAAAAGCGTCTAATGATGTTTCAAAAGCATGATTTTTTTTCTTCAACAAATAATTTTTAAAAAAAATTTTTCAAAGTGAACATTTCTTTGGTTTGTTTTTTACTTTCGTTTTTTTTTCTTTTAATTTTTAATGCATGTATGTAAAATATTTTATTATCGTGTTATGTTTAAACCAATAAATCATTTTTAATTTAGGAATAATGAATTAAAACTTGGGTTTGCTTTTACTTTGACTTCTTTATTATTTTAATTGAAAATATTAAGCAATGATATTGATGTCATAGTGGAATATATTTAGAATTAGTATTTTCTTTTGTAATAGATTTATTTCTTTTTGATTGATTTAAAGATTTGGTAACATTCTGCCAACAGGAGGAAAAATATATCAAGGATTCTTTTTATGGTATTGTTTCATTATTTAAGATAAAAAATTAAATGCAATTAATCTGGTGTTTTTTTTTTTTTTTTTAACTTCATTATAGTCTTTAACTATTTTATGTGATCTTGCTCATTGTTTATTGTCTATATGCTTTAAAAATTTACTGTCTAATAATTTTGATTTTTGGACATATGGTCCTGTGGATGGGTATTCTGGTTTCTATTGTATTTGCAAACTGATTATGAAAATTTAGTAACATTTTTTTTCATTACGAATCTTTAGATTGTATACCCATTCTGTGAACCTGGTTATAATGCACAATTTCCTGGACACTTCTTAACAACTGATCCTAGGGGCTGTGCAATATTAATAGGTAAGTCCTTAAATATATCTCAACATCATAGGGGTTAAAATATTGTCTTTAATTTTATACTGATGACTTCTATATTGAAGGGTGTTTTCTGAAATGCTTTCTTTCTACAAGAAAAAAATAGCTTGTTTATGTGCCTCACAGCAAAGCTTCAATTTAAAACTACATTGGTTATCTTGATATAGAGAATTGACAAATGCCTTAATATTTAAAAAAAAAACTAAGCTATTTTTAAAAAATCACCAATTTGTCCAGATTTTTTAACGTAAAAAAAATTATCAAAATGAATTGACTAATTCACAAATTTTGCGAGTTTTTACGAGCCAAGACATTGTTAAATTGACCCCTACCTTTTATTGTTATTTAGAAGTTCCAATAGTTGCTTTATACATCTAAAAACATGCTAATTATGTGTTAAATAAAGTTATTCTTGTATAAAAAATTAATTCTGATCAGTAATCCCATTTGCTATCTTTTTACAGCAGTGACCTATTTTTCCTTGTTTTCTTTTACTGGAATTTTCTTAAAATGCCTATGGCGAAATCATGTAATTTTATTCTTTTGTCATGGAGTTGAAAACACATTTGCTCTTAAGGTTAAGCTTAAATTTGTGTGTCTGATTTTGCACGGTGTAATGTTTGTCACTTAGGAAATTTCAGAAAATATTAGGAGAAGATTTTAAGGGAAATTTTTCCTTGAAAAGCTGGAAAAGTAAGCAACCCCAGTGGCAGAATTTTTTTGAGCTATCTGCGACAAAACTGTCTAGGACTAAAATCTTTCTGCATGATGCTTTTAATAATAACAAACATGTATATTACTAATGTAATTAATAACTACTACTTAACTATTAATAATTACTAATTTAATTTAATAAATAATTAACAAAAGCGCTGTGTTTACAAAAAAACTTGAGAATTTTTAATTGAACATGCAATAGTTTTTTATTCTAATATTATGGATGATATTTTCGCATTTTGTTGAATGTGGGGGGTAAACGCACAAATTATTTCCTTCGCATTTTGTACATAATCATCATCATATTAAAAAAAATTAATTAAAAATCATGAAATCCGTTTTCAAAAAACAAAAAAAAAGATCGACGACGAAATCACGCAATTGATTTAAGATTTATTGAGAAATCAATAGCAATAACTGCCAAAAATTCGATAGAATCGTTGCCTTAAAAAGTAAATAATCAAATGCAGGATTCGAATTTTTCATATTGTTTGAAATATACAGTCGAACCTCGCTAACTCGAACCTCGATTTCATGAATTTTTCGATATCTCGAAGGGAAACAAATTCCCTTCAAATTTCCTATACACTCAATGTTAAAAAAAACTTGATTTCTCGAAAAAAAATTTCTAATCCCTCGATAACTTGAATTTTTTTTCCATAAATAGTGTAGATTTTTTTTTCTGAAAATAAGAAAATATTCCAAAAAAGATAAAAAATTTTATGAATAGAAAACCAATTGACATAATGATGAACTTTTTTAAGAAAATGGACATAAAGACGTCAGTGACATGGAATGATGTGTCTTCCTCTACGATAATGAATGGCTTCAAGAAGGCTGGATGCATTAACCTTCCTTTAGACGCGCGCACCTCACAGGTGCATCCTTACTGCACTTCCACCTCCTTTGCCGTCAATAGATGTTTCCGGGGGTCAAGCCTAATGTTATCTTCCTAACTTTGGATTACTCAAATGTCCGTGTAAAACCGACCTTCGAACATGTCGATGGAGAGTTGGAACCGCTCAAATCACCCCTCTGGTGCAGCGCGACCATTGACACAAGTATTATGGATATAATATTTTTATGAATTAAATATATATTTTTTATCTCATTTTCTGTCCTACTCAACGTAGCAGGTATAAATGGTCAAGTTATATACACAGAAAATGGTTACGGAGTGAAAAACCGCAAAACCTTCTTGCGTCAATTGGCTGAACATCTTGTGATGGAGGAAGAGATCCAACACGGGAGCAAGAAAAATTTATCTTCGGTACTTCGCTTTCGATTGGCAAAAACAAACTTCTCAAGCCGCTGAAAATTCACTGTCTGAAAATCAAGACAAGAAAAGAAAATTGTGCGAGTAATGTCAAAAAAATAAACAACGAAAAAATGCAAAGTATACTTGTGCTACTTGCGGAAAATACTTATTTTTGAGTCATGTATCAGCAATTTGTAAGGACCTCTTGCAAAAATTCTTGTTCACATGAAGGTAGCATCAGACAGCCTCTAAAATAATATTTTTGTACTAACATGTGATATTGAAATAAGTTGTTCCTATATACAAGACTCTTAATGTTTTGTTTTTTTTACAAATTTACTTTACTTTGTTTTTCTTTATGTTGAACAATTATTTGTGATACTGCCTTTTAATAAATTTTTCAAACTAAATAAGTTTTTTGATATTTATCTCTCTAAAGAGTTTTAAATTGGTAACAATTAACTATTTAAACTAGACTAAATTTCATTTGGCTTTCAAAAAATCAGAAACACCTCATAGGTGCAACGCGAATATCCATGTCGGAAACAAGTGCGCGCCTAACGGAAGGTTATAGATCACGAAAGTAGTCAAGCCATCAATATCGTTAATTCTGCTGAAAACTATACCGCAAAATTATTGGGACAGATTGGCCGGACTCATGAAACTTGATGAGGAGACATTTAAGGCTATAGTCCACTTGGAAAGTGTTACAGACAAACTTTCTTACGCATCTCTAAAGCAAACAACAATTGAATCTATTTTTAAATGGAAGGGTAAAAATTGTTTTTAGAATAAATATGGAATAGTAAATAAGGTATGCAAAGAGCATTTTTCTTTATTCTACCATCGATAACATGCGATTTCCCATAATTCGAATTTTTTCTCCTTTCCCTTCAAGTTCGAGATATCGAGGTTTGACTGTATTGAGAAATTTAAAAAACATGTGAAAATCAATATCAATAACTGCCGAAAATACAATTGAAACATTACATTGATTTAAGATACTATCAGCTTAAATTAAGTGCGTCAAAAAGTGATTATCTAAATGCATGATTTAAGTATTACGTGTAAACTTCTGTAGAAAAGAAAACTAAAATTTTTTTACTTTTCAAAAGAAAAATCTTTCTTCATGAACTCTGTAACGTTCTGCGACAATGTCGCTGCCATTCTGCCACGGGGTAAGCAACAACAAAAAATTTCATCCAGATTATATGGGGCAATGCCAGATATAACTTAGGAACAGGATTCAACTGTATAAATAAAATATTCTGTTATATTAATAAGTATTGAAACCTTCTAATTCAATTTGAAATTATAAGAAAGTTAAATATATATCAAATAATTATGTATATATGTGAGGATATATTTGACCATGTCAACCTTCATCTATGAAAAGGTACCCCACCACAGAATCGAGTTAACATACCTTATATACTAGTGAATTGGAATTGTATTTTTGTAGTGGTGGATACACTGCAGTACTCCCCCACCAGAATTATATCTCTGATAGAATTCGATGAATGGATACCACTTGATGATTTATTGCTGTTTCGTGAGAAGCCGAGAGGGCTGTATTAAGATCACCATACTTTTTTCATGAGAGCTGTATTAAGATCACGGGTCGCTCCAGTGTTGCCTTTAGCAATCGAGTGTATACGTTGTTCTTTGTGTGTCATTGAGACTGAGAAGGACAATCTCGCTGTCACAAGTAGCAAGTCAACTGTTCAATGTGAACCATCCATCAAAGTAGGCGTGTTCAAATCGTAGTGTGCGTTTCTGCCAGGGTAGGCATGTTCACATCAAAGGGGGAGTTTCTGTTAAAGTAGGCATGTTCACATCACATTCAAAAGTCACCTAAGTGTGGTGTGTTGCTATCGACGATGTCAACCTTCATCTATGAAAAGGTTCCCCATCATAGAATCGAGTTTGCATGTCTTATGTACTAGTGAATTAGAATTATATTTTTGTAGTGGTAGATGCACTACTATATGTGTAGCACAATAAAGACAAAAAGGAGAAAAAATGAGAAAATTAACATGTTTTATTTACTGAGCATAAGCTACAAGTATATAGATTTCATAAAATAAGTTAAAAAATTTAGAGAATATATTAAGGAAAAGAGAAGAAGAAAAATAATTAAAATTAAACATTTAAAAATATATATTGAAAAGCTGGAAAAAAAACTAGATATAATCTCTAAAAAGATCTCTTCATTAGCTCACGTGATTATGTCCGCAAAAAGGAGTGATTTCTAATAATGTATCAATATACCCAAGCAAAATATATTAATACAATAGTGAGGAGCATTAAAAAAAATAGAAACAAAATAGAACACATAAAGTAAAAAATATATCACATAAAAAGCAGCAAATAAAATGTAAGGAACAAACAGGTCGAAACACAAAAAGAAATCTATAAATTGAGCAATTCAAATGAACCTACATGTACAGGAAACTCTGAAGAATAACTTAAAATATTTTCATAATAAGATTGCCAGATTACAAAATATGCAAATTGAAGTGCAAATGGAGCTAAAAGCGTAAATAGATGGATTATGTTATATGGCGTGCAGTATTCTTACTGCAGTACTGAAGCGTGTTTGATTTGCTAGTTACCAAGGATTGGCCCAAAAATGGATGTGCGCAAGGGGATAATATTATACTGGATAATATATATATAGTAGTTCAAGTGGTAAATACCAAAAGCCAACTATAGCCATATAAGAGGCGGGTATATTTTTTAAGAAACTAAAAATTAGCTGATGAAAAATCTTTTCGCCTGTAAACTAAATTAACTGAAAAAACTAACTAATTTAAACTAAATTAATTAAAAAAATTAACTGAAAAATATAGGAAAATTTACATTGAGTATTAATCAAATGTTATCAGGTCACATATTTAATAGACCTGTCCTGAGTCTAAAAAATGGCAAGATTGTTATTATTTAAAAAATAATTTCTTTTTATTCAAATAAAGTTCTGTTAAATAAAAATTTCAAAATTAGTTTTGGTTCTTGTTATAAACAGAGTGTTTAAATCTCAACAGTATAAGTTAACAGTATAAAAATCTCTCATTATTTTTAGGTGCTATTCTTGATAAAATGATTGTATTCATCAAAACAAAATCAGAAGGTGATCCATTAAAAAATTTGAGTGTCTTTGTTATTGATTATGGTGGTTACGTCATTTATGATATGGTGGGTTTAAAACCTAAGAACAAATTATTCCAGTTTGCCATTTTGCGTTCCAAATATACGGTAATTATTTATTTCTCTGTATTTTGTATTTTCAGTTGTAGTTTGTATGTAATTCTTCTTTATTTACACTATCAAATAATTATTTAACTAATTTAACCTTAATAATTGAAAACTTTCCATTGATGTTTGAATCAGGGCTCCCGCAGGTCAGGTCGAACAGGGAAAATCTAGAATTGAAAGGGAATTTTATTTTAACTCTAAAAAGCAGGAAAGTTGCTATTTTTTACAAAATAGCTGAAGAATTCCTATATCATACCTGGAAAATAACCAATCTTAGAATTGTCAGTAACAGTAATATGTTATGGAGTTCAAAAATTCTAACGTCTACTCCAATTATTTTATAAAATTCATATTTTTAGTGAAATTTTTTCATGTTTCAATTCTCATACTATTATGTGTTTTTGCTCACAAAATCTAATATTTGACACGATGAATAGAATAAAGTTTTCTGATGATAAATTGTATGGTATAGATAAAATATGGTATGGATTTTCATTGAAATTTACCTGAGATACCTGGAAAAGCCAGAAATTTTTTTTTCTGAAATTGAGTGGGAACCCTGTTGAATTTATATTTGCTTTCAACTTCTTACCTTTTATATGTATATCCTATTGAATTTATGTATAATCTATTGAATTTACAGCTAATCCATTGAGTCTATGAATAATCTTTTGATACATATTGGTATTTCAGAAGATCTTTTTCTTCTAGTGATACTTTTCCTATAAATTAGTTATTTAATTGAAAAAGCTATTGCATAACTTAATAAGAAGAGAAACATTTAAAGTTTTAAAAAAAAAAAAATAAGGATTCAAAATGGTTTTCTGGAGAGAAAAAAATGAACATATTAACGCATTATAACTGTTCTTTAAAGTGATTCAAAATTAGTATAATTTGTTTAGAAATAATCACACATTTATTGATTTATTTAATCATGTGATCTAAGTCATGTGATCTAAGGCTCAAAGAATCTACATTACTCAGGAATTTTTCTTTTCAGATGACTATTAACTAATGCATCCTTACTATTGGAGTATGTCTAGTTTTATAATCTAATGCTAAAAGGGCCACAACTGGAGATTTTTTCCCTTAAACTGTACTGTTTGAAAGAAGGAAAGTTCATTTTCTAAGAGATATGCCAATTAGGTTGCCCAATTTTCAATACAATATCACGATGCATAAATTTCGAATTTGAATCACCACTTTTCACAATATATGTATGTATATACATATATTTGCTAAATCAATTATTAGTTAAACTCAAAATTTTAGGAAGTTACAATACAGGATACAGGAAGAAATTTATTTCTTATTTTCCTCTTTTAAAAGACCACTCAAAGTGTAATCTATGGGATATTTAAGGATGATATTTCTGCTATATTAAACTAGTTCATTTACTGTAGCATTATTTTAGTATGTTCGGCTGTTCCTCTTTTTTTTCCTCCAAGTTTTTCCATCAATTAAAAGTAATAAATATAGTTAGCCCAATATAGCTCACACAAGAGCTCAGTGGTTGTGTGTTTCCTCTTAGTGTATACTATGTACAGGAAAGACACAGGAATTTCTTTTTCTAGATTTGAGTGGCAACCCTGAGTAATTATGACAAAGGGGAGGATTTGCTACTTTTGTTTTATGAATTCTTATTGTAACATTTAAGTCTTTGCAAATGTTATCTATCCCTGTTATTCTAACTCTGGTTTAGATTATCCACGCCATCTGAAATCTTGTAAATTTTTTTCAAGATTATAAGGAGGCTTACTTTGGGGTAACATGAAGGCAAGGGAGAAAGTACATGAACAAGCAAAACTTTTTCATGACCTAGGTATGTTGAGAAAAATAATTACTATCATTTACCATGGTTGCCACTCCGCGGGGAGAATAGGGAAACCTGGAAAATACAGGGAATTTAAATACAGTGGAATGTCGCACATCCAAAACCGGTGGGACTTCCCAAAGTCCAGATAATAGATTTTTCCGTATAATACACCCCTAAGATAAACAAAGCTTAAAACGATCTGAATCTAAGAAGCAAAAAATAAATAAACGTTATTTTTTGGGCAATAATGTTTTAGTATTTGAATGTGATATTGAATCAATAAAAAACAAAATATTAGAAAAAAATAACTAGTGCTTAAAATTTAGAAAACGAAAAAAAATTGACATTAATGAAAATATTACTTTGCTCTCTCCGCCATTTTGAACTAAAACGATTCAAGGAGGAAACGGGATTCCCCGTCATTCATTAAGATGAGTAGGTGGGGGAGAAAAATCCATTCCCTCCATATTTAGACGGGATTGTTAAGAAACGGGATTCCCCGTCATTCATTAAGGTGGGAGAGAAAAATCCATTCCCTCCTTATTTGTATAGAGAAAATATGTGTAAAAAAGAGATCATTCAAGTTGAGGGTGGGGAAATTAACAATCAAGCGTTAGGGTGCGGCACGTTGATGGGGTTATCTTTATTTTTTCGGGGTTATCTTTATTATATTAAGTAAAAAGAAAAAGGCACGTTTTTTCGAAGAAAGAATATATTTGTCTTTGATTTTGTAATAGAAATTATAGCCTGCAAAAACTTAATGCATTCTACTAAATGATTGAGATTGCAACTTACTATATGGCAATCTGATTCTTTTTTGATTAGGAAAACGAAGATGGTGTTCGTGATATAGATATATTTAGCTGCAACCACGCTAGAAAATTTGAACATCAAAGTGAAAAATTAGGAAATAAAGCAAATGTTTTAGCACCAGGTTAGTAAGCTTGCTTGCATTTAAGTGACATTTAATTATTATTTTTCATGATGTCTTATCACTGAATAGTATCTGATAGCATTACTGAATAGTGATAGTAAGAAAATAATTTTTTTAATTAGAAACTAGTTGTTTTATCATGATAATGTAACTCTTTGGTAACTATTTTGCATTTTGTTGATGTATTTTTTGATGATATTTTCAACAATTTTCAAAAACTTTCTGTAATAGGAAGAAAAAATTCATATTAGTGTGCATATCCTAATTATGATTATATTTTTTGGAAATGTGCTAAAAAATATTTTTGAGTGCATAAAAGGTCCTTATTTTTTTGTTGAAAAAGCCGGCTCCACATCCTGGTTATGTAAACTTGTGAAATTTGAGGAGATAGAACGTTCGCTTTCCTATGAGGTTAACTGGGTTCAAATTTAAGCCATTGCTGGTCCATTCAACACCTGACTCACACCAACCACCGTGCTGACGTAAAATATCCTCAGTGGTAGAATCCTGGGTTAGAGTCCCCTTGCCGTCAGGCTAACTGTGGGAAGTTTTTGCGCTTTTCCTCTCCATTTAATGCAAATGCAAGCTAGTTCCATCAAAAAGTCCTCCACTTTTGTTCTTATACTTGATCCAGGAGTTCCCTTGTCTTCTGGATTGGGTTTAAAATCAGAAGACTAAGGAGTTGAACATTAGTAGTCATAAACCCAAAACTGGGTTGACTGTTCAATGATGGTTATTATAAAAAAAAAAACAGATTTCTTAAAATCATTCTGGAAAAATCATGTAATTTTTTTTCTAATTGTTTGCGACTACTCTGAAGTGCATCTTTTTGAAACGCTGAAAAATTCTGGAAATCAACATTCATTCAATACCATACAAAAATAAATATCTATAAAACAATAGTCAGAGCAATTTTATTACATTGTTCTGAAGCATGGTGCCTTAGAAAGTCAGGCATCTAAAAGCCTTTTACTGTCTAAGAAAAATCTTCAAAATAATTTTGCTTGCTAAAATAAGAAATGAAAATATATTGGAAAAAGCGAATCTCATTGCAACAGAATAAATAATCAACAAGAGAAGGTGTACAGAACATTTACTTAGAATTCTAGCAAAAATTGATGTGTTTCTCTCTCCTGGGCTCCTGATGGCAGGAAGAAAAGGGGAAGACCAAGAATAACTTGGCTCAAACAAAAGCACATGGATTTCAATCAAGCAAGGTTAGAATAAGCCAGATCCAAAAACTGAGAGTATGTGGAAGCAGGCTGAATGTTTTATGTGCCAAACTGTGTGAAGTAAGTTAGTAAATCTATGAAATTTCTCACACCTCCAAATCGTGTGAAAACTGGTTAGTTAGAATACTGGTTTTTTGGTTAGTTAGATTTTTATTGTTCTTAATATTTGAAACTATACCGGAATCAACGAAGATCGTGATTCATAGACACACTATTTTAATACTATCAAAAATAGATTTTCGTATTTTTCTGTTTTAAAAGATACTCACTGTGAATCGAATTCACGAGATTTAAAAATCGCACATCGCAATTCGTATTCATGTGATTTAAAAATCCAATATCGCGATTCATATTCACGTGAATTTCAAGTACATTGTCTCTATTGGTATTCAAAGGATCAAAAAATCATGCATCGTGATTCGTATTGATGTGATTTTAAAATCCAATATTGCTATTCTTGTGTGGTATTCTTTATTGGTTGGTAATTTAATTATAAATTTTGGTTCAAAAAATTATTTTAAATATATAATTAAAGTAATTAAGTATATAAATTAAGTATATAAATTAATATCTTGTTATCAAGTATTTGCACATAAAATTTTCAGGGTAATTCACTTTGTGTCACAAGCACCTCTGATTTAAATGTAGTGAAATCTTTTAATATGAAACTTCCATTAAGTGAATTTCATATATTTTTAGTAATTTTGTAGAAGTTTTATCAGTTATCATTAATTTAAAAACATATTGCATAGGTTTTTAAATACTTATAAAAGTATTATTTCCTATTCTAGTGGAGCCAATTGGCATTTTAGCTGTATCAAGACACAGTATTGTTTATAAAAGCCTTGATTCAAGAAATTTGCATCTTAGGAAAGAAATAAAAGTAAGTTTTTTTCTTTTAGATGTTAATAATACTATACATAAAATTGTGAATATTTTCCACTATGGTAAAAGCTTCTTAGTAACTCTTGTTTATTCATCATATTTCCTCTTTTTTATTAATTCAAAAAGGTGGCATTTTTGTGCATTCAGTGTTTAAGTTTATAAATTTAGTCTTTGAATTCACACTTTTTTTTAAAACAATTTCTCATTAATTTAAAATTATTTTTCTCTTAAAGATAAATACACTCTCTTAGATAAATACAATAATAATTTTTAATGACAATTTTTTTAAAATAAAAAAAGCAACTTAATTAATTAGATACTCATTTGCTTTTTCCAACGAGTATTAAGTCATTTTATTTTAAAATTTGAGTAAGTAAGATAAATCAATCTGTTTATATTTAAATTTACATCACATAATTATCTTAAATAACAAATTTCTGTATCTTATCTAATAATGAAAAATCAATTATTATTAAATAAAACAATTTAATTTTATTTCATAAGAAATGTTGAGTAAACTAAATTCCTGTGTTTTGTTTAAAACAATTTGGTTGAATGTGCAGTCTGCCATCAGGGGGCTGGGTCATCAGTTGCTGTGTCAGAGAGTGTCTTTTTATGTGAGGATTTAGAATTAGAACTTATAGTAATTCTTCCGAATTACAATACCCTGTGGAACTGTGCTTATATGACCGATATAAAGAGGTAATCGCCATTCAGAGTTATTAGAGATTGTTGAAGAAAATTGTCTAGCAGCATCAAACAACAAAATTATAAAAAAATACATAATTATAAAAAGTTGACTTAAATGAATAACTTACCTGCTATTTACTTTCATTTATAGTTTATTATTGAGAGAAATATTTGAATATCTCAATATAATTATCAGTAGTTGAGAGAAAGATTTTGTGGGGTATACTTGGTGGTGTAAATGAAAACAATAATTGGAGAAGGAGATTTAACTTAGAGCTGTATAAAATTTATAAACAAACTGATATTATTAAATACATAAAAATAATGGCCCATGTGATTCCAATGAGTGATGACAATACAATAAAAAAGATATTATTGCTTTTTAAATCTACTGGAACAAGAAACCAGGGAAGGCCGCAGTTGAGATGGGCTGATTTAGTGGAGTCGAACTTTTTTGCAATTAATTTCATTTTATAATAATCGTTGAAGAGCCGACCCAATATTTGAGTTTACGACTACAAATGTTCAACAATGTATCCTTGTAATTTTGAACTTAATCCAGACAACAAGGGAACTCGTGGATCAAGTATTGGGAGAAATTTGCCTTCGTTGAGGACTTTTTGCTGGAACTAACCCGCATTTGCGTTACATGGAGAGGAAGACCACAAGAACTTCCCATGGTTAGCCTAACAGCAAGGAGACTCTAACCTATAATCTGTCTACCAGTGAGGATATTCACGTCAACACTGTGGTTGGTGCAAGCCAGGTGAGGAATTGGTATCGAGCAGCCATCGCTGAGGTTCGAACCCAGTTCACGTCATTGGAATGTAAATGCTCTGTCCCCTGAGCCATCGTGGCTCTTTTAAAATTAATGAAAAGAATTATTGATCAAAGATAAATCGGAAGTCTTTATGGAGAAATTTTCAGAGGAAGGCATCGGCCCACATTGGGCTGGCTGTCCAACTATGATGATGGTGATGGCTTATTATAATCACATTTTTTAAGATATTATTGATTTGTATTTTTCAACAGCCATATAATGAAAAATTTTCATGTGCTTATTCCTATTTCACTATTTTTAATAGCTTTTATTTTGTCCTTTAATGTAAGAATTTCCTACTAGCAATTATCAGTCATGTTTTGATTATTCATTAACTAAAGTTTGTATTTAGACATCCATTGGTCTAGTGTCTATAACATGAAGAAGAAAAGCAATACTGGTCAGGTACATGTACACATTTCTTTATCAAGTGTACTAGCAATTTGTACAAACTGTCTAAATTTAAAGCTGATCCAGGACACATTTTAAAATACACACTACTTATTGTGTATTTTAGAAGACGAAGATTCCTGTGATTCTTGCTGACCACACGTGAAATATGCACTTTATCTATAATAGGCTGAATTGAAGAAAACCATGATTAACTTATGTTCCAATGCTTAAAGGTTTCAAATGAGCATTTGTAAGTTTATCAAATTTAGGTATTAATCGCTCCATTTAAAAAAATAAATAAAAAATAAATAAATAAACTATTTCATTGTTGCCAACTTATTTTTTAAAAATAATTAATTTTAATTTTTCTCAGCTTCTACCTAATAAGAGCAATTGAAACTTTAGATTTCACTATTGAAACATAATATGGTATAAAAAATTTTACGTCTCATAATTAATAATTTTCTCATCCAGTATTAAATAATTAAATGCAATAAATTGTTAAAACCTTTTATTAATTATCAAAAAATATTTTTGGGTCAACGAGTTTCATTAGTGATTACAATTTTTCTTTTAAATTGCGCAATTAGTTTAAAATAAATGTCCAAGAACTCAAGAAGTGAAATTAACAAAAAAGAAGACCAAACTTTCATCCGCTCTCATAACTGAACTATTCGGAATACAATTACCAGATACCTGCTAACCATACCTCCCATATTTTTAGGGTCTGGAATCCAAGTATGTAAAATAATAAATGTATGTTCATTCAGAGAAAGTGCTTTTTTGTGTCTGATTTCGTTACTTAATTAATAGTTAGTTCTAATTAATTAACTTATTCAATGTCACTCGAAGGAGCCATTAAGATTGACACTTAGTGCCTGAAAATTCAGTCGTCGGAATGAAAAATATTTAGCGTGACATATTTTTTAGTTTGCGCACTGTACAACACAAGGAATTAAAGTGTCAACATTTATTTTGCAACTGCAATAATTGTTTTTTTTTCTATTATTTTTTTTTAAGTTTTGTTTTAATCAAATATAACTGCCTCTTAATTTTGAATTGCTGTCCAATTTTAACTTTCTTGTTAAATCCTGTATGTATCTATCTTAAATAAGTGTTTTTTTCATCAGGTGCTTGACAATAAAGATTATTTTTTGTTGGTGACACCATTTAATAAGGTGAGACATATTTATTATTATTATTTTAGAAATTATGTCCCCATTTTAAGAATTAATTTTTCTTCAATGAATGTAACTTATACTTGTCAATGTATATTTCATGGTTTGTAAAAACTATGGAATTTATTTGCAACATACTATTTAATACAGATGCCTGCTGGCTCGTGACTCTTATCAATTCCTTTTCCAAATCTGTATAGTTTAAAAATTTGTAAAGGGTAGTTTAAACATTTTAAAACATTTCTTGCCTATATATTATTGCTACACAGTAAGACACATTACATAATACTATGTTTGATGAAAAAAATGTTATTCCCTTTAATTACCAAATAATTTCTATTTAAATGTAAGATTGAATATACAACCTTTGTTATTGCACGTAAGAGCTATAATATTTTATCAATAATGTTCAAAGCACAATACCTACTTATGTTCATTGCCAAATTGTTTTGGGGTAATCTTTTAAAGTATTGTTGATTTCTTATCATTGAGACCTAATACATAGGAATCATTTTCATGTTTCCTATGTATAATAATTTCCTATGTAGGTTTTTTAATAGTTTTTTTTTTTTTTTTTTTTTGATGCTTTGAAATAATTGATTAGACATGAATCGCCTCTTCATGAGGTATAAGAAAATGAACTTAAGTTGATCGACGTTTAATGGATGATATCTACAGCAAAGGACGCTGTACTCGTTCCTTCTCCAAATCTTCGGGGTACTGCATCTGGTCTACTCTCTCACCATTTGGTGATGCCGTATTTTTCTGTTGACTGTAGTCAGTTTGTTTATTGTTTCAGCTAGCAAAGGTTTCACTCAAAAGAACTAGCATTCGCTAACTCTCCCTCCCCAACAAAAAACAAGCGTGAGACAAAAGTATTTAGTTATGCTATGTACGCTGTAATGCAACAAATTAGAAATAAAAATTTAGCCAAAGATTTATTGCTATATTAGCAATTTCTTCAAAAATGAGGCAAACAGATATCTTCTTTTAAAATTAGAATCTAAATTATTCTAACAATATTGCCTTAATATTTGCAAAGATTAAATAATAGAACGGATGTCATATAAATCATAAAAAATTGAGCTTGTATTCATATTTACTTTTATATTTCAATAAAAACAAAATTAAGTATCCAAAAAATGCAGTTATTATTCAACAAGGCAACTTGTATGATAAGTAACAATAAGCTAGCAGTAACCTTTCTAGAAGGATTTGAGTGTTTATTTATGCTTACCTCTTTAATTTTATAACAGAGACGTTGAACAGCTGTTTTGACTTAAGTTGATGTCAATGTTTACCTCGTAGCATTGTAATTTTGAATTCAATCCAGAGGAACTCCTGGATCAATCATTGGGGCAAAGTAGCCTTCTTGTAGGACTTTTCAATGAAACTATTCTAAAAACTCTGGGGTTAGCTCTTTGGAAGCCCACCGCAGCAGCTCCTTACCTCTTCATTGAAATCACCAGCCATTAATTCAAAGCAATGTGGCAAACAAAACTGTATTTTATCCAAAAAAAAGTTAGTCCATGAGGCAGACTAAGCTAATCAGTTATTAATTGATGTCTTGTAGTGATCAAGATAAGACATTCTTTCTAAGGAATTTCTATTAAAAAAAAGGGGGTCAGAGTTTTGGACGATTATATATTGTTTTTATAATGAAAAAACAAACTTAAGCATCTAAAAAGATGGTAACTAATTAAATAGTTGGTTTTATTTTAGTTAAAATTAAAGAAGAAAGGAATTTCTGTCTAAAGAATTTAAATCCTAAAATGGAATTTTTTTGTCTCTTTATCTTTCAAAAGTTGAACAAATATTAGAAAGTATTGCTATCAGTTTATTTATTTAAATGTTATAAAAATAGAAGATAATTCATTCTATTTTTGCCCTGCATTCAATAGGTTTGCCTTCCCTGGTAGTCTTTTTTTTTCCTCCCTCTCTCCCTCTCTTTTACTTGACTCGGAAGTAAAATAGAAAGTTTAAGCTTTTTTTTTGTATAATTATTGTGGAATAGCTAAATAAAAAAAATTCTAAAATACTCTTGAGTAGAGCCCCAAAATCAGACAAGATATTAAATATTAAGGCTTTGCGCCTCAAATTAAACAAAAGTGGAATTGTTTAAATTATGTCTTCACTTAATGTATTATACATAGTGTGACATCAATTAAACTAAATAATTCAATAATTGTATTAAATACTCTTTTTTTTTTCAGGAGAGTCATCTTGCGCAGTCTTTAAAAGGAAAAGTTTGTTTCATTCGAGTATTCATCAAAGTAATTATTGCTTTATTATGAAAATGATATCTTAGTTATTTTAAGTATAATTTAACTATCACGGCAACTTAAAATATCCTCGTTTTAATTACAAAATATTAATTTGGTTGTTATTTCAACTTTTTCAATTTTACAAATATTTTCTTTTTTAATTTGTTTTGGCACTCTAACAGTCTGTTTACTCTGCATGACACTTATAACCAAATTTTCAAGAGTTGCGGTTATCTACATATGCAATGCATTTTCTAAGACAATTAAAAGTGTGCTGATTTAAAATATGCAAACCATTTTTCTTTATCGCCCATCATTTTTTAGATATACTTCTTAAACACAGTAGCAAATCATAAATGAAAAAAAGAGTATTTAGAAGGAAAAAAAGTACAGAAAAGAACCCAAAGAAACTTTTGAAAAACATCTCTTTAAAATCTATATGACTTTATGTGCAATTTTATTTGCACCATTGCAATTTTATTGCATGTTTTGCAATTTTATGTGCAATTTTATTGCAATGAGTGGATTAAGCCTGAATTTAAAATTATTAAATATTTATTCTAATGAAATTTGAATTTCTTTTTAAAAAAGCTTAACTAAAGTACAAGGATATAAGTTCATGGAAGGAACTTTCTGCACTACATATTATTTAACAAAACGTTTAGGAATATTAAGCAGATCCATCTTTTTTCTGAATTCCAATAACTACACTAATTTGATAGTGTTAATCTTTATCTGCAGGATAATATTTGCATTAAAATGAAACTTTTCGTAGTTTTTTTTTTTAATATTTTTAACTTATTGCAAAATTAACCTCCTGTGAGTTACTATTGTTAATTGCTACATTATATATTATAATAAAACTAAGTAAGTTATATAATTGTATTAAGTACAATTTAAACAAAAAAGAATATGCTTTAAAAGTTTGTTTCCACAAGCTTTAAATTAAACTTTGCTTATTAATCAGTTTTTTAAAAAAGTATATCTACATTTGAATTAATATTTAATTTATTGAATTCATTTAAAATTGTTAAAGTAGTACTTCTTTCCCAATGCTCGTTTTCCTTGCTTTTTCTTCCAGGGCTTTTTTTTACAAAAGCTTTCTCTGTGGTTCTAGTAAAGTGTCACACTGCAAAGAAATTCAAATTCTTAGTGTCTGTCGAAAATTTGTAGTTCTTGTACCTGATGTAAGCAAATACCATTAAAATTAATAACACTTAAACAGTATTTTCTTAAAATTAATAAAATTTAACAAAAAAAATTCTCAGATTTGAAATCAGAATTATATACTTAATTAGGAAAGGTAAACACCATGCCTGATGTATATAGTTTATTAATGTGATTTATCTGTCTGTTATAATAGAAACTGTGTTATAAAATGTCAATAATTTACAAAATTAACATGCGTTTTTGAACTTGCTCCTCCATTTTAAATTTTTCTCCTTAAAAACTAATAAAAGGAGTGAAATCGCACTTTAAAAATTATTTTGACTATCATTGATTTAAAGATAATGTTTTATTTAGATGTTTTATGTCCACACAGAAAAAAGAAATCTCAGTTTTGTGCGTCGATGTTCTTCCTGTAGCAAGATCCTGGTGTATGTTGACCTTAGATGAAACTTATTTGTTCCTTTCTTCAGAAATTTCTGACCAGTAAGTTCACTATTTTTTGCTTTCCACAGTATGCACTAGACTTCTTCTACAATGACTACTACTAAGTGATATTTCAGTTGAAAAACTTGCATGATTTCAATCCCTTTTTTTAAAAAAAAATCATTCATGTAAATCATCTAATTTTTTTCAAAAATAAATGATTTATGTAATTTTCATTTTTATTTAGGCTAATTTATAAATATATTCTCAAGGTTGTTTTTTTATGTCCGATTTTATTTTTAAAATATAAGTTTTAGGCGCCTATGACAGAGAACTGCTGTTAAGCATTTCAGACATATGGTAGAAAGCTTATAATTTATGCAAACCATAAGCCACTTACATTCGCTTTAAGACAGAAAAAGAATAAATTCTCCCCAAGGCAGTTGATTCACTTGGATTACATAACCAAATTTGCAACTGATGTGAAGGAAACAAACAACATTGTCTCTGTGCTACAATTCACATTACATATTTCCTACCTTTTAAAATATTTAAACTTATTTTTCTAATCATATTAATCGAATTATATTTAAATTAAATTACTAAGTTAATCTTCATAAAATATTTTATTCTTTTCTTATCAATCAGTGTAATGGCTAACTTTTTATTTCAATAATGTAGACTCATTAATTAATTGCCGCACCTGTTCGAAAACAAAAACCTCTTGATGTGGGAAAGTGTTGAGCATTGATCCCTTTGTGGATTTTCTGTTCAGCAGGGCTGACTGTTCTCTGGAAAAAATCCGGATATCCGGATTTTTCGCTAACAGTGATCCGGAAGTTTCCGGAGATCGAAGGTCCAGATGTTTAAAAAAATCATTGATCACAAAAGTTTCAGGAAATCTAATTTTCAGCGGTGGAACTTAAAAACACAGTTTATTCTATTTGTTTGTAAGGGGAAGTCAAAGAGATACTTTATAAGCTTAGATTCATGATTATTTATTAGATCATTTTTTATCAGTAAATAGTTATTATAATCATAAACTCAAGAAAGAAAGACATATTTGTAAATTTTAATTACTTCTCCAGGTCATCATAGGTATGTGTAAATGGTATAGGTATGTGTAAAATTTTAAATATATTTTTAGTAAACTAAGAAATATTGAGAAAAAGGAACAAAACCTTGTTTAAATTTTTTTCAATTTGAACAGTTTTTTTTTTTTTTTAACTCACGAAATTTTTCGGAATTTTGACTTGGGCTCACAATTACCCCTGTTTCTGTATGATTTGTGCATTTTAAATTTGCTGATTTTTACTTTGATAAATCAATTTCTCACGTAAACAATTGTATTCATTTTCCTGGAGGCAAATTATTTCAACAACCACTAATTGGCGATCACCCGCCTCCAAAGTCACCAGAGTAAACATCACGACCGTGAAAACACCGTAGGAAGTAGTCAACAACCAGAAAAGTGACTTGCAGAAATTTTATCACAATTAGATAAATCATCTCTAGTGATTCAGCCTTTCTCATAAGGTGATTCTGCGATTGGACTTTATTGTGCAATTGGATCTACTACTGCGGAGGGCTACTGTAGTTTTAAAAGGTAAACAAAGTGGGAAATTACAGGCGTGGATGGAGAAATACGAGAAGCGTGAAGTGATTCATGGGTGTGTGGAAGGATACTGAATGTGCTAGATAGGAGTGTTAACAGTCGCCGCTCTCGGTTGGATCTGGGCAGTAGAAAGGAACCATTACTCTGAGTGCTTGCTACTCTGACTGTAACATTGTTTTATTACTTTTTATGTTTCTGAAGTTTTGTAACCGTTGTGAATGTGTTTTATCAAAATAGTTGTTTTAAAAACCTTAACATGTGCATTCAATATCAGCATTACTACAATCAAGAACTTTAGTTATAATGCTATTTTTATATAGTATTAAACATTATTGATTCGAACTTTGATTGGTCTTAGTAAAAAAAGCTTGCAAAGCTAAGATAAAGCCTGGTGGCTTTACCTTATTAGATTAAGTAAAACACATCTTTAGAGGTAGTACATGTAGGTTTTCTCAGCATTATTTGATAAGGTACCTTTTATCATTACCTTTTACCACTCAGCATTATTTGCTAAGATAAAGCCTGGTGGCTTTACCTTATTAGATTAAGTAAAACACATCTTTAGAAGTTAAACTAATCAAAGTAAAGAATATGTAGGTTTTCTCAGCATTATTTGACACCAAAATTATGCCATTGATTATTGATATCTACAAACAATCAAACAATTTTCCTGATGAATTTGCTTTTTAGTGCATAACTTGTTAATTTTTATTTCCAATTATTATATGCATTTCAAAAACGCCAAATATAAAAGAATTTTTGAGCTCTTAATTCAGTGACGTCATTTTGTGCTCATTTTACACGAGCGGCAAAAATTCAATTCAATTATCTTGTTTCCTGGAAAGAGTGCTGCACCTTAATAAAAACCAACTTTTAATGGAATCCATGTAACATATCTGTTGAAACTTAAACGCATTTTCTCTTTTCCAAAAAAGGGAGTTTTTCAGAAAAAAAACTTATTAAATATTATAAACTACTAAGAAAAAAACTGTTGAACAGTTATTTAAATGCTGATAAAAGTGATAGTGCCTTAAATGTGAATAATACATTGAATTGGTGACATTATGTTCAATCTGTGACTATATCTGATGAAATATTTCATCATTCATGAAGTGCATCATTAAAATTATTTAAGGTGTGATGATATTACTATGAAGATGAAAGTCTTTATTGTGAAACAAGTGGAATGTGATTAACAGGTGAAAGAACTGTTATACCAAGCGCAAAGGAACCAATTTTGAGCGGCTGTTTTCTATCAGATTTTTTAAAGTCAATGTTGTCAAAATGGTTTATTGTTATGTTCTTAAAATCATAACTCCTTATTTATTTAACCTACTATTTCAATTATTTTTTGAAAAGTGTTTCTTTTTTTCCCTCAACATTAGAATCTTGACAATTAATATTTTACTCTTGAGTTGCATGATAAAAATGAATTTTTGCTTTAACATAAAGAACTATAATTAAAACTGTGTCCTATGTTTATATTTTAGCTTATTGTACTGTGTAAACTATGGTTCCCTATCTGAGGTGGAAGGAGAAAATAAACCTAGAGAAAAGGAAGATGAACCTGATAAGGAAGATGAAACAATAAATGAAACTGAAGAAGATGAAACTGTAAATGAAACTGAAGATGATTCTGGAGTAGATAAACATGTAGAAAATGAACCTAAAGAAGATAAATCTGGAGAAGATAAATCTGGAGAAGATAAATCTGAAGAAGATGAATCTAAAGAAGAGGAATCTGAAGAAGAGGAATCTGAAGAAGACAAACCAGAAGAAGAAGATGAAGCTGACGAAGATGAAACTGAAGACGATGAATCTGAAGCAGATAAATCTGAAGAAGATAAATCTAAAGTAGATAAATCTGAAGAAGATAAATCTAAAGTAGACAAACCTGAAGAAGATGAAACTGGAGATGAACCTAAAGTAGATGAACCTGAAGAAAATGAACCTGAAGAAAATGAAACTGAAGATAAACCTGAAGAAAATGAAACTGAAGATAAACCTGAAGAAAATGAACCTGAAGAAAATGAACCTGAAGAAAATAAACATGAAGAAAATGAACACGAAGAAAATAAACATGAAGAAAATGAACACGAAGAAGATAAACCTGAAGAAGATGAACCTAAAGTAGATGAAACTGAAGGAGATAAACCTGAAGGAGATGAATCTGAAGAAGATGAATCTAAAGAAAGTAAACCTGAAGAAGATGAATCTGAAAAAGGTAAATCTAAAGAAGATGAATCTGAAGCAGGTAAATCTGAAGAAGATCAATCTGAAGAAGATCAATCTGAAGAAGATCAATCTGAAGAAGATCAATCTGAAGAAGATCAATCTGAAAAAGATCAATCTGAAAAAGATCAATCTGAAAAAGATCAATCTGAAAAAGATCAATCTGAAGAAGATCAATCTGAAGAAGATCAATCTGAAGAAGATAAACCTGAGGAAAACAAACCTGAAGAAGATAATCCTGAAGAAGATAATCCTGAAGAAAATAAACCTACAGAAAAACAAATATTTGAACTCGTCCTAATGTTACCAAACTTTTCGCCTTTATTTGACTTCCAAGTTGGTGACCTAGTAGACAAGGGTTTCTCCCAAATGTACATTGTTGGAGGTAGAAGTCTTCATTCTCAATTGAGAGTGCTCGAACTTGGCTGCAAGGTAAATCCCAATTTAAGTGATAAATACAAATGCTCTGTTTATTTTAGGATTCTCATTTTCTATTACATTTTTTAAACTCCGATTTTTGATTTTCGCTTTTTTATTTATTTTTAATCTGCCTAATTTAGTCATCTTTTTCTTGCACGCCCAACTTTTCCGTCTAGTTTTCTAGTTTCTAGTATAGATTTTCTTTGTTGCTCTTTCACTCCGGATGTTCAAGCCATTGTATTTTGTTGTTGCTTCTATTATATCTTTTCTTTATGGAGCTTCCTTAACTTGAAATTATTCCTAATTCCTCACACATCTCCATCTTTGATTTGTCAATGTATTTTGCTTGAAATCTTTCTGTCAAAAGTATTTTTTCTTCATTCTGAGTAGTAGTCTAAGTTTCTGCTGCATGTGTGGTAATAGGACTAATTATTATATATAATTTTAGTTTTAACTTTCGTGAGAAGGTTTAAACAACTTAAGCATTTCAGCTTCGATTTTTTTACTGTGGTTTTTGAAACAAGATATAAAAACCAATATTTAAATTCTGTCATCCTTTCAAAACCTAGGTTTACTGAATTCGTGATTGATCCATTTCCTCTGATCATAATAACATACTTGGTTTTTCACTCTTAACTAAAAGTCCCACAGTCTTTGCCTTTTCTAAATCATTATAGCTTTTAGTTACTTTTGGTTTATTGTTATGCCTCCTTGACTAGAATAAGTTTTCTCATGTTTTCGAGGCAAAAGCTAAAAAGTGTTGTACATCTTCCTGTAATTATTCCAAAGTTTCTTGAGAGCTTTCCCTACACATAGCTGCCAAATCTACTGGGTTTTGCCTGTTTCTGCTGGTCTACTGGTTTAATAAAAATTCTCCTAATTTTTGTACATTTTAGAAAATTTCCTAAAATTGAATAAGTTTCCTAAAAAATCCCTATTGAAATAGCATTTTTTTAAAACAGATTATTGCTTGCTTAAATATATAAATGCATATTACTAATATACATAATCTAGTTTCATTTACAGAAGTCAGTTTAAAACTTTTTTTTTTTCCAAAATGTTCAGTTTGTTTTTATTCAGAACTCCCTTGTTATATTAATTAAAAAATCTTTTAACTGTCTTTGATGAATAAAATCCCTATTACTATTCAAAATTATGAGTAAACATAATACATAACATTTCAAGTTCATTTAATGTCAATCATAACTGGGAGAAAAAATTGCATTTTTTCTATCACGATAACTATAAAATTCACTATGTGTTGAATATTTAGAACATAATGCAGCAATTATGATGAACTTTATGTTTCGTAAAATCTATTGTATTTTTTCCTATCCTTGTTAGCAACGATGCCTGTAGTTAACTATTCTTATCATGTTTCCTGAAGATGCGGTGCAGTTTTTCTCTATTTATTCAATCATATGCTTGCTTGAATTCTAGGTATATTTTAATGTTTTGTTTTAAAAAACTTTTCTATAACGTGCCTAATACTAAAAATCTGGTCAGACCTTACCACTTCTAAAACCACACTGGTAGTTGCCTTTTTTTTTTTTTTTTGTATAGGGATCTTCCAATCTATTTGCAATAATTCTTAAGAGTACTTTATAAGAAGTGCCCAAATCTGATAATCCACAATAGTTTTCTCAAATCGGGATGTCTCTTTTTTATGCATAGGGCAAATAGTTGCCTTTTTCTATTTATTTGGCATTGATTCCTCAATTAAAAAATTACCAGGGTGGCCAACCTGCCTGTTTATTATGCAAATAGTTTACATTTGATATGTTTTGCATTGTGAAAAATAGTACTTATTTTCTTTTTCTTTCTTAAAATAGCTAATTAATATTTTCCCATTTCTCAAAGAGATTTCAAAATTTTGTTATTTATTTTTGATATATCACTTATTATGAACATAAAAATGACTCAACTCTTTTGCTTCAGATACTGCTTAAAAATGACATATATTCTATGAAGTCATTGCATTAATCATACATGGGTTAAATAGGTTTTTTAAGAGTATATCTAATATACATTAAACAAACAGAAGGCTCTTCAAACAATCTTCTTGTTGAACAGGTCTTATTGTAATAAGTTTTAATTTTGTGCACTGTATATAATAGAGAGTCAAGTTACTTATTATGGTAAAATGTTGATATAACAAGTATGGTATATTATAAGAAGTTTGCTATTTCGACAAGTTTCCAAGTCCCCACCAAAATCCTAATTTATAGGTACAACAATTATAACAAGTTAAAAATTACTTACCTTTCACTGCTGCAAAAAAAAAAAAATTTAAGGAAATTTGTTTTTTTACGGAGCTATGTATGAATTCATTCTACAATTTGTAGGCTACGGCAGTCTAATCTGGGTACGTATTTTGAATCAAAAAAGTTGTTCAAAATAAGATAAGAAGTCTGTTTCATTTTTTTATTCCTATTTTAACAACAAATTCATACAATTGCTTATGCCGAAAGACTGACTGAAATGAAATCTGCTAATATAAATTGCTATTATAACAGATTCGCTGTATTTTTAGATTACAAGAAATGAAGAGTTGCATTGGAGAATTGTTTTGATGTCTGATGATGAAGAGTTAAATAACAGGACTGCTTGGATATGTAAATGGGAAACAGGTGAAAATTGTAAGTAAGCATTAAAAAAAAGAAACTTTTAGGGACGCTTCTGTTTTAAATTGAGTGTCCTGTGAGATGAAGTAATAGGTAGTAAGTGTTGTTGATATGCAAATAAAATCTCATTTTTCTTCTCAGGTGAGTTGCGTAATGTAATACAACAACTTCCCGATAAGGGAAAGCAATATATATTTGTTGAAGAAGCTGACTGTATTTCGGTTGATTCGTATGTATTCTTTGGCATAGCACTGTGTGTGCAACATATTATTTCCGCATGTTTTACTAAATACTTTATTTGCCGGCATTGGCCTCTGTGTTATTCAACCTAACAACAGTAAGAATCGGGGAAAACTCTATTTTTCAGAGAAATTGAAAATAACTCTGGCAAACTGGAATTCCCACTCAGCTTTGAAAATTCTCATGAGTATTAGCAAGTGACTGTATTTTTATCACTTAGACATTTCACCATAAATATTTCTCAATCTACATTACACATTTTAAAAACTTATCTTGTGGTACTATTCTTTTTTTTTCTTGCCATTAGTCTTTAAATAATTGTATTCCAATTAAATTGCTCAAATTATTAATAATTTTGTTATTTTCACTCTCAAATAAAGAAACATTTATTTTGTTTCAACTGAACTTCTTAACATTAGACATGTTATTTTTTTGAAGATTAGTTTATAGTTTATCTTGAGCTTATAAAAGGATTAAGAATGAATTTGCTTAGTAAAAATTAATAAATTTATTGATTTGATAAATACAATGTATGAAATTCTAACTATATATATTTTTTTTTTAATTGTGATTAAAGTTAAAAATATGAAAATCTGTGTTAGCAATCTCAGACAATTTTTTTTTTACCGAGTGGCTACTTTAAATAATTATTTAAACTTTTTTTTGGCTCTTTGTTATAATTTGGGCTTTTTTTATTGTGATTTAGTACTGAACTCTTTTAAGATATTCTCAAATTTTAAAAAAATTTAAATTTTTTAAGAAAATTTCAAAATATTAAATAATAAAAATTTAAAAATATTAATATAAATAATAAACAAATTATGACGGGATTGCACTAGATTGTTTTCATTTTGATATTTTAAAAAAAAAATTTTTAAGCATTTGAAACTTCATGGTTTACCTGAACTTACTCTTTCCTAAACTTAACTTCTTTTAATAAGATCAAACAGAATTCGCCATGAAAAGTTTTTCCTGTGGTATAGTGTACTTTAAAAAAGGACTGCAGTCCAATTTATTGTAGCCAGTGGTAGAGACCAATATAAAATGCTCTAAATACTCTAAAATGCAATAGTGCAGAAAAATTGGTTAGTAAAAGAATATAATTAAATGACTAAAACATATAAAAAACGTTAATGGCATCTCTAATATGGTACTTTAAGATAAAGATGTTCACATTTTAATAAGCTTTTATTAATTACAAAGGAAAGAAAAAAAAATAATTATTAACATTGCTTCATTGTAATAATCAGTTTTTTGATTGATGAGTCAAAGATACTGTAACACTATTTGCTTTTAGAATGTTTAGATCTAAATTTCAGTTTGAAAAATTTTTTGGGAAGAATTTAAGGACTATTACTGTTTGCAATGTGGTTGGAAGTCGCTAAAAAGCTAAAATTAAAACAGGGAGGGACGAATGTTTGAACTGCTTAAAATAGTGTATTATTTTATGAAATGTAGCAAACATTATTCTTGTGTAGCAAAAATGTTTAAATGTTACTTCTGTTTTTTATATTATTTTGCTGCTTCAAAGGTTTTCTTAATATTTTAAACCTTTTTTTTCTTTTTGCTGTTAAGATGTAAATAACATTGTTCTTCTCTTTATTATTTGACTCAGTATTTCGAATGAATTTTATCTATTTCCATTGCTTTGTTTAATTAAACTAATTAACATTTTAGTGTTGGCAGAAGAAGAAGTTTTGCTTTTTGTACCTGGAATTAAAATGACAAGTATTTTTATCTTAAATTGTTCTAAGGAATTGAAAAAAGACTCATCTGCTGAAATTTCCTCTCTGGAACAACGCATTCCACAATATCCATTTATTACTGATGAGAATACTTTATGTTGTGTTCAACTTGGTAAAGATATTCTGCAGGTAATACAAGTATGCTTTATATTTTAATATGCATTGTAGTTTTAGGCTAATAGTCCAGATTAAAAAAAAACTCTTTGGGCACCAGTATAGAGAATCGTCTGTGAACTCAGTAATAAGTTCCCTATTAACAGTGGTTCACTATGTCCAAAATTTTTGAAAAAAATATTTTGTACCATATTGCAGTAGTATTGTTGTAATTAGTGATAGCAATTGCATGTATGTAATTTACTTTGTTTTTCTTCAGCAAAATTTCCGTACAACAAATTTTTTCCTTTTTAAACAGAACATTAAACAGCATTCAAAATATTCCACATATAACAAAGTATTTGTCCCCTTATGATATACTAAGTTTTTGGACATTTATCTTTTAAATTTTATCTTTTTTATATTTCAGGGATGAAAGACCGCGAAAAAGTGGAAATCTGCTTTTTCTCCCAATTTTTAAAATTTCCGACCATGTTCCAAAAACTAAAATTTTTGTATAGTCCAATTAGAGAACCCAAGCCTTCCGAACGATAGTCGGATTACCACGACTTCCGCTATAGAGTGGAAAGGAGTCTAAGCGTTTCGTTTCCGACCGCCGATATTTGATTTCTTTTGTTTGGCTGATTTTCGGAATTTTAAATATTAGGAACTGCGCCGGAATCTGCCAAAATAGCGATTTTTAATCAGACGATTTTAATATCAATCATCGATTTTCGTATTTAATTTATTTAAAAGTTACGTGTTACGATTTAAAAGCCGTACTAGCAATTCGCGATTTGTATTTAAGCGTTTTTAAAACCCAATATCGCGAGTTTAAGATCCAACATCGCGATCCGTATTCACGCATTTTTAAATCCTATATTGCGATTCGTTATCACGCAGTTGTAATATCAGATATCGTTTTTCTTATTTGTACGCTATTTAAAAGTTACTCATTGCGATTCGTATTCACGTGATCTAAAAATTATGCATCACGATTCTTAATCACGCGATTTAAAAATTTAATATCGCAATTTGCATTTTCGTGATTTTAAAATCCAAAATCGTGTTTCATATTCACGCGATTTTAAAATCCAATCGCACGGTTCATATTCATGCGATTTTAAAATCCAAAATCGCGATTCATATTCACTTGATTTTAAAATCCAAAATCGCGATTCTCATTCATGAGATTTTAAAATCCAAAATCGCGATTCATATTCACGCGATTTCAAAATCCAAAATCGCGAGTCATGTTCACGCGATTTTAAAATCCAACCGCACGATTCATATTCATGCGATTTTAAAGTTCAACCGCGCGATTCATATTCACGTGATTTTAAAATCCAACCGCGTGATTTATATTCACGCGATTTTAAAATCCAAAATCGCGATTCATATTCACGCGATTTTTAAAATCCAAAATCGCGCTTCATATTCACGCGATTTTAAAATTCAATATCGCGATTTTGAAATCTAAAATCACGATTCATATTCACGTGATTTTAAAATGCAATATCGTGATTCATATTCACGCTATTTTAAAATCCAATATCGCGATTTTTGAAAGAAGTAGAAGTAAGTTTTCTCTTGAATTAGTTACTGTAAAGATGTGGTATATTTTTCATTAGTAAGTAATTTAATAGTCGTGCCTTCCTATAATTGCTTAATTTTTTTTAATATAGTAGTGGTCGCAATTTTAAAATTATATTTAAGAAAAATTTAAAGTTAACTGTCTAAATGCTTCTGCCACTTTAAATATTAAATAAAAATCTCCCAGCATAGTTAAAAGTTGCTTTTATAAATCTCAGTATCATATAGAGCACCCCCCACCCTCTCCTCCCAGTGGCCTGCATTATAAAAGTTCGCTTTTTTTATTTTTGTCCACTTTCATGCCTGATTTTTGTCATTTCGTATAAACTAGGAATTTCTGTGCTACCAAATCACTCTCTCCTATACCCGTTTTTGGAAAAATATTTGTCATTCCAGCTAAATTACTCCTCTAAGTACTTTTAAAAGTACATTTCATGTACTTTTAAAATTATCGCATTGAGTTTACTATAAACGAAATAGCTACTTCTTAGCTGTTTATTATAAGCATTTGAAATAACGTTAGTTAAATAACTGGACCGAGACACATAAACGTTACCTATAATCTAATTTCACTGTATCCAGAGTTCATTATAGCGCAGTTAAATTGTGTACAAAATCTTCATTTTTTTTTTTCAATTAAGAGAAATTTTAAAAATGTCTTTTTTATTTGTAATTGGAAACAATTTGATAAAATTATTTTCCATAATAAAGCGTAATAATTGTTTTCTCATTAAAATTACTAATTTGGTATCACCACTACCGGTTCTTCACACAGGGGTGAAGAACCGTTTGTACTACCATCCTTTCTTATTAGCAGTAGCCATTGTTATAAAGTAAACTGAAGACAATTTCTTTCTTTCTTTTTTTTTTCAAATACAGTAGACTCCCAATTATCATAGTTAATGTGACTTACTCAGATAGTCAAAAAACTAGGTCAAAGCGAAGAATATAAAAAAGGAAAGAAAAAGAGTAGGTATAAATGTAATATATTCAACAAATACAAAACTTTTACGAGTACACTACATACAATTCATATTTTATTAAAAAGCTTACTTAAAAACACTTAAAGAGCATACTTTACGAGAAGGAAAGAGTTTTTACTTAAAAAAGTTCTTAATTGGTTTTTATTTTACATTACTTTGACGCTTTTCCGCAGCAATCTTTTGCCATTTTTTTTATGGATAGCAGGAATGCTGGTGTAGCCTCTTCTTGTTCTAAATTTTCAATAGCACTTCTGATAGCTTTTAGTCCATCTGTATGAGAGATTTTTACATGATCATTTCGTCAGATCAAGTTGTTAATTTTAGTTTTTCTGAGTGTTTGGAAGATAAAATTCAGAATTTTTTCGGTGGTAGTTTTAAAAATAAAAAATAAACTAGAAAAAAAATACTTCAGGGCTGATTGTGCTCCGGAAAAAATCCGGATTTCCGGATTTTTCGCTAACAGTGATCCGGAAGTTTCCGGAGATTGAAGGTCCAGACATTTAAAACAATCATTGATCACAGAAGTTTCTGGAAATCAAATTTTCAAACATGGAACTTAAAAACACAGTTTATTTTATTTGTTTGTAAGAGAGAGCCAGAGAGATACTTTATAAGCTTATAATCATGATTAATATTCACTTTTTATCAGTAAATAGTTGTTATAATCATAAACTCAAGAAAAAAAGACATATTTGTAAATTTTAATTACTTCTCCAGGACATCATAGGTATGTATAAATGGTATAGGTATGCGTAAAATTGTAAATATATTTTAAGTAAACTAAGAAATATTGAGAAAAAGGAAAAATAAACTTGTTTAAATTTTTTTCAATTTAAACTTTTTTTTTAACTCAAGAAATTTTCTGGAATTTTGGCTTGGGCTCACAATCACCCCTGATACTTTAAATATTTGATAGCTCGATTAAAGCGGAAACTCAGATAATCAGGACTCTACTGTATTTAAAAAATAGTGACGTTTCTTACAGCTCAATTTAATCAAACATGTTTTTCCACATTCTTTAATATTTAATAAATTTGTATTTGTTATCTTAAGTAAGAATTATGATGAGCATACATGTAAGAGTTACATCACCAAATTAGCATTGCTATAGTTATCTGAAACCACATGCATAAATTTTTCATTCGGGTTATAAATAACCATTAGATGTGTTGCAAACCATTTAGTACCTCAAGAAGATAGCTGTTTGGTGTAATAATGTATTTTTGGAAATTTTCGTCCTGTGTTGTCGAAAATTGGCGCTCTTCTATGAGGACATTATCTGTATATTTGTGATATATTTTATCAATATAATTTTAATCATGGATAAACTGAATATTTTAATTGATGATGAATAATTGAATTTGAATGATGATATCATTAAATCTATTAAGCTAAGTAGAATGAGATGGGCCGGGCATGTATTGAGAATGAGTCCAGAACGAACAGCATTAAGAGTTTTTAATGCAACCCCCTCCAATAAAAGACCAAGAGGAAGACCCAAAAAGAGATGGAAAGACTGTGTGGATGCGGATTTTGCCATCCTTAAAGTAAAGAACTGGAAAGCAATTGCTGGGTTAAGGGCAGAATGGGAAAAGCTTCTGAGGAAGACCCAGGCTCACAAAGGGCTGTCGTGCCAATGCTGCTGATGATTATTATCTACACCAATGATAAATAACTAATTTTAGTGACATTTTTAGCATTGTTTTACTTGGTGGTATTTTAATAGTTAAAGAAATATTCTAAAATATAGGTATCAAGGCTCTTAATGTGGATACTTGGGTAATTTAGGGGTTGCCACTCCACAGAGAAAACCTGGAAAATACAGGGTATTTTGAAAATGCAGGAAATTTTGTTTTTTTCTTTACAAACTGGGAATATACAGGGAATTTTGTTTCTTATTTTTGTCTTTTAAAAAATGGTGACCACTCAAAGCATAATCTATGGGATATTCAACCATGATATTTCAGCTATACTAAACTATTTTCATTTACTATAGTATTATATAAGTATGTTCAGCTATTTTTTCAGCAATTAAAACTAATAAATATAGTTTGCCCAATATAGCCCACACAAGAGCATAGTAATTGTTGTTTCCTCTTATTATATTGTGTATAATATGTACAGGGAAAACGCAAGGAATTTTTTTCTTCCAGATTTGAGTGGCAACCCTGTAATTGTTTTTCAACACGTTAATTATATAGCAGCAGTTTTACAAAACATTTCTAATAGACTTTATTTTTTATTGGTGCTTTTTTCCTCCACGGAAAAACAGATAACGTGTCTTTTACAGTAATGGCGGCTCCTAAGTGGCGTTGTTCGAAACCCTATGGTTCCACAGAAGAGTTAACTGGGTTCCGGAAGTTAGTACTTTTAATAATCAGTGATGAGTTTTGAAATCTCTAATTATATTTAGATCCTCTATATAATTCATAATGTATTGAACCTTACGGTTTCTTTCGTGAAATAACTTCCAGCAAAATGCTAGTGAAATATGGCATTTTTAGAGAAAAATATAATATTTCTAAGAACAATATGTTGAACAAATGATAAAAAAAACAAGCATTTATGAAACAATCTATTAGTATTTCCTCTCGCGCCTTTCAAATTAAAATAACTTAATTCTTTAAAAAGAAATATGTATCTCCAATAACCATTTTCAATGTCTATAACTACTTGTATATTCTTTTAAGTTTTTATATAGAAGTAAACCATAATTTGGCTTATTTTAATCATTTTCAGCTTATGTATATAGAGCTGAAACAGAATCATTAATCATAAAACGGTAAAAAAAAATTTCATTCCTCTAATTAAATATTTTAATTATAGTTTTTTATAGATAGGTTATAATGTTGAAAATTATCTCAAACTTTATTTATAAGGTAGGGGTTCGATTGAAAGAAGTTTGATTAATTAGGATTCCGTAGTAGAAAAAAAGTTTGGAACTGCTGACATAGAAAACTGTGACTCTCAATGTTAAAATTATATTTCAGAACTAAGAATAATTCTTTTTTCTCTTTGTCTTTTTTTTAATTAAATTTTCTTAGCAGCATTTTTATTATGAAACAGCATTTTTGGAAGAACTTTCTAATAAACGTTATTTTTTAATGGCCGCTTTTTCTAAAAATATGGCAATGTGAAGAAGTTAAATAGCGGTTTTTAGCGTTAAATTTTTGTTTAAAAATTTATAACTATTTTTATTTTGCTTAGTATCTAGCCTTCTCCTTTTTTAAAAAAGAAAAAAACATTTGTTTTTACACACAATTTTATTATAACGCTGCTTTTAAGAGCGTTTCTTTCAGACTTTTTTTTTCTCCACTTTTTCTTGAAAATAGGGTTATTGGAAAACTGGGATGTTTAGGTTTAAAGTTTTCGCCCAAAAATTAAGATAGATTCTTATTTTTTCTCTTTTGAATATCATCTGTTTTTTATGGGCTTTTATGATAGTGCAACATTTTTAAAAGCATTTCTGATAAACTATATCTCTTCCGTTTTATGAATACTTCCGTTTCCGGGAAAATATTATGTTTAGCATTTAAGTTTTGTTTTGCATGATGAAAAGGATATTTTTTTCTGTTTCCCTTTTTCATCTTTACAACTTTAGTTTTTTTAATAGTTGTTAGTCAGTTTTTTTTATTTATCTTACATATTTCTAATTATCTTTATTATCTTAAAAATTTCTATTATAGTTTTTTTTTTATCTTTACCACACACCAATACTACAGCTAAGTTTTGATTATTTTTCAATAATGACTAAAAATATTTATATGGAAAAAAAATTTAAAATAATTTTTTTTTTTTTTTTTTGAGGTAAAAAGTGTTGCTATTTGGCTACCTAATATTCCGTATTCGAATGATATTTTTGGCTGAATATTCAGTATTGTGTCACTTTTTTTCGCTGAACATTCGGCCAAATCACTGTTTGTTTCATCCCTAATAGGGACACATTTTTTTTTTAAATCAACAACCATATTTGAATTATTGTGATAAATTTCATGAATTAATTGCTACTGAATAGAATAAGAAATATGTATGATATGACCTGAATACCTTTAGTGAATTTACCGATAGATTTTGTATTTCAAAGATTTTTTGTTATTTTCTTTCAGATTATTCCCAAGAAAGTTATATTAGTTAGGGGAAAAAAGATAATTTGGAGTCAAGAACTAACAGTATCTATTGAAGTATGTGCTGTCAATAAATTTAATGTGGCACTTTATTCCCACGATGGTTATCTACAATATATCTTGTTCGACTGCGAGGAAATTAAGGTACATTAATCTTCAATTATAGTTGACTGTTTAAAAAAAAAACCCTTTGAAAACTATTCTGAATGTCAAAGAACAAAGAATTTTATCAATCTGATAAAAAGCTGGGAATTTGATAAGTACCCTAAGAAATCACAGAAAATGAATTTATTGATGTTTAAATTCGGGTACCTGAAAATGCTTTTTTTTTTTTTTTTTTTTTTTCAAATGAGAAAAGAAAGGAAAATTATAAGTTCATTTCTGATTCTTCATATTATTAAATAGGTATTTACTGAAAGTTTTATTTTTTTGTGTTACTAATGTATTTATACTTTAAATATATATGTATATTCAATCTTTGAAAACACTTTTTAGCAAAAAAATTATTTAATATTCATCAATTGCACAATCAAAATCAAAAATATTTGTTTACGATATTAAGAACACAGTATTTATTGAGGACAACAAATGACATTGAAAAGTACTTTCACAGTTACATTTAATCTGTCTTAAGTAGTAGCAATATTAAGTAAACTAAGGTTTCTGTTTTTGTCATTTTTTGATTTGTGTTTATCAAAATTTGTAGTCATAACTGAAATCTAAGATGTAACAAAACACAATTAATGAAGTAAAATTAATTCCAATATTTTTTTTTTTTTTCACAATTTTTTAACTAAACTATTGAAACTCTATTTTCCAGATTGCGGCTATCCCTCCTATGTTAATGAATAGCCACAATCTGAAGCTATCTTTTTAAAAAATCTTAATTCATTAAGAAAAGGTATGTTATTTGATAGAAAGTATGTTTTTCTGTCTTGAATGCGTAACTTTTAATATCGCATGCACTAATTAATTAGCATAATTGAGGTCAGGCTCTCAAACAATTAAGTTTCACTCCAAGTACGCGATCTCAAGATCAACATTTATTGCACACTGCCAATAATAAGACAGAACTTAAAAACTTATCATAACATTTGTGCAATCAGTTGCGAAAATAAAAAGAATTTAATCAAAATGAGACTCATTATGGGAATTTTGTATTCTACCTTGTGGCAGAATCATGGCGACATTGCTGCAGAATGTTACTGAGTTCTTGCAGAAAGATTTTTCCTTTGGGAAGTAAAAAAAGTTTGGTTGTTCTTTTGTGCAGAAATTTTCGAAAGATTTTTCCTTTTCTTCAGAATTATATTCAAAAAATGCTTGTGATTTTTTCCGTTCTCATTTGAAAATAATGAAAAATAAAGAGCAATGAAGGAAAAAGTTTAGGTTTTCTTTTTCTGCAGAAATTTTTATTCCACTTTTTAATGCAATTATTACTATTGATTTCCACATAGCTTTAAATCAATTATTTTTAATACTTTATTATTTATTACAACAACTGAATCTCAAAATGAAAACACGCACTCAGTAACCCCTTTTTGAAGAGCCTGATTTGCATGATTTTGCCGTCGATCTTTTTTTTTCGGTACTTATCACTAAGGATTTCCAGATTTTTTTTTTATGCAACAAAAATTTTTTTATTTTTTTTATTTACAAAAGAACGAAAAAAATTAATTAGTGTCTTTTCCTCCTACAAAATGCAAGAATATTGCCATAATATTAGAATAAAAAAATATTACATATTCAATTAAAAAAAAATTTTTTTCTTTGACACTTCTGTTACTTTAAATTAGTAACATTTATATTCGTTATTTTTAAAGGTATCTTGCAGTAAGATATTAGTATTAGAGAGGTATGTCGCAGAAAGCCAGAAAAAATTCTGCCACAGGTGTATTCAAAATGTTTTTAGGCATCCTGTAATATTTTTTCTTCCCCTCTCTCCAGGAACCTCTTTGTTGTATGCATGGCTCTTTTTTATTTCCTATTACTCTTCTTGCCATTGGAAAAGTGAGGGGAAAACACAAATCTCCCCTCATAGCTGCTGTTTATTCTAGAAATTCAAAAACTTATGTGCAAATTTACTACTTTGAATTCAAGTACGAATTGGATCTCGAGACTGGAACTACGCAAAAAAGGGTAAAAATTTCTTTCTTCTAGCTCCTTTCTTCAAACCCTATTAAGTATATTTTTTAATATTTCTTTGCAATATTAATAGGTAACTTTTAATGAGGTGGAGGGAAGGCGGTTTGAACAGAAGATTACTTCCATTGAAATCATGTCTATTGAAACTTCAGATGATGGATATGAACAGTATCTCCTTGTTGGTTTAGAGGTAAAAGTTCATCTCATGTACTGGTATTTAACACTAAACATACCATAACCGGTTTAACGATCATTTAAGAACTTTTGCATCGAAAATGCGCTCATCGTTTTTGCACATTTGACTTCATGGCTTTTTCTAACAATTGTATACAGTTAATATTCTATTATTATTATTTTTAAAATTCTTTTTGTTTCTAATAATACTTTTCGTATAGGGGAGAGGGGGGCACATGTGAACATTTTTTTTTATTTCTTCATTTTTCAAAAAATATCATACATTTCTCACAGTAAAGAAGTCCATATGTTTAAATAGTCTTTTCTTTGTCTTATGGAATTTTTTGAGATTTTTCAATAAAATATTTCTTTACTTTATGATATTTTAAAAAAATGACTTCAATTGTTCACATGTGTCCCGATTGGGGGCACATGTGAACATGCCTGGGGCACTTATGAACAAGATTAAAAACACAAAACAATCATCATATTTCAAGGAAAAAAATCTTTAATATGACAGATATAGATACGTATTATACTGAAGGGGTTGTAGCTTACTATGTGAATTTAAACTGTACAACAGTACTGTCAATAAGAAAATAATTTTTCAGCTGTACAATAATTTTTTCACTGTTGGGTTTTTCGCAATTTCATGTTCCTCAGGAGTTGTAATGGGCTTTTTTCTTTCCTCTCTGATACTCTTTCGTGCTTTTTTTTTATTTTTCTATCTTTTCATCTGTAGTTTAGCAATTCTATCTTTCTCAGGTGTATCAGTTAGTATGCGTGATGCGCGATCAACCATTTAATTAAAAAAAAATAATTTTTAAAGAAAAAATTAATTAATTAATTATGGAAAATTAAATAATAATAATTTTAAATGCATACATATTTTTTTAAATTTTTAATATCACGAGGATAATAATCTTAATACTATGTAGGGGCACATGTGAACTGTTCACTTCTGCCCCAGATGATTTGTTCACAAGTGCCCCATCATCCTTCTTAAACCTTACTTGAAAAATAAAGAATTTTTAATTGAAAAAAAAAATAATAATTGTCATAAACTTACCTGAATGTTCATATAATGGTCTGCAATAGTTAGTTTTAGTTCATTAGTTGATTTATACTATGCTTTCACTTGAAGAAGCTAGTGATTATAATATATACAACACCAGCTGATACAAAGAAATTGTCAGAATAGAACAACAAAATGTCTCATTGTTCTGAAAGTTTCGCAGAGAGGTAGGACAAGTACTGTCATCAATTGAAAATTTTTTAAGATTTTTTATTTCAAATCATATTGGTAAAACATACCATGTTCACTTGTGCCTCCTGTTCACAAGTGCCCCCATCTCCCCTACCTATTTCATCCACAACCGGTCATTTGACCGGGAGAAAAATGTATTGCTTTATGAGGTTATCGGATCAGAAATCACGATGTAATGCGTGTTCAACATATTGCATTCGGTGAGTTGCACAGTTCTGCAAGGACTGTTGCGTAGTGAGTTCAATCAGACTAACTGTGAATTCAAATTTCAAGAAAGTACCTAACATTTTAGATTGCCATATTTGTGTAAGGAAAAGTGACAGAAACTAAATGTTTTGGTAAGTAGCTTATATTTTATTTGGATAGCTTTACTTCATTTCTAACTAACTTTTGGTTTTTACCCAGAAAAATGTCAAAACAATCAGGACAGCACAAGTTTTTAGAAGAAATAATATTAATTATGAGAATTATAATAAATAATAATAATTAGAAGAAATATGTTTGCGGAAAATGTACAATTTAAACACCCTGTATATGTAAAAAATGTGTTGAGCCATGAATTAAAAATTCTTATTCTTTGTGTTTGTAATACATAAAAATTAACTATATACAATTTTGTTTCATTACAATAAAGTTTTTTTAGTTTATTTCCTTCCTAACATCCATATTCCATACCATAAACGTAAAGTCCAGTCATTTGACTGACTGTGGTAGAAATATGTTAATGTTGTTAAATGTGTAAAAATGTGTTAAGTGTGAGTATGTTTAGTGTTAAAAACCAAAGGTAAGTGAAAGTTATGAAACCTTGCATAACAGGCTTTGGTCAGAGGAAAGTTGGGTGGAAACTTAAATATTTCTATTTAGGCATATATGCATTCCTCCAAACATAAATTTTTACTTTAAATTAAATGAGGTTATGTTGGATGAGAGAAATAGTTGTGCAGTTTTGTACTTTCTGTATGCAACCGATATAGCTATATAGGCAGGCATTGTTTCTTCAGTATTTTTCATGGTGAAATGAATGAAACTAAATGCCAGTCAATGAAACAAAATAGTTCTTATTTGTACAAATAAAGAGTACCATTTTTTAATTATACTTATTTACACAGTTGAGATTGCTATTACAGAGTGCATGGCATTTTTAAAAAGTCCTTGAAAGTGCTCATTTTTTATTAAAATTTTGTGAAAATGTTTTTGAATTTATTGACTTTATGTTCATAAATTAAGAACTTTAAACGATAGGGGGGGGGGGGAATTATTACTGCACAGATCATTATTATGATTTTTTTTGGAAAGTTATTAAAAGTATTTTTTGAGTACTTAAAATGTGCTTATTTTGTGGCTACACACCCTGTTTTAATAGATGTAAAGTATATTTTCTTTTGTAACTTATTTAGCTGAATCGCATAGGACTCAAATTAATAAGATGAATAGTTTTTAGGTTATGGTTTTTTGTCCATATTAAGTGCAGTTCAAAAAAAGTACTTTTTTTATATACAGAAAAATCAATGTAACTTCTGAAATAATAGTTTTATTGACTTTGATTTTGTCTTATTCATTTAAGCTTGAGACAAAAATAAACAATAGTATTTTAGGAGGGATATGATACCTCACTTGTCTAGGTAATAATATTAAATGTGTAAAAGCACAAAATCGAACTTTTAATGCCTAAAATTATCAGAACTATTTTTGTTATATAACCATCCTTAAACAAGCCGACCTAATCTTTAGATTGGGACTATTAATGTTCAACTACATAGTCTCATAGCTTAGAACCCAATCCAGAAGGCAAGGGTAATTCTGGATCGAGTATTAGGAACAATTTGGTTTCATGGAGGATTTTTTTATTGAACTAACCCTCATTTGCTTTACATGGAGAGGAAAACCTCCCAAAATTAGCCTGACAGCAAAGGGACGCTAACCCATGATCCGTCTACCACTGATGATATTTTACGTCAGTACTGTGGTCGGTGCGAACCTGGTGCTGATTTCAAATTGCCGTGATTCGAACCTGATCCACCTCATTAGGAGGCTAGTTAGGAACTATTGTTCTGATTTTTTTGTGTCTCATTTGATTCAGGTAAAAAGAAATTGTATTATTAATTAATACAAGACAATCTTTCTACAGCATAGTGTCTTACTGTAGCAAATTTTTTTAACATATTTTTGTTTTTCTTTTTTGACCTTTGTTGAAATTTTGATTTTCTTCATTTTTGAAGAAAGATGGAATTTATGTGCAAGAAATTCTATCCTACTCCTGTTTGTTTCTAAAAACACTCTCGCTATTCATTTCATACGATAACACACAACATTAGATTATTATATGTGAAAGATTCTATGTTCTCATTTTAAACACTCCTTTGTTACATGTATTGCCTAAATTTTAATTTAAAGTCATAATTACATACTTTTGAAATCATCATATGAGCTTAAAATTTTGTAACATTTACTTAACCGCTTGCCTGTTTATCCGGAGTTAATTTGGGTATGTATATATTGCAAAGATTTATTATCCCAAGTAATAAATATTTTGTTTTTTCACACTTTTATTGAGGCAGAAGCAAAAAAAAAAAATTATAATCTCTGCTGTGATTGGAAGTTAGCCGATTTTTGTTTGGGAGTTTTGCTATTTATGGGACTGCAGACGTGTTTTGTATAATTGTATGTACGATGGTTGCATTTTTAAAAAAATGGCGTTCGTGAGCGAAAGTGAAAGTAATGCAGATGATTTTTTCAGATTATGAAGATGTGAACATATACAAAGACTAATATTTAACTTTTTTCATTTGCTCGAGGTAATTTGGGATTGTAAACCGATGGTAAATTAAATATTTTTTGCACATAAAAAAAAAATTTCAATTTCAACTTAGAACTTGTGTGTTATCTTATGTTTTAGTTCCTAATTAATGAAAATTAGTTATTAATGAAATAAAAAAAATATGTTGATTTTTGCATTTTTTTCCCCAAAAAAAATTGGCAAACTTCCAATCACAGCATAGATTATTACAGTGCAGAACCTCTTATCCGGAAATCAGAAAACCGGAAAACCATATAACCGGAATGAAATTCGGAACCGGAAATTAACTTTCTTCCATTAAAAAAAATTTTTTTCCCTGCAAGATTTTGAGCCCATTTTGTTATTTAGAGCGTACAGCGTATCCAGTTGACGAAAGAACTGATTTAGAGGACGGATCAAAAGCCGTTTGTAGACGAATCTCACATAAGCACAAATAGCTTACATATGTTATTAATGCTAATAATAACATTAATAACATATATAAGCCTGTATATAATTTTTATTTCATAATTTCTTTTCTTATTTAAACTTAAGTGTATTATTATTTATCATTTTTTATTATTTCTAAAACTGTTTCAAAATAATTTTTTAGTTTCGTTTTATAAACATAAAAAAAACGGCATTTTGTAGCGATTCAGAAAACCGGAAAAATCAGTTATCCGGAATCGCGATGGTCCCGATCGTTCCGGATAATCGGTTCTCTACTGTATTATTTTTTTTTTTGCTTCTGCCCTAATAAAAGCGTGATAAAGCAAAATATTTATTACTTGGGATAAAAATGCTTTATTTTATGTGCATTAAGTTTTGGGGGGTAATAAAAATCCATTAAGTTAGTTAAAATTTTCGCATATCTTAAAAATGCTTTATTTTATGTAAATGAAGATATTTTGTTCGATTTTAAGCTGTATGACATGTTATAGGGACCCAAAACATTTCTGTGCCAGGGGGCCCTGTTTGCTAATTAAGACTGCTCTGACTTAATCTTTATTTTTTCTTCTCGTTGCAGAATGGCTCTTTGTTTAAATATAAGTTGAGTGGTTACAAGTGCATGTTTGATGATGATTTTCATTACCTGGATTCAACACCCATCAAAATGCTGAGAACTGTATTACATAACCAAGAAGCTGTAATATTGCTTTCTATTTACTGTTGAAAATCTTTTAAACCACAGTTTGAATTTCTTTCAGGACTCTGGTTAAAAACTAGACGAAATGGAAAAGACTTCAAAATACCAATACAATAATTTAAAGTTGTGTTTCCCAAAGTGTGGTACAAGTACCCCTAGGGGTACAGAAACAGTTTAGCGGGGGTACGCGTTCTTATGCGAAATATCTTGCAAAAAACTAAAATTTCAAAACATTTTATTAAAACACAAAGCTAGCCATGAAAATTTACGATTACATATTTTTCTATTGGTTATTTTTTGCAGAGTTAACAGTTAATAATTAGTGGTGTCAACAGCCAATTGTGATTTTTAACTTTTGTGCAATTTTTATAGTAAAAAATACATTCAGTTTTTTATTAGTAGTACACAGCGTTACAAAATATTTAGAAAAGGTACACAAAAGTCATAAGTTAGGGAAACACTGATTTAAAGACATTATATGAGTAGTTAAAACTTAATTGTATAAACTTTAATGTTGTTCAAGATAGTTTAAAAAAAATTGCATTTACTTTAAGAAAAAGGAAACAAAATACTATTTTTATATTATTTTAGTTTCGTAAAGAATTTTAAAATATTTATTTATCAATATTTTTAGTATATTATCAAGACATTCTTTTGAGTTTGCATACTTAAATGTATTGCTTAAGAAAATTAATATGCTATTTATAATTGTGAATTGTATTTAAAATTAAGATTATTCTTAGTACATGATTGATTTATTCAAATGTGTTTGTAAGATTCAAATGTTTTAACTGTTTAATTATAAGACTAGGTTCTACTATCATCCTTTACATAAGACTTGGAAACAAAACTTCAATTTTAATATATCTTAATAAATTCATACTATATGTATATTCATACATTACTCTCCGAATGATTTTAGTTTTCACAAATTAAAAAATTATTTATTATGTATTAAATTGCACAAAAATTCATTTAGTTCTACGTAATGTATTAAGCTAGATTACAATTATAAACTGTTTGAAAAATAGTTTTTATATTTGATATATATATATATATATATATATATATATATATATATATACAGACCCAGGCATGTGATTCTTCTGCTAATCTTAGAACTTTTGTGAGTCAATAATTTGTATTGCGACAAAATTTTCTTAAAATTCCACTAATTTAAAAATTTCACTTTGTTAGTTATGCAAAATCTTCTTAACAAGGCATTAATTCCAGCCTTATCTGCACCCCCTTTTTTATTTCGAAGTTCACATTCATGCACAATAACGACTTTTTTTTATGCAGATTTGATTGAACGCAACTTCGGATAAACTCGAAGAAAAAAAAATTTATAACTTTGACTAGAATCAATCAAGTACTGAAGCAAACGAAGGTATAAAATTGATAATTTTGAAAAGTTTTGTTAAGAGCAGTAATTTTGTCAAAAAAAAAGTTTTTAATAAATGTGATACATTTGTCCCCTTTCTTATTTGGCTATAATTAGATCACATCAATTTTTAATAAGTTAATATGACATTGAAATTTCGAATTGCCTTCTTCAGTTATAACTTTTTAATACGCTAAATATCATCGTAAATCCGTGTTTTGGTCTTTTTTTCAATGCAGTTAATGCAATTGATTTTCTCATGGCTTTTAAAATTCCCACCTTATTACGACGTTTAAATATATAGAGAGAATTTTTTTTAGCAATAATTTTTTTATGTGCTCGATTTGTGTCAGTACCATCATTCAATTATTTTATCTGCTATTATTGCTATGAATTTTTCAATGTTTTTCTTTTAAATCCCTATATTTTTTTATGCACTATTATTACAACACACAAAATTCAGTTTGTGCATTTATAAGTCACTTTTTGGCATGGCAATACCACTGTTTTTTTTTTTTTTTGTAGATTTTTTTTTTTTGTTATTGTTACTGATATCCATGTGGTTTTTTAAATCCCAAAATTTTTATACGCAATTGTTACGACGCGATAAAAATTAGAACCCAAATTAGAATAAAAATTAGATTTGCTCAAAATCCTTGTGGCCTTTCGATTTAGTTCTTTTTGGCAGATATTACTGTTGATTTTCACATGATTTTTTTAAAAACTCTGTAGCACTAATATCTTCTCGCAAGACACTTTCAATAATGACAACGATGTATGTTATTAATTTAAGGTAACAAAAACGCTGTGTTTACAGAAGCAAAAAAATAATGTAGTTTTTTTAATATGTTTATTGTAATAGGTAGTTTTTTTTTTATTCTAATATTATGGGCAATATTCTCGGATTTTGTTGGGAAGGAAACGCACTAAGTATTTCCTTTTTCACATTTTGTAAATCATCATCACGTTAAAAGAAAAATTAAGTATCATGAAATCGTTAGGAGTAATTACCGAAAATAGGTCGACGACGAAATCACGCTAATTGGACTCTTCCAAAAGGAGTTACTTAAATGCATGTTTCGTGCTTCAAGATTTGATTGTTGTAATAAATAATATCGTATAAAAAATATAGGGATTTAAAAAATATGAGGAAATCAAAAGTAATGACTGACAAAAAAAAATCTATTGAATTAATGCCTTAAAAAGTAAACGATCAGATGCGCGATTTGAATTTCCCATATCTAAGAGCTATGTAAAAATCAATGTCAATAACTGCTGAAAATACATTCAAAATAGGTTTACAATGTAATTGAGTAATATAATAATATATATATCGGCATAATTTGAGTGCCTCGAAAAGTTATTATTTAAATGAGCGATTCAAATTTTACGAATAAATTTCTACAAAATTCATCTTCTTTACAGGTCATAGCTATGTCAAAGAAGAAGCAGTTCATAACTTGTTACTACCGAGGTTTTTTTCACCTTTTTCCGTTAATATCTGAATTTACTTACGATTATTATGTACTGTTCCCAGAAAAAGAGCACTGCCTTTTAGGATATAGAAATCATCGATTTGAGTAAGTACTGAATTTTTATTAGCATAAAATTTTTAGAAAAATTTAAAACTTTTTAATTTTTTCAAAATTGAGAGAACTTGATATAGTGTTGATGTACATTTTTAATGCATTGATATATACTTGATCTAATTATTCATTTATTGCTGTAACAAAGATTTCGAGTATTTATAAAATTAGAGAGTAGCATTTTATTTTTAGGAAAAAAATTCAATACTGCAGGGAACTATTAATCCGGTATCCAGAAAACCGGGGGAAATTTTGCTCTTTTTTCCCGCCAATTTGAACTAGAACGATCGAGGAAGAAAAAGCAGAAATTTGATTCATCATTGAAGTTGAGTAGAAGAAAATGTAGGAGGAAAGGATTTGTTTCTCCTCATTTGTCAAGAGAAAACTTCAATATTTCTTTTATGACCTTGAAGATCGAGAGGGGGCAGGGAAGGGACAAATTTTTTATTTTCTCCTGTGTATCCTAAAGAATATTTGGTTTTCTGGAAAGCTGCCATCAATTAAACATAAAAGAGTTGCATACTGATTTCATTTTCTTGATTCATCTTCATTGTCAGAGAATTCAACACTTGATCAAATTGTTGGATTTCATTTTTCGTAACATTGTGATTTGCTCTTGCGCAATAGGGTATTAAAAAATATCCAATTTTTTTCCAAACCAACCCATCATTAGGTGCATCTTCAAGATTCTTCTATTGTTTTTAATCGTTTCTGAGTGCTGTCAATTGGATGTCTGAGTTGGAATTTGAAACTTCTGCATCAAGAGTATGGACATATTAGATTTTTTTTTTTAACCTGTAATTAATGTATATTGTATTTTTATACATTGATTGCTAAGATTACAAATTTTATTTTATTTTTCTTGTTAATTGTGATTCTATGGTAGGGAAAGTATTGCAAATTGATAAAATTTTTTTAAATTTTCAGATGGTAATTAAAATTTTTCAGGCAGGGGGATCTAACAACTAATCTTCAACTACTGTTATTCCTTTATCTAAATCTTTTTCTTACTTTATTCAAAATTAAATGCTTTCTCACACTTAAATATTCACTTCCTGTCTCTTAATCTATTTTTGGCTTCAAGTTGTGCATTAATTAATATTTTATAATTTTCCCTTTAATTGCTGGGATAAAGATTTTATTTTCTCTACCTTAATAAGCCAATTATAATTATTAATGTTTTTCCTGTGACCTAACATAATAAAGGGATAAACTTGTGCTACTTTCTCTAGGATAAAAACTCAAGCACACAGATTTCAAAGCACAATTGAGGCTTTTCAAAACAAAAATGACTTAAAAAAAGTTGTTTGTTTCTATCCAGCAGTCAGTTTTTCTTATCTCAAATATTTATAATTATCTTAATATCTAATTATCTTTATTCACTTAAACATTTGAAGTTTTTTTTTCTCTTTAGGCCATAACAATGGACAGTATATATATATATACAGTTTACTCCATACTAATATACAACAGCTAGGTTTTGATTATTTTTCAGTACCGGACTGATATTTATTTTGCATAAAATATGGCTGAAGAGGCGAATATTCTGCTCTTCGTCCAAATCTCTATTCGTGCCATCCCTTTATGTATGCATACATATATCCAGGGTGCGTACAGACTCCTTGGAAATAAAATAGTCTCCAAGGAGTACTTGGAACTACTTAGATTTCTAAATTAATCCTTAGAAACTCCTTAGGTTACTGTGTTGCATAGATGAACTTACTAAGTACGCTGATGAATTTACTGTCCAAACAGGGAAATTTAATTATATGACTTAGCTGTCAAAATCTATTAGTTTTAGAAAAACTTTAAAAGAAAAAAATTTAATTGCAGGAGTTAGAAGAAAGAAATAACAGCAAATTTTAATTTTACATGTTACAAGTCAAATAAACTTAATTAATAATTTACTGTGATTTTTTTTTTTAAATTGTATAAAATGCCTTAGATTTTCTTATGTATTCAAATTTAAAAATATAAGATTGGTAGGTTCTTATGTTAATCTTTAACATCTGTACTTTAACAAGATTTATTAAAATATTTGTAACTGGAAAATGTATTTATGTGTAAAGGTGATAACTTTATTTATTTTTCTTGATGAAGTTTGACAAAGTCAAAATTTATTTCAAAAGGGCTAAGAAAAAAATATGCAAACTACACATTTTTGAGAGTTCCTTATAATAACTGCTTTTTAATTTTTAAAAAAAAAAACTGTCTAGTTATCTTTTACGCAAAGTTTTTTAATTTTTTATTAATCCTTAAAATTTTTGACTCCTTGGATTTCTTCTTCTGATCTCTGTATGAACCCTGATATCTCTTTATTTGTTCTTTGTCTGAACTCTCTTTCTTAATTCATTATCAAAACAAAACTTGTTCTCATAATTAGTATTCCCATCTCACCTGTTTTTTTTAGATAAATGCTCTCCAAGGGTAATTCCAAACTTTGTTTTTCTCTTTTGTTGTCGAACATGACTTCGTTTTCCAGAAAAAATGTTCTTCATTACCAGGCATAACCAATTCATTATCTTTTTTCCCTCTTACTATATTTGAACTATCCTAGAAGACTTCAGATGGACTCAGGATTGGACAAACAACGCATATATCGAGTGTGATAACCAATTATTAAAGTTAAATATCTTTTTGTAGAATTTTATTAATTACGACCACCTACACTATCTATTGCAATTTTTTCGAATTTTTTGTCAATTAGAGGCATTGTGACATAAGAAACTTTAACAAATGTTTTTGTTATTTCTTTATTCAAATTCTCTTTCTTAATTCCATATTCAAAATGAAACTTGTTCTCATAATTAGTATTCACATCCAGTATCTTAGCTCTGTTTTAGATTAAATAATGTAATAATTATAAGTTTTTCCTTTAAAGAAATCCCATGAGAATCTTCTCATTACATATTCTAGCTTATCATTATTGTTACATTATCTCTTGTTAGACAGGTTATCTGGGCAATCTTTCTCTTTTAAAATCCTTAAAGTAAAAGCACATAGTTTTTAGTTTAATTTGTTGCTGTTCTTTCGATATGAGGTAATAAAATATATAGAATTTTTTAGTTGTCTTGCAGGATCCAGAAAATCCTCAGCGGCCATGTCGTATGATTATGTGACATGTAAAAGATACCTGGAGTGCCTTATTGGCTCTTGGCATTTCCGGTAAAATTAAATTCCTAGTGCACTTTTGTATCCAAATAGAGTCTCGGTGCTGCCATCTGGTGTGGCAGAAACTAGACGTCCAAATTAACATGGCCAACGGTATCTCACCCATTGTGGTGGTCCTGAAAAAGTGGACTTCTGGAGAACGCACTAGGTCTGCTCATCGGGAAAACTGATTGTTCAGCTCATAGGAAATTATAAAAAAATTTTAGTTGTCTTGCCTGATCCTGTGTCCATCGTATGACTGCCACCATGCTGTAACTTATCTAAATATATTTTTTTTTCTGAAAATTAACTTTATGTGTGCACACTCGAAATTTTTACAAGTAACTGTGAGAGTGTAATTAAAACCAAGAATTTTGACTTTTCTTAACTATATTTGAACTTTAGAGCATTAATAAAATTAAATTTGTGTTTTATTGAAATTCTTAAAGTTAAATATTGTGTAAGCTGTAAAAAAGAAACAATGAGTTGTATAATATTTTAATTTTCTATATGTTTTATTTTTTGCCAACTTCTCTTTTTAATAACAAAAAAAATTTAAGCTGATTCTAGTGTTCCTTTATAGTGTGGTTTGTAATTGTTTATTTTTTGTTGCAGCTTTATTTCTCTCCCTGAATCTGGATACCTGTTTGCACAATCCAAATTTAAACTTGAAAATACCCCATGCAAGATCATCCTTGATGAATGTTGGAAAAAAATAATTGTTCTAGAAAGAGAGAAAGTATTTTCTAAAAAAATTAACGACAAAAAAAAAGGAGACTTGGTAATACATTTAATATTGCTTTTTTCATATAGTTGGTTGTTTTTAAATAAAATGTCCTTTTTTCTTTTTGCAGTTTTATTGATAGATTAAATGTAAATTTTTAATGCATAAAAACTAATATTTAAGCAAAACAAAGAATCCATAGCAAGACTGGTTAGGTAGAATTTAAACTTTAAAAAAATCTGAATTTTGTTTCCTTATTCTAATTTTCTTAATATACAATTCTATTTCTAAAATGCAATTTTTAATGGCCACTCAAAAGGATTTTAGTTATCAACCATTTGCCTTTTTTCTTCTTTTGTTAAAAATTTTAAACTAGTGTTTGGTTAGTTTAACTCTTCCGTTACTTGTTTCTTTACCTAGTAATTGTTTTTCTAAAAACTAACTTGAGTTTTTGAGTTCTGCTGTTAGAGCAGTTTTCAAAATGTGTTATTAATCTAATAATAATGAATCTAAACTTAAATCTGTGATATGAATTAAGTTTAAATTTAATTCACATTCAAAATTTTTAGAGTAATTTTATAATTCTGTCTGGGCATTAATCAAAGTTGGAAAAAACTTGTCTGAACTAAAACTGTTTCTTTCTCCCTTTTTTTCAAGCCATTTTTTTAATTTAAGATAACTGTTAAATAATGCTGACTAGACTGTGTAGGGGTCTGGGAACTGTTTTTGCTTCAGAAAGGTTCTGGGTTCGAATCCCCTCATGGCTTGGATGTTCTTTCGTTCTCTGTACTATCCTGTCCTTGCTGTTTGAGCAATGTTGGCCCACCTAATATGGTGCCCTTGAAAGAGCGGCCACCAAATCTGCCCTGTAAATTCCTGAATTGACAAAATGTTAACTCAGGTGGGCATTGAAAAAAAAAAAAATTAAAATAATATTTAAAGTCTCAATTTAAAGGTAACAAAACTATTCAAAAGTTTTTCATAAAAACATTTGTTAACTGAATCAATGTTTCCTATAATTAATATTTTAATTTTAAAATGTCTTTTTTTTTTTTGTTCCGTAAATATTACATAATTCCGTAATATTACATATTCCGTAAATATTACATATTACTTTAATACTCTGATTGTGTGCAATATGAAAATGTTATACTTCAATGGTATTTACATCGAAAGCTTGATTTAATAGTTTGAATTGAAAATTAATTTGAAAATAATGGATAAAAGGCTGCTTATAAAATGCTATTATATTTTATGTAAATACATTGTATTTTATGTATATTTTATAGAAATATTAATATTATTGTCTTTTAGTACTAATGGTTTTGTAATAAATAAAGAATAAACTATTTATTTTAACATAGTGGATATAGTGGAGCAATATAAGCTTATAAACATAATGGTGCATTAAATTTAAAAAAATATGCAACTAAAATTTTTTTAATGAATTTTGAATATTTTCTGTCAAAATGCTTGTTTTTACTTTTACTAAAATATTCACTTTGAAAATGTTACAAAAATCACTGAAAATATAATGTATATATAATGTTATAATGTTTGCACTGATAATTTTTAAAAAAAAGCTTAAAATTCATAAAACATTTCCTCCAACCCATTCATCCTTTAGATTTTAGAAAACATAGTATAGTGAAAAGAATTTTAAAAAACCTTAAACTTGCTTACATTGATTTATTTATAAAGATATTTTGGTACTTTTGCACTATCGCAACCATATTACCAACATAACAGCAGCTGCACAAAAAAAATTCAAAATATCCCAGCTAGCTCATGCTAATAAATAATATAATAGTAAATAGTAATAACAATAATGAATGAAAAAAATAAAGGAAAATAATACCAAGAAAAAATTATACATTAAGGAAAAAAATAAATCAAGAATATCAGTATATACAATTATTAATTAATAAATTTAATAATATATTAATTAAATGACTGCTTGTTACTTTGGTGCCTTTTGGGATACCAGTTTATCATGTTATGTCCAAAATTGTAAGTTTTTGTTTACCATAGTAAGTACGTATCGATACTTTTGTAGTAATGCAATGATCTGTAAACATTTAAAAATTACATATTTCTTTTTATTTAGAATAATGTAAGTTCATATTAGCTATTAAACCTAAAAGTGAGAAATTTTTATGAAAAATTTGGTATTTGTCATTTGGATCTATTCAAACTAAAAGCATTTTTATAAATATATAACCATTTATTTTAATCCAGTCAACTCTGGCATTAGCATAAAATATTGCAAAAGTTTTTATGAATACCTTAAAATACTATTTTTTCTAACTCAGAGGGTCAGTTGTGGGCATCCATGCTGTTAGCTAAGTCCATGTAACCAGAAGAAAAATAATTAATCCATCATCCCAACATTTTCACATTTCTGCTAGCTATAGATATTTTATATTGTGCATGACTGTTTTATCTGATTTTATTCATTCTTATTTCTTACCCATGTACCGTTTTACATTTTTTGTGTATTTTATGTAATTATGCCTTTTATCTAATTTTATTGACTTTTAAGTGTACGTGTCTGTGATTAATTATTTTATTGGTTTCATTTATTTTATAAAGATGAAATTGTAGTGTGCGCCTTTGATCTGCTTTGACAAGTTTGGCGCACCATATCATCCTTTGGATCTTGTGGCATAAAACTTTACATTCAAGCAATCAATCTGAAAAAAATATATATATTAAGATAATCAAGTTTCAACTGAAATTACTGAGAACATTTTATTTTAAAATGCAGTTGATATTATAAACTATAATTTAGGGAGAGAAAAAAAATTCAAATTTTATACACTTTATGAATGCTCTAAATTTAAATTGATTACAACATTTATATTTATTTTTACTAAATTTACTTTTGACATTACATTTAAACATGAGCTACAATTTTTAATTTACAGAAGAAAATTTTAAATACAGTGGAACCTGTCTAAATTGATCACCCTCGGGACCAAGTCAAATGGTCACTATATAGAGGTGGTCACTTTACGAAGACTCTTTAAAAAGGACTCTTGAAATAAAACTTGTAGAAAATGGTCACCTTACTCAGGCGTTCACTTTACCCAGGTGGTCACTTTTACAGGTTCCACTGTATTATCGTATTTTCTTGATTAACGAAATTCGTAGTTAAATATTCAACATAGTTTAAAAGCTTACAAAATTTTTGTAACTTTCTATATTTTTCTTATTTACTTTAAAATTCATTTTAAAATATCAATAATTTTTGAAAGGTCTATTGATTATTACCTTATTGAGTGATGGTCATTCACATCAAAATATGGGACTAGGAAACTACTTCAATCATAACGCTTACTCCTAACAACATATGAATAAGGGTCTGTGATAATTTAGAAAAGGGTTCAATATACAATACCTTTCCTCTTCTTATCGACATGTGAGGGTGCAATTTATAAAAACCAAGCGTTATCTTCACAATAAGCTTCTACCCAGCCAAAAATAATTTGCTAAAACATATAACAATTTTTGCCAGGATTATATTTGAGATTGATTTATTAGTGGCGACTAAGTAAAATAAAATGGATACCAAAAAAATATCACTATTTTTCGCCACTCACCGCCTCTTTTTGTTCTCCCATCTTCTCTCCTTAGTTCCTGGAAATGCACTCGCATAATATGCATACGAAAAAACTTTTAATAACTTCTGCTTATTTTTAAATTAAATGTTTGCGATTTTGTATCGTAATGAATTTCCTATATGACATCTTTCAATAGGCTAAATTTAAGCATAATAAAATTCAATCCTAATTTTTTTTTTCAGTCCTGCTTAAATGAAAAAATTTTATTTTTTCATTATCGTCTGTTATGATGTTCTTTAATGGCTTTTCCTGCCCCTTCTTATTGACAGTCTGTTTCAGCATCTTTTATAGTTTGTCTATGTAAACAACTTCCCTAGCCATTTATCTGGACTCGTGGCAGTGACTGTGGTTACGAGGTATAACTATTTCAAGTAGGAATGTGGGATCCCTGTTTAGGACATTAGTATTGTGGTTATGGCTTGGATCTGCGAAAGAAAGGGAATATTTTTTTTTCTGTGATCAGTTGTGTTACCCCTAGAATGAAGAAAAATGAGAATTCGCGCCTGAAGCATTGTTTATAGCATTTCTTTTTTTTATCATTTCAGTTTTTTAAAAGATTCGATTTCAGAAAAGTTTTTCAAAAAATTTATGTGCTTTTTTGTGTTTTATTATTTTGGGGGGAATTTAATCGCTATTAGTCTAAATACTCAAAGAAGTTAATTTGAAATTATTGTTTCTATGAATAACGGTTGGTAAAAATAAAAGATAAAGTTTTATAAAATTAATTCTATGTACACATTTTAATGATAAATAACTCATCTGTAAAGTTTGCTATTCATTGTATATTGATTTTTAAGAAAGACAGAAAAAGTAAAAATAAATTTGCTAATAAAAACAGCCAGAATTATTTTTCAATAAATGGTGAGAAAATTATTGAGGTTAACTTAAAATAAAAATAAGAAAATATTAGTAAAACAAACTTTGATAACTTCAGATGTTTTGATGAATGTTGATAAAAAATTATCGTTGATAGTTTTAGATTTCATCCTAGTTGCGATAATATGAAAATTTAAAAATTAAACCATTTTAAAATCAGTTAACGCTCATAATAAATAGAGTAAATGGTGAGAAACTAGCCTGAAATTAAAACGTAGCTTTAAAAAAAATGCATTACCCTTATTTGCAGAATATGTTCAAGGTTTGCTTTCTTCTTTTTTTGTGTACTAAAAAATAGCAAACGATTGCGTAAATAGTATCATTTTAAGTAAATTGCATAAAGAGCATCATTTCAAATCCATGTGATTCTAAAAAAAGTTTTTAAATCGGATTAAATTAGTATCCTACTGGCAGCTGTGTCAGACAATCTGGTAAACTTCCTATCTAATCTATCATAAAAGCTCTCCTCTCTAAAATGCACTATTCTTGTTTTAATAGCAGCAGCCAGCATTAGACTTTGTGGCAAGGGGAGTTCTTACTATAGACAAACTGTAAGATCGTGCTATCTTTGCTTTTTATTAAGGCCGTAAAATAGAATTAGTTATTGACAAAAAGAAACTCCTCAAAGATTGGACTGATGTTTGGTTTTGTTTCTTTGATGAAAAATGAAAAGGCAGGTGCAGAATTTTGTCTTTGGTGCACCTGTACCAAATGACAATTAAACGGAAAGAGTAATGCCAAAAATAGTAAATAAACCCTCAACAGTATTTCCAAAATGAAGTTTGACAGTACAATTTTTAAAAAAAATTTCACAATGATTTGAAGGATAAGATTTACCTAAAAAAAATTTAAATTGAGTAAAGGAAAATCAAATGCAAAAGATGAAAATAAAAAATATGAATGAATGAAACTATGAATGAAGAATGAACAATAGAAGAATGGAGAGATAAAGCTGAGAGTTGCAGAAATTCTGAACTTAATATTTTGTTCAATAAAAAGGGTTAATTTTCCAGAGTTAGTTCTTACAAAAGTTACAAATTACTGATACAAAAGTTAAAATTGATTGTGAGCGAAACAAGTCTAAAATCGAATTTATTATATATTATTTTTTCTTTTTTTTTAATTATTATTTTTAAAAAAACGTGATATTATAATAATAATATAAATATAAAATGTTTTTAAACTAAGGAAAAAAGTTTTTTATAACAATTTAGAAGCAAAATCATTAAAATACTTTTAAAGCATAAAATTGCCAGTGGATGGAAAAAAGCTGCCACCAATAAATTTCATTGTTTTACCCTTTAGTGGGGGTCATTATACTTGATAATATACTTAACAAATATCACACTAAATAAGTTGTATTTTACTGTATGAAATCTTTTTAGAAAAAGCAATCTGTTATTTTAACACATTTAAACAGTGCTAAACTTATTAAGCTATCCTTAAAATAATTTATTAAATTTTTTAAAGCAATTTCTTATGTATTTATGAAATACTTTTGCTGCAAAATGAGAGAAATATCAAACAAGTGAAATCTCTATAACAATTGCAACACAAGTAATTTTCCTCATTGTTCCTTTATTGTTTTTCAGTTTAACTGATGTTCTAAAATTCAATGAAAATATCATTTTAGTTGTAATATTTTTGATTACTAGAATATCTTGCATATGTTAGGAATATTTCGTGCATATAACATAAATAACTTATTTAAAAACCTTAACTTATAGTTATAATTTAACTAAAACAGAAATTATATCCAATTCCTCAGTTATTAATTTTCTTGTGAATTTTTTTTATTCCCAATATAAAAAGATAGCTTCTTATTTATGGCTAGTCCAAGGATCAGAGTTTTAATTCAGATTTTTCTTTAATTATAATTCTTTCATTTATAATGTATGTTTTTTTATTTCATATCAAGTAATCTTATGGATATTTTGTTTATAATTCTGCATTTGATAATTTTCACATTTGGTGACTTAGATTCTTTTTCTGAGGTATTTTAAGTATGTAACTTTAAATATTATTTTGTAGACATTAATATCTGAGGATGGAGAAGATGAGCCGATCGAGGAAATGAAAAGTGGGTGGATTTCTTTAATTGAAATAATTGACCCTTTTGATTTTAAAAAGAAATACTCAGTTCCTTTAGAAGGGAATGCATATGCAATGAGGTGAGTAAAAATAAATCGAAATTCATAATATAGGCTTTAGTTTTGTTTTATTAGTAGAGATTGCCACATGCAACTGAAGAACCAAGGTAAGCGACAAAAAATTCGAAATTGAGATTTTTATATATTTGACATCTTTGTATGAATAGCTGCATATTGCAAATCTTTAATTTGAATCAGAAAATATCGTAACTCTAAATTACAATTGAAAAAATGATATAATGTAGCTATGTTTTAATTTAAAATAATAGCTTTAATTTTTTTTATTTTTCATTTATCATAATATTTATTGATGATGGGTAAATTTTCAAATCTTGAGTTCATGCATTTTAATATTGTTACAAAAGATGAATGAAAATATTAACTATATGAAAAACAGATATTATTAATAATTGGATTAATCAAAGTTGCTTTTACCCGGTTTACACTACACAGATGTTTCGTAATGTTAGGCGCTACTGCCAGTTATATCCCTGCACTTTTTTTTTAAAAAAAATTTAAGGGCACACATAGACACGGTACATCTTACACTGATGTTTTTTTCTTAGTTTAAGTGCTTTGAAAAACGAAAAATTGAAAATATGAACGAGAATTAAAATTAAATCAAAGTTGCTTTTACCCGGTTTACACTACACAGATGTTTCGTAATGTTAGGCGCTACTGCCAGTTATATCCCTGCACTTTTTTTTTGAAAAAAATTTAAGGGCACACATAGACACGGTACATCTTACACTGATGTTTTTTTCTTAGTTTAAGTGCTTTGAAAAACGAAAAATTGAAAATATGAACGAGAATTAAAACCGCTTAGCACAAGCTTGCATACATATGAACAGGGTGCACAAATGTCGGGTGTCTGCATCATCTGAAGTAAACTGACTGATATTGTCTACCTGATTGAGCAGGAAATGACCAATATGCAAGCATATTGGAAACCCTGGCTAAATGCGTTGGAAATTATTACAAAACCAACGATAAAATATTCAATTTAGCTGCATTTTATCATACATGAATTAAATGGTGAAGATAATGTTCCAAAGAGGGGTTAAAAATTTTGACGAATTCTTCCAAATTCTTTCACAGATGATAAATAGGTGTTGATTTCTTTCAATCATCTGCAGTAGAGAGGAAATTACTATTAAAACCTCTTGCATGAGACACTCTTCCTCTTGATAAAAAAAAATTACATCCTAAAAAATCTTAAAGATTGACTCCTGAACCTCAACTATTATTTTGGAACAATTTAAAAACATCTGAAACATCCAAAGATTTAATTGATGACTGATCAAGTAACTTTATGTAAATAAATGCTATATTGTAAGTATAGTTGAAGGAAATTTCTTTAATCATAATTCAGTAATATTATCACAATATTTATTTATGATAAGTTGTGGATAAAAATATAGTTAAAAAATACAATGCAAATATTGAAAATAAGGAAAACAAATACAAGAAAAGTATTAAAGTTATTTTGAAAATAAATAAATAAAAATAAACTTGTCATTCTGCGGCATGCACGCAACTCATAAAGAGGTAAAGTGATGCGTGGGTTATGTTGATTTGTAATAAGCTGTACCAAAGTATAATCGGTTGGAGAAAATTATAACTTCTAACTTGTTTAAAACTATTTTTGTAAAACAAATTAGCAAATTTTTTCTCATATTTTTAATGTAATATCAAGGAAGGTGTATAACAAATTTGAAATATTTTGAATCGATAGTAATGAAATGGTAAGAAAAATAGCTGTTAAGCCGTTTTTCTCGAAATCTTGCTGGAATCACTTACATTGTTTTGTTGTTTTCAAATGAACGGCATTATACCCATTGTACTTCGTTGATATTTACTTTCATCCAAAATTATTTAATATAACCTGAGGATGTCTTGTGGCAAATTATTTAGATATTGCTGCTTATGTGGTGATTTGGATGTTTGAATCAATTTATTTTTAGCTATAATGTATTTAATACCATGCATGTTGCACATCAAAAAGGTTCCAAGGCTTTTTCTTCTTGGCACTACAGCCCATAGCAAGGTAAGACTGTCCCAACAAGTTTTTTCCATCAGAATCTATCAGATGCATGCTACTTCTAATTAGTCACCTTTATTATTTTTAAATCTTCCTCCGTGGACTAGCCATCAGTGTCATCAAACTATCTGAGTGTTGGCCTTGCCTGTTTTCTAATGCCACTTGGTTTGTTGAAGGTTAGCTGCTTTCATAGTATGTGTATACACAGGGTGTCCCAAAAGTTTGATGAATTTCAAAAAATCTGAAAATTCATGACGGAAATATTTTCGAAATATCTATTCAATAATATTTTACCTTCCTAGCTCAACCCCCTAAGGGTTGGGTGGCCACATTAAAGGAACCCCAATATTTTTATGGCAGAATTGGAAACTTCATTAAAAAATAAAAAATACTCCGATTTGACCTGTCTTCTATTTATTTGTTTATAGTATTTAAGTTTATAGATGGCACTGGCTGGTGACCATTAGTAAATTTTTCGAAAAAGTTTATTGGGAAACTTTTTGTTATTAACTATTAAATTTTTAAGCTATGAAATTTGTCATAATGAATTAAAATTAAAAAACAAATGGCACTAACTAAATTTTAAATACTTAGCTTTTAATATTAGACACACAAAAAAAAAATTATTTCAAACTTTTCAGAAAAAGTAACTCTTGTAAATATTATGAATTTCCATTAAATAAATGCATATTTTTCTACTCCAATTTGGCTAACAAAGTATAACATCTTTATTAATCCGACGCTCAGGTTTTGCCGATATAATTCTGACCACACAAATTTTTTTAGCATTTAAGATATTTAAAAAATAAACCTAATAACAAAAAATTTCCTTTCCAATTTTGTAATTTTCATTTTGGACAAAATTATTGAAATTGTAAAATAAATGGGTTATATTAATTTACAGTAACATGTTGCATAATGAAAAAAAAATTGTCCAGAAATTTATCTTTAATTAAAACAAGTGGACACTCTTTTATAATATGTATTACTTCATTTAGGCATAGATCCAGTTATCATTATTACACAGAATCTGATGACATTTGCATTCTTTAACTTTTTGTTCTGTCAGGGTAATTTTTTTTGTGTTTTTAGTTCCTTTTTTTTTGTCATTTTTGTTTTATTTTAAGTCAATTTTTGACATTTTGGAAAGTAATGTTTCATTTTAGGACACTTCTTGAGGTTTTGGGGCAATTTTTTTCTAATTTTAGAGCCTTTTTATAAATTTTTAGAAGTTTATAATTTAATTTAATAAGTTTTAATTTAGCAAATTTTTTAATTTAATAAATTTTAACTGCTTAATATAATTTAATAAATAATAACCCGCCGTTTCCCACTCCAACAAAATTTTTAACATTGCAGTTTCAATTAGTAATAATATGCTACTAAGTCATAACTATCATATATTGAATAGGATAAACACTTATATATTAAAGTGGAATTGCGTAATTGCACTTTATATCCCAAATTACATTTTCAGAAAACTTACATATTTTTAAATAACATATGAACACGTGAAACATATTTTTAATTATCATGATTAGATTAAACTTTTAGTGTGTTTTTGTAGTTAGATACGAAAACTATTTAAATAAAAAGATCAAGATAATCTGTTGGATTATGGAAAGATTATTTTATTTAATGTTAAGTGGAACCAAATGCATGAGTGTCGTCAGGATATAAAGGGTTAATCAAGTCTGTGAGATATGTATCAGTATCCTCTAATAATATTTACTCTTAAAACATACTAGAACATTTGTTACATTAAATTATTAATTTTTAAAAATCACCAATTCACTTCAAACTGACTTTTCTTTTAAAAGATAATATTGAAATATAAAGGGTAAAAAAGTCAAGAAAAGTTAATTATATACAAATAAAAATTCAGATTGAAAAATTATACAACTTGTGAGAAAAATAAAATCAAAAATATCTTCTTTTTTTTTCAGTATTTTTAAATTTATTTCTGTAATACTGTAAGGTTCCGGAGAAACTCAGGGGCTCCTATGTCATATAATATTTCTCAACATATTTTGTTGTTTGACAATTTCTGAATCAAGAACATCCAGTTCTGTAGCAGCAGTTTTTGTCAATTTAGATTTTCTTAATTTCAAATCATCTATCTTTTCTTTTATTCGTTTTCTAGAAATTTCAGCTTTTTTATTCTCTTTGTTTTTCTTGGCTTCTAATGCATGTCTCCATCTTGTTCTAGATCCTTTTATAGCATCTAGCATTTTTTCATTACTGTCTGTTTTTTATTCCATTTATAAATGAAACATAATCATACACACGCCTTTGTGAACAATCTTCATTGAGGTTTTCAACCAATAAGCTTTTATTGATTGAAACCCCCCTACCCTTCCACTGTTGCGTTACCATGAGAGAGGATAAGAACAATTTTTATAACCTCCCACAAATTTTCAATTTTTTTTTCTCAGCTCAAATATTTCGAAAAAAAATTATCTAATCTCTGTTGCTGTGGATTAAACTCTAAGAATCTCTTTTGCTCTTCTTTTTTTTTGGCAGCATCACAAAACAGTAAAAATTCCTTTTTTGCTTTTTCTGCTGTTGTTTCAGCTACCCAGTTATTAACATGGAGAATTTCCAGACAGGTATCCATCCTTTGTTGAGCAATGGATGGATGTTGAATAATCAATTCTGGAACTAAACTTGAAATGCCACGTGTCATACTCATATATGGCAGTACTTTTACTTTCTTTACTTGTACCGGCGGTACAAGTAAAAAGTACGTACTTTTACTTGTACTTCGTTACTTTTTAAATTTAGTACTTTTACTTGTACTTTCGTTACTTTTTTTGGGAAAAAGTACAAGTATTTGTAACGGAAATGTCGAATGAAATCGTTACTTTTTTCTAAAACTCGGTAAGCTTTCTAAAAAAAAAAATAAAAAAAAGTGCTGTCAAAATGCAATTATTTTACAAAATGAATAAAAATATTAATTAAGAAGTTATTTTCATTCATTTTCGAGTTTTATGCATTTGTTTAATACATTTTAAATAAAAATTGTTGGATTTTGTTATTAAGTTTTTCAATTTTCTTTTTGATCTCACTAATAATACATTTTTGTCTTAATACATTTTTTACTAAATACATTTTTATCTAGTACATTTTTTCCTAAAATTATGTCTATGCCCGACCTTGTCAAACAACGCCCAGTCAAATCTCTAAGAACTTCGGAACTATTTGTGCGACTGAAAACTATTTTACTATTTTAACTCTTGAAAACTCGAAGGTATTAATTTAGACGCTGATACTAAAATTCGCTTACAAATTTTAATCATTCCGTTTGGCAGGAATGTTCGGAAAATGATTTTCTCGCATGACTTCAGCATTAGCCATTGTTACAAATAAAACTGTAGACTGTTCTGTTTCAACTTATACTGCACATTCAATTATTTTTTACCAGCTCAAAGATCACAAAGCTATCTGAAACCCCATGTTTGCTTTGTTTATTTTTGCGCTTTTAAAACGCGTTTCTATAGAGTAAAACAATTTTAAATCAATGGTAATTTAAATAAATAAAAATAATAAACTAAAAATTAAAATCAATAGGTAAAATTTCTTTTTAGTGCAAATCCATAACAAGTTTGATATTAAAATTATATTTGATTTTAAAATTATATTATACGATTATATCACAAAATTATATTATAACATTCCTCCGAATTTGAAAGTAAATTAATGTCCATAACTTTCAAAATTAAAAATAATTAAATAAATAAAACCAACTTTGCAAAAACATTGAAGAACATAAGAATATTATTCAATAAAATTTTAGGTTACTTTGAATTTTCGATTTCCTATAAATGTACTTTTAAATCGTTACTTTTTTTGTTTAGTACTTGTACTTTTTACTCGTTACTTCTTAAAATAAGAACTTTTTACTCGTTACTTTTTTTAAAAATACTTGTACTTTTACTCGTTACTTTTTAAAAGTAACGTTGCCATATATGGTCATACTGCACAACAATGGACTTTTTTCGAGTATTTTTTCGACCGTCGTCAAAAGGAATTTTCGACATTCTAACTTGAAATATCCCTTTTCTTTTCATTAATTTTTATCATGTTCAGATATTTACTTGCTGCAAAACCTATATTCGCATTATTAACACTTAATAGATTGTCATTGCTTGTTAAGTCAATACTTGCTTTTTTTTTTTTGCAGTTGTAGCATTGTCTATAACTGACTTTTTTACACAACGCCGCAAAAAATTTTGTGTTACTTCCAATATACTAGAATATAAGTATGGACTGAGAGGTTTGGAGGTCTCAAAATTTAAAAGAAAAGGTTGAAATTCTTCAGAAATTAGCTTAAAGAATGCTAATTTTGGTAGCATTATCGGATCCTTAACACAGTCTTAGACATTTTTTATTGAGATTCCGGCTGTCTGAAAAAAACATTTCGCTTATATGTACCTTTTAATGCTGTCAAAATTTAATATGGCCCGCTCCACACAAGGAAGATTTTCCAGCCACCTGATTTGGCAGAACTTTTTTGGAAAACTGTTGCTACCAGATATGTTAGTATACTCTGCTCATAAACCAGTTATTCACACAAAGAGCAATAAACCTAGCAACCCTATCAAAAATTCCTTTTCATTGGATAAACAGGAGGAAAATTGCTAACAGGACAGGTTCTACCAGGGAAAGAGGAATGTTATTATGAGGAAATTACATATTTTGAATTACAGAATTTTTCCTTGAAATTTTATTTTTGCCTCTCAGTCTTTGAATGAACTATAGTTTTTTTTATTATTTTCCTAACTTTATGAATATGTAAGAAAAATCCTGACTTTTTACCTTAATTTTAGAATATCCTGACTTTTGCAGATTTTCCTGACCGTGTAGGATATTTATTTCTTTTTATTTTAAATATGTGCACCATATTTTAACAATTATATTACATTTTAATTCTATTGTGTGGACCATACTTAGAACAAATTTATCTATTTTTTTTTTTTTTATTTCTAGTGTTTGCACCATAAATAGTTCTCCAGAAGGCGGCTTTCTTATTGTAGGTGCTTTGCTAGAATTTGAAGAACTTAATAGAAGGGGAATACCCATGGCTCTCACGTATGAAATATCCTATGGATTTACAGATGCCTTCGAAAGGTATTCCATGAAATCAAGTTTAAATTGGTTAGACAAAACTGTCTTAGATGGTCAACCCACAACTATCTGTGAATATAACGGTGTTATCTTAATAGCTGAAGGAATCTATATTGGATTATACTGTTTGAATAATAAGAGACTGGAACTTTTAAGCAAAAAGGAGGTAATAATACATTAATAATAGATAACTATGTTCCTCACAATAACAGGCATATGATTCTTCCTGTTATGAGCTACAGGAAAAAGATAGTGTATTAACATTTTAATGAATTAGAATTTAAAGTACTTTTTTCTTAACACTTCTTAAAAATATTTAAAACAATAAATTTAAGGTCACTTAGAGAAATGACCATGCTCCAGTCCTCATCAAGGTCTTATAAGAATTCTATTTGTTTTTAAAATTTCGGCTTTAATTTGCTGCCACCAATAAATGTATTTTACACAAAATTCAAATGTTGAAGGGTTATGTAATAAGTATTAAATATATTAATATAAAGTATTATATTGATATATTTAGATATTATAAAAACTGCACTTATACTAAGCAGTTTTGATATCAGCCCCTCTAAAGGGATGTGTACACAAGACAACTGAGTTGAAGTTCATTATCTTCTTACACTCCACATCGGAATCTGAGTCAGATTTTTCTGTTGAAGATGTAGTTTTGACTAAGGTCATCATCTCCACAAGTGTTCAATTCCAAAACAGATTCATCCTCTGTATTCAGGGGTTTGTCTAGGTTTTTCTGAGAGGTACCTATTTTGTGAAAAATTATACATAATTTGAGAAAATTATATAAAAAAATCAACACAAAAATATAATAAAAATATTGATTTATCGTTTCTTATGGGATACAAAAAATAAAATTTTAAGAAAAAGTGTTTTGTGAAACTACAGTTTTTCCTAAAGTTGAATTTGTGAAGGTACCGCTAAACAGTAGTAAATTTGGCCTGGACAGACCCCTGGTATTGCTGTTGTTTTAATCCGTGGAGACGGGCTACAAGAATAAGAAGCTCTTCATTAACTGAATTGGTACAGCAGCAAAGCCTGGTAGCGCCCTCGAGAATAACCAAGTCATTTATTGTCTCGATTCCATTATTGGTCACTTGGATGACTCGTCCAAATGCATTTTCGTAGATGGTTCCAGGTTCACCACCTGGACTATTCCTGTCTGGATAGATAGGCATGTGCGCTCAACCAAGCATCTGCTTTCAGCCAAATCGATGAGTTAACAAGGTAGCACAGGGCCCGAATGCAAAATGCTCTTAACTCTAGAAAGTCTGAAAGTCTCGGCATAAATATTTAGAGCCTGTTTCTGCCCGCTTGATAATGTAACAAAAAGCCTTGTTCAGTGGCGTACGCAAGGGAGGGGTTTAGGGGTTTAAACACCCCCCTTGAGCTCAGATAAAATGGCAAAAATAGAAAGTTTAGTAGAAATTATGCGTGCTATTATTTTTTAAGACTATATATTTTTATTTGCCTTATGCTTACTTTTTTTTTCTCACGGTATTTCTCAGAATACTGAAAAAACATTTACTATAATAGGGTTCTACTTTTGAAACCAAATTCACGTGATACTGTTACGGACTTGTTCCTTTCTGTCCTGCCAGTATAGTTTTCGAGACCAGCTGTCATTCGCGAGGTCTTTACGCGATGATTCTGGAATCCTAGACGTTCTGTCGTCTTGAGACAATTCGAGAATTTTGGAGATGCTGTGAAAAATTATATAAAAGAGGAGGGAACGGAGTGCAGTGGAGTTAGTTAGTCAGACTAATAGTTATCTCTGCCGCTTGTCGCTAAATCTGTTTTGTTTTGTCTTAACAAAAAGTTCATTCAATCGCCGAACCTGTCGTCGTCACTATTTCGATCAGTAACAATACCATTGGAGATACTGTGCTCGTTGAAGTTATTCATTCCAGCTCGAAACTTTGAGATCCTAGCTTAGCGGATATTTCTGTGCCAATATATATATATATATATATATATTTACTGTTCTTGGATCTTTAGGATGTCAAAACGCAAGAATTTAACAATTTTTAATTATTTTGAGAAAAAATCACGACCTGAAATTAGTGAGGTGACAGCATCTAGTACCAATGAAAGTTTTTCTGTTGTACAGAAATGTGATACTTCCGTTGAAGAAAACGTTTCTAGCATAACAAAATCTGATGATTGTGAAAGTGACCCTCAAAATGTTACTTCCCACCCATTTGACATTGGACTTTTTTCAAAAGATATTACATTATGTTCCTAAACTTAAAAAATCAAATCAAAATTTAACTAAACAATGTTGTCTAAATAATTATCTAGCTGTCTAAATTAGGGAAATAATAGTGCTTTATTACAGACTCGAGTTTCTTTTAGTAGTTTCAGAAAATTATGAACACCCCCCTTGAAAAAATTCTGCGTACGCCACTGGCCTTGTTTCTATCCCCAGTGAATATCCTACTTAAATTTTGTGGTTATTTCCATTATAAATGCAGCAGAGAACAACTTAACTTACATTTTTAGGTATCTGCACATGGTGCAAATTGAGATGTTTAGGTATGGCTGCCCCAATTTCACACCTTTATAACTCTTAAAAGACATCCATTACTCTAAATAAGCTATAATAAGTAGGATTCTGAGAAATTAAAAAACCAACTTAATACAGATTTAATGTTAATCTCATATATGATAATTCTGTAATTTTCTAAAAAAGAAAGTTTTGTTAAAGCAAATCAAGTAATTATAATGAATAACATTAAATAACTAGCAGTTCTGTAAAATGTTGGCTGGTAAAGGGTCTGTCTTTGTTACAACAAAAAAATTAAAATATTTTTTAAAATACAGTCGAACCTCGATTTCACGAATTTTTCAATATCTTGAAGATGTCTCGAAAAATTCCCTTCAAATTTCCTATACACTCAATGTTAAAAAAAACTTGATTTCACGAAATTTTTTTTCTAATCATTCGATAATTTGAATTTTTTTCCATAAATAGTGTAGATTTTTTTTCTAAAATTAAAAAAATATTCCAAAAAAAAATAAAAAGTTTTAAGAATGGCTGACAAGGCATGGAATGATGAGTCTTCCTCTATGATAATGAATGGCTTCAAAGAGTATGGATTCATTAAAAACCACGAAAGTAGTCAAGCAATCAATATCGTTAATTCTGCTGAAAACTACACCGAAAATGATTGGAACAGATTGACCGGACTCATGAAGCTTGATGACATCGAATTTCATGACTTTGTAAACGTAGATGATGTAGTAACAGTGTGTGGTCAGTGGGATGACAATGATGTCATTGCTCAAACGAAAGCTTCTTGTGAACTATCAGAAGAAGAGAACGAGGAAATCGAAGATTTACCGCCCAATGTTACTATTAAGCACGAATGCACTTTCTGCAGTGGAAACTGTAAGGAGATTTACTGAGAGGCAGCCGAATATGTCAGACATTTAAAGCTATAGTCAGAGGAGACATTTAAAGCTATAGTCCACTTAGAAAGTGTTATAGACAAACTTTCTTTCACATCTCTAAAGCAAACAACAATTTAATCTTTTTTTAAATAAAAGTGTAAAAAGTGTTTTTAGAATGAATATGGAATAGTAAATAAGGTATGTAAAGAGCATTTTTCTTTATTCTACCATCGATAACATACGATTTTCGATAATTCGAATTTTCGATATCTCGAATTTTATCTCCTCTCCCTTCAAGTTTGAGATATCGAGCTTTGACTGTATATGAAAAAATTATTTCAATAATTTAAAAAATAATCGATAACCACCTAACAAAGACAGCATATTTTTCTAACCTCATAAATCTGCTTTTATCTCTATTCATGGAAGAAAATAAATTGGGAACCTTTTATTAATGGAGGAAAAGATACTACAATCGAACCTTGTTTAAACGAAATCGGCGGGACTACCATATTTTTTTCATCTTATCCAATACATCATAAAAAAAAATTTATTACGTGCTATTAATGCATATTATGGACTACATTTATGTATGTAAACGATGCTATTATGTACTAAACAAATAAAAATAAGCTTAAAAACTTTTAACTATTTTATTTAACTAACAAAAGAGAAAAGTAGAAATAATGTTCCTCAAAATGAGTAATTGGCACTTTATTCACATGCTTTTTTATCTGGGCTGTTTTGTTTTTCCTTTCATGTTAACCGATAATCAGCTTGAAAAGTTTATGTTAAGCATGTAAAATACAATAATAATTGATTCTTGACTCTCGTAATCAAACATGCGTTTCGTGTAAAGTGATATTTCACTTTGAGCGATTTCATTTTATTGAGGTTCGACCTTGTATTAAAGTTATTATTTTATTTTATTAATCTATTGAAATAATAATTTTGTTGTGAAAATTTTCTTTTAAAGGAAAATTGTTCTCTTTTGAAATAAAATTTAAGTCTGAAAACAGTTATTCTAGATAATATCGCAAAAAGTATCATCCCCCCTGCCAAAAGAAAAACCCAATTAAGCCAACCTGGATGATTCCAAGGAAAAAGCATTGCTATTTTCCCTTTTAATCTATGCTGCCACTTACACTAAATAAAAATGCTGCGTAAATGCTGCATCTGAATTCCTATTTTAGTTATCAGAAATCAAATAAAACATTTCAAAATTTTCCTAGCTAAAAATTAAAAACCTTAAAAATTTGTGATATTAAATATGATTAAGAAAAACACTCTACTCAATATATCACAAATATTGTGTCTATTCAAAACACAATATGTTATGGGCATAACATAATATGTTACATACCGTAACGGTCTGTTTTTGATTTTCAAAAAAGAATTTCTTAAAATTTTATTAAGCTTAAATAACGCCTGACTTATTTTCACAAACATTATTAGAACTGCTGGAATTTTGTTGACTGTGTTATAGTTTTGAGTCTCCAAATACAACATTCGTAAATGGTGGAATTGCCTATCAGTGATTTTCTTAAAGCACTGCTCGACTGAAAGAAACTTGAGTATTTAGATCTCTTTCTTCTGAATACTTCTGTTGATCATACAGTGTGTGTGTTTATTGTTTTTAATATAAATTAATTCATTCCTTTGATTGTTTTGCTTTTCTTTCAATTTAACTTTTTTTTATTCCAGCTGGTTGATAAAATAACATCAATTAGTACAAGTCTTGAATATAATCTAATTATTGTTGGCCATGTGAAATACAATGTTTCAATTTTTCGTCTCTCTGACTGTGGTGAAGAATTAGATCTAGTTGCTGAAGAGCATTCTGTGATACCAACAACTTCAGTTGCTTGTTTAAATGAAAATACATTTGCTTCCGTTGATAATTTTGGGAATTTTATGATGGTATGATAATCTTTTATAACTAATGTAACTACTATATGATTTAAAATATCTATTACTGGTATATTCATAAAATAATTATACCTAGACGATAGTTTTTGAACAGAAACAAAATTTGCATGGTGTAGTTACAGCTTACAGTTACTAACTTTTTTAAAAAGTGCTTAAAGGTGCTTATTTTCAATTTTTGTTTTTTAAAAAGACCTTAAAGGTACTTTTTTCATGGGGTGTTTTTTAAAGACGCTTAATTTTCCCTTTTTAAGAATTAGAATTTTTCTTTACCATGTCGATTTTTTCTTCGTATTATACAAAAGCGTGGTTTTCACATTGTTCTATTTAACGTTTTCACAATTCATTCAACAACAATCAATTTCAGCGTGCCGTCGGTTCGTAACATATGATTACACCAATCGAGTTACATGTTTGATGAAATACTTGGGAGTGACTACTAAGCTGGGTTTGGTGAGATTCTTGCACTCTCGAGTACAACTCTACTGCATTTTGCAAGATATTCTCATTGTCAGGCTTCATTTTTCACCCTCTGAAATTGAACTGAAAAGTCTCTCGATCATTTTATAGTGGCTAATATGATCAAGAAAAGAGTTCTTTGTCAGAAACTAGTTATTTTATCATGATCATGTAAACTCTTTGAAAATTATTTTGCAATTTGGTAATGTATATAGTGCTTAAAAAGTACTTTAAGGGTGCTTATGTTTTGTTAAAAGATTTGGCTACGCACCCTGTGCTCCCCACAATAACTATTTCATGAAGCATCTCTAAATAAATTTTTTTAAGAACAATCGAAAATCAAAATATTATTGATGTACTCATCAGTTTTCAAGCTATTTTATGCCATAGGTTGTATCTTTTTTTTATTGTGTCACATTATTCAGTTTAGTGAAAACTATTAGCAGAGGAATTAGGATTTTTCTTGCTGATGTATTCTCATTCTACAAATGAGTAAGCCCTCGCTTTAAGTAAATTTAACTAATGAATTATTCTTGGAATAACTACATACAGTTAGACGCCAATTATCAGAGCGGGGATTTACCAGATTTTCCAATTATCCAGATTGTTTGAGGACCATGTGTTTTTTTCCGACCATTTAAAAAAAAAAACTTTTTTAATGTAGAAGAAAACCTAGAATTCTAAACTTTTTTTTATTAGAACAGTATAATATGCAAGTGAATTCAAAATTCAGTAAAATTTTTGTTTTTAAATCATTTTATACGTCTGATTTTTCTGAATGATATGATTTTCTTTATTTCTAGAACATTCCATTTTCCATGAATATAAGAGCTGATTTTAAAATAACCTATTGAACATATTTTTATTTCAATGATTAAAACTAGTAAAATTCTAAAATTGATAGTAGGGAGTGTCCACTAATTATTTACATGGTTCAGGCAAGTAGCCTTAATTGCAGAATTCATTATTTCAAACTCTTTGAGAATTCAGTCAGTTTATGATGTAGAAACTCAATTCAGAATTTACATCTTCAAATTTTTATTCGGATAACCTCAGGGGTCACATGCTTTTTTTATTTTCAGCAAATACAATAACAAATCTTCTTGGGTGGAGTTTAGTTGTTTAGAAATGATAATTTCAATCAACAACACAGTAATCAGATAATGGAATTTAAATGTGTGCAAAAATGTATATCGACATTATTTCCTGTGTTCTTTTTTAATCTGAACTTTTTTAAAAATAGATTTGAGGGAATATTCCTAATTAATTATGGTTTCTTTTTTTTTAATGCAACAGTACTATAAAAATTTTCATTGCATTGATCTCTAACTATTATGAGTTGTACAATGCTCTAATCATAAAATAATCTGGAAACTGTTGAAACTTTCTGTCCTAAATAAAGCAGTTCTGAAATTGGAAATAGTATTTGAGATTAATAGCATTAACTTAAGTAATGCAAATTGTGTGTTCTTTAGTTTCTCATTTACCCTCTTTAAGAGTAGTCTGGGATAAATGTATATACTGTTCCAAAAATTATCCTTAATTTTTGAAAAATGTTTTTTTTTGCCCAAGTCTGTATATGTTTTTATATGCTTCATAATTATAAAGCAATTATATATTTTTATATCCTTTTCTAATAGTCCTTTTTTGATGGTGTATTTTAAATTCAACGTTATAATATTGGTTATCAAATTTATTTCCTTCTGTTTGTTAAATAGTACTGTTTTTCTTATGACTTTTCAAACAATTTCACATGATCCTATAATAATGCATTCTAAAAACATGGTATGGTTTATTTGTTTCGATTACAATTTTCTATATTTAATTATGGTTTAATGGAGATTCATGTATAAGTTTTTGTGTTCTTTAAGTAAGTAAAATTTGGATTTGACTGTTTGAATCAAATAAAGTACATTTTTTTTCCAAAAGTGAAGATAGATATAAAATTTTTGACAGAGTGTATTTTACATTAATTTATTTTGGCATGATTTTTATCCAGAAAGAGTTTGATCAACGCAATACATTTTTTCTTTCTTTAGATGACTCTGGAATCCCAACAGTCAAAGGATTTATCTGAACAATTAGAACTTGTAAGTTTCTTGAATTTTAAACATGTTGCATTTATTTATACAATAGAAAACCAATTTTCTGGAAGCTGTGGAATTCATATAATTCTGTGTTTTTCTGTACTTGGCAAAATTAGAAAAATTATGGTAATGAAACAAATTTCATGTGGTTAATTTTATCGACAGTAATTATTGAAAAACCTAAAGTGATTCGTCCAATTTCTGATGAATAAAGAAAACAGTCAATACAAACATGCTTAAGTTATTTTTGTCATTTAAAAAAAATGTAGAATATTTTTGTTAAAATTTATCAAATGTATAAAAATAGTACTTAAATAGTAATTTAAACTAAACTCAGTGGCACAACAGCTCATAAAGGGCCAAGGCCTACTGTGCCCATCTCAGTTTTCTTGACCTTGGGCTCTGGGATGCAGGAGCAGATGTTCCAGTCAGGTGGTCAGCCGAACGCGGAACCCCCAGTGTTTAGTTCCCAAGCATGCTTGTTACTCATTTATCGACCCACTGAAGGGATGAAAGGTTAAGTCAACCTTACACGGCCCGAGGATCGAACCAGGGACCTGTGGCAAGACAGTGCGAAGCACTACCGCTCAGACACTGGGCGTCTAAAATAGTAATTTAGTATTTAAAAAAAAAGTTTAGCAAACTTATTCAAAATATGAAGAAAAAAATTTTTATAGTATTCAGTTAAATGAAAAATTAAGAAATCTAATTCTTTTTTGTTACAGCCATATCTATTTAATGTAAAATAATCAAAGGAATTAAATTGCTTTTTATATTCAAAATTATGTGTCGAAAAAAAGTGGATTAAAACAAAAAACTACATTTTTTTTAAGTATTCCCAGCTCTTTTTTATTTACATATGGAATCATAATTTAAAAGGTAGTAAAATTCGGTTTGCAGGAAGATAATTTTACTAAATTTTGAACTTGTTGAATTGTAAAGTATAAAAAACATTTGTATCTTGTAATTATTGAAAATTAAAACATTTAAATATTTTTATCTAATTTGAATTCCTTCATAGATTTATTTTTGTGTTGGTGAGTTTTATTGTAACATGTGATATATATATATATATATTGTGTACCTGGCAACTTCGATGCATAATTGGTTTGTGTTCTACATGGCTTTGTGTTAAGTAAGAAATATATGGTGAAAGAATTAAAATTACTGTGCAATTAAGAGAATTGATACTTGACGGGGTGAGTTAGCTCTAAATAGAATGAAAAGAACAGTTGCTGACGTAAGCAATGCCATGTTTTGACAACCACTCAGGCTCAAGGTACCTACACTTTGTCTCTTGCAGGCATCCCATTAAAGTTTAAAAATAAAATTTGAAATGTGATCTGTACCATGTTTCTGAACTGCTTGGTTAATGTAATACCGTGTGACAGATAGGTAAAGGTAAGTGTGACAAGGGGGAGAATTGAAATCAGAAACATTGAAAAAAAAGTGTGACATTTATGAAGGTACCCTAAACTGCAACAAAACAAAAATAGAAAAATTGTTTGAGAGTGTCAATGTAAAAAAAAAATTTTTTTTACATTGTTATAATTGTAAGAGTGAACCTAAAATATGGAATTTGAATTTCAAATTGATTCATTATATATCATAGTTGTTAACTAACTGAGCATCGAGCACAAAATTTTAAAGAAATTGAGAAATTGTTTGGAGAGTGACTGCCCTCCGTGTGTAACTTAAACGCAACAATAAATATATATTGTGTTTCATTTCAGGAAATTCAGACTAAATATAATGTGGGGAAAATAGTGAAAATACATCTGGAACAACTACATGAAATGGCAAGACCTTGTCTATTATATATGACTTATTCTGGCTCTATTGGTGTATTGTTAGAAAACACTAAAAGTGTAAGTAGGGCATGTATTTCATGTAATTAATGCTCATCATGTGTAAACTGTATTTTATTTGAATCAATCTATTTGATGTTATTGTTGTCAGCTATTAAGGCAGCTGGGGTGCAATTGCTCTTGTTTTCAAATGGCGCCATCTATGGCCAAGAATTTGACTTCCGCCACACCCATACATCACACCGGTTTATAGAGTGGACCCATTCGTTCATACACAGATCGTTTGGAGGCGTGGGTTCGAATCCCACCACTGCCATGAATAACATACAATAATACATTTGCTGAAAAAAGAAAAATTCATGTGATAATTCAGCCTTTAAAAAAGAGCATTAAATAATATCTAAATAAGATGTTAAAAGTACATTGAATTTAGTACAAATTGCACTCAAAAAAGTATATCATACAATTTTACTCAACTTATATTTTCTATATTTATTATTTCAATCTTAATTTATTTATTCAAATCTATATTTTTTTAATTAATGCTTTTTTTTTTTATTGTAGAGCGAAGCATTTTTATTAGACCTTCAGAAGCATATGATAGCAAATACTGTTCTTTGTGTTGGTGAACACATATGTGATGATGAGGAAGAACAGGTAAATATAAAATGCAGTATTATAATAACAGTGGACACACAAACGTACTTTTGTTTTGAAGAATTTTTGATTGTCAAAATATGGAGGAGTAGCTAAAAAATATCGTCTCAATTAAGGTAGTCAAAACTTAGGGCCTCTTAGTGTAAATGTACAAAATTGGTTAAATAGTTTTGAGTTGGAAAAGCTATCTTTTTAAATATCTATTTCTCAAGAACTATTGAACAGATTTTGTTTACATTTTGTCATTAAAATAGTTCTTGAAAGCTCAGAGTATAACACAGTTTTTACTTTAAGCTCTGACAACAATTAACATTAAATTTAACTCACACTGAAATTTATATTTCTGCCGAATTAAAGGAAATAACATAAATTATTGCAAAAGATTTCTATAAACACCTTTAAAAAAAATTCCAGCCAATTTTGATTGTTCGTGATGTTAACTGAGCCAATCAAACTTAAAAAAAATATGTAATAGTATTTAGATGTTTATAAATAAAAGTAAAGAGGTTGGTTATATGGTAATATTCTTTACAAATGGTAGCAATACTTATATCGCTATTTTTTTATTGATAATTTATAGCACTGAGGGAAAAAAGTTTACAAAGTTCAATTTAGTGTTTTGATCAGTGCCTAAAAAAAGTAATGAATGAAATCACATGGTTGTTTTAACTAGGAATAGATTGAAAAAAGTACTTTAAAATTAACTATCCATTTTTAAAATAATATTTTTTATAATTATTAATCCCATAAATTTATTGTTTAAAATAATCTGGTGTCCTGAAAGTTGATGAAAAATTTATTATAATGTTAGTATTTAAATAGAAAAGTAGATGACATGAGTAGTGAATATTTTGTGTACATAACATAAACATGTATAGAATTGAGAATTAGCTGTTAACGTTATTGTTCCCACCTTTTGCGAATTGGCGATTTGAATTAGCATTGTTTAAAATAGAGTAAAAATGTGTGCATCATACGCTTCAAAACATTTTTGACCCTTATTAAATTATTTTTTAATATAAAACTATCTTTAGATAAACGGATTTCATAATTGCATTCAAAAGGAAGTTTTTAATTCTCTTAAAGACTTGTTGAGATCCATGCAAATTGAAAAATATTCTACCATTTTGACTCTTTTTCTGACCAAACAATTTCAGCTGTCCATCATATTTTGTAGGTCATGAATAAAATCTATCAAAAAAAAACATTTTTTGTGTTGCTTTGTGTTGTTGATTCCGTAGCTTAGTTAGTAATTATCACTCATAGGATATCTGCGCGCCTGGAAAGTCATGAGAAATCATGGAAAGTCATGAATTTTGGTATTGAACAAAATTTGTCACGGATTCACCTCACCAAAAATCTAATTTTTAAAATGGAATCCCCTCCCCCCCCCCCCCCAGTTTTATGATGTTCCGAGTATCTGAATTTGTAACAAAATCTCCACTTACAGTCATATTTTATTCAAATATAGATTGTTTTTATCATGCTCTAAAAATTATGGTTTTCTTTCAACAACAAAAAAATACATTTCTAGAGTGAATTATCTTTTAAACTTCTGTGATTTCGAAATTTTTGTTATTTGTTTTTTTATTATTTTTATTTTATTAATTTAAAATTCTAACTGAAGCAAGCCGGTCATTGGCAAAAAAAAAAATTTTATTCCGAAATGGGAACAGAAAAATCCGGCGTATTTCTTTCCTTTCTGATAAGCAAGAAAAGTATTTTTAGAATACAATTCCATAGAGAAAAAAAATTCTTATTTGCTTTTGTATTTTTTTCACTTATTTTATCGCTTCAATTCTTACTTTACTCTGTTTTTCAAATTTAATATCTATAAATATGAAGATGCAGACTATAACAGTTTTAGTTATATTTCATTTGCTTTCATTTAATGTTATTATAATGCTTTTTAAATTTATTGTTCTGTTTTTGTCGGGAGAAAATAGTAACTTCGTTAAGTCATGAAAAGTTCTTGGAATTAGTCATGAAAAATCATGAATTTGAAAATCTAAAATGTAGCAGATACCCTGCCTTTATTTTCTTTAGATTATTTTTGAATTGAAAAAAAAGAAGAGGCTCATCAGTATTCTTAGATTTCGACACACACTTAAAACACCTTTCCCACGGTACTTGAAAATCCTTGAATTTTGTTTTAAAAAATCAGAGCCCCAAAAGGTTTTTGAATTTCACGTTTTGGTCCTGTCTTTTCTGACAAGAAAAGACTCATTGCTGATTATGTACTCATCTTATTTCTTTTCAAAACAATGAAAGTATTCAGATTTTAATACTTGATGTACATAGACCACTCCTTCCATTCTTAGAATTGCCTCTCTTAAGAAGTCACAGATGTCCTATCTGATTTCATATTTATCTATAATTACCGCTCAGCAAATTAAATTTTTATATGATATATAAATAGATTTATAGTTAATACATATATAACATTAAAAAATTTTAAAAATCTTATTGTATCCCCGAAGTATGCTTTCGTTCAATATAATGATATATTCTCTACAACAATATATTTATTTGGACCCCTAGATATTGTTGTAGCAATGTTTTAGTGTGTATGCAATTTATAATGCTATCAAAAATGAAATGGTAAAGAAATTTATACTAATACAATTTTCAAAAGGCTACAAAGAGTAAATTCTTGAAGGAGAAATGGGAGTACATAAATTTTCTTTCCTACGTTTTTCTCCCCGGATTATTGTTCACCTTGATGTTTAGGACTTGGAATATCTTGCAAATTATTTTCGTTTTTGTATATAGTTTTAATTTACTGCTCGATATGCAATGTTTCTTTGAATTTTAAATATAACTTCATTTAATTTTTGTATCGTTTATGTTCAGATTCTGTGAATCAAACTATGGGATATTTAAGGATGATATTCCAACTATACTAAACTATTTTATTTACATTAGCATTATTTAGGTATATTCAGCTGTTCCTTTTTAAAAAGTTGTTGTTTTTTAAAATTGCTGAAGGTTTTTTCAGCAATTAAAAAAGTTTATTGCCAATTAAAAAGTTCAGTTTATTATAGTTAGCCCAATATAACTCACACAAGAGCACATTGAAAGTGTGTTTCCTCTTAATATATTGTGTATAATATGTACAGAAAAAAACACAGGGAATTTTTTTAACCCAATTTGAGTGGCAACCCTGTAATGTTGAGCTCATGCCGCCACTTTCTGATTGTTTTGGGGCAATTTTCAAACAAACATGTCTTGATGTCAGTTTGTTCCAAATTGATGTAGCTAAAATTTTATTTTGTGATTATAAGCTTAAATATAATGTCTATTTTATCTTTTCAAACAAAATTATATTTGTTGAAAAACATTTAAAATCCTCCATGTTAAAAAGCATGTGTTACACACAAAAATCATTACATATCTTCCTTTATAAAAAAATTTGGAATCAAATAAATAGAGCCTCAAAACTTTTAATAGTTATTATCTATACTATAAATATAAAGATTGTGCACATTGTCAAAAATGCTCATTTACTCCAGGTCACTTAAATATCACTTCTTCCTCTAAGTGCATCATGTGTTATTAGATTTCTCAACGAAATTTTTTTCTGTTATCTTTAATAAGGAATATGACAACCATTTGAATGATTTTCGAAAATTGTATTGAACTTCTCCTTCAGCATATTGTTATACCTTAGATTCCAGTTATGACTGGAAATTTCGGTATAGTATTAGTAACATTATTAATAAATTAGTAATTTTCATGAATCATTATCCAGGTTAATTTGATTAAAATTCATTCAGGCTAAAAATCATTTGAATTGCGTTGTGTCAAAATTTAGTTTTAATTTTTAGAAAAAAATATTTTTTAGCTAATTAGATTATTATGATATTAACAATCAATCACCACGTGTTTTTCAACATTACGTTTTTATTTGGTAATAGTCAAAGCTAACACAACTTTATACATAAATCGTATACATTGCACTAATATTTTACTTTTGACTAAACAACAAGTAGATAGTAAATTAGTAAGTCAGCACATTAAAACACAAAAAGATCTGTAAAAGCAGAATAGTTAAATAACGCATGGAATGGAGAGAATGGAAAATTTGCACATGGGGGGAACTAATTACTTATCACGTTTTCATTGCTTATCAGATCAATTAAGAAAGTTATTATTAATTTTTTGAATTAACTAAATAATAATAAAAAAATTTAATGCAAACTTATCGTTTTGGCGACATTTGAATTCTCGGGTGGATCCACCGCATCGTACCTTCAGCGTCCTCTCTGTCAGGTCTGGCTTCGGATTGCTGGAGGGGGGATCTTCTCTGTGCTTCTCTCTATAATGAGACTGACTACTAAATTTTGTTGATTGGTCTAACACGTCGCTACGTCACGCTTTAGTTGTCAAACGGGTGTTCAATGCTTGCATACGTCAGAGGGGGAGAAGTTCCTCTAAAATGTAAACGTTAATTATCCACTCCAGCAAAAATATTCTCTCACTCCATTAGTAATAATATGAAAAGTTTGTTCTTGATTATCACATATTATTTTAAGTCTAAAAAAAGCATACAAACTTAACAATATAAAGGAATAGATATTCTGGCCATTGTTGTTGACATGTTCAAATGTTAATTTGTCTGAAAATTGAATTCATACTTTTTGCACTAACATGCTGTACATTTACTTTTCTTTTGTTGTTGTGAATTCTTGTGTAAATAAATTAAAATAAAAAATCATTGAGAAAGCTCCTTAGCAAATTTCCCCTGTACCCATTATAGTCTAATTGTTATACTGGTTAGCTGAAAGTTTAAGATAGCCAAATTTAATAAGAGGATTAAAAATTGATATTTTCATTATGTTTTCTAGAGTCTGATAGATGGAGATTTGTGCCTTGAATATTTAACTGCTCCAAAAGATTTTAGGGACGCTATTACGAGTGAAATGAAAAGACTTCCTACTTTTGTAAGTTTTATTTTCTTACTTGTACCTTTTCAACGTGTCAGTCTTTTTTAAATTTTTCTAAAATACAAATTTATTTTGCAACTTCACAGATGCAGAATCGAGAAAGGATATTTTTATTTCGATTTAAGTAGAAAGATTTAATTCAGTCACGTAGTACTAAAGGTGTTATTTTTCATCAGAAATATTAATTACTAAATTATAATTTAAGAACAGGGAAATTTTCCTACTTCAATACACTACTACACAATATACTATTCCAATGTACTACTACAATAATTATAATATGAAAAGAATCCATAAAAGTTTCCATATACATAAAAAATAGATTTAATTTTATTGTTTGACAGATCAATTCACTTATATTTTTTTTTAAAAAAAACATACTATTTTAAAACTTTTTTGAAAAATAACTCATATTGATTGTTATTGATATGTACGGGTATAATTGATTTGTATAGCACAGGGTCCGTAGTGTTTTTAAAGGTGCTTATTTTTGATTTACGTTTTTTAAAAGCCATTAAAGGTGCTTTTTTTTTTCAAGGTTTGTAAAAAGTGCTTAATTTTCTATCTTTTAAAAGAGATTTTTTCTTTGCTGTATCGATTGTCGTCCTAAATTACAAAAAATGCATGATTTTCCCAATTTTCTCTGCAATATTTAACAGAAACTAGTTATTTTATCATGATTATGCAAAATTTTTGAAATTTATTGATTTTATATTTGTATTTATTTGTTGCTTGTTTTACTTTAAACGATAGGGAAAAATTTTATTACTGCACAGATCCTAATTATGATTTTTTTTTTGGAAAATGATTACAAATATTTTTGAATGCTTAAAAAGTACTTAAAAGGTGCTTATTCTTTGTTGAAAAATCTGGCTACACATCCTGCAGCATTATGGGTTCAGAACAGATGTATAACTGGATTTTAAACATTTATCTTTTTGCAACTATTACAATAAGTGATCTACAAAATTAAAGTAAAAATTACTTTTTTGTTCAGTCTCAAATGTTCCATGAGAAACCTTTTTGTGCAAAATAAACATCTAATTCTATAATGATGTTCATTCCACACAATTTGAAGTTTACCATTCTCAATAATTTCTAACCTTGCACAAATGTGTTTTTGAAGTTCTTGCAGTGTTTTTAGAATTGGTGGTTTGTAAATAGTGTCTTTGAAACTACTCCAATTAAAGAAATGACATGATATCTGGGAATCTTGGCAATTTTATTAAGGGTGAATAAACTGTCACCCACAGGCCAAGACACTGCAAGAACTTGTGTAACAAAAAAGCCATTCATTGAATAGTAACTGAAAAAGCAAGTTTATTGTATTTTTCTTTAATTTGATGTATTCATTATTTGTGTTAACAATTCTGAAAATATAAATGCTTAAAATATTGCTACTGATATGTGTTTATTCTATATTCCGATGTGCTGTGTGAAAATCAACAAAAAATTCGAAAATGAAGTTTCTACATATGTGGAAATTTATATGATAAGCTACATATTGCACAAAATTTATTTTTATCAGTTTTCAGAAATTTTTTTCTTGTCAATAGCAGGTCATAAAATTTCCTCTCACTGTTGTCAGTCAAATCTGACGAGTAAGTTTCGTCTTTTAAAATATTGTTTTTCAAAACAAACATCCATATTTTCCCCAGAGTTTTCATTTACATGACTAAAATCGCTTCGTCAAAGACCGAAATTCACTAGAAAAATTTAATCAGAATTTCTATAAATGAAGCCTCCCCCCCCCCCAGAGTTTGACAATAGGGCTGCATTTAACTAATAACAATTTAGCATGCGAACATTTCTGTTTTTCTTATTTTAATGATATATAGATGATATTGAAACCTCATTGCAACTGCATTTTAAATTAATGATTTTTTTTCTCCAATAAATAAGTTTGAACTTTTCTATATTCGTTTATGATTTTGGTCATGAAAAAGTTCTTTAACTGCTTCCCTGATTATCCTGAGTTTAACTCGGGTATGTATATATTGCAAATATTTATTATCCTGAGTAAACATAGCAGAGTTCGTCAATATGTTTTGTTCTATCACGTTTTTGTTCGGCCGGAAGCAAAACAAAAAATATTAATAATCTGCTGTGATTGGTAGTTTGCCAATATTTGGTTGAGAGTTTTGCTATTTGTGGGACTGCAGACGTGTTTTATACAATTGTATATGTTGATGAATTTAGATAGAAAAAAAGAGTTTAAAAAATGGTGTTCGCGAGCAAAAGTGAAAGTAATGCAGAGGAGTTTTCAGATTACAAAGATAACCTATACAAAGTCTAATATTTAAATTTTTTCATTTACCCAAGATAATTTGGGGTACTAAACTAATGGTAAACTTAATATTTTTTACGCGTTAAGAAAAACATATATTTCAACTTAGAGCATGTGTATTATGTTTTGTTTTAGTTCCTTGTATTTATTAATGAAATAAAAAATATATGTTGATTTGTTGCTTTATTTTTTGTTTTTTTAAATTGGTAAGGGAAGCGGCTCTGATGTATTTTAAAAAAAATATTTTTTTTTGTGAATATATTTGAATAGCAGTGATTAATATATTGAAATGTATATTGATACAGTGAAATAGACGCAAGTAAAAGCCTGGCTAGTACCTTTAGAACTGAAATTTCATGCCTTCGTTTATAATATTCGTGAGCAGCTTGCGAAGAAATTATGTTGTTTTTTCGATTTCATGACTCTATTATCACTTTCCATTTTCTGGAAATAGTAAATTTTTAACAGTTAATTTTATAACAATGAAGAATTTTTATATATATTTTGATTTATCAACTGTGTAGTTGTTTATATTTAACTGATCTTTTATTTTTTAGATCTGTGATTTTCTTCAGCATATGAAAATGATACACTATATATGGATGGATTAATAAATTGTCATAATTAGATTTTAATTGTATATAGTTTTTAAAGAAAATGTATTTTGTATGTTGTAAATAAATTATTTTTTTAATTAAAAAATATTCCTCATTAATGAAATTTTTGAGTATTTCATTAAGATAAGATGATTTACAATGATTTCTATCTTTTATCCATTATTAATATTTTGGTTTTCAAATGTTTTATTTAAGGGAATTATTTTTAGGCGTGTAACGAATAGTGATTTGGTGGAATACAGGCAAGGGTGGCACCAGTAGGTGGTCAGAGGGGCCATTGCCCCCTATCGGGAAGGACTTAAATGCCGTCGGGAAAACGCTACCGTCTTGAAAAGAAATATAATTACTTAAAAAAATCTAGCTTTTTTATTTAATTTTTTTTTAAATGAGAATAAATTAAAAACTTAAAGAAGAAAATGTGTTCTTTTTACTTGCACTTTACCACCAACTTCCCGTTCTCTTTTCCTCAGAAATTCTGAAGGACAATTCTTTTGTTTGTTTCCATATGGAAAGTTATTCAACACAGGGGGAGAGAGGAAGACTGTCCTAGCTCCTACCCCATCGTACTCATGTTACCACACTTTTTGAGACTGACTATAATAATGCATGTACACTTTCTCCGCATTCAATAAAGAAAAGTATTTTGTTAAATGCCACACGGTTTATTGAAAAGAATTTGATTTTTAAATTATTTGGAAGTAGTGAAGAACTAAGTTTGTTCTGACAATCTTTTTTTTTTTAATTTGCTTTTAAATAGTGTATATATTTATATATGCTAATGAATTCAATTATAATTGCTCATATATGAGTTAAAATATTAAAATAGACTTATAATAACTACCAAGTTGTCTTGTGAACTATAATAAAGAGGACCTCAGTCATTCTGTAGTTACAATGCACGTGCTATTCCACCAGAAATAGTTTTTCTAATCATGAAAAGACATAATTTTTTTTTTATATAATACAAAAATTAGGATTAACAAAATGGACATACAAATCAGGATTGTAATCTTCTTGTCAAGAAAATTTTTTAAAAAACCCTGACAAAAATAAGAATGTATTCTCTTACGCAGAATTTTATTTATTTATTTTTTGTATTATTATAGACACCACTTTCTCTAAAATTGTGAGATGGAGGAATGGCAAAATTCCTTGATCGACTTATAGCGCTTTTACATTGTAACGAAATTTATAATACTGCATATTAAATTTTCCATTGTCTTTTACTACTTAAATAATAAATAATCTAGAGCCGATATGACTTATGTGATAAGTGATTTCACTTGCTATTGATGAGACTTGGGCTCGAATTCTCATGTTAATTCATATACTGCTCTCGGTTTGTACTGACATAAAATACCTCCATTGGTTGAGGGATCTTTTGTGAGAATAATCTTGCCCTCGACTTAACCATGGAGTATTTTCATTTTTTTTTTTTTTTTTTTTTTTTTTTTTTTTTACAAATGTGAGCTTGTTTCAATTCTGATTTCCTCCATGTATGTGAATTTGTCCTAAAACTTTACCAAGAAGTTCCCTTGTACTCTAAGTTCGGTTCAAAATAGCAAAACTACTGGTTTTAGTGTTAAAATCAGAAATCATCTGTATGACCAGTACTAAAATGAAGTAAATACCTTAAGTCTTGCAATAAGTTAATCTTATTCATTTTTTTTTTTTTTTTGTTATTATTTATTTACTTATTTCGGTAAAATGTAAATTCTATCTATTTATTTAGCAAGAATTTTGTATGAAATGAAAAAGAAAAATATTCTCATTTAATCATTTAGAATTAAGTTATTTTTGTTTTGTAAATGCATTGCAAGGTTTATTTCCTTTCTTTTTAATTAGTAGATTGACGATTAATACAGATTAAATTTAATAAAACTTACAAAAGCGTCTTAAAAAAACACATTAAAAAATTCTCAAATAGAGATTTTAATTTTTTTTTCTTGCACATTTTTTGCAACTTATATCAAAGCTAGTTTAGTATAATTTTAATACACTTTCCCTAAGTGCAAATATTTATTCTTTAAACCAAAATTTCTTTCGTATTTTTGCAAATTAAAGTACAGTGAAAGCTTGATATTGCGAGATGTCCGATACCTTCAAAACATTAATATTTTAGGTAGCTTTCCGCAACAGCGTCAAAAATTCGTTTGAAGAAAATGCATTTTTCTATTATTATAATTAACGGAAGACGTTTTTATTTATTTATATCTGGCATTAATATTGAAAGTGAACATCAGTTCACTCCATAAAGTTATCAAAGCATATATATATATGGATAACCCCCAGCTAAATTACCTTTCGGCATCAAAACGAAAAAATATTTTGCTATTATCAGCAATATTGACATATACTTTGAATAAATGGACCCACCGGAATAACTTTTGATCTAAAGTTCGGATCTTCATGTTCTAGGACTCATTCTTAATGGTTCGAGAGGGTGACGTCAAATATACTAATTGATTAGTGCAAATGATATTTTAAGTTAGACATAAAAACGCACTTTCTCTGATTAAACATACCTTTTTACGATGGCTTCGGATATCTGACCCCCATAATATAGTATAGCTTCAATCTGGAAATAATGTTTTAACAGTTTTTTTTTCAGGAGTGCGTTTGGACCCCTTAATGTTAACTTTTGCGTATTTCACTATATCCCAATTTTTTTTTTCAAGCGAATTGAAAAAGTTTTGAAAATTCCAATCAATACAATACTAAAGATAATTTTATGCAAAATATAACTTGTAGTATTTATAAAGTTATTTTATTTAATGAAAGACAAAAAACTTTAGAAATGTAAGGTATACAATTTTTTCATCATCTGAAGGAATGCGATTTTAAATGTCAAAATACAAAATGTAAGTGAAAATCGGTCAAATAAATCCTGAGAAATAAGAAGGAAAAAAAACTCGTATTTTTCGAAATTTGGTCCCCTAACTCCTTAATTTTTTGTGTCTATTTTTGTGACTTAAAATTCATAACTATAAAAGCAAATATGTGGTAAACAATAATGATATGTGATAAACAATAATGATACGTTGTAAACAATGATTAATTAACTGTGTGAAAGGTTATTTCGTTGCAGGCGTATGCCAATATGCAGGGCGAAACAGAAATCTTAAAAGTCTGATTTCAGCTTAGCAGAGAAACGAAAACATAGGCAGACATGGCAAATTTTTAAAAAATGTAAGTTAGTTAAGATTCGTTTCTTACAAATTTAAAATTTGTAAATTGAAAACTCATTATACAAATTTTAGCTATATTGTTTGAATTTTATATTTTAAGCCGATATAGAGTCACTCTTTTTCTCAAATGAAGAAATTAACATTTTGCCGAACATAGATGTTCACTTTAAAAGCATCTTTGAAACGAAAAAGGAATCGTAAGGAGAACAGTCCTCTTTGTATTTATTTACAATATATATTAACATCAAGTCCCCTGATTAAAACAACCCTTTCTTTGTCAGTAAAATTATACAATGTAACAATTCAAAAAAATCGAATTTTACAATTTAATGGGCATAACCATTCGAAGTTCGTTCAAGACGGGGTATGATATCTTTAAATAGAATGCGTGGATGCAAAAAATGTACTTATAACTTTATATGCAAAACATTTAAATGATTCAAAAGCCAATCGATGCGTATAAAAATAACATTTTCATATCAAATGTTCTTTAAATGCTTTGTTAAATGTCCATGAAATTTCAAATTTTAATTATCGAATAATTTTTGAGTTATGAGAAGCGTAGAAATTTTTTGAAATAGAGGTGACTGCTACAACGAATTATCCATTAGGCCTATGCCATGGCCCCCTTGAAAGGTATTTTCTGAAAGTAAATTTTAAAAAATTAAGGAAGACAATGATTTTTTTAAAAAAAATCAATTTTAAAAATATATTAATAAAATGCGATAATTTTTTTACATAATGCTAATCATATTTATTTATTAATGTTAATCATTATTATTTTAGTTCTAATTTAACAAGGTAAAGTAAAATTTAATTTATTATTATTTATTTTAAATATGCTTTCTAAAATGAAAAGATATATAAATACTTTTATATTTGAATAAATAAAAATTATACGAGAAAAAAAAATTTAATCTAAGGGCCCCAAAAATTTGAATGGTCTAGGTCCCCGTGTTCGAATCCGGCACTGGCTACAACTATTTTTCTTCATTACAGAAGTAATTTTTAAGCTTACAATCTGTGGTAAGTTTCACCATACAGTACAAAATACATTGCTAGCAGAAAAAAAAATACGATTTAAATTAAAATGAATCTGCACATTATGGTATCAATATTAGTGATTTTAGACTCTTAGAAACACACTTGAAAGAAGCATGAGAAAAAAATGCAAATTATTAAATTCGTTTTAATTTAAATATTTTGAATTAATTTGTTTGAGCCCCCCTGTCGGACAAAGTCTGGCGCCATCCTTGAACTCCACTCCCCACATTGGTGACATTCGAACGTGATGTGAACACGCCTGTCTTGACAGTAACGCCCACTTCGGTCTGAACACACCTACTTCGATTGATGGTCCACATTGAACAGTTGACTTGCAACTTATGACTGCGACATTATCCTCCTTGCACCGTTGCTACTCAGTCTCGTCTCGGTCACACATAACGTCAGCCGACATACACTCGACTGCTAAAAGCAACATGGGAGTAACCACGACTGTGAACTTAATACAGCTCTCACGATCAGCAAAAGTACGGTGATCTTAATACAGCTCTCCCGGCTTCTGTAGCGTATCTACCATTACAAAATTACAACTACAATTCACTAGTATATAAGACATGTTAACTCGATTCTAGCAAATGCACCGATGAGCCGACGTGTATGAAATTCGCTGGAGCGCATTACACCTACAAATGCACTGAACGAGCCACCATTATGCGTGACCATCACCAGAGCCGGATTATACCTTTCGTAGGCCCTAGGCATAGCCGTTTTTGGGCCCTCCCCTCCTTCCCCCACTCCTCCCCGCTTTTCAAAATATATGCTAAAATTTTCTTGTATATTTTTTTTTTTACATTTTTATTAATATGGATTTTAATTTACAAATTTGTTTATCGAACTTTATCTGCAATACCGACATACTGCCGATATTGCAGTTGATATCGATAATACCATTATGATTAGTTCGATCGATAACTATTTGCAAAAGTGATATTGAAAAGGAAGATGCTAAACATGAGGCAAGAAAATTGATTGTTCAATTAAGTAATTTTGAAACTGCGTTGATGACCGTAGTTTGGTAGCATGCTTTAAAACAAGTTAATATGATCACTTTAGCTCTCCAGGAACCAGGGATAGAATTGTGCACAATAGTCAAATTGTACGATAGTTTATTGCAACAGAAAGAAGAACAAGAAGTAATTTCAAACTCGAATCCAAGACAAATGTTTTTGTCAGGAACGTATTCCCAGAAAGCATGTAACCTTACGACAACCTTGAGTTTTAACTTTACTTTCATTGTTACGAAAAGGTTTGCGGTAAAAACCTTTTTTCAATGACGTAAAAATATTGCAATTTCCAACCTTTCCTCCTTAAAGGAAAACTAAATGATTTTTAAATCTTTTTTTAAAAATATTGTTATTTAGGTTAAAAAACAAGCAAATTGTAAACCTTATTTTTTGCATTTTTGTTTGCTGTCATGATTAGATTAGCAGAAATATTAAGCGAAAACCTTTTTCAAAGGAAACGAAATAAAGCAAATATTAACCTTTTCAGCGAAAATATTAATAAATAATAAGAAAATATTTTGCAAAGGGCCTCATTTAAAGGAAAGCAAATAAACGAGCATGAGACCATGATTTTGGATAGTTTTTTTAAAGTCTGCGAAAGTACAATACGAAAACTTTCTTTGTAAGGTTTCTCGACACAAGTATAAGTAATAGTTCTTTTTTAGAAACTTTTCATTCGAACAATCTCATTAAAATAATAAATAAAATTTGAATCTGGCTTTAGGGGTCCTATGCGTTGCGGATCCTTTATAATGTGGGGCCTTCTCTCGTTCATTTTACCTTATTGCAGACCTAATTATGGTATAGCAATAAAATATTCGCGCGAAGAGAATTTTATTTAAAATATTTATGTGCAGAAAAAATTCGCCCAACAGTCTATTGTAAGCTAGAGGGTCATCGATATTAAGACTCCACGATTTATGACTAACGAGGAGTGGTGGTGAAAATAAAATCAGCATTGTGCACCTACCGCCTTTATTTCCCTGACAAACTGGTACCCGCTCTACAGCAGGGTGGATTCAAAACCTAGACCCACAGTTTTTTTCATCATATCTTTGGAGTGAATTTAAGAACATTTTGTTCACAGAACTCGATGTATAGTGTACAAAATAAAAGCCAGACCACCCTGAATAGATTTTGATCTAATGATTGAATTTTCCCGTTTTATAAATCAATCTTAATATACCAAACAATCGTAATAAAGGAAATTTTTATACACTAATTAGGGGGCAAATAGTGGGCCAAAATAGATTTTGTTAATTAACGGGAAGGAAATTTTTTAAGCTATATATTCGTAGAAGCAACGTGTGAGTCGTGGTGTGGTTGTTAGCGCCATGCGTAAAGAAAGTTGTAGACTCGGTGGTCAGGGGTTCGGTCCTGGTCACGGATTAATTTTTAATTTTTTTTTCTATTTACTTTATTTTTCTTTTTAAAATTTATTTTTCGAAATTTCAACGTGAATAAAGTGTTATATATATAAAAGTAATTATTTTTCTTTGGGAAAGTGGGAATAATAGCTGAAAAACGGATAAATTTCAACTCCGGAGTTACGCACACGACTCACTACGTAACTCCCTTTAATATTAACTTATAATTTTCAAACTCTGCCAGAAATTAGAGTTTTATATAACAAACAATCGTAATAAAGGAAATTTTTATACACTAATTAGGGGGCACATAGTGGGCCAAAAAAATTTTGTTAATTTACGGGAAGGAAGTTCTTTAAGCTATATATTCGTGGGAGCAACGTGTGAGTCGTGGTGTAGTTGTCAGCGCCATGGGTGAAGAAGTTTGTTGAATCGGTGATCAGGGGTTCGGTCCTGGTCACGGATTAATTTTTAATTTTTTTTTCTATTAACTTTATTTTACTTTTTAAAATTTATTTTTCGAAATTTCAACGAGAATAAAGTGTTATATATATAAAAGTAATTATTTTTCTTTGGGAAAGAGAGAATAATAGCTGAAAAACGGGTAAACTTCGACTCCGGAGCTACGCACACTACTCGCTCCGTAAATTCCTTTAATATTAACTTATAATTTTCAAACTCTGCCAGAAATTAGAGTTTTATATACCAAACAATCGTAATAAAGGAAATTTTTATACACTAATTAGGGGGCACATAGTGGGCCAAAATAGATTTTGTTAATTAACGGGAAGAAAGTTCTTTAAGCTATATATTCGTGGAAGCAATGTGTGAGTCGTGGTGTTGTTGTTAGCGCCATGGGTAAAGAAGTTTGTTGAATCGGTGATCAGGGGTTCGGTCCTGGTCACGGATTAATTTTTATTATTTTTTTCTATTTACTTTATTTTACTTTTTAAAATTTATTTTTCGAAATTTCAACGAGAATAAAGTGTTATATATATAAAAGTAATTATTTTTCTTTGGGAAAGAGGGAATAATAGCTGAAAAACGGATAAACTTCGACTCCGGAGCTACGCACACTACTCGCTCCGTAACTTCCTTTAATATTAACTTATAATTTTCAAACTCTGCCAGAAATTAGAGTTTTATATAACAAATAATCGTAATAAAAGAAATTTTTATACACTAATTAGGGGGCACATAGTGGGCCAAAATAGATTTTGTTAATTAAAAGGAAAAAAGTTCTTTAAGCTATATATTCGTGGAAGCAATGTGTGAGTCGTGGTGTTGTTGTTAGCGCCATGGGTAAAGAAGTTTGTTGAATCGGTGATCAGGGGTTCGGTCCTGGTCACGGATTAATTTTTAATTTTTTTTTCTATTTACTTTATTTTACTTTTTAAAATTTATTTTTCGAAATTTCAACGAGAATAAAGTGTTATATATATAAAAGTAATTATTTTTCTTAGGGAAAGAGAGAATAATAGCTGAAAAACGGGTAAACTTCGACTCCGGAGCTACGCACACTACTCGCTCCGTAAATTCCTTTAATATTAACTTATAATTTTCAAACTCTGCCAGAAATTAGAGTTTTATATACCAAACAATCGTAATAAAGGAAATTTTTATACACTAATTAGGGGGCACATAGTGGGCCAAAATAGATTTTGTTAATTAACGGGAAGGAAGTTCTTTAAGCTATATATTCGTGGAAGCAATGTGTGAGTCGTGGTGTTGTTGTTAGCGCCATGGGTAAAGAAGTTTGTTGAATCGGTGATCAGGGGTTCGGTCCTGGTCATGGATTAATTTTTAATTTTTTTTTCTATTTACTTTATTTTACTTTTTAAAATTTATTTTTCGAAATTTCAACGAGAATAAAGTGTTATATATATAAAAGTAATTATTTTTCTTTGGGAAAGAGGGAATAATAGCTGAAAAACGGATAAACTTCGACTCCGGAGCTACGCTCACTACTCGCTCCGTAACTTCCTTTAATATTAACTTATAATTTTCAAACTCTGCCAGAAATTAGAGTTTTATATACCAAACAATCGTAATAAAGGAAATTTTTATACACTAATTAGGGGGCACATAGTGGGCCAAAATAGATTTTGTTAATTAACGGGAAGGAAGTTCTTTAAGCTATATATTCGTGGAAGCAATGTGTGAGTCGTGGTGTTGTTGTTAGCGCCATGGGTAAAGAAGTTTGTTGAATCGGTGATCAGGGGTTCGGTCCTGGTCACGGATTAATTTTTAATTTTTTTTTCTATTTACTTTATTTTTCTTTTTAAAATTTATTTTTCGAAATTTCAACGTGAATAAAGTGTTATATATATAGAAGTAATTATTTTTCTTTGAGAAAGTGGGAATAATAGCTGAAAAACGGATAAATTTCAACTCCGGAGTTACGCACACGACTCACTACGTAACTCCCTTTAATATTAACTTATAATTTTCAAACTCTGCCAGAAATTAGAGTTTTATATAACAAACAATCGTAATAAAGGAAATTTTTATACACTAATTAGGGGGCACATAGTGGGCCAAAATAGATTTTGTTAATTAACGGGAAGGAAGTTCTTTAAGCTATATATTCGTGGAAGCAATGTGTGAGTCGTGGTGTTGTTGTTAGCGCCATGGGTAAAGAAGTTTGTTGAATCGGTGATCAGGGGTTCGGTCCTGGTCACGGATTAATTTTTAATTTTTTTTTCTATTTACTTTATTTTTCTTTTTAAAATTTATTTTTCGAAATTTCAACGTGAATAAAGTGTTATATATATAGAAGTAATTATTTTTCTTTGAGAAAGTGGGAATAATAGCTGAAAAACGGATAAATTTCAACTCCGGAGTTACGCACACGACTCACTACGTAACTCCCTTTAATATTAACTTATAATTTTCAAACTCTGCCAGAAATTAGAGTTTTATATAACAAACAATCGTAATAAAGGAAATTTTTATACACTAATTAGGGGGCACATAGTGGGCCAAAAAAATTTTGTTAATTTACGGGAAGGAAGTTCTTTAAGCTATATATTCGTGGGAGCAACGTGTGAGTCGTGGTGTAGTTGTCAGCGCCATGGGTAAAGAAGTTTGTTGAATTGGTGATCAGGGGTTCGGTCCTGGTCACGGATTAATTTTTAATTTTTTTTTCTATTTACTTTATTTTACTTTTTAAAATTTATTTTTCGAAATTTCAACGTGAATAAATTGTTATATATATAAAAATAATTATTTTTCTTAGGGAAAGAGGGAATTATAGCTGAAAAACGGATAAATTTCGACTCCGGAGTTACGCACACGACTCACTACGTAACTCCCTTTAATATTAACTTATAATTTTCAAACTCTGCCAGAAATTAGAGTTTTATATACCAAACAATCGTAATAAAGGAAATTTGTATACACTAATTAGGGGACACATAGTGGGCCAAAATAGATTTTGTAATTAACGGGAAGGAAGTTCCTTAAGCTATATATTCGTGGAAGCAATGTGTGAGTCGTGGTGTTGTTGTTAGCGCCATGGGTAAAGAAGTTTGTTGAATCGGTGATCATGGGTTCGGTCCTGGTCACGGATTAATTTTTAATTTTTTTTTCTATTAGCTTTATTTTACTTTTTAAAATTTATTTTTCGAAATTTCAACGAGAATAAAGTGTTATATATATAAAAGTAATTATTTTTCTTTGGGAAAGAGGGAATAATAGCTGAAAAACGGATAAACTTCGACTCCGGAGCTACGCTCACTACTCGCTCCGTAACTTCCTTTAATATTAACTTATAATTTTCAAACTCTGCCAGAAATTAGAGTTTTATATACCAAACAATCGTAATAAAGGAAATTTTTATACACTAATTAGGGGGCACATAGTGGGCCAAAATAGATTTTGTTAATTAACGGGAAGGAAGTTCTTTAAGCTATATATTCGTGGAAGCAATGTGTGAGTCGTGGTGTTGTTGTTAGCGCCATGGGTAAAGAAGTTTGTTGAATCGGTGATCAGGGTTCGGTCCTGGTCACGGATTAATTTTTAATTTTTTTTTCTATTTACTTTATTTTACTTTTTAAAATTTATTTTTCGAAATTTCAACGAGAATAAAGTGTTATATATATAAAAGTAATTATTTTTCTTTGGGAAAGAGGGAATAATAGCTGAAAAACGGATAAACTTCGACTCCGGAGCTACGCACACTACTCGCTCCGTAACTTCCTTTAATATTAACTTATAATTTTCAAACCCTGCCAGAAATTAGAGTTTTATATACCAAACAATCATAATAAAGGAAATTTTTATACACTAATTAGGGGGCACATAGTGGGCCAAAATAGATTTTGTTAATTAACGGGAAGGAAGTTCTTTAAGCTATATATTCGTGGAACCAATGTGTGAGTCGTGGTGTTGTTGTTAGCGCCATGGGTAAAGAAGTTTGTTGAATTGGTGATCAGGGGTTCGGTCCTGGTCACGGATTAATTTTTATTATTTTTTTCTATTTACTTTATTTTACTTTTTAAAATTTATTTTTCGAAATTTCAACGAGAATAAAGTGTTATATATATAAAAGTAATTATTTTTCTTTGGGAAAGAGGGAATAATAGCTGAAAAACGGATAAACTTCGACTCCGGAGCTACGCACACTACTCGCTCTGTAACTTCCTTTAATATTAACTTATAATTTTCAAACTCTGCCAGAAATTAGAGTTTTATATACCAAACAATCGTAATAAAGGAAATTTTTATACACTAATTAGGGGGCACATAGTGGGCCAAAAAAATTTTGTTAATTTACGGGAAGGAAGTTCTTTAAGCTATATATTCGTGGGAGCAACGTGTGAGTCGTGGTGTAGTTGTCAGCGCCATGGGTAAAGAAGTTTGTTGAATTGGTGATCAGGGGTTCGGTCCTGGTCACGGATTAATTTTTAATTTTTTTTTCTATTTACTTTATTTTACTTTTTAAAATTTATTTTTCGAAATTTCAACGTGAATAAATTGTTATATATATAAAAATAATTATTTTTCTTAGGGAAAGAGGGAATTATAGCTGAAAAACGGATAAATTTCGACTCCGGAGTTACGCACACGACTCACTACGTAACTCCCTTTAATATTAACTTATAATTTTCAAACTCTGCCAGAAATTAGAGTTTTATATACCAAACAATCGTAATAAAGGAAATTTGTATACACTAATTAGGGGACACATAGTGGGCCAAAATAGATTTTGTAATTAACGGGAAGGAAGTTCCTTAAGCTATATATTCGTGGAAGCAATGTGTGAGTCGTGGTGTTGTTGTTAGCGCCATGGGTAAAGAAGTTTGTTGAATCGGTGATCATGGGTTCGGTCCTGGTCACGGATTAATTTTTAATTTTTTTTTCTATTAGCTTTATTTTACTTTTTAAAATTTATTTTTCGAAATTTCAACGAGAATAAAGTGTTATATATATAAAAGTAATTATTTTTCTTTGGGAAAGAGGGAATAATAGCTGAAAAACGGATAAACTTCGACTCCGGAGCTACGCTCACTACTCGCTCCGTAACTTCCTTTAATATTAACTTATAATTTTCAAACTCTGCCAGAAATTAGAGTTTTATATACCAAACAATCGTAATAAAGGAAATTTTTATACACTAATTAGGGGGCACATAGTGGGCCAAAATAGATTTTGTTAATTAACGGGAAGGAAGTTCTTTAAGCTATATATTCGTGGAAGCAATGTGTGAGTCGTGGTGTTGTTGTTAGCGCCATGGGTAAAGAAGTTTGTTGAATCGGTGATCAGGGTTCGGTCCTGGTCACGGATTAATTTTTAATTTTTTTTTCTATTTACTTTATTTTACTTTTTAAAATTTATTTTTCGAAATTTCAACGAGAATAAAGTGTTATATATATAAAAGTAATTATTTTTCTTTGGGAAAGAGGGAATAATAGCTGAAAAACGGATAAACTTCGACTCCGGAGCTACGCACACTACTCGCTCCGTAACTTCCTTTAATATTAACTTATAATTTTCAAACCCTGCCAGAAATTAGAGTTTTATATACCAAACAATCATAATAAAGGAAATTTTTATACACTAATTAGGGGGCACATAGTGGGCCAAAATAGATTTTGTTAATTAACGGGAAGGAAGTTCTTTAAGCTATATATTCGTGGAACCAATGTGTGAGTCGTGGTGTTGTTGTTAGCGCCATGGGTAAAGAAGTTTGTTGAATTGGTGATCAGGGGTTCGGTCCTGGTCACGGATTAATTTTTATTATTTTTTTCTATTTACTTTATTTTACTTTTTAAAATTTATTTTTCGAAATTTCAACGAGAATAAAGTGTTATATATATAAAAGTAATTATTTTTCTTTGGGAAAGAGGGAATAATAGCTGAAAAACGGATAAACTTCGACTCCGGAGCTACGCACACTACTCGCTCTGTAACTTCCTTTAATATTAACTTATAATTTTCAAACTCTGCCAGAAATTAGAGTTTTATATACCAAGCAATCATAATAAAGGAAATTTTTATACACTAATTAGGGGACACATAGTGGGCCAAAATAGATTTTGTTAATTAACGGGAAGGAAGTTCTTTAAGCTATATATTCGTGGAACCAATGTGTGAGTCGTGGTGTTGTTGTTAGCGCCATGGGTAAAGAAGTTTGTTGAATCGGTGATCAGGGGTTCGGTCCTGGTCACGGATTAATTTTTATTATTTTTTTCTATTTACTTTATTTTACTTTTTAAAATTTATTTTTCGAAATTTCAACGAGAATAAAGTGTTATATATATAAAAGTAATTATTTTTCTTTGGGAAAGAGGGAATAATAGCTGAAAAACGGATAAACTTCGACTCCGGAGCTACGCACACTACTCGCTCCGTAACTTCCTTTAATATTAACTTATAATTTTCAAACTCTGCCAGAAATTAGAGTTTTATATACCAAACAATCGTAATAAAGGAAATTTTTATACACTAATTAGGGGGCACATAGTGGGCCAAAATAGATTTTGTTAATTAACGGGAAGGAAGTTCTTTAAGCTATATATTCGTGGAAGCAATGTGTGAGTCGTGGTGTTGTTGTTAGCGCCATGGGTAAAGAAGTTTGTTGAATCGGTGATCAGGGGTTCGGTCCTGGTCACGGATTAATTTTTAATTTTTTTTTCTATTTACTTTATTTTACTTTTTAAAATTTATTTTTCGAAATTTCAACGAGAATAAAGTGTTATATATATAAAAGTAATTATTTTTCTTTGGGAAAGAGGGAATAATAGCTGAAAAACGGATAAACTTCGACTCCGGAGCTACGCTCACTACTCGCTCCGTAACTTCCTTTAATATTAACTTATAATTTTCAAACTCTGCCAGAAATTAGAGTTTTATATACCAAACAATCGTAATAAAGGAAATTTTTATACACTAATTAGGGGGCACATAGTGGGCCAAAATAGATTTTGTTAATTAACGGGAAGGAAGTTCTTTAAGCTATATATTCGTGGAAGCAATGTGTGAGTCGTGGTGTTGTTGTTAGCGCCATGGGTAAAGAAGTTTGTTGAATCGGTGATCAGGGGTTCGGTCCTGGTCACGGATTAATTTTTAATTTTTTTTTCTATTAGCTTTATTTTACTTTTTAAAATTTATTTTTCGAAATTTCAACGAGAATAAAGTGTTATATATATAAAAGTAATTATTTTTCTTTGGGAAAGAGGGAATAATAGCTGAAAAACGGATAAACTTCGACTCCGGAGCTACGCACACTACTCGCTCCGTAACTTCCTTTAATATTAACTTATAATTTTCAAACTCTGCCAGAAATTAGAGTTTTATATACCAAACAATCGTAATAAAGGAAATTTTTATACACTAATTAGGGGGCACATAGTGGGCCAAAATAGATTTTGTTAATTAACGGGAAGGAAGTTCTTTAAGCTATATATTCGTGGAAGTAATGTGTGAGTCGTGGTGTTGTTGTTAGCGCCATGGTTAAAGAAGTTTGTTGAATCGGTGATCAGGGGTTCAATCCTGGTCACGGATTAATTTTTAATTTTTTTTCCTATTTACTTTATTTTACTTTTTAAAATTTATTTTTCGAAATTTCAACGAGAATAAAGTGTTATATATATAAAAGTAATTATTTTTCTTTGGGAAAGAGGGAATAATAGCTGAAAAACGGATAAACTTCGACTCCGAAGCTACGCACACTACTCGCTCCGTAACTTCCTATAATATTAATTTATAATTTTCAAACTCTGCCAGAAATTAGAGTTTTATATACCAAACAATCGTAATAAAGGAAATTTTTATACACTAATTAGGGGGCACATAGTGGGCCAAAATAGATTTTGTTAATTAACGGGAAGGAAGTTCTTTAAGCTATATATTCGTGGAAGCAATGTGTGAGTCGTGGTGTTGTTGTTAGCGCCATGGGTAAAGAAGTTTGTTGAATCGGTGATCAGGGTTCGGTCCTGGTCGCTGATTACTTTTTAATTTTTTTTTCTATTTACTTTATTTTACTTTTTAAAATTTATTTTTCGAAATTTCAACGAGAATAAAGTGTTATATATATAAAAGTAATTATTTTTCTTTGGGAAAGAGGGAATAATAGCTGAAAAACGGATAAACTTCGACTCCGGAGCTACGCACACTACTCGCTCCGTAACTTCCTTTAATATTAACTTATAATTTTCAAACTCTGCCAGAAATTAGAGTTTTATATACCAAACAATCGTAATAAAGGAAATTTTTATACACTAATTAGGGGGCACATAGTGGGCCAAAATAGATTTTGTTAATTAACGGGAAGGAAGTTCTTTAAGCTATATATTCGTGGAAGCAATGTGTGAGTCGTGGTGTTGTTGTTAGCGCCATGGGAAAAGAAGTTTGTTGAATCGGTGGTCAGGGGTTCGGTCCTGGTCGCGGATTACTTTTTAATTTTTTTTTCTATTTACTTTATTTTACTTTTTAAAATTTATTTTTCGAAATTTCAACGAGAATAAAGTGTTATATATATAAAAGTAATTATTTTTCTTTGGGAAAGAGGGAATAATAGCTGAAAAACGGATAAACTTCTACTCCGGAGCTACGCTCACTACTCGCTCCGTAACTTCCTTTAATATTAACTTATAATTTTCAAACTCTGCCAGAAATTAGAGTTTTATATACCAAACAATCGTAATAAAGGAAATTTTTATACACTAATTAGGGGGCACATAGTGGGCCAAAATAGATTTTGTTAATTAACGGGAAGGAAATTCTTTAAGCTATATATTCGTGGAAGCAATGTGTGAGTCGTGGTGTTGTTGTTAGCGCCATGGGTAAAGAAGTTTGTTGAATCGGTGATCAGGGGTTCGGTCCTGGTCACGGATTAATTTTTAATTTTTTTTTCTATTTACTTTATTTTACTTTTTAAAATTTATTTTTCGAAATTTCAACGAGAATAAAGTGTTATATATATAAAAGTAATTATTTTTCTTTGGGAAAGAGGGAATAATAGCTGAAAAACGGATAAACTTCGACTCCGGAGCTACGCACACTACTCGCTCCGTAACTTCCTTTAATATTAACTTATAATTTTCAAACTCTGCCAGAAATTAGAGTTTTATATACCAAACAATCGTAATAAAGGAAATTTTTATACACTAATTAGGGGGCACATAGTGGGCCAAAATAGATTTTGTTAATTAACGGGAAGGAAGTTCTTTAAGCTATATATTCGTGGAAGTAATGTGTGAGTCGTGGTGTTGTTGTTAGCGCCATGGGTAAAGAAGTTTGTTGAATCGGTGATCAGGGGTTCGATCCTGGTCACGGATTAATTTTTAATTTTTTTTTCTATTTACTTTATTTTACTTTTTAAAATTTATTTTTCGAAATTTCAACGAGAATAAAGTGTTATATATATAAAAGTAATTATTTTTCTTTGGGAAAGAGGGAATAATAGCTGAAAAACGGATAAACTTCGACTACGGAGCTACGCACACTACTCGCTCCGTAACTTCCTTTAATATTAACTTATAATTTTCAAACTCTGCCAGAAATTAGAGTTTTATATACCAAACAATCGTAATAAAGGAAATTTTTATACACTAATTAGGGGGCACATAGTGGGCCAAAATAGATTTTGTTAATTAACGGGAAGGAAGTTCTTTAAGCTATATATTCGTGGAAGCAATGTGTGAGTCGTGGTGTTGTTGTTAGCGCCATGGGTAAAGAAGTTTGTTGAATCGGTGATGAGGGGTTCGGTCCTGGTCACGGATTAATTTTAAATTTTTTTTTCTATTTACTTTATTTTACTTTTTAAAATTTATTTTTCGAAATTTCAACGAGAATAAAGTGTTATATATATAAAAGTAATTATTTTTCTTTGGGAAAGGGGGAATAATAGCTGAAAAACGGATAAACTTCGACTCCGGAGCTACGCACACTACTCGCTCCGTAACTTCCTTTAATATTAACTTATAATTTTCAAACTCTGCCAGAAATTAGAGTTTTATATACCAAACAATCGTAATAAAGGAGATTTTTATACACTAATTAGGGGGCACATAGAGGGCCAAAATAGATTTTGTTAATTAACGGGAAGGAAGTTCTTTAAGCTATATATTCGTGGAAGCAATGTGTGAGTCGTGGTGTTGTTGTTAGCGCCATGGGAAAAGAAGTTTGTTGAATCGGTGGTCAGGGGTTCGGTCCTGGTCGCGGATTAATTTTTAATTTTTTTTTCTATTTACTTTATTTTACTTTTTAAAATTTATTTTTCGAAATTTCAACGAGAATAAAGTGTTATATATATAAAAGTAATTATTTTTCTTTGGGAAAGAGGGAATAATAGCTGAAAAACGGATAAACTTCGACTCCGGAGCTACGCTCACTACTCGCTCCGTAACTTCCTTTAATATTAACTTATAATTTTCAAACTCTGCCAGAAATTAGAGTTTTATATACCAAACACTCGTAATAAAGGAAATTTTTATACACTAATTAGGGGGCACATAGTGGGCCAAAATAGATTTTGTTAATTAACGGGAAGGAAATTCTTTAAGCTATATATTCGTGGAAAATGTGTGAGTCGTGGTGTTGTTGTTAGCGCCATGGGTAAAGAAGTTTGTTGAATCGGTGATCAGGGGTTCGGTCCTGGGCACGGATTAATTTTTATTATTTTTTTCTATTTACTTTATTTTACTTTTTAAAATTTATTTTTCGAAATTTCAACGAGAATAAAGTGTTATATATATAAAAGTAATTATTTTTCTTTGGGAAAGAGGGAATAATAGCTGAAAAACGGATAAACTTCGACTCCGGAGCTACGCACACTACTCGCTCTGTAACTTCCTTTAATATTAACTTATAATTTTCAAACTCTGCCAGAAATTAGAGTTTTATATACCAAGCAATCATAATAAAGGAAATTTTTATACACTAATTAGGGGACACATAGTGGGCCAAAATATATTTTGTTAATTAACGGGAAGGAAGTTCTTTAAGCTATATATTCGTGGAACCAATGTGTGAGTCGTGGTGTTGTTGTTAGCGCCATGGGTAAAGAAGTTTGTTGAATCGGTGATCAGGGGTTCGGTCCTGGTCACGGATTAATTTTTATTATTTTTTTCTATTTACTTTATTTTACTTTTTAAAATTTATTTTTCGAAATTTCAACGAGAATAAAGTGTTATATATATAAAAGTAATTATTTTTCTTTGGGAAAGAGGGAATAATAGCTGAAAAACGGATAAACTTCGACTCCGGAGCTACGCACACTACTCGCTCCGTAACTTCCTTTAATATTAACTTATAATTTTCAAACTCTGCCAGAAATTAGAGTTTTATATACCAAACAATCGTAATAAAGGAAATTTTTATACACTAATTAGGGGGCACATAGTGGGCCAAAATAGATTTTGTTAATTAACGGGAAGGAAGTTCTTTAAGCTATATATTCGTGGAAGCAATGTGTGAGTCGTGGTGTTGTTGTTAGCGACATGGGTAAAGAAGTTTGTTGAATCGGTGATCAGGGGTTCGGTCCTGGTCACGGATTAATTTTAATTTTTTTTTCTATTTACTTTATTTTACTTTTTAAAATTTATTTTTCGAAATTTCAACGAGAATAAAGTGTTATATATATAAAAGTAATTATTTTTATTTGGGAAAGAGGGAATAATAGCTGAAAAACGGATAAACTTCGACTCCGGAGCTACGCTCACTACTCGCTCCGTAACTTCCTTTAATATTAACTTATAATTTTCAAACTCTGCCAGAAATTAGAGTTTTATATACCAAACAATCGTAATAAAGGAAATTTTTATACACTAATTAGGGGGCACATAGTGGGCCAAAATAGATTTTGTTAATTAACGGGAAGGAAGTTCTTTAAGCTATATATTCGTGGAAGCAATGTGTGAGTCGTGGTGTTGTTGTTAGCGCCATGGGTAAAGAAGTTTGTTGAATCGGTGATCAGGGGTTCGGTCCTGGTCACGGATTAATTTTTAATTTTTTTTTCTATTAGCTTTATTTTACTTTTTAAAATTTATTTTTCGAAATTTCAACGAGAATAAAGTGTTATATATATAAAAGTAATTATTTTTCTTTGGGAAAGAGGGAATAATAGCTGAAAAACGGATAAACTTCGACTCCGGAGCTATGCTCACTACTCGCTCCGTAACTTCCTTTAATATTAACTTATAATTTTCAAACTCTGCCAGAAATTAGAGTTTTATATACCAAACAATCGTAATAAAGGAAATTTTTATACACTAATTAGGGGGCACATAGTGGGCCAAAATAGATTTTGTTAATTAACGGGAAGGAAGTTCTTTAAGCTATATATTCGTGGAAGCAATGTGTGAGTCGTGGTGTTGTTGTTAGCGCCATGGGTAAAGAAGTTTGTTGAATCGGTGATCAGGGGTTCGGTCCTGGTCACGGATTAATTTTTAATTTTTTTTTCTATTTACTTTATTTTACTTTTTAAAATTTATTTTTCGAAATTTCAACGAGAATAAAGTGTTATATATATAAAAGTAATTATTTTTCTTTGGGAAAGAGGGAATAATAGCTGAAAAACGGATAAACTTCGACTCCGGAGCTACGCTCACTACTCGCTCCGTAACTTCCTTTAATATTAACTTATAATTTTCAAACTCTGCCAGAAATTAGAGTTTTATATACCAAACAATCGTAATAAAGGAAATTTTTATACACTAATTAGGGGGCACATAGTGGGCCAAAATAGATTTTGTTAATTAACGGGAAGGAAGTTCTTTAAGCTATATATTCGTGGAAGCAATGTGTGAGTCGTGGTGTTGTTGTTAGCGCCATGGGTAAAGAAGTTTGTTGAATCGGTGATCAGGGGTTCGGTCCTGGTCACGGATTAATTTTTAATTTTTTTTTCTATTAGCTTTATTTTACTTTTTAAAATTTATTTTTCGAAATTTCAACGAGAATAAAGTGTTATATATATAAAAGTAATTATTTTTCTTTGGGAAAGAGGGAATAATAGCTGAAAAACGGATAAACTTCGACTCCGGAGCTACGCACACTACTCGCTCCGTAACTTCCTTTAATATTAACTTATAATTTTCAAACTCTGCCAGAAATTAGAGTTTTATATACCAAACAATCGTAATAAAGGAAATTTTTATACACTAATTAGGGGGCACATAGTGGGCCAAAATAGATTTTGTTAATTAACGGGAAGGAAGTTCTTTAAGCTATATATTCGTGGAAGTAATGTGTGAGTCGTGGTGTTGTTGTTAGCGCCATGGTTAAAGAAGTTTGTTGAATCGGTGATCAGGGGTTCAATCCTGGTCACGGATTAATTTTTAATTTTTTTTCCTATTTACTTTATTTTACTTTTTAAAATTTATTTTTCGAAATTTCAACGAGAATAAAGTGTTATATATATAAAAGTAATTATTTTTCTTTGGGAAAGAGGGAATAATAGCTGAAAAACGGATAAACTTCGACTCCGAAGCTACGCACACTACTCGCTCCGTAACTTCCTTTAATATTAACTTATAATTTTCAAACTCTGCCAGAAATTAGAGTTTTATATACCAAACAATCGTAATAAAGGAAATTTTTATACACTAATTAGGGGGCACATAGTGGGCCAAAATAGATTTTGTTAATTAACGGGAAGGAAGTTCTTTAAGCTATATATTCGTGGAAGCAATGTGTGAGTCGTGGTGTTGTTGTTAGCGCCATGGGTAAAGAAGTTTGTTGAATCGGTGATCAGGGTTCGGTCCTGGTCGCTGATTACTTTTTAATTTTTTTTTCTATTTACTTTATTTTACTTTTTAAAATTTATTTTTCGAAATTTCAACGAGAATAAAGTGTTATATATATAAAAGTAATTATTTTTCTTTGGGAAAGAGGGAATAATAGCTGAAAAACGGATAAACTTCGACTCCGGAGCTACGCACACTACTCGCTCCGTAACTTCCTTTAATATTAACTTATAATTTTCAAACTCTGCCAGAAATTAGAGTTTTATATACCAAACAATCGTAATAAAGGAAATTTTTATACACTAATTAGGGGGCACATAGTGGGCCAAAATAGATTTTGTTAATTAACGGGAAGGAAGTTCTTTAAGCTATATATTCGTGGAAGCAATGTGTGAGTCGTGGTGTTGTTGTTAGCGCCATGGGAAAAGAAGTTTGTTGAATCGGTGGTCAGGGGTTCGGTCCTGGTCGCGGATTACTTTTTAATTTTTTTTTCTATTTACTTTATTTTACTTTTTAAAATTTATTTTTCGAAATTTCAACGAGAATAAAGTGTTATATATATAAAAGTAATTATTTTTCTTTGGGAAAGAGGGAATAATAGCTGAAAAACGGATAAACTTCTACTCCGGAGCTACGCTCACTACTCGCTCCGTAACTTCCTTTAATATTAACTTATAATTTTCAAACTCTGCCAGAAATTAGAGTTTTATATACCAAACAATCGTAATAAAGGAAATTTTTATACACTAATTAGGGGGCACATAGTGGGCCAAAATAGATTTTGTTAATTAACGGGAAGGAAATTCTTTAAGCTATATATTCGTGGAAGCAATGTGTGAGTCGTGGTGTTGTTGTTAGCGCCATGGGTAAAGAAGTTTGTTGAATCGGTGATCAGGGGTTCGGTCCTGGTCACGGATTAATTTTTAATTTTTTTTTCTATTTACTTTATTTTACTTTTTAAAATTTATTTTTCGAAATTTCAACGAGAATAAAGTGTTATATATATAAAAGTAATTATTTTTCTTTGGGAAAGAGGGAATAATAGCTGAAAAACGGATAAACTTCGACTCCGGAGCTACGCACACTACTCGCTCCGTAACTTCCTTTAATATTAACTTATAATTTTCAAACTCTGCCAGAAATTAGAGTTTTATATACCAAACAATCGTAATAAAGGAAATTTTTATACACTAATTAGGGGGCACATAGTGGGCCAAAATAGATTTTGTTAATTAACGGGAAGGAAGTTCTTTAAGCTATATATTCGTGGAAGTAATGTGTGAGTCGTGGTGTTGTTGTTAGCGCCATGGGTAAAGAAGTTTGTTGAATCGGTGATCAGGGGTTCGATCCTGGTCACGGATTAATTTTTAATTTTTTTTTCTATTTACTTTATTTTACTTTTTAAAATTTATTTTTCGAAATTTCAACGAGAATAAAGTGTTATATATATAAAAGTAATTATTTTTCTTTGGGAAAGAGGGAATAATAGCTGAAAAACGGATAAACTTCGACTACGGAGCTACGCACACTACTCGCTCCGTAACTTCCTTTAATATTAACTTATAATTTTCAAACTCTGCCAGAAATTAGAGTTTTATATACCAAACAATCGTAATAAAGGAAATTTTTATACACTAATTAGGGGGCACATAGTGGGCCAAAATAGATTTTGTTAATTAACGGGAAGGAAGTTCTTTAAGCTATATATTCGTGGAAGCAATGTGTGAGTCGTGGTGTTGTTGTTAGCGCCATGGGTAAAGAAGTTTGTTGAATCGGTGATGAGGGGTTCGGTCCTGGTCACGGATTAATTTTAAATTTTTTTTTCTATTTACTTTATTTTACTTTTTAAAATTTATTTTTCGAAATTTCAACGAGAATAAAGTGTTATATATATAAAAGTAATTATTTTTCTTTGGGAAAGGGGGAATAATAGCTGAAAAACGGATAAACTTCGACTCCGGAGCTACGCACACTACTCGCTCCGTAACTTCCTTTAATATTAACTTATAATTTTCAAACTCTGCCAGAAATTAGAGTTTTATATACCAAACAATCGTAATAAAGGAGATTTTTATACACTAATTAGGGGGCACATAGAGGGCCAAAATAGATTTTGTTAATTAACGGGAAGGAAGTTCTTTAAGCTATATATTCGTGGAACCAATGTGTGAGTCGTGGTGTTGTTGTTAGCGCCATGGGTAAAGAAGTTTGTTGAATCGGTGATCAGGGGTTCGGTCCTGGTCACGGATTAATTTTTATTATTTTTTTCTATTTACTTTATTTTACTTTTTAAAATTTATTTTTCGAAATTTCAACGAGAATAAAGTGTTATATATATAAAAGTAATTATTTTTCTTTGGGAAAGAGGGAATAATAGCTGAAAAACGGATAAACTTCGACTCCGGAGCTACGCACACTACTCGCTCCGTAACTTCCTTTAATATTAACTTATAATTTTCAAACTCTGCCAGAAATTAGAGTTTTATATACCAAACAATCGTAATAAAGGAAATTTTTATACACTAATTAGGGGGCACATAGTGGGCCAAAATAGATTTTGTTAATTAACGGGAAGGAAGTTCTTTAAGCTATATATTCGTGGAAGCAATGTGTGAGTCGTGGTGTTGTTGTTAGCGCCATGGGTAAAGAAGTTTGTTGAATCGGTGATGAGGGGTTCGGTCCTGGTCACGGATTAATTTTAAATTTTTTTTTCTATTTACTTTATTTTACTTTTTAAAATTTATTTTTCGAAATTTCAACGAGAATAAAGTGTTATATATATAAAAGTAATTATTTTTCTTTGGGAAAGGGGGAATAATAGCTGAAAAACGGATAAACTTCGACTCCGGAGCTACGCACACTACTCGCTCCGTAACTTCCTTTAATATTAACTTATAATTTTCAAACTCTGCCAGAAATTAGAGTTTTATATACCAAACAATCGTAATAAAGGAGATTTTTATACACTAATTAGGGGGCACATAGAGGGCCAAAATAGATTTTGTTAATTAACGGGAAGGAAGTTCTTTAAGCTATATATTCGTGGAACCAATGTGTGAGTCGTGGTGTTGTTGTTAGCGCCATGGGTAAAGAAGTTTGTTGAATCGGTGATCAGGGGTTCGGTCCTGGTCACGGATTAATTTTTATTATTTTTTTCTATTTACTTTATTTTACTTTTTAAAATTTATTTTTCGAAATTTCAACGAGAATAAAGTGTTATATATATAAAAGTAATTATTTTTCTTTGGGAAAGAGGGAATAATAGCTGAAAAACGGATAAACTTCGACTCCGGAGCTACGCACACTACTCGCTCCGTAACTTCCTTTAATATTAACTTATAATTTTCAAACTCTGCCAGAAATTAGAGTTTTATATACCAAACAATCGTAATAAAGGAAATTTTTATACACTAATTAGGGGGCACATAGTGGGCCAAAATAGATTTTGTTAATTAACGGGAAGGAAGTTCTTTAAGCTATATATTCGTGGAAGCAATGTGTGAGTCGTGGTGTTGTTGTTAGCGACATGGGTAAAGAAGTTTGTTGAATCGGTGATCAGGGGTTCGGTCCTGGTCACGGATTAATTTTAATTTTTTTTTCTATTTACTTTATTTTACTTTTTAAAATTTATTTTTCGAAATTTCAACGAGAATAAAGTGTTATATATATAAAAGTAATTATTTTTATTTGGGAAAGAGGGAATAATAGCTGAAAAACGGATAAACTTCGACTCCGGAGCTACGCTCACTACTCGCTCCGTAACTTCCTTTAATATTAACTTATAATTTTCAAACTCTGCCAGAAATTAGAGTTTTATATACCAAACAATCGTAATAAAGGAAATTTTTATACACTAATTAGGGGGCACATAGTGGGCCAAAATAGATTTTGTTAATTAACGGGAAGGAAGTTCTTTAAGCTATATATTCGTGGAAGCAATGTGTGAGTCGTGGTGTTGTTGTTAGCGCCATGGGTAAAGAAGTTTGTTGAATCGGTGATCAGGGGTTCGGTCCTGGTCACGGATTAATTTTTAATTTTTTTTTCTATTTACTTTATTTTACTTTTTAAAATTTATTTTTCGAAATTTCAACGAGAATAAAGTGTTATATATATAAAAGTAATTATTTTTCTTTGGGAAAGAGGGAATAATAGCTGAAAAACGGATAAACTTCGACTCCGGAGCTACGCTCACTACTCGCTCCGTAACTTCCTTTAATATTAACTTATAATTTTCAAACTCTGCCAGAAATTAGAGTTTTATATACCAAACAATCGTAATAAAGGAAATTTTTATACACTAATTAGGGGGCACATAGTGGGCCAAAATAGATTTTGTTAATTAACGGGAAGGAAGTTCTTTAAGCTATATATTCGTGGAAGCAATGTGTGAGTCGTGGTGTTGTTGTTAGCGCCATGGGTAAAGAAGTTTGTTGAATTGGTGATCAGGGGTTCGGTCCTGGTCACGGATTAATTTTTAATTTTTTTTTCTATTTACTTTATTTTTCTTTTTAAAATTTATTTTTCGAAATTTCAACGTGAATAAAGTGTTATATATATAGAAGTAATTATTTTTCTTTGAGAAAGTGGGAATAATAGCTGAAAAACGGATAAATTTCAACTCCGGAGTTACGCACACGACTCACTACGTAACTCCCTTTAATATTAACTTATAATTTTCAAACTCTGCCAGAAATTAGAGTTTTATATAACAAACAATCGTAATAAAGGAAATTTTTATACACTAATTAGGGGGCACATAGTGGGCCAAAAAAATTTTGTTAATTTACGGGAAGGAAGTTCTTTAAGCTATATATTCGTGGGAGCAACGTGTGAGTCGTGGTGTAGTTGTCAGCGCCATGGGTAAAGAAGTTTGTTGAATTGGTGATCAGGGGTTCGGTCCTGGTCACGGATTAATTTTTAATTTTTTTTTCTATTTACTTTATTTTACTTTTTAAAATTTATTTTTCGAAATTTCAACGTGAATAAATTGTTATATATATAAAAATAATTATTTTTCTTAGGGAAAGAGGGAATTATAGCTGAAAAACGGATAAATTTCGACTCCGGAGTTACGCACACGACTCACTACGTAACTCCCTTTAATATTAACTTATAATTTTCAAACTCTGCCAGAAATTAGAGTTTTATATACCAAACAATCGTAATAAAGGAAATTTGTATACACTAATTAGGGGACACATAGTGGGCCAAAATAGATTTTGTAATTAACGGGAAGGAAGTTCCTTAAGCTATATATTCGTGGAAGCAATGTGTGAGTCGTGGTGTTGTTGTTAGCGCCATGGGTAAAGAAGTTTGTTGAATCGGTGATCAGGGGTTCGGTCCTGGTCACGGATTAATTTTTAATTTTTTTTTCTATTAGCTTTATTTTACTTTTTAAAATTTATTTTTCGAAATTTCAACGAGAATAAAGTGTTATATATATAAAAGTAATTATTTTTCTTTGGGAAAGAGGGAATAATAGCTGAAAAACGGATAAACTTCGACTCCGGAGCTACGCACACTACTCGCTCCGTAACTTCCTTTAATATTAACTTATAATTTTCAAACTCTGCCAGAAATTAGAGTTTTATATACCAAACAATCGTAATAAAGGAAATTTTTATACACTAATTAGGGGGCACATAGTGGGCCAAAATAGATTTTGTTAATTAACGGGAAGGAAGTTCTTTAAGCTATATATTCGTGGAAGCAATGCGTGAGTCGTGGTGTTGTTGTTAGCGCCATGGGTAAAGAAGTTTGTTGAATCGGTGATCAGGGTTCGGTCCTGGTCACGGATTAATTTTTAATTTTTTTTTCTATTTACTTTATTTTACTTTTTAAAATTTATTTTTCGAAATTTCAACGAGAATAAAGTGTTATATATATAAAAGTAATTATTTTTCTTTGGGAAAGAGGGAATAATAGCTGAAAAACGGATAAACTTCGACTCCGGAGCTACGCACACTACTCGCTCCGTAACTTCCTTTAATATTAACTTATAATTTTCAAACCCTGCCAGAAATTAGAGTTTTATATACCAAACAATCATAATAAAGGAAATTTTTATACACTAATTAGGGGGCACATAGTGGGCCAAAATAGATTTTGTTAATTAACGGGAAGGAAGTTCTTTAAGCTATATATTCGTGGAACCAATGTGTGAGTCGTGGTGTTGTTGTTAGCGCCATGGGTAAAGAAGTTTGTTGAATTGGTGATCAGGGGTTCGGTCCTGGTCACGGATTAATTTTTATTATTTTTTTCTATTTACTTTATTTTACTTTTTAAAATTTTTTTTTCGAAATTTCAACGAGAATAAAGTGTTATATATATAAAAGTAATTATTTTTCTTTGATAAAGAGGGAATAATAGCTGAAAAACGGATAAACTTCGACTCCGGAGCTACGCACACTACTCGCTCTGTAACTTCCTTTAATATTAACTTATAATTTTCAAACTCTGCCAGAAATTAGAGTTTTATATACCAAGCAATCATAATAAAGGAAATTTTTATACACTAATTAGGGGACACATAGTGGGCCAAAATAGATTTTGTTAATTAACGGGAAGGAAGTTCTTTAAGCTATATATTCGTGGAACCAATGTGTGAGTCGTGGTGTTGTTGTTAGCGCCATGGGTAAAGAAGTTTGTTGAATCGGTGATCAGGGGTTCGGTCCTGGTCACGGATTAATTTTTATTATTTTTTTCTATTTACTTTATTTTACTTTTTAAAATTTATTTTTCGAAATTTCAACGAGAATAAAGTGTTATATATATAAAAGTAATTATTTTTCTTTGGGAAAGAGGGAATAATAGCTGAAAAACGGATAAACTTCGACTCCGGAGCTACGCACACTACTCGCTCCGTAACTTCCTTTAATATTAACTTATAATTTTCAAACTCTGCCAGAAATTAGAGTTTTATATACCAAACAATCGTAATAAAGGAAATTTTTATACACTAATTAGGGGGCACATAGTGGGCCAAAATAGATTTTGTTAATTAACGGGAAGGAAGTTCTTTAAGCTATATATTCGTGGAAGCAATGTGTGAGTCGTGGTGTTGTTGTTAGCGCCATGGGTAAAGAAGTTTGTTGAATCGGTGATCAGGGGTTCGGTCCTGGTCACGGATTAATTTTTAATTTTTTTTTCTATTTACTTTATTTTACTTTTTAAAATTTATTTTTCGAAATTTCAACGAGAATAAAGTGTTATATATATAAAAGTAATTATTTTTCTTTGGGAAAGAGGGAATAATAGCTGAAAAACGGATAAACTTCGACTCCGGAGCTACGCTCACTACTCGCTCCGTAACTTCCTTTAATATTAACTTATAATTTTCAAACTCTGCCAGAAATTAGAGTTTTATATACCAAACAATCGTAATAAAGGAAATTTTTATACACTAATTAGGGGGCACATAGTGGGCCAAAATAGATTTTGTTAATTAACGGGAAGGAAGTTCTTTAAGCTATATATTCGTGGAAGCAATGTGTGAGTCGTGGTGTTGTTGTTAGCGCCATGGGTAAAGAAGTTTGTTGAATCGGTGATCAGGGGTTCGGTCCTGGTCACGGATTAATATTTAATTTTTTTTTCTATTAGCTTTATTTTACTTTTTAAAATTTATTTTTCGAAATTTCAACGAGAATAAAGTGTTATATATATAAAAGTAATTATTTTTCTTTGGGAAAGAGGGAATAATAGCTGAAAAACGGATAAACTTCGACTCCGGAGCTACGCACACTACTCGCTCCGTAACTTCCTTTAATATTAACTTATAATTTTCAAACTCTGCCAGAAATTAGAGTTTTATATACCAAACAATCGTAATAAAGGAAATTTTTATACACTAATTAGGGGGCACATAGTGGGCCAAAATAGATTTTGTTAATTAACGGGAAGGAAGTTCTTTAAGCTATATATTCGTGGAAGTAATGTGTGAGTCGTGGTGTTGTTGTTAGCGCCATGGTTAAAGAAGTTTGTTGAATCGGTGATCAGGGGTTCAATCCTGGTCACGGATTAATTTTTAATTTTTTTTCCTATTTACTTTATTTTACTTTTTAAAATTTATTTTTCGAAATTTCAACGAGAATAAAGTGTTATATATATAAAAGTAATTATTTTTCTTTGGGAAAGAGGGAATAATAGCTGAAAAACGGATAAACTTCGACTCCGAAGCTACGCACACTACTCGCTCCGTAACTTCCTTTAATATTAACTTATAATTTTCAAACTCTGCCAGAAATTAGAGTTTTATATACCAAACAATCGTAATAAAGGAAATTTTTATACACTAATTAGGGGGCACATAGTGGGCCAAAATAGATTTTGTTAATTAACGGGAAGGAAGTTCTTTAAGCTATATATTCGTGGAAGCAATGTGTGAGTCGTGGTGTTGTTGTTAGCGCCATGGGTAAAGAAGTTTGTTGAATCGGTGATCAGGGTTCGGTCCTGGTCGCTGATTACTTTTTAATTTTTTTTTCTATTTACTTTATTTTACTTTTTAAAATTTATTTTTCGAAATTTCAACGAGAATAAAGTGTTATATATATAAAAGTAATTATTTTTCTTTGGGAAAGAGGGAATAATAGCTGAAAAACGGATAAACTTCGACTCCGGAGCTACGCACACTACTCGCTCCGTAACTTCCTTTAATATTAACTTATAATTTTCAAACTCTGCCAGAAATTAGAGTTTTATATACCAAACAATCGTAATAAAGGAAATTTTTATACACTAATTAGGGGGCACATAGTGGGCCAAAATAGATTTTGTTAATTAACGGGAAGGAAGTTCTTTAAGCTATATATTCGTGGAAGCAATGTGTGAGTCGTGGTGTTGTTGTTAGCGCCATGGGTAAAGAAGTTTGTTGAATCGGTGATCAGGGGTTCGGTCCTGGTCACGGATTAATTTTTAATTTTTTTTTCTATTTACTTTATTTTACTTTTTAAAATTTATTTTTCGAAATTTCAACGAGAATAAAGTGTTATATATATAAAAGTAATTATTTTTCTTTGGGAAAGAGGGAATAATAGCTGAAAAACGGATAAACTTCGACTCCGGAGCTACGCTCACTACTCGCTCCGTAACTTCCTTTAATATTAACTTATAATTTTCAAACTCTGCCAGAAATTAGAGTTTTATATACCAAACAATCGTAATAAAGGAAATTTTTATACACTAATTAGGGGGCACATAGTGGGCCAAAATAGATTTTGTTAATTAACGGGAAGGAAGTTCTTTAAGCTATATATTCGTGGAAGCAATGTGTGAGTCGTGGTGTTGTTGTTAGCGCCATGGGTAAAGAAGTTTGTTGAATCGGTGATCAGGGGTTCGGTCCTGGTCACGGATTAATTTTTAATTTTTTTTTCTATTAGCTTTATTTTACTTTTTAAAATTTATTTTTCGAAATTTCAACGAGAATAAAGTGTTATATATATAAAAGTAATTATTTTTCTTTGGGAAAGAGGGAATAATAGCTGAAAAACGGATAAACTTCGACTCCGGAGCTACGCACACTACTCGCTCCGTAACTTCCTTTAATATTAACTTATAATTTTCAAACTCTGCCAGAAATTAGAGTTTTATATACCAAACAATCGTAATAAAGGAAATTTTTATACACTAATTAGGGGGCACATAGTGGGCCAAAATAGATTTTGTTAATTAACGGGAAGGAAGTTCTTTAAGCTATATATTCGTGGAAGTAATGTGTGAGTCGTGGTGTTGTTGTTAGCGCCATGGTTAAAGAAGTTTGTTGAATCGGTGATCAGGGGTTCAATCCTGGTCACGGATTAATTTTTAATTTTTTTTCCTATTTACTTTATTTTACTTTTTAAAATTTATTTTTCGAAATTTCAACGAGAATAAAGTGTTATATATATAAAAGTAATTATTTTTCTTTGGGAAAGAGGGAATAATAGCTGAAAAACGGATAAACTTCGACTCCGAAGCTACGCACACTACTCGCTCCGTAACTTCCTTTAATATTAACTTATAATTTTCAAACTCTGCCAGAAATTAGAGTTTTATATACCAAACAATCGTAATAAAGGAAATTTTTATACACTAATTAGGGGGCACATAGTGGGCCAAAATAGATTTTGTTAATTAACGGGAAGGAAGTTCTTTAAGCTATATATTCGTGGAAGCAATGTGTGAGTCGTGGTGTTGTTGTTAGCGCCATGGGTAAAGAAGTTTGTTGAATCGGTGATCAGGGTTCGGTCCTGGTCGCTGATTACTTTTTAATTTTTTTTTCTATTTACTTTATTTTACTTTTTAAAATTTATTTTTCGAAATTTCAACGAGAATAAAGTGTTATATATATAAAAGTAATTATTTTTCTTTGGGAAAGAGGGAATAATAGCTGAAAAACGGATAAACTTCGACTCCGGAGCTACGCACACTACTCGCTCCGTAACTTCCTTTAATATTAACTTATAATTTTCAAACTCTGCCAGAAATTAGAGTTTTATATACCAAACAATCGTAATAAAGGAAATTTTTATACACTAATTAGGGGACACATAGTGGGCCAAAATAGATTTTGTTAATTAACGGGAAGGAAGTTCTTTAAGCTATATATTCGTGGAAGCAATGTGTGAGTCGTGGTGTTGTTGTTAGCGCCATGGGAAAAGAAGTTTGTTGAATCGGTGGTCAGGGGTTCGGTCCTGGTCGCGGATTACTTTTTAATTTTTTTTTCTATTTACTTTATTTTACTTTTTAAAATTTATTTTTCGAAATTTCAACGAGAATAAAGTGTTATATATATAAAAGTAATTATTTTTCTTTGGGAAAGAGGGAATAATAGCTGAAAAACGGATAAACTTCTACTCCGGAGCTACGCTCACTACTCGCTCCGTAACTTCCTTTAATATTAACTTATAATTTTCAAACTCTGCCAGAAATTAGAGTTTTATATACCAAACAATCGTAATAAAGGAAATTTTTATACACTAATTAGGGGGCACATAGTGGGCCAAAATAGATTTTGTTAATTAACGGGAAGGAAGTTCTTTAAGCTATATATTCGTGGAAGTAATGTGTGAGTCGTGGTGTTGTTGTTAGCGCCATGGGTAAAGAAGTTTGTTGAATCGGTGATCAGGGGTTCGATCCTGGTCACGGATTAATTTTTAATTTTTTTTTCTATTTACTTTATTTTACTTTTTAAAATTTATTTTTCGAAATTTCAACGAGAATAAAGTGTTATATATATAAAAGTAATTATTTTTCTTTGGGAAAGAGGGAATAATAGCTGAAAAACGGATAAACTTCGACTACGGAGCTACGCACACTACTCGCTCCGTAACTTCCTTTAATATTAACTTATAATTTTCAAACTCTGCCAGAAATTAGAGTTTTATATACCAAACAATCGTAATAAAGGAAATTTTTATACACTAATTAGGGGGCACATAGTGGGCCAAAATAGATTTTGTTAATTAACGGGAAGGAAGTTCTTTAAGCTATATATTCGTGGAAGCAATGTGTGAGTCGTGGTGTTGTTGTTAGCGCCATGGGTAAAGAAGTTTGTTGAATCGGTGATGAGGGGTTCGGTCCTGGTCACGGATTAATTTTAAATTTTTTTTTCTATTTACTTTATTTTACTTTTTAAAATTTATTTTTCGAAATTTCAACGAGAATAAAGTGTTATATATATAAAAGTAATTATTTTTCTTTGGGAAAGGGGGAATAATAGCTGAAAAACGGATAAACTTCGACTCCGGAGCTACGCACACTACTCGCTCCGTAACTTCCTTTAATATTAACTTATAATTTTCAAACTCTGCCAGAAATTAGAGTTTTATATACCAAACAATCGTAATAAAGGAGATTTTTATACACTAATTAGGGGGCACATAGAGGGCCAAAATAGATTTTGTTAATTAACGGGAAGGAAGTTCTTTAAGCTATATATTCGTGGAAGCAATGTGTGAGTCGTGGTGTTGTTGTTAGCGCCATGGGAAAAGAAGTTTGTTGAATCGGTGGTCAGGGGTTCGGTCCTGGTCGCGGATTAATTTTTAATTTTTTTTTCTATTTACTTTATTTTACTTTTTAAAATTTATTTTTCGAAATTTCAACGAGAATAAAGTGTTATATATATAAAAGTAATTATTTTTCTTTGGGAAAGAGGGAATAATAGCTGAAAAACGGATAAACTTCGACTCCGGAGCTACGCTCACTACTCGCTCCGTAACTTCCTTTAATATTAACTTATAATTTTCAAACTCTGCCAGAAATTAGAGTTTTATATACCAAACACTCGTAATAAAGGAAATTTTTATACACTAATTAGGGGGCACATAGTGGGCCAAAATAGATTTTGTTAATTAACGGGAAGGAAATTCTTTAAGCTATATATTCGTGGAAAATGTGTGAGTCGTGGTGTTGTTGTTAGCGCCATGGGTAAAGAAGTTTGTTGAATCGGTGATCAGGGGTTCGGTCCTGGGCACGGATTAATTTTTATTATTTTTTTCTATTTACTTTATTTTACTTTTTAAAATTTATTTTTCGAAATTTCAACGAGAATAAAGTGTTATATATATAAAAGTAATTATTTTTCTTTGGGAAAGAGGGAATAATAGCTGAAAAACGGATAAACTTCGACTCCGGAGCTACGCACACTACTCGCTCTGTAACTTCCTTTAATATTAACTTATAATTTTCAAACTCTGCCAGAAATTAGAGTTTTATATACCAAGCAATCATAATAAAGGAAATTTTTATACACTAATTAGGGGACACATAGTGGGCCAAAATAGATTTTGTTAATTAACGGGAAGGAAGTTCTTTAAGCTATATATTCGTGGAACCAATGTGTGAGTCGTGGTGTTGTTGTTAGCGCCATGGGTAAAGAAGTTTGTTGAATCGGTGATCAGGGGTTCGGTCCTGGTCACGGATTAATTTTTATTATTTTTTTCTATTTACTTTATTTTACTTTTTAAAATTTATTTTTCGAAATTTCAACGAGAATAAAGTGTTATATATATAAAAGTAATTATTTTTATTTGGGAAAGAGGGAATAATAGCTGAAAAACGGATAAACTTCGACTCCGGAGCTACGCTCACTACTCGCTCCGTAACTTCCTTTAATATTAACTTATAATTTTCAAACTCTGCCAGAAATTAGAGTTTTATATACCAAACAATCGTAATAAAGGAAATTTTTATACACTAATTAGGGGGCACATAGTGGGCCAAAATAGATTTTGTTAATTAACGGGAAGGAAGTTCTTTAAGCTATATATTCGTGGAAGCAATGTGTGAGTCGTGGTGTTGTTGTTAGCGCCATGGGTAAAGAAGTTTGTTGAATCGGTGATCAGGGGTTCGGTCCTGGTCACGGATTAATTTTTAATTTTTTTTTCTATTAGCTTTATTTTACTTTTTAAAATTTATTTTTCGAAATTTCAACGAGAATAAAGTGTTATATATATAAAAGTAATTATTTTTCTTTGGGAAAGAGGGAATAATAGCTGAAAAACGGATAAACTTCGACTCCGGAGCTACGCACACTACTCGCTCCGTAACTTCCTTTAATATTAACTTATAATTTTCAAACTCTGCCAGAAATTAGAGTTTTATATACCAAACAATCGTAATAAAGGAAATTTTTATACACTAATTAGGGGGCACATAGTGGGCCAAAATAGATTTTGTTAATTAACGGGAAGGAAGTTCTTTAAGCTATATATTCGTGGAAGTAATGTGTGAGTCGTGGTGTTGTTGTTAGCGCCATGGGTAAAGAAGTTTGTTGAATCGGTGATCAGGGGTTCGGTCCTGGTCACGGATTAATTTTTATTATTTTTTTCTATTTACTTTATTTTACTTTTTAAAATTTATTTTTCGAAATTTCAACGAGAATAAAGTGTTATATATATAAAAGTAATTATTTTTCTTTGGGAAAGAGGGAATAATAGCTGAAAAACGGATAAACTTCGACTCCGGAGCTACGCACACTACTCGCTCCGTAACTTCCTTTAATATTAACTTATAATTTTCAAACTCTGCCAGAAATTAGAGTTTTATATACCAAACAATCGTAATAAAGGAAATTTTTATACACTAATTAGGGGGCACATAGTGGGCCAAAATAGATTTTGTTAATTAACGGGAAGGAAGTTCTTTAAGCTATATATTCGTGGAAGCAATGTGTGAGTCGTGGTGTTGTTGTTAGCGCCATGGGTAAAGAAGTTTGTTGAATCGGTGATCAGGGGTTCGGTCCTGGTCACGGATTAATTTTTAATTTTTTTTTCTATTTACTTTATTTTACTTTTTAAAATTTATTTTTCGAAATTTCAACGAGAATAAAGTGTTATATATATAAAAGTAATTATTTTTATTTGGGAAAGAGGGAATAATAGCTGAAAAACGGATAAACTTCGACTCCGGAGCTACGCTCACTACTCGCTCCGTAACTTCCTTTAATATTAACTTATAATTTTCAAACTCTGCCAGAAATTAGAGTTTTATATACCAAACAATCGTAATAAAGGAAATTTTTATACACTAATTAGGGGGCACATAGTGGGCCAAAATAGATTTTGTTAATTAACGGGAAGGAAGTTCTTTAAGCTATATATTCGTGGAAGCAATGTGTGAGTCGTGGTGTTGTTGTTAGCGCCATGGGTAAAGAAGTTTGTTGAATCGGTGATCAGGGGTTCGGTCCTGGTCACGGATTAATTTTTAATATTTTTTTCTATTAGCTTTATTTTACTTTTTAAAATTTATTTTTCGAAATTTCAACGAGAATAAAGTGTTATATATATAAAAGTAATTATTTTTCTTTGGGAAAGAGGGAATAATAGCTGAAAAACGGATAAACTTCGACTCCGGAGCTACGCACACTACTCGCTCCGTAACTTCCTTTAATATTAACTTATAATTTTCAAACTCTGCCAGAAATTAGAGTTTTATATACCAAACAATCGTAATAAAGGAAATTTTTATACACTAATTAGGGGGCACATAGTGGGCCAAAATAGATTTTGTTAATTAACGGGAAGGAAGTTCTTTAAGCTATATATTCGTGGAAGTAATGTGTGAGTCGTGGTGTTGTTGTTAGCGCCATGGGTAAAGAAGTTTGTTGAATCGGTGATCAGGGGTTCGGTCCTGGTCACGGATTAATTTTTATTATTTTTTTCTATTTACTTTATTTTACTTTTTAAAATTTATTTTTCGAAATTTCAACGAGAATAAAGTGTTATATATATAAAAGTAATTATTTTTCTTTGGGAAAGAGGGAATAATAGCTGAAAAACGGATAAACTTCGACTCCGGAGCTACGCACACTACTCGCTCCGTAACTTCCTTTAATATTAACTTATAATTTTCAAACTCTGCCAGAAATTAGAGTTTTATATACCAAACAATCGTAATAAAGGAAATTTTTATACACTAATTAGGGGGCACATAGTGGGCCAAAATAGATTTTGTTAATTAACGGGAAGGAAGTTCTTTAAGCTATATATTCGTGGAAGCAATGTGTGAGTCGTGGTGTTGTTGTTAGCGCCATGGGTAAAGATGTTTGTTGAATCGGTGATCAGGGGTTCGGTCCTGGTCACGGATTAATTTTTAATTTTTTTTTCTATTTACTTTATTTTACTTTTTAAAATTTATTTTTCGAAATTTCAACGAGAATAAAGTGTTATATATATAAAAGTAATTATTTTTATTTGGGAAAGAGGGAATAATAGCTGAAAAACGGATAAACTTCGACTCCGGAGCTACGCTCACTACTCGCTCCGTAACTTCCTTTAATATTAACTTATAATTTTCAAACTCTGCCAGAAATTAGAGTTTTATATACCAAACAATCGTAATAAAGGAAATTTTTATACACTAATTAGGGGGCACATAGTGGGCCAAAATAGATTTTGTTAATTAACGGGAAGGAAGTTCTTTAAGCTATATATTCGTGGAAGCAATGTGTGAGTCGTGGTGTTGTTGTTAGCGCCATGGGTAAAGAAGTTTGTTGAATCGGTGATCAGGGGTTCGGTCCTGGTCACGGATTAATTTTTAATTTTTTTTTCTATTAGCTTTATTTTACTTTTTAAAATTTATTTTTCGAAATTTCAACGAGAATAAAGTGTTATATATATAAAAGTAATTATTTTTCTTTGGGAAAGAGGGAATAATAGCTGAAAAACGGATAAACTTCGACTCCGGAGCTACGCTCACTACTCGCTCCGTAACTTCCTTTAATATTAACTTATAATTTTCAAACTCTGCCAGAAATTAGAGTTTTATATACCAAACAATCGTAATAAAGGAAATTTTTATACACTAATTAGGGGGCACATAGTGGGCCAAAATAGATTTTGTTAATTAACGGGAAGGAAGTTCTTTAAGCTATATATTCGTGGAAGCAATGTGTGAGTCGTGGTGTTGTTGTTAGCGCCATGGGTAAAGAAGTTTGTTGAATCGGTGATCAGGGGTTCGGTCCTGGTCGCGGATTAATTTTTAATTTTTTTTTCTATTAGGTTTATTTTACTTTTTAAAATTTATTTTTCGAAATTTCAACGAGAATAAAGTGTTATATATATAAAAGTAATTATTTTTCTTTGGGAAAGAGGGAATAATAGCTGAAAAACGGATAAACTTCGACTCCGGAGCTACGCACACTACTCGCTCCGTAACTTCCTTTAATATTAACTTATAATTTTCAAACTCTGCCAGAAATTAGAGTTTTATATACCAAACAATCGTAATAAAGGAAATTTTTATACACTAATTAGGGGGCACATAGTGGGCCAAAATAGATTTTGTTAATTAACGGGAAGGAAGTTCTTTAAGCTATATATTCGTGGAAGTAATGTGTGAGTCGTGGTGTTGTTGTTAGCGCCATGGGTAAAGAAGTTTGTTGAATCGGTGATCAGGGGTTCAATCCTGGTCACGGATTAATTTTTAATTTTTTTTTCTATTTACTTTATTTTACTTTTTAAAATTTATTTTTCGAAATTTCAACGAGAATAAAGTGTTATATATATAAAAGTAATTATTTTTCTTTGGGAAAGAGGGAATAATAGCTGAAAAACGGATAAACTTCGACTCCGGAGCTACGCACACTACTCGCTCCGTAACTTCCTTTAATATTAACTTATAATTTTCAAACTCTGCCAGAAATTAGAGTTTTATATACCAAACAATCGTAATAAAGGAAATTTTTATACACTAATTAGGGGACACATATTGGGCCAAAATAGATTTTGTTAATTAACGGGAAGGAAGTTCTTTAAGCTATATATTCGTGGAACCAATGTGTGAGTCGTGGTGTTGTTGTTAGCGCCATGGGTAAAGAAGTTTGTTGAATCGGTGATCAGGGGTTCGGTCCTGGTCACGGATTAATTTTTATTATTTTTTTCTATTTACTTTATTTTACTTTTTAAAATTTATTTTTCGAAATTTCAACGAGAATAAAGTGTTATATATATAAAAGTAATTATTTTTCTTTGGGAAAGAGGGAATAATAGCTGAAAAACGGATAAACTTCGACTCCGGAGCTACGCACACTACTCGCTCCGTAACTTCCTTTAATATTAACTTATAATTTTCAAACTCTGCCAGAAATTAGAGTTTTATATACCAAACAATCGTAATAAAGGAAATTTTTATACACTAATTAGGGGGCACATAGTGGGCCAAAATAGATTTTGTTAATTAACGGGAAGGAAGTTCTTTAAGCTATATATTCGTGGAAGCAATGTGTGAGTCGTGGTGTTGTTGTTAGCGCCATGGGTAAAGAAGTTTGTTGAATCGGTGATCAGGGGTTCGGTCCTGGTCACGGATTAATTTTTAATTTTTTTTTCTATTTACTTTATTTTACTTTTTAAAATTTATTTTTCGAAATTTCAACGAGAATAAAGTGTTATATATATAAAAGTAATTATTTTTATTTGGGAAAGAGGGAATAATAGCTGAAAAACGGATAAACTTCGACTCCGGAGCTACGCTCACTACTCGCTCCGTAACTTCCTTTAATATTAACTTATAATTTTCAAACTCTGCCAGAAATTAGAGTTTTATATACCAAACAATCGTAATAAAGGAAATTTTTATACACTAATTAGGGGGCACATAGTGGGCCAAAATAGATTTTGTTAATTAACGGGAAGGAAGTTCTTTAAGCTATATATTCGTGGAAGCAATGTGTGAGTCGTGGTGTTGTTGTTAGCGCCATGGGTAAAGAAGTTTGTTGAATCGGTGATCAGGGGTTCGGTCCTGGTCACGGATTAATTTTTAATTTTTTTTTCTATTAGCTTTATTTTACTTTTTAAAATTTATTTTTCGAAATTTCAACGAGAATAAAGTGTTATATATATAAAAGTAATTATTTTTCTTTGGGAAAGAGGGAATAATAGCTGAAAAACGGATAAACTTCGACTCCGGAGCTACGCACACTACTCGCTCCGTAACTTCCTTTAATATTAACTTATAATTTTCAAACTCTGCCAGAAATTAGAGTTTTATATACCAAACAATCGTAATAAAGGAAATTTTTATACACTAATTAGGGGACACATAGTGGGCCAAAATAGATTTTGTTAATTAACGGGAAGGAAGTTCTTTAAGCTATATATTCGTGGAACCAATGTGTGAGTCGTGGTGTTGTTGTTAGCGCCATGGGTAAAGAAGTTTGTTGAATCGGTGATCAGGGGTTCGGTCCTGGTCACGGATTAATTTTTATTATTTTTTTCTATTTACTTTATTTTACTTTTTAAAATTTATTTTTCGAAATTTCAACGAGAATAAAGTGTTATATATATAAAAGTAATTATTTTTCTTTGGGAAAGAGGGAATAATAGCTGAAAAACGGATAAACTTCGACTCCGGAGCTACGCACACTACTCGCTCCGTAACTTCCTTTAATATTAACTTATAATTTTCAAACTCTGCCAGAAATTAGAGTTTTATATACCAAACAATCGTAATAAAGGAAATTTTTATACACTAATTAGGGGGCACATAGTGGGCCAAAATAGATTTTGTTAATTAACGGGAAGGAAGTTCTTTAAGCTATATATTCGTGGAAGCAATGTGTGAGTCGTGGTGTTGTTGTTAGCGCCATGGGTAAAGAAGTTTGTTGAATCGGTGATCAGGGGTTCGGTCCTGGTCACGGATTAATTTTTAATTTTTTTTTCTATTTACTTTATTTTACTTTTTAAAATTTATTTTTCGAAATTTCAACGAGAATAAAGTGTTATATATATAAAAGTAATTATTTTTATTTGGGAAAGAGGGAATAATAGCTGAAAAACGGATAAACTTCGACTCCGGAGCTACGCTCACTACTCGCTCCGTAACTTCCTTTAATATTAACTTATAATTTTCAAACTCTGCCAGAAATTAGAGTTTTATATACCAAACAATCGTAATAAAGGAAATTTTTATACACTAATTAGGGGGCACATAGTGGGCCAAAATAGATTTTGTTAATTAACGGGAAGGAAGTTCTTTAAGCTATATATTCGTGGAAGCAATGTGTGAGTCGTGGTGTTGTTGTTAGCGCCATGGGTAAAGAAGTTTGTTGAATCGGTGATCAGGGGTTCGGTCCTGGTCACGGATTAATTTTTAATTTTTTTTTCTATTAGCTTTATTTTACTTTTTAAAATTTATTTTTCGAAATTTCAACGAGAATAAAGTGTTATATATATAAAAGTAATTATTTTTCTTTGGGAAAGAGGGAATAATAGCTGAAAAACGGATAAACTTCGACTCCGGAGCTACGCACACTACTCGCTCCGTAACTTCCTTTAATATTAACTTATAATTTTCAAACTCTGCCAGAAATTAGAGTTTTATATACCAAACAATCGTAATAAAGGAAATTTTTATACACTAATTAGGGGGCACATAGTGGGCCAAAATAGATTTTGTTAATTAACGGGAAGGAAGTTCTTTAAGCTATATATTCGTGGAAGCAATGTGTGAGTCGTGGTGTTGTTGTTAGCGCCATGGGTAAAGAAGTTTGTTGAATCGGTGATCAGGGGTTCGGTCCTGGTCACGGATTAATTTTTAATTTTTTTTTCTATTTACTTTATTTTACTTTTTAAAATTTATTTTTCGAAATTTCAACGAGAATAAAGTGTTATATATATAAAAGTAATTATTTTTCTTTGGGAAAGAGGGAATAATAGCTGAAAAACGGATAAACTTCGACTCCGGAGCTACGCTCACTACTCGCTCCGTAACTTCCTTTAATATTAACTTATAATTTTCAAACTCTGCCAGAAATTAGAGTTTTATATACCAAACAATCGTAATAAAGGAAATTTTTATACACTAATTAGGGGGCACATAGTGGGCCAAAATAGATTTTGTTAATTAACGGGAAGGAAGTTCTTTAAGCTATATATTCGTGGAAGCAATGTGTGAGTCGTGGTGTTGTTGTTAGCGCCATGGGTAAAGAAGTTTGTTGAATCGGTGATCAGGGGTTCGGTCCTGGTCACGGATTAATTTTTAATTTTTTTTTCTATTAGCTTTATTTTACTTTTTAAAATTTATTTTTCGAAATTTCAACGAGAATAAAGTGTTATATATATAAAAGTAATTATTTTTCTTTGGGAAAGAGGGAATAATAGCTGAAAAACGGATAAACTTCGACTCCGGAGCTACGCACACTACTCGCTCCGTAACTTCCTTTAATATTAACTTATAATTTTCAAACTCTGCCAGAAATTAGAGTTTTATATACCAAACAATCGTAATAAAGGAAATTTTTATACACTAATTAGGGGGCACATAGTGGGCCAAAATAGATTTTGTTAATTAACGGGAAGGAAGTTCTTTAAGCTATATATTCGTGGAAGTAATGTGTGAGTCGTGGTGTTGTTGTTAGCGCCATGGGTAAAGAAGTTTGTTGAATCGGTGATCAGGGGTTCAATCCTGGTCACGGATTAATTTTTAATTTTTTTTTCTATTTACTTTATTTTACTTTTTAAAATTTATTTTTCGAAATTTCAACGAGAATAAAGTGTTATATATATAAAAGTAATTATTTTTCTTTGGGAAAGAGGGAATAATAGCTGAAAAACGGATAAACTTCGACTCCGGAGCTACGCACACTACTCGCTCCGTAACTTCCTTTAATATTAACTTATAATTTTCAAACTCTGCCAGAAATTAGAGTTTTATATACCAAACAATCGTAATAAAGGAAATTTTTATACACTAATTAGGGGGCACATAGTGGGCCAAAATAGATTTTGTTAATTAACGGGAAGGAAGTTCTTTAAGCTATATATTCGTGGAAGCAATGTGTGAGTCGTGGTGTTGTTGTTAGCTCCATGGGTAAAGAAGTTTGTTGAATCGGTGATCAGGGTTCGGTCCTGGTCGCTGATTAATTTTTAATTTTTTTTTCTATTTACTTTATTTTACTTTTTAAAATTTATTTTTCGAAATTTCAACGAGAATAAAGTGTTATATATATAAAAGTAATTATTTTTCTTTGGGAAAGAGGGAATAATAGCTGAAAAACGGATAAACTTCGACTCCGGAGCTACGCACACTACTCGCTCCGTAACTTCCTTTAATATTAACTTATAATTTTCAAACTCTGCCAGAAATTAGAGTTTTATATACCAAACAATCGTAATAAAGGAAATTTTTATACACTAATTTGGGGGCACATAGTGGGCCAAAATAGATTTTGTTAATTAACGGGAAGGAAGTTCTTTAAGCTATATATTCGTGGAAGCAATGTGTGAGTCGTGGTGTTGTTGTTAGCGCCATGGGAAAAGAAGTTTGTTGAATCGGTGGTCAGGGGTTCGGTCCTGGTCGCGGATTACTTTTTAATTTTTTTTTCTATTTACTTTATTTTACTTTTTAAAATTTATTTTTCGAAATTTCAACGAGAATAAAGTGTTATATATATAAAAGTAATTATTTTTCTTTGGGAAAGAGGGAATAATAGCTGAAAAACGGATAAACTTCTACTCCGGAGCTACGCTCACTACTCGCTCCGTAACTTCCTTTAATATTAACTTATAATTTTCAAACTCTGCCAGAAATTAGAGTTTTATATACCAAACAATCGTAATAAAGGAAATTTTTATACACTAATTAGGGGGCACATAGTGGGCCAAAATAGATTTTGTTAATTAACGGGAAGGAAATTCTTTAAGCTATATATTCGTGGAAGCAATGTGTGAGTCGTGGTGTTGTTGTTAGCGCCATGGGTAAAGAAGTTTGTTGAATCGGTGATCAGGGGTTCGGTCCTGGTCACGGATTAATTTTTAATTTTTTTTTCTATTTACTTTATTTTACTTTTTAAAATTTATTTTTCGAAATTTCAACGAGAATAAAGTGTTATATATATAAAAGTAATTATTTTTCTTTGGGAAAGAGGGAATAATAGCTGAAAAACGGATAAACTTCGACTCCGGAGCTACGCACACTACTCGCTCCGTAACTTCCTTTAATATTAACTTATAATTTTCAAACTCTGCCAGAAATTAGAGTTTTATATACCAAACAATCGTAATAAAGGAAATTTTTATACACTAATTAGGGGGCACATAGTGGGCCAAAATAGATTTTGTTAATTAACGGGAAGGAAGTTCTTTAAGCTATATATTCGTGGAAGTAAAGTGTGAGTCGTGGTGTTGTTGTTAGCGCCATGGGTAAAGAAGTTTGTTGAATCGGTGATCAGGGGTTCGATCCTGGTCACGGATTAATTTTTAATTTTTTTTTCTATTTACTTTATTTTACTTTTTAAAATTTATTTTTCGAAATTTCAACGAGAATAAAGTGTTATATATATAAAAGTAATTATTTTTCTTTGGGAAAGAGGGAATAATAGCTGAAAAACGGATAAACTTCGACTCCGGAGCTACGCACACTACTCGCTCCGTAACTTCCTTTAATATTAACTTATAATTTTCAAACTCTGCCAGAAATTAGAGTTTTATATACCAAACAATCGTAATAAAGGAAATTTTTATACACTAATTAGGGGGCACATAGTGGGCCAAAATAGATTTTGTTAATTAACGGGAAGGAAGTTCTTTAAGCTATATATTCGTGGAAGCAATGTGTGAGTCGTGGTGTTGTTGTTAGCGCCATGGGTAAAGAAGTTTGTTGAATCGGTGATTAGGGGTTCGGTCCTGGTCACGGATTAATTTTAAATTTTTTTTTCTATTTACTTTATTTTACTTTTTAAAATTTATTTTTCGAAATTTCAACGAGAATAAAGTGTTATATATATAAAAGTAATTATTTTTCTTTGGGAAAGGGGGAATAATAGCTGAAAAACGGATAAACTTCGACTCCGGAGCTACGCACACTACTCGCTCCGTAACTTCCTTTAATATTAACTTATAATTTTCAAACTCTGCCAGAAATTAGAGTTTTATATACCAAACACTCGTAATAAAGGAAATTTTTATACACTAATTAGGGGGCACATAGTGGGCCAAAATAGATTTTGTTAATTAACGGGAAGGAAATTCTTTAAGCTATATATTCGTGGAAAATGTGTGAGTCGTGGTGTTGTTGTTAGCGCCATGGGTAAAGAAGTTTGTTGAATCGGTGATCAGGGGTTCGGTCCTGGTCACGGATTAATTTTTAATTTTTTTTTCTATTTACTTTATTTTACTTTTTAAAATTCATTTTTCGAAATTTCAACGAGAATAAAGTGTTATATATATAAAAGTAATTATTTTTCTTTGGGAAAGAGGGAATAATAGCTGAAAAACGGATAAACTTCGACTCCGGAGCTACGCTCACTACTCGCTCCGTAACTTCCTTTAATATTAACTTATAATTTTCAAACTCTGCCAGAAATTAGAGTTTTATATACCAAACAATCGTAATAAAGGAAATTTTTATACACTAATTAGGGGGCACATAGTGGGCCAAAATAGATTTTGTTAGTTAACGGGAAGGAAATTCTTTAATCTATATATTCGTGGAAGCAATGTGTGAGTCGTGGTGTTGTTGTTAGCGCCATGGGTAAAGAAGTTTGTTGAATCGGTGATCAGGGGTTCGGTCCTGGTCACGGATTAATTTTTAATTTTTTTTTCTATTTACTTTATTTTACTTTTTAAAATTTATTTTTCGAAATTTCAACGAGAATAAAGTGTTATATATATAAAAGTAATTATTTTTCTTTGGGAAAGAGGGAATAATAGCTGAAAAACGGATAAACTTCGACTCCGGAGCTACGCACACTACTCGCTCCGTAACTTCCTTTAATATTAACTTATAATTTTCAAACTCTGCCAGAAATTAGAGTTTTATATACCAAACAATCGTAATAAAGGAAATTTTTATACACTAATTAAGGGGCACATAGTGGGCCAAAATAGATTTTGTTAATTAACGGGAAGGAAGTTCTTTAAGCTATATATTCGTGGAAGCAATGTGTGAGTCGTGGTGTTGTTGTTAGCGCCATGGGTAAAGAAGTTTGTTGAATCGGTGATTAGGGGTTCGGTCCTGGTCACGGATTAATTTTAAATTTTTTTTTCTATTTACTTTATTTTACTTTTTAAAATTTATTTTTCGAAATTTCAACGAGAATAAAGTGTTATATATATAAAAGTAATTATTTTTCTTTGGGAAAGAGGGAATAATAGCTGAAAAACGGATAAACTTCGACTCCGGAGCTACGCACACTACTCGCTCCGTAACTTCCTTTAATATTAACTTATAATTTTCAAACTCTGCCAGAAATTAGAGTTTTATATACCAAACACTCGTAATAAAGGAAATTTTTATACACTAATTAGGGGGCACATAGTGGGCCAAAATAGATTTTGTTAATTAACGGGAAGGAAATTCTTTAAGCTATATATTCGTGGAAAATGTGTGAGTCGTGGTGTTGTTGTTAGCGCCATGGGTAAAGAAGTTTGTTGAATCGGTGATCAGGGGTTCGGTCCTGGTCACGGATTAATTTTTAATTTTTTTTTCTATTTACTTTATTTTACTTTTTAAAATTCATTTTTCGAAATTTCAAAGAGAATAAAGTGTTATATATATAAAAGTAATTATTTTTCTTTGGGAAAGAGGGAATAATAGCTGAAAAACGGATAAACTTCGACTCCGGAGCTACGCACACTACTCGCTCCGTAACTTCCTTTAATATTAACTTATAATTTTCAAACTCTGCCAGAAATTAGAGTTTTATATACCAAACAATCGTAATAAAGGAAATTTTTATACACTAATTAGGGGGCACATAGTGGGCCAAAATAGATTTTGTTAATTAACGGGAAGGAAGTTCTTTAAGCTATATATTCGTGTAACCAATGTGTGAGTCGTGGTGTTGTTGTTAGCGCCATGAGTAAAGAAGTTTGTTGAATCGGTGATCAGGGGTTCGGTCCTGGTCACGGATTAATTTTTAATTTTTTTTTTCTATTTACTTTATTTTACTTTTTAAAATTTATTTTTCGAAATTTCAACGAGAATAAAGTGTTATGTACGTTAAAGTAATTATTTTTCTTTGGGAAAGAGGGAATAATAGCTGAAAAACGGATAAACTTCGACTCCGGAGCTACGCACACTACTCGTTCCGTAACTTCCTTTAATATTAACTTATAATTTTCAAACTCTGCCAGAAATTAGAGTTTTATATACCAAACAATCGTAATAAAGGAAATTTTTATACACTAATTAGGGGGAACATAGTGGGCCAAAATAGATTTTGTTAATTAACGGGAAGGAAGTTCTTTAAGCTATATATTCGTGGACGCAATGTGTGAGTCGTGGTGTTGTTGTTAGCGCCATGGGTAAAGAAGTTTGTTGAATCGGTCATCAGGGGTTCGGTCCTGGTCACGGATTAATTTTTAATTTTTTTTTCTATTTACTTTATTTTACTTTTTAAAATTTATTTTTTGAAATTTCAACGAGAATAAAGTGTTATATATATAAAAGTAATTATTTTTCTTTGGGAAAGAGGGAATAATAGCTGAAAAACGGATGAACTTTGACTCCGGAGCTACGCACACTACTCGCTCCGTAACTTCCTTTAATATTAACTTATAATTTTCAAACTCTGCCAGAAATTAGAGTTTTATATACCAAACAATCGTAATAAAGGAAATTTTTATACACTAATTAGGGGGCACATAGTGGGCCAAAATAGATTTTGTTAATTAACGGGAAGGAAGTTCTTTAAGCTATATATTCGTGTAACCAATGTGTGAGTCGTGGTGTTGTTGTTAGCGCCATGAGTAAAGAAGTTTGTTGAATCGGTGATCAGGGGTTCGGTCCTGGTCACGGATTAATTTTTAATTTTTTTTTCTATTTACTTTATTTTACTTTTTAAAATTTATTTTTCGAAATTTCAACGAGAATAAAGTGTTATGTACATAAAAGTAATTATTTTTCTTTGGGAAAAAGGGAATAATAGCTGAAAAACGGATAAACTTCGACTCCGGAGCTACGCACACTACTCGCTCCGTAACTTCCTTTAATATTAACTTATAATTTTCAAACTCTGCCAGAAATTAGAGTTTTATATACCAAACAATCGTAATAAAGGAAATTTTTATACACTAATTAGGGGGAACATAGTGGGCCAAAATAGATTTTGTTAATTAACGGGAAGGAAGTTCTTTAAGCTATATATTCCTTGAAGCAATGTGTGAGTCGTGATGTTGTTGTTAGCGCCATGGGTAAAGAAGTTTGTTGAATCGGTCATCAGGGGTTCGGTCCTGGTCACGGATTAATTTTTAATTTTTTTTTCTATTTACTTTATTTTACTTTTTAAAATTTATTTTTTGAAATTTCAACGAGAATAAAGTGTTATATATATAAAAGTAATTATTTTTCTTTGGGAAAGAGGGAATAATAGCTGAAAAACGGATGAACTTCGACTCCGGAGCTACGCACACTACTCGCTCCGTAACTTCCTTTAATATTAACTTATAATTTTCAAACTCTGCCAGAAATTAGAGTTTTATATACCAAACAATCGTAATAAAGGAAATTTTTATACACTAATTAGGGGGCACATAGTGGGCCAAAATAGATTTTGTTAATTAACGGGAAGGAAGTTCTTTAAGCTATATATTCGTGGAAGCAATGTGTGAGTCGTGGGGTTGTTGTTAGCGCCATGGGTAAAGAAGTTTGTTGAATCGGTGATCAGGGGTTCGGTCCTGGTCACGGATTAATTTTAAATTTTTTTTTCTATTTACTTTATTTTACTTTTTAAAATTTATTTTTCGAAATTGCAACGAGAATAAAGTGTTATATATATAAAAGTAATTATTTTTCTTTGGGAAAGAGGGAATAATAGCTGAAAAACGGATAAACTTCGACTCCGGAGCTACGCACACTACTCGCTCCGTAACTTCCTTTAATATTAACTTATAATTTTCAAACTCTGCCAGAAATTAGAGTTTTATATACCAAACAATCGTAATAAAGGAAATTTTTATACACTAATTAGGGGGCACATAGTGGGCCAAAATAGATTTTGTTAATTAACGGGAAGGAAGTTCTTTAAGCTATATATTCGTGTAACCAATGTGTGAGTCGTGGTGTTGTTGTTAGCGCCATGAGTAAAGAAGTTTGTTGAATCGGTGATCAGGGGTTCGGTCCTGGTCACGGATTAATTTTTAATTTTTTTTTCTATTTACTTTATTTTACTTTTTAAAATTTATTTTTTGAAATTTCAACGAGAATAAAGTGTTATATATATAAAAGTAATTATTTTTCTTTGGGAAAGAGGGAATAATAGCTGAAAAACGGATGAACTTCGACTCCGGAGCTACGCACACTACTCGCTCCGTAACTTCCTTTAATATTAACTTATAATTTTCAAACTCTGCCAGAAATTAGAGTTTTATATACCAAACAATCGTAATAAAGGAAATTTTTATACACTAATTAGGGGGCACATAGTGGGCCAAAATAGATTTTGTTAATTAACGGGAAGGAAGTTCTTTAAGCTATATATTCGTGTAACCAATGTGTGAGTCGTGGTGTTGTTGTTAGCGCCATGAGTAAAGAAGTTTGTTGAATCGGTGATCAGGGGGTCGGTCCTGGTCACGGATTAATTTTTAATTTTTTTTTCTATTTACTTTATTTTACTTTTTAAAATTTATTTTTCGAAATTTCAACGAGAATAAAGTGTTATGTACATAAAAGTAATTATTTTTCTTTGGGAAAGAGGGAATAATAGCTGAAAAACGGATGAACTTCGACTCCGGAGCTACGCACACTACTCGCTCCGTAACTTCCTTTAATATTAACTTATAATTTTCAAACTCTGCCAGAAATTAGAGTTTTATATACCAAACAATCGTAATAAAGGAAATTTTTATACACTAATTAGGGGGCACATAGTGGGCCAAAATAGATTTTGTTAATTAACGGGAAGGAAGTTCTTTAAGCTATATATTCGTGTAACCAATGTGTGAGTCGTGGTGTTGTTGTTAGCGCCATGAGTAAAGAAGTTTGTTGAATCGGTGATCAGGGGTTCGGTCCTGGTCACGGATTAATTTTTAATTTTTTTTTCTATTTACTTTATTTTACTTTTTAAAATTTATTTTTCGAAATTTCAACGAGAATAAAGTGTTATGTACATAAAAGTAATTATTTTTCTTTGGGAAAAAGGGAATAATAGCTGAAAAACGGATAAACTTCGACTCCGGAGCTACGCACACTACTCGCTCCGTAACTTCCTTTAATATTAACTTATAATTTTCAAACTCTGCCAGAAATTAGAGTTTTATATACCAAACAATCGTAATAAAGGAAATTTTTATACACTAATTAGGGGGAACATAGTGGGCCAAAATAGATTTTGTTAATTAACGGGAAGGAAGTTCTTTAAGCTATATATTCCCTGAAGCAATGTGTGAGTCGTGGTGTTGTTGTTAGCGCCATGGGTAAAGAAGTTTGTTGAATCGGTCATCAGGGGTTCGGTCCTGGTCACGGATTAATTTTTAATTTTTTTTTCTATTTACTTTATTTTACTTTTTAAAATTTATTTTTTGAAATTTCAACGAGAATAAAGTGTTATATATATAAAAGTAATTATTTTTCTTTGGGAAAGAGGGAATAATAGCTGAAAAACGGATGAACTTCGACTCCGGAGCTACGCACACTACTCGCTCCGTAACTTCCTTTAATATTAACTTATAATTTTCAAACTCTGCCAGAAATTAGAGTTTTATATACCAAACAATCGTAATAAAGGAAATTTTTATACACTAATTAGGGGGCACATAGTGGGCCAAAATAGATTTTGTTAATTAACGGGAAGGAAGTTCTTTAAGCTATATATTCGTGGAAGCAATGTGTGAGTCGTGGGGTTGTTGTTAGCGCCATGGGTAAAGAAGTTTGTTGAATCGGTGATCAGGGGTTCGGTCCTGGTCACGGATTAATTTTAAATTTTTTTTTCTATTTACTTTATTTTACTTTTTAAAATTTATTTTTCGAAATTGCAACGAGAATAAAGTGTTATATATATAAAAGTAATTATTTTTCTTTGGGAAAGAGGGAATAATAGCTGAAAAACGGATAAACTTCGACTCCGGAGCTACGCACACTACTCGCTCCGTAACTTCCTTTAATATTAACTTATAATTTTCAAACTCTGCCAGAAATTAGAGTTTTATATACCAAACAATCGTAATAAAGGAAATTTTTATACACTAATTAGGGGGCACATAGTGGGCCAAAATAGATTTTGTTAATTAACGGGAAGGAAGTTCTTTAAGCTATATATTCGTGTAACCAATGTGTGAGTCGTGGTGTTGTTGTTAGCGCCATGAGTAAAGAAGTTTGTTGAATCGGTGATCAGGGGTTCGGTCCTGGTCACGGATTAATTTTTAATTTTTTTTTCTATTTACTTTATTTTACTTTTTAAAATTTATTTTTTGAAATTTCAACGAGAATAAAGTGTTATATATATAAAAGTAATTATTTTTCTTTGGGAAAGAGGGAATAATAGCTGAAAAACGGATGAACTTCGACTCCGGAGCTACGCACACTACTCGCTCCGTAACTTCCTTTAATATTAACTTATAATTTTCAAACTCTGCCAGAAATTAGAGTTTTATATACCAAACAATCGTAATAAAGGAAATTTTTATACACTAATTAGGGGGCACATAGTGGGCCAAAATAGATTTTGTTAATTAACGGGAAGGAAGTTCTTTAAGCTATATATTCGTGTAACCAATGTGTGAGTCGTGGTGTTGTTGTTAGCGCCATGAGTAAAGAAGTTTGTTGAATCGGTGATCAGGGGGTCGGTCCTGGTCACGGATTAATTTTTAATTTTTTTTTCTATTTACTTTATTTTACTTTTTAAAATTTATTTTTCGAAATTTCAACGAGAATAAAGTGTTATGTACATAAAAGTAATTATTTTTCTTTGGGAAAAAGGGAATAATAGCTGAAAAACGGATAAACTTCGACTCCGGAGCTACGCACACTACTCGCTCCGTAACTTCCTTTAATATTAACTTATAATTTTCAAACTCTGCCAGAAATTAGAGTTTTATATACCAAACAATCGTAATAAAGGAAATTTTTATACACTAATTAGGGGGAACATAGTGGGCCAAAATAGATTTTGTTAATTAACGGGAAGGAAGTTCTTTAAGCTATATATTCCTTGAAGCAATGTGTGAGTCGTGGTGTTGTTGTTAGCGCCATGGGTAAAGAAGTTTGTTGAATCGGTCATCAGGGGTTCGGTCCTGGTCACGGATTAATTTTTAATTTTTTTTTCTATTTACTTTATTTTACTTTTTAAAATTTATTTTTTGAAATTTCAACGAGAATAAAGTGTTATATATATAAAAGTAATTATTTTTCTTTGGGAAAGAGGGAATAATAGCTGAAAAACGGATGAACTTCGACTCCGGAGCTACGCACACTACTCGCTCCGTAACTTCCTTTAATATTAACTTATAATTTTCAAACTCTGCCAGAAATTAGAGTTTTATATACCAAACAATCGTAATAAAGGAAATTTTTATACACTAATTAGGGGGCACATAGTGGGCCAAAATAGATTTTGTTAATTAACGGGAAGGAAGTTCTTTAAGCTATATATTCGTGGAAGCAATGTGTGAGTCGTGGGGTTGTTGTTAGCGCCATGGGTAAAGAAGTTTGTTGAATCGGTGATCAGGGGTTCGGTCCTGGTCACGGATTAATTTTAAATTTTTTTTTCTATTTACTTTATTTTACTTTTTAAAATTTATTTTTCGAAATTGCAACGAGAATAAAGTGTTATATATATAAAAGTAATTATTTTTCTTTGGGAAAGAGGGAATAATAGCTGAAAAACGGATAAACTTCGACTCCGGAGCTACGCACACTACTCGCTCCGTAACTTCCTTTAATATTAACTTATAATTTTCAAACTCTGCCAGAAATTAGAGTTTTATATACCAAACAATCGTAATAAAGGAAATTTTTATACACTAATTAGGGGGCACATAGTGGGCCAAAATAGATTTTGTTAATTAATGGAAGGAAGTTCTTTAAGCTATATATTCGTGTAACCAATGTGTGAGTCGTGGTGTTGTTGTTAGCGCCATGAGTAAAGAAGTTTGTTGAATCGGTGATCAGGGGTTCGGTCCTGGTCACGGATAAATTTTTAATTTTTTTTTCTATTTACTTTATTTTACTTTTTAAAATTTATTTTTCGAAATTTCAACGAGAATAAAGTGTTATATACATAAAAGTAATTATTTTTCTTTGGGAAAGAGGGAATAATAGCTGAAAAACGGATAAACTTCGACTCCGGAGCTACGCACACTACTCGCTCCGTAACTTCCTTTAATATTAACTTATAATTTTCAAACTCTGCCAGAAATTAGAGTTTTATATACCAAACAATCGTAATAAAGGAAATTTTTATACACTAATTAGGGGGAACATAGTGGGCCAAAATAGATTTTGTTAATTAACGGGAAGGAAGTTCTTTAAGCTATATATTCGTGGAAGCAATGTGTGAGTCGTGGTGTTGTTGTTAGCGCCATGGGTAAAGAAGTTTGTTGAATCGGTCATCAGTGGTTCGGTCCTGGTCACGGATTAATTTTTAATTTTTTTTTCTATTTACTTTATTTTACTTTTTAAAATTTATTTTTTGAAATTTCAACGAGAATAAAGTGTTATATATATAAAAGTAATTATTTTTCTTTGGGAAAGAGGGAATAATAGCTGAAAAACGGATGAACTTCGACTCCGGAGCTACGCACACTACTCGCTCCGTAACTTCCTTTAATATTAACTTATAATTTTCAAACTCTGCCAGAAATTAGAGTTTTATATACCAAACAATCGTAATAAAGGAAATTTTTATACACCAATTAGGGGGAACATAGTTGGCCAAAATAGATTTTGTTAATTAACGGGAAGGAAGTTCTTTAAGCTATATATTCGTGGAAGCAATGTGTGAGTCGTGGTGTTGTTGTTAGCGCCATGGGTGAAGAAGTTTGTAGACTCGGTGGTCAGGGGTTCGGTCCTGCTGACGAATTAATTTTTAATTTAGTGACTCAAATATGTGATCTCAAATATGCTAATTAGTTAGTGATGGCGATTTTTTAATTTACGAAATTAAACACAAAAATGTGTTTTCTCTGAATAAACATACCTTTTTTCCGACGGATTCAGATTTTGAACCTCCAAAATATAGGGGGTAGCCACAATCTGGGGAATATTGTCCCCATAGTTTGATCATGAGGGGGATCCAAAGTTTGGAATCCTCTATCTTAATTTTACATTTTGCTTACTTCACCATACATAGAGACCTTTTTAAGCGAGTTAAAAAAATTTTGAACATAATTTTAAAATTCGTTCATCCAAAGATAATGGCATGCAGAAAATAAACTTTAGTAAATATTTAGTTTTTTTTATTACGCTGTTAAATAATAGCTGGAAAATTTTTGAATTATAATGCAGACAACTTTTTATACAATTTTTATGTACGTAATTTTACATGGCAAAATACAAAATCGAGCTAAATCTATCGAATTGTTCCTGTGTATATTTAAAATTCGATTTCTCAGAAACTATTCAACCGATTATGCTCAAATTTTGTATTTTGTCATGTGAAATTACACATTTTAAAATGATGTTAAAATTTTATACCTTTCAATTTAAATTTTGTCACTGCTGTAATAGATTTTCTCGAAAAAGTTCATAAGTAAACAGGTATGTTAATGTTCAACCATTCCTGAAATTTTGCAGCAGTTTTTTCGTGTCACGAATTTTTTCTATACATTTTCGGCAAAACATTGTTGAAAATAAAAATTTAAAATAAAAAAAAATGTAAAAGGAACTAATAAAAAGAAAAACAAGTTTTTCTAAAGATCTGTTTAATATACGTGTTTAATATTCGTCTTTTTAATATAAGTCTGTTTAATACACAAATATACGTCTAAAATACATAAAATTAAAATTGAAATGCGATAAATAAAATTTTAAACAAAGTTCTTTTAAAAACTAGAAAAACTTCTATCAGCCTTATTGTACCGAAACTTTGAGGCAATGCTTAATGTTCAAACTTCAATATTCTTATTGAATTAAAAATAATAATAAAAATAAAAGAAAATAAAAAAAATAAAAGAAAATAAAAAAAATAATCTCACTAAATTTAACTTTTGAAAATTATTGTAAACCCCAGATTCTCCTCTCTCTCAAAATACTGTCTTAAAAACTGTTGCTTACGTCATGCGCAACTTTGCACTAATATTACGGCTTCTGATCATTTACACTTTTAGTGTTTACTTGCTTGATAATAGTTTAAAATTGAAATTTCTTAATGATATTCTGTTTTATTGTTCCACGCAGGGCCGGATTTACGTATAAGCTAAATAAGCTGTAGCTTGGGGCCCCAAGATGACAAGGGCCCCCAGATCCTACTTCCCCCCTCTTTTTTTAAAGTTTTATTCGGAGCTGGGGCCCTCAGAAGCCTAAAATGCATTTTTTTAATTTTTTACATTGTCGGACATAATAAATATAAATAAATGACTGAATAAAACAAAAAACTTCGTTGTCATTAGTAGGGAACATATCATCTTTCAAGCAATTTGAGTATTAATAAATTATTTATAAATAAGCAATTTTTTTGTTTAAAAGGTAAAAAAGTTTTTTTTTACCCCATCATTCGATCATCAGACTATTTAATATCTGTCTCCAAAGATCCGAATTCCCTTTTATTATACTTTAAAATTGTACAAATGATATATTTAATGCTCTCATGTGATATGCAGCAGTTTTAAATAGCACTTTTAAATGTCTAAAAAAGGACAGAAATTGTTAGTTCAAAAAAAAAAAAAAAATTAACTAATACTTTTGAATAAGAATTTAAATAACTACACACGTTTCTTTTACTATCTCATTCTATATAGCATTATTTAGAGTAGACAGTTGCGTATGGGTGTGATGATGACGTAATAAAAGAGACATACAAAAAAGTTAAAATCCTCAATATTATATTTTTGAACTCCTCGAAAATGTAGTAAAAGAGGTATACAAATTAACTGTCGCAAACAAATTAATATTAAGTAAGAACGAAACAAAAATGATATCGAAATATGCTGAATCACAAATGAGACCGGGATGAAGGACATCGAAATCTATTTGATAGTAATAGTATAACTAGAAGGTGTTTCTAAAATTCTGAAATCTATCAGGCTTTAATTTTTTTTTCTGTCACAAACTTTATCAGTAGTTAAAAATAATAAATTCGTTAGATTTCATTATTGGTTGTTTTTTCGTTGATTAAATGTTAAAAATTAACAGATATTTGTCTTCTCATTGTCTTGGGTAGCGTCAATGAATTTTGCGCAAAGGCGATCAAAAAATTTTTTTTTACAAATTTTTTTTTAAAATTTTATTTTTATCTACAATTTTTTTGGGTCATTATTTAAAATAAAGGATAAAAACTAAAAATATTGTTCCTTTATTAGAATAAAAAATTTTTTGCATTACGTATGCAAAATAATTGCATTACATAAACTATGTTATTATTATGCAACCTTTATAATAAAAATGTTTAATTACCGTTTAGTAATTATTAAACGGTAATTAAGTGGTATTTGCTTTTAAACAAACAATATTCACGTTTATGTTAAATTTCATGTAAAAATGTGCTCATAATATTAAAAAAAAATTAAAAAAACTTTTTTTGAAACTCGAAAATTTTTTAGAAATTAAACTTTTTATTTCATTGGTAAATGCCTTGACCTTTGGTGAAAGATATTTAAAGAGTTTTCATAATAAACAAAAATTATGTAATAATTAAAAAAAAAATTGGGAATGAAATGGCAATTGTAACGAAGCAAAAATATTTGAGGCAAATTTTGATTCCAAGAGAATTAGAAACTGAAACTGTGGAGCCCAATCTGTGCCAAAATAATTTCAATTTTGATACATTAATTTTCATCGCCAAGATACAAAAAATAATCTTGAATCAATCGCCAGATTGGTGAGTGAAGCAAGCAGGCGCAAAACCCAAAGAAAGTATGTTTAATACATTTTGGCATGGTCAAAAATATTTGGGCAATTGGAATAGTTCCATTTCTTAGTGTTATTCAAGTTAAAACAATTTATTTATGTAATTTTTTTTTAATTATTTTTTTCTTTATCTATGAGTGAAATGTGCAGTTACTGGCCAAATTATTAGAAGCGCTAAAAGATTCTATGTAACATCTGATACTATAAAGCATTATTGTTTTCACGTGGCTGAAACTGGTTTGCACTTGCTTACGTTCTTGTATCAGTTGGTTAACAATGTAATGCAATATGTTAAAAATGGGAAGTATATAAAAAATCTCCCGAATAAAACCCCATTATATGCATGTTTAAATATTAAAGTATTGCATATAAACTCGTGCAAAACACGTCATTATTAAAACACTATGGGACGCCAAATAATTTTGTCTAATTATTAAAATATACTAACATAATGCTTGATATAATAAATATTCTATATGTAATATATCGTCTACTTTATCCAATCGTCGAATTTATATTATATATCGTCTAATTTAACCCATCGTCGAATTTATATTATATATCGTCTAATTTATCCAATCGTCGAATTTATGTAATATATCGTCTAATTTATCCAATCGTCGAATTTATATTATATATCGTCTAATTTATCCAATCGTCGAATTTATATTATATATCGTCTAATTTATCCAATCGTCGAATTTATATTGTATATTGTCTAATTTATCCAATCGTCGAATTTGTATTATATATCGTCTAATTTATCCAATCGTTGAATTTATATTGTATATCGTCTAATTTATCCAATCGTCGAATTTATATTATATATCGTCTAATTTATCCAATCGTCGAATTTATATTGTATATTGTCTAATTTATCCAATCGTCGAATTTGTATTATATATCGTCTAATTTATCCAATCGTTGAATTTATATTGTATATCGTCTAATTTATCCAATCGTCGAATTTATATTGTATATTGTCTAATTTATCCAATCGTCGAATTTATGTAATATATCGTCTAATTTATCCAATCGTCGAATTTATATTATATATCGTCTAATTTATCCAATCGTCGAATTTATATTATATATCGTCTAATTTATCCAATCGTCGAATTTATATTGTATATTGTCTAATTTATCCAATCGTCGAATTTGTATTATATATCGTCTAATTTATCCAATCGTTGAATTTATATTGTATATCGTCTAATTTATCCAATCGTCGAATTTATGTAATATATCGTCTAATTTATCCAATCGTCGAATTTATATTATATATCGTCTAATTTATCCAATCGTCGAATTTATATTATATATCGTCTAATTTATCCAATCGTCGAATTTATATTATATATCGTCTAATTTATCCAATCGTCGAATTTATATTGTATATCGTCTAATTTATCCAATCGTCGAATTTGTATTATATATCGTCTAATTTATCCAATCGTTGAATTTATATTATATATCGTCTAATTTAACTAATTGATATACGAACTTAAACAAGTGCTAACAGTCGCTTAAAAACAATAAAGCTGTATAGTATCACATGATAATTAAGACAGAATCTGATTGTATAGAATCTGATAGTGCGTGTAATAATTTGACCAGGGGCTGTACATTAGGTTGAAATTAACTTAAAATTTAGAATAAAAAACATTACTATCAATTTAACGTTCGACCTTTTCTCTGACCACATTTTTTAAATTGCTACCATTCTATCAGGGCTAAAGAGAATACAAGGGCTAGTTCACTCCGCTCTTAGAGCTGAAGCTACGATTTCCCTCCTCATGACGTCACTGTGTCTACAGATCTCGGAGATCGCAAGCAAAGATATGATAACTTTGCATCTTTCTCTTGTAAAAATAAGTTAGACTTCTTCTGGTTATTAGCCTTCAAACTTTACGTAATTAACACATTATTTCCGTTCATAAACATAGTTCAAAAAAAACTTTCTTGGTTATTATATTAAAAAAATACCATTTTAAACTTATAAAAATGTTTTGCTAGTTGGTGAAAATGACACGATAAATACTTTATTTTAAAAAGTTCAGTTTTAACTTTAACTATTAAGAAAAATGAAGGCATATATCGACACTTTTTTTATCTACATATTCTTTTATAAAGATAAGTTAAGTTAAATTTAGAATCCCTGATTTTAAAATACGTCGTTAATAGCAATTTGTTCATACTTAATCATTGGGAAACATCAACCTTAAACGCTAATTACTGAAACAAAATAATAATTTAGGTTCATAATGACATCAGAAATTTTACAATTGTTTATAGACATTTAAATTTACGATGATATAATTTATAGATATTTAAATTGAAGAGAATATAATTTTTAAAAAAAATCATAAATATTTAGAATAACTACATTAAAAAATATGTTATGAAATTAGGAGAATTTCAACTATATACTATATATTTTATTTATACTTTTTACTTACATTTTAATTTTCTTTGACTTTATCTATTTTTTAATTCTTTTCACCTGCCTTTCTTTATGAAGTAGCGAGGCGGTTTCTATTTAGATAATGAATTTTTATAAAAGTTCTTTACGACAGAATAAACGTATTGCGGTTTTATATTAACTGTGTCATTTCGGAATCCATTCTTTACATAGTTGTTCATTTACTTTAGGGAACACGCGAAAAATTATACTTTTTCCTTTTGTTTTTATATCAGAATTTTTGCAAGTTGCAATCGCGCAAACTGGCATTTCGATAATAGTTTTAAATTCTTGTAAATTCACTGCAAAAACTGAGGAAAGTCATTATAGAAAATAACAAATGTCTTAGAATATCTCGCAAAAAGAAATGATCCAATATTAGTTAGAGCTAGTAAGGCCAAACGCTCCGTTCTTGAAGTAAAAGTGCGAGCTTTGCGCCAAAGTGACGTCACTAGAGTGACGTCAGAGGATCGGCGCGGCAAGAGATACTTCAAAGGAGTGAACCAGCCCTTCTATTCTCTTTAGCCCTGCCATTCTATTGTGAGGATCAGAAACTTGAGATTTTTGAAGTTAAATCTATACAGCGTGCCATTGAAGAACTTTTGATCTAATGATAGTCCTAGTACTCAATCTTAATGGTTTAAAAAGGTGATCTCAAATGTGCTAATTAATAAGTGCAGACGATGTCCTAAGTTATGAAATCGGACACAAAAAACGCAAGTTATGAATCGGACACAACAATTGAAGTATAAAACTACAATTGTATTTTAAGCCAATATTTCATTTCCATCTATTTTAGGAATTGTGAAAGTTATGCTATTTGAAAGGATTCGTACTTACGTGGAAAAAATAAATAATTGGTATCAATTTCGCTATAGAAAAGCTAAAAATTTCTTAATATTGCTTTGACTGTCGCATCAAAATTGCAGATCCGCCACCTTCGGATCTATACATATTTACTTAGAGAAAATAAAATATTCTGGTAGCTGCAAACATAATATTTAAAATAAAGTATATGGATATTACTGTCACTTTTTAATTTTTTCCAGGTACTACATTATACGAACCCTCTTTGAGGAAGAAATACGAATTACTTTAAAAAAGTAGTAAAAGTTAAAATCACAACAACTTCTAAGAAAAACAAAATCAATTGGCCGAAAGGGTTTTATTATGTACAAAAAATTTTGGGCGCACAGTGCAACTCAGGATATATATGAATAAATAAGAATAAATAAGAGTAAATATAAGAATAAATATAATAACAATAAAAATCAGCAACATATATACAAATGTCTTCTCAGACTGCAAGTCTTCTTAGACTGTAAAAAAAATAAATAATTAATTATTAATTTTTATTATTACAGAGTAATTTAAATAATATTTAGAATAATAATTACTAAACTTTTTTCTAATCTTTATATTCTATTATGCGGTTTGTAAAAAATAAACAAAAAAGCAAAGAATGGTTAAGAACGCTCTAACCTGTTCAAAACTCCATCAAATCTTAGCCCCAATGTTTCCTGGGATCGAACTTTTAAAGCCTTTAATGATTCATCAGCACTCCTAATATTTGGATTTTAAATAATTCCATCAGCCAATCTGGGCTATCAGGAATCAGAGAAGTGCTGATATCAGTTAGACAATTATCACCACCTTTTTCTCCTCGTTGATTTCCACGATCGTTTTTCGTGAAAATGGCTGATTCAGTTTTAGCTGACATAAAAATTAAAATCAAAATTACAGATCCAGGAATTAGAGAAACCAGCTTCTTATTCGCGAAAGGAGGTGATATTCAATACGTAAATTTAAATCTGTCAAATATGTTACGCAAGCATTTAAGATGTAATTTATATAATGAGTCATTGGATAAAAGAATTGTACAATCTTAAATTAAAAATTGGTATGATTACCCTAATATGATGTTTAAATGATATTGTTGTTATGAAAGAAGTTGCCGCATTAACCCATTTTGTATTGAAATTGTTATTAATGGAGACAATTTTTGGAAATTTTATTTTATTTCATAACCGTTGGTGAACAGCCGATCTAATTTTTGGGTCCAGGACTACAAATGTTTAATACCGTATCCTTGTAATTTTGAACCCAATCCAGAAAACAAGGGAACTCCCGTATCAAGTATTGAAAGAAATTTGCCTTCGTGGAGGACTTTTTGAGGGCCGCATTTGCTTTACCTGGAGAGGAAAACCACGAAAACCACCCATGGACAGCTTAACGGCAAGAGAACTGTAACCCACGATCCGTCTACCACTGAGAATATTTTACGTCAGCAGTGTGGTCGGTGCAAGCCGGAAGCGGAATTCGTATCAAACAGCTATCGCTGGGATTCGAACCCGGTTCACCTCATTGGAAGGCGAACGCTCTATCCCCTGAGCCATCACGGCTCAATTTTAGGATATTAGCGATTTCCAAAAAACAAAATTATGTGATATTTTAATTTATTAAAACAGATAACAATATGAAGGGGCATTTGAGTTATTTGTCTGCCTATAGTCACTAATAAATTTTCCTTGCATAGCCATTTCCATACTATCCGCATAGATTGTAGTAAGAAAAGTATATTTGGTTTAGAAATTTGCCGTTAGAAGTTAATTATAATTTCCATTCTGTTTTTTTGATGAATTAAGTTTCTTACGAAAAGTTTTAATTATAGTTTTCTTTTGCTCTTAATAAAATGCTGTTACAAAGGAAGCTAAAACCGAATTATCTATTTTATTGAAAAATTAAAATAAGACTAATTAAACTTGTGTTCAAACTTAACTTACATGTAAACTAAAATATATTTAAAGTTTACCTATTTTTGGCAAGTCCTCATTTTCAACCTAAAGGTTGAATCTTTTTTGATACCCGTAAAACTTGCCCTTGTTCTCGAAGAAGTTCCAATATTTTTGACCTTTCGGTTTTGGCAAATGGGAATAGAAATCGATCTTCTTTTTGATCATTCCTAAGAAAAAAGAAAAACAAAAGACGTTCAAGGGTATATCTAGTGATACATCTTGGTTATTATTTCAAAAATCAAGTGATTAGTAATTGTATATTACAAAAATAAGTGTTATTCAGTGTCAATTAAGTGTTAAGTACCTAAGCAAAAAATTATTCTTTTTTTTTAATAAAATTTTTCATGGTATTATTATGGGTACGATACAATATGCAATGCTTAGTAATGTTTAATCAGAACAAAAAAAAAATATATTTCATGCTATTAAGTAATTAAACTTTAAAAATCACATCATAATCTCTAACAAATATGCGAAAAACATTAACGCATTAGAGGGATTTACTTTAATCGAAATCGAGTGAATTAAAATTTGTATTTTAAAATAAAAAAAAATTTTATCACTAAAATCTTATTAGGAATGTTTGTACAAAGTGAAAGCTGATAAATGCTTTTTCAATCATAATTTCGAATTTACAATTCATTTCTTTAAATGAAAAGGTATTCCGCAACTTTTTTGTTGCGTGTAATCATTGTAATTCGATATTGTACAAACAAATCAAACTATACTTGTTTTTAAGATGTTCTCCCTTTTTACGGTATAAATTATGCTGATAATTTATGTTCAAAAATGTCATGTTCACTAGTTCTGGGTTCATCGTTTTTAGCATACTTTGAATGCAAAATAAATTTTTATTTGCCTAATAAAGAATAAATAAAAAGGAAGTTTTAAATCTAAGTTTTTCAAGGGAAATGAAAATATTAAAATAATTTTTTTTTAATCACACTGACTACGAAACACGTAGAGTGCATTACTTTTGAAATACGTGAGGGGAATTTATTGTGGAGACATACTTATTAAGATGGTGATATACTACGTTTTTAACTTTTTAGTGAGACCCAAATAGGTAAAAGAAAAACATTTTCTAAAAATTTTATTTGTTTTTATTGTTCTAGTTCATAGAAAACAGTTGGATTCTTGATTGTACATAATATTGCGATAAATTTTGTTATTGGCGGTAAAAAAAAAAAAAAAAAGGAAAACAATTACAATTTAAACTGTCTTCCAGCACATAGCTGCATCTCAAATTTTATTGCTTTAGCAATGTGGAAAAACTCGGAAATGCCAATTGCGAAAAAAAAATTTTTTCTCGATAATATTGCGATAAATTTTATTTGTAGTGATCTGAAAACGATTCTCGATTGCGTTATTTTACTTCACCTATAGGAAGCTGACTGCTTTAGCTAATCGAGAAGGGGGTCATACTTTTAGGTGCACGATTCCATTGCCGAGGGTACGAAAGAAAGTAAATAAAAAAGCAGTGAAAATATTCCAGACTTATCAAAATATATTAATAGTTTTATACTAACTCAAACTAGTTTAAAAACGAAGGATATGGATATGGCCACTATTGTTAATGTAGGAATTAGCTGTGAAAATAAAATTCAATGTGCAAAACATTAAACTACCTCATAAGTAATGAAATATTAATAATAATCAATTAAAATTTAAATTTAAAAAAATTTAAAGTCCAAAACTCACTGCCGAAAGACAAATTCAACAATACGCTGTTCTCGTTGTTGTTGTGGCATAAAGCTAGATGCTGTCACTCAGTTTATGTTTTTTAAATGTGATGGTGACAGTGTCATTGGAGACAGCAACTTCAAACTTTTTCACTCTCTTTCCCTTTCGGTAGAGTTTCACACTTGAACCAGGAATGACATCTGCAAAAGAGTTAAAATACTAAATAACTATTAATATTAACGCAGGGTCTCTACGAATATTACCTCCAGTTTTGAACGCAATACAAAAATGAATGAAATAAGAAGGCTATGTTTTGTTGCATGTAACAAATTTGAAGGGATTGGATTTATTTCAAACCAAAACGTTGTGGAAAAAAAACGTTGTTATTATTAGAATAGCATTAAATTTTTTCTATTAAAAACATTTCTCATGTAAATATTTTAATTATATTTTACAACGTAGGATTCTTTTTTTAGGGGATAAATAACGAGATTTATCTGTCTTTTTTATCGCATTAATTCCTAAAAATCATGTAGAACGTTTGTTTTCAATAACTTTAAAAAAAAAAAACTTTGTATTTTGTTGTTCAAACCTGTCCAAGTGTAACGTTTTATTGCACTGAAACAAAGAGATATAAAGTGAACAATTCGGCTTGAATGCATTTTGTCTAATACATTTTGTTCTAATAAGTATTCAGAGTTAAATAAATAAATAAAACAAGCTGTCGCAACCAGTAAAAATTGGAAGGAAAGTTTAGGGAAACAAAGTGTTTTTATTTTTTCCCATGTACGAAAACATATTTGATATTTGAAAGTAATGTATTTAAAATTGTCCAGCCCATCTCTTGAAATTAAAGAGATTTTAAAACCCTTTAAATTTAAAACAACTTCTCCCTGTAATAATTAAATAGTTTTACTACTACTCTTCACGTTTTTGGATACAGCTTTCACTTCAGAATGATTTCATCAATTGTGTGAAATTTTGGTACGTATACAGTTAAAAAATATATATTTTCAGTTTTTTCCCTCTAAATTTTAAATATCTCGATTCAAAAATCTTTATGAAAAAGCTTTCATTTATTTTAGTTGTTAATTTATGTATAATTGTAGACTAATAAGTTATATTTTATTACCAAGTATCACATTCATTGGACTGTATTACGTTTTAAATAAAAGTTAAATAATACTCAAAAATATATCTTCATTTTATTCCTATGTTTAGTTTAAAATTAAATATTAGCCATAAGTTATTGGTATAATAAAAGAACAAATATGCTTAGAAGAACTAAACTGTTAAACATGCAAAGAGGAACGGTAAGTTTGGCTACTTATTTTCAGAACTGATTTCCTGAAAATAAAATTTGAGTTTCATGTGTGTCACAGTAACCTGATGTAAAACACTGTAAAGTATTCGGCATTTAATGATGTCTTTCGGGAGTATGTATTATGTTTTGTAATTGCTTTTATTAATAGATAATGATAAATTTGAATTGCAAGATAAAAAAAAATTACATAATTTTTTAAATAAATTTTATATAAAACTAAACTCTCGGCACCAAATTCGACATAAGTTCCAGTTGTTTTTATCTTCCCTTTTGGTTATTACTTACCAACAGTTCTTCAGTTTATTAGAAGGCAATATACCCGAAAACTTTAGTACCACCTTCATAACTATTTTTTCACTTTATTTCTTTTTTCGTGGTATCAAATGCCACTTTTAATCACAGCAAGTAAATCTGATTTTGAGTTTCTAGAGATTGGTTCTCACAAATTTCCCCAAATCTATACCTGTCGCCATTTTGGAATTTTGTACCAGTTGTTTAATCTTTCCACCATTAGGTTGTTACCTACTGTTCATAAGAAGGCGATATACCCAAAACCTTTAGTACCACCTTCATAACTTTTTTTTTTCACTTTATTTCTTTTTTCGTGGTTTCAAATGCCACTTTTAATCACAGCAAGTAAATCTGATTTTGAGTTTCTAGAGATTGGTTCTCACAAGTTTCCCCAAAATTATACCTGTCGCCATTTTGGAATTTTGTACCAGTTGTTTAATCTTTCCACCATTAGGTTGTTACCTACTGTTCATAAGAAGGCGATATACCCAAAACCTTTAGTACCACCTTCATAACTTTTTTTTCACTTTATTTCTTTTTTCGTGGTATCAAATGCCACTTTTAATCACAGCAAGTAAATCTGATTTTGAGTTTCTAGAGATTGGTTCTCACAAATTTCCCCAAATCTATACCTGTCGCCATTTTGGAATTTTGTACCAGTTGTTTAATCTTTCCACCATTCGGTTGTTACCTACTGTTCATAAGAAGGCGATATACCCAAAACCTTTGGTACCACCTTCATAACTTTTTTTTCACTTTATTTCTTTTTTCGTGGTATCAAATGCCACTTTTAATCACAGCAAGTAAATCTGATTTTGAGTTTCTAGAGATTGGTTCTCACAAATTTCCCCAAATCTATACCTGTCGCCATTTTGGAATTTTGTACCAGTTGTTTAATCTTTCCACCATTCGGTTGTTACCTACTGTTCATAAGAAGGCGATATACCCAAAACCTTTAGTACCACCTTCATAACTTTTTTTTCACTTTATTTCTTTTTTCGTGGTATCAAATGCCACTTTTAATCACAGCAAGTAAATCTGATTTTGAGTTTCTAGAGATTGGTTCTCACAAATTTCCCCAAATCTATACCTGTCGCCATTTTGGAATTTTGTACCAGTTGTTTAATCTTTCCACCATTAGGTTGTTACCTACTGTTCATAAGAAGGCGATATACCCAAAACCTTTAGTACCACCTTCATAACTTTTTTTTCACTTTATTTCTTTTTTCGTGGTATCAAATGCCACTTTTAATCGCAGCAAGTAAATCTGATTTTGAGTTTCAGATTGGTTCTCACAAATTTCCCCAAATCTATACCTGTCGCCATTTTGGAATTTTGTACCAGTTGTTTAATCTTTCCACCATTAGGTTGTTACCTACTGTTCATAAGAAGGCGATATACCCAAAACCTTTAGTACCACCTTCATAACTTTTTTTTCACTTTATTTCTTTTTTCGTGGTATCAAATGCCACTTTTAATCGCAGCAAGTAAATCTGATTTTGAGTTTCTAGAGATTGGTTCTCACAAATTTCCCCAAATCTATACCTGTCGCCATTTTGGAATTTTGTACCAGTTGTTTAATCTTTCCACCATTAGGTTGTTACCTACTGTTCATAAGAAGGCGATATACCCAAAACCTTTAGTACCACCTTCATAACTTTTTTTTCACTTTATTTCTTTTTTCGTGGTATCAAATGCCACTTTTAATCACAGCAAGTAAATCTGATTTTGAGTTTCTAGAGATTGGTTCTCACAAATTTCCCCAAATCTATACCTGTCGCCATTTTGGAATTTTGTACCAGTTGTTTAATCTTTCCACCATTAGGTTGTTACCTACTGTTCATAAGAAGGCGATAAACCCAAAAACTTTAGTACCACCTTCATAACTTTTTTTTTTCACTTTATTTCTTTTTTCGTGGTTTCAAATGCCACTTTTAATCACAGCAAGTAAATCTGATTTTGAGTTTCTAGAGATTGGTTCTCACAAGTTTCCCCAAAATTATACCTGTCGCCATTTTCGAATTTAGCACCAGTTGTTTAATCTTTCCACCATTTGGTTGTTACCTACAGTTCTTCAGTTCATAAGAATGCGATATACCCGATAACTTTAGTACCACCTTGATAGTTTTTTTGCACTTTATTTCTTTTTTCGTGGTTTCCAATGCCACTTTCAATCACGACAAGTAAATCTGATTTTAAGTTTCTGGAGATTAGTTCGGACACTTCCTCATTAATTTCTTCAAATCCATACTTGTCGCCATTTTTGAATTAAGTACCAGTTGTTTTATTTTCCCCTATTTGCTTGTTACCAACAGTTTATGACAAGGCGATATACCAGAATTAAGGTCGAAAAAATTTGAATTGTCAGGTATAGAAAATTTACAAAATTTTATAGAAGGAGAAAAAAAAGGAAAAGGAGTCGAAAGTTTGAAGGGCTAAATATAAAATTTGAGCTCATTCGGTCCAAAAGTATTTGAGTTGTTAAAATTTAAAGAGGCTGTATTTTAAAAATTTTGAATCCACAAGAACTATTTGACCAATTTCACACGCATTTTGTAATTTGGAATTTAAATAATTTCATGAAAGTAATAAAACGCTATTAATAATTATTTTTTGCATATTTGGATAAACTAAATATAATTAGTTTTATCTATTTTTTATAACTTATTATTCAAAAAACTTATATTTAAATTATAGTAATTAAATTAATAATTATGTGCGAAACTTTTTCGCTGCTCTTAAAAAATTCTAGAGATTACACAAAAACTATTCTGGCAAATCACACACACACACAAAAAAAATAAATAAAGGGATTGTTGTTGAATTTCGTAACTAGAAATGCGATTTTACACTTACTAATTTGAATATTTAACAAAGGTTACCACAGTGAACCATTAAGATTGAGTTCTAGAACTTGAAATCATTAGATTAAAACTTATTCTGGGTGGTCCAATTTTTTTTTCTACGCTGCACGTTAAGGTGAGTGGAAGTCATTTCTAAATCCACACTTGTTATGAAAATGTTTATAAAAAAATAATGACAACTCACTGCTCAGCTTGATTTCAGCTTTCAGTGGTGCATTAGTGAGACCAGCTATTTTTGGTGGATGTATCAAACTATCATCACCACTGAAAAATTGTCTTATTCCTGATTCCTCCCAATCATTCCTGTACCACTCCGGTTCTTGCGACTCTACAAATGTGGAGACAATACGCGGAGGGTCTTTCACAACAAAATCACTCAATGACCTTTGGTCACCATGGCCAGATGTTATGCCAAGCTCCTGTAATTGAGGCCCATGGGTCTCTTCAACCACACTTGCTGCTGAAAGCAGCTCAGGCATAGTTTTTTTCTTTCTGAGAAAGAACGTAAACCATCCTGATATGCAAATTGCATTCATTAGGCGATTCATTTTCAAAGCTTCACCTTTCAATGCTAATTCAAAGATAAGAATGAGTGTTTTAAGAATTTCTTTTTACTTCGTCTATAGTATTGTTGACAATTATATTTCCCTCTAAGAATACTTTTTAATACCGACATTATTGAGACGCTCATTACATACGCTTTCAACAATAGCCTTGAACAATCATTCAAGATTTTTTAATTATTGCAAAACTTATATTTAAATTATATGTTAACAGCCGTTTGACATTATTGGAATTTTATATTTATATAATATACTGATCAAACCATGTTACCACTTTTAGTACCACTTAAATGACTTTTTTTTTCCACTTTACTTCTTATCCCGTAAACCCTTAATTTCAATTATTCCTATACGTTTCCCTTTCAGCAAGAGAAAATTTTAATTTATTATATTTTAATGATCCCCAATAAATTCTGCGCAGTGGATCTTAATTATTATTACTCAATATCCTAATGAATTTACACTTCTTTTTTATGATTTAAACAGTTAAAGAGTAATTTAAAAGTTCGTTCGATAGTGCCACTTTATACTTCAAGGAGGAATAACTGAGTAAAAATTTAGAAAAATGCATTTTTCAATAGTTCTTTTCTATTAAACTTATTGTACCAAAATATGGAATGAAAATTATTTTTGGAATTGATTTTTGTAAAAATGTAAATGTTACAGCATATTATGTCGAGTGCGACGCAGAAAGCGCTGTGACTTGTCTGAATAAGTCAACTTGTGCACTCAGTTGATTAATGAATTTGCTCAATCCCATCAAAATATTTCTGTGAAATACTATCATTCTAACTGTTTTATTGAAATAATTCATTTAAATTATGCCAGAAAGAGTGGTTTCAATAAAATAGCATAAATAACTGTAGCAAATTTTAATGGTGGACTATTTAGCTGCAATAAATCCTACATGCAACGAAAACTACGCTCATATTGTCTAAAACAATCAAAACGGAAAATTCGATTTTTTTTTTTTCAATTTATGGCTACAGCAAGTTATGGGTAATTTAAAAAATACTTTCTAAACATTGTATTATCTCAGATAGCAAAATAAGGTTTCTTTTTACTCAGCATAAACCTTTAAACGTAAACCTAAAAAGGTTTGTTATGCTGCTTACGTGCAAACCTTCTAACCTTACAACGAGATTGTGACAATCTGATCTATTTCTACGCACATTACCCTAATCCAAAACCTTGGAAAACAACCTTCAACATAAAAACCTTAAATCGAAGTTGTCTCAGGGTTTTTAAGCATAATAAAAAAACATTGAATAAGGCTAGTCTTAAGATGAAAATAATCTTAATTTAAGATAATTATAAGGTATCTTTTCGCAAAGTCTTGTATGTTCAGCTAAAATCCACATTGTCGTGAAATTTTAATGGACAATGCAATTTGATCCTATCGCTAGTGTGACGAAAACGTCATGATGAACCTAAGCGACCAGTTTACGTAAGTGATAATACTTTTTGAAAAAGGCTTTAAAAACAAATTTTAACCGTTTTAGGATGAAAGGTTTGAAACTGCAATATTGTTGCTTTATTTGAAAAAAAGGTTTTTAGTACAAACATTTTCGGAACAATGAAAGGAAAATTCTGACGCAAGGTTGCCGCATCCCTACATGCTTTCTGGGAAATTTGTATCCCATAATGTTGATTTTATTTTTTGCGTGATTCGCTATGCCTCGAGAATTTTTGAAACGAATAACTCATTTTTAAACACAATTATAAAATTTGCTTATCTAAAGATAATTTCATAGAAAAAATATTTTTTAATAATTATTTTATAAATATTTGGAGGAAAATGTGTGAATTGTAAGGTACACAAATTCTTACGTCATTTTTAAGAATGTAATTTTAAATGGAAAAAAATACAAAATTTTGATCTAATTGGTCGAACAGGTCCCGTGAAATTGAATTTTAAATATACGACTTCATTAATCACTAGTTTTTGACCTCTTGATCAAAAGTTATTTAGTGTGTACTATCTTTTTTTTTTCTTTCAGAGTATTGTACATAACATAGAAAAGTTTAAGACCTGTGCTATCCAATTTTATATTACAGTTGTCCAAACTTAATTGCACATCGGATAATCGAATAATCCGCTTATACAAATAAAATTTAATGGAACCAAATCATTTTATATGAAACTAATGTTAAACTTCTCTGTTTAAACGGATATTTGTTGTTTTTTGTCCCGTCCTAATTGCATAAAGAAGAGGTACTGAAATAATAAAAAAATAAAAAAATTATTTTTGAGAAATGTTTCACCTGCTAAAATGGAATATTTCCCTTTTTCAGTTAAGATATGGAATTAATAGGTGGTCACTTTAATAGGGACTTCCTGCTTAGCCATTGATCTAAACAGGTGTTAGGGGTAAAGTTGAAAAATTAATCAAATCTTACTGCCAGTTATACATTGAAGTAAACAAAGGGTTTTTCCCTTCTTTGACTTACTTCACTCACGCATAATTTAGAATGTTAAAAGGATACAGAGTGATTTATTTTGTTTTTTTGTTTACAAGAATTTAATATTTCTAACACACTAGTATACAGTGTGTCTTTCTCTTAACACGTTGAATGCCACGCTAATTTTACATGGCTTGCCCGTCTGTCTAAAGTGGTTTTTATGTGTTCTATATTGCATTAATTTCCTCAAACCATTTTAGTAACGATAAAAAAACTAAAAATTTACTCAAATTATGTTCAGCCGTAGTTGAATAATCTAACGATAACTTATTAGGAGAAATCTTTTCTTATTTGTTACTTGTTGATTTGTTACGCATGCGCTCTGAAACTGTTGCTAACTTTATTATTTGTTACTCTCGCTTCAGTTGGATTAACGATTTCGCTACAGCAGTTTACTTTGGCTTTAAGCGAGTTTCAGGGAGCAGAGCCTTCTTTTCCCAACTACTTTGGAAGTTTGAAGTATGTTCTAATTCAGTTTTTCATTTTAAAGTTTTTAATAAATAGTTTATTTTAGTAATTAGTTTTATTTCGTTATTCGATGGCTCATATTAGTTTAATTCATGTTAGTATTCCCCACAAATTATGTGTTTCTAATAATCTTGGCGCCAGTCACCGGTGACCTCCGTGGCACTACGAGCAAACTCAGTGCCGGTCACCGGTGACCTCCATGGCATTCAACGTGTTAAGTAGAATAATCATTGCTTAATCCAGTGAATAGCTCCGCGTTGGTTGCAAGTTGAGAGCTAAGAGGAATGATTTGAATTAATAGAAAAAAAAATTAATCTTGTAAACAATAAATTTAAAAAAATCGCTAGCTAAAATAGCACGTTAATTTGGAATTTCTCAAGTTTCGAGAATTGGGGGAAAAAATCATGTACAAAGTATGAAATGATCATGTATAAAATATATTCCCTTCAATCGTAAAAGAGTATTGTGTGTTTTATTTTCATTTTTGTACATATACTTTTTGAATACAGTTTTAGTCTTCTAAGAATTCTTCCATGGTGACACACTTCCAGTGACTTCTGTGACATGCAAGTCCTTCGTCACATTCAGACGCTGATATTGACCCGAGGATGTGATCGGGCATGCATCTCTCTCCTTCGCCTATAAAGAGCAAAACGATATTCACTGTAAGAACTTAGATAAAATATAATTGTAATCAGTTTAAACTTTAACTCTATAATTATCCAAATTAAATCGTGAAGTTTTTATAGTGCTATGGATAGTGTTTTCTATAAAGCATTGTTCTTTTTTTTTTTTTTTTTCCTTTTTTTTTCCAAAGGTGGAGTCTTGTATTATAGAATCACATAGAGATTATGTGAAAAAAGTTTTATTTTTTTTATTTTATATCCATCGTTGAACAGCAGACCCAATTTTGGGCTTACGACTACTAATGTTCAATTCCGTATCCTTGTAATTTTGAACCCAATCCAGAAGACAAGGAAATTCCTGACTCAGTACGTCCAGAGGTGTTGATTTGTTATGGGAACATGGAGGACTTTGCGACTCGACAGATTTAACGTGCATTAGTCACCATTTACTACACGAGGAGTCTTCGGCCGGCGACGATCGAACCCACGAACTCTTGAACATGCTCCTAGTGCCATACCAACCAGATCCTGTGAAAAAAATTGGGCTTCATGTTTGAATTCATTTCCAAGGCAAGCTTTCTAAGCGTACGAACACTTTTGAGAGCCATTGTTTATGGTTTGATATGGGCCTAATAAACTAAACGCTTCTGATATTTTTTTTTATAAAAAATTCCTTTTCTAATATACCTAGTAAAGATTAGGAACTAAACACTTTTTTTTTCTGAACAAACAAGATTTTTCACACAAACAAGTATGACAAGATTTTTCCAAATCACCGCAGAATGCTCCTTTGTTAAACCAATATGCTTTTCGAAATAAAATCATAACATGATCTATTTTATTTAAAACTATTATATGCTGTAACTACTTTATGCTGGGATAAGCGTACTATTTTATGTTGCACACAGCTAAACACAACTATATTATATTGAACTCTAATGTTAGGAAGGAGGTAGTTATCGACACTCCATTAAAACTCGAAGTATCACTTACCAATCACGAATTTTTTAATTTATTTACTTAGACATAGTGAACCAGCGATTACGAACTTAGAAGGGAAGAAAGAGAGATTGTAGAGGTAGATAATATTGTAGGCATAGCATCCCACGTTCGGAAATGCTATCGAGCAGCCTTCTCTTAATGAGGTGGCCCAGGTTTGAATACCAGCAATGGCTGGTCGATATGAACTCGCACCAACCACCGTGCTGACGTAAAATATCCCCAATGCTGGGAGGATCATGGTTTAAAATCCCCTTGCTGTCGAGCTAACCATGGGAAGACTTCGTGATTTCTCTTTTTATGCAACACAAATGAGAATTAGTTTCATCAAAAAGTCCTTCACGAAGGCTAATTACTACCAATGCTTGATTCAGAAGTTCTCTTGTCTTCTGGGTTTGGTAACAAGGCTACGGGGTTGAACTTTGGTAGTTGTACACTCAGAATTGGGTCGGCTGGTCAGCACTGGTTATAAAAATAAAATAAAATATTGCGTTTGAGCTGTGGTGCCTCATATTATAGAGCGTTTCCCTCCGAATGAGCTGATCCAGGTCCGAATCCCAGCTGTAAATGGCTGATACGAATTCGAACCGACCGCAGTGCTGGCGTTAAATATTTTCAATGGTAGACGGATCATGGTTTAAAATCCCCTTGCTGTCGAAATAATCGAGGGAGGTTTTCCTTTCCGTGTGACGTAAATGCGGGTTAGTTCCATCAAAATTTCTCCACGAAAGCTAGTTGGCCTCAATGATTAATTCAAAAGTATCTTTTCTTCCGGGTTAAGTTCAAAATTACAAGGCTACGGAGTCGTACTTGATAGTCGTAGTGCCAGAATTGGGACGGTTGTTCAAAGCTGGTTATAAAATAAAATATTTCATTCAAATATCCATAGAACTAACTGTTTTACATCCTTAAGGTTTTTCGGCTTAACTTGCCAAAATCGCCAAATAGATAAATAAATCAGTAAATGACGATAAACTTCAATGCTATGTTTGGCACTAATTATAGTTCGTTCACCAGGAGTTGGCACTTGGCTCATTTTAGCTAGGGAGTAAGAGGAGAAACTTCACCGCGCTTGAATTTGAGACAACCCTTAAAGCGCGCACAACGCAAACAGTGAATTCTTTTTCAGTCACTTACTTCGCTTTATCATCTGCTCTATTATACCTTTCGCATTCTTCTCCCAAAAATAACCAAATAGTATCGACGGATACCGCGTGATGAAGGCAGTGCCAAGTGACATCTCCTGGTGAACGAACTATACTAAGAAACGTAATTCAGACAAATAAAAGTATAGTTTCAATTCATAAGACACTCCTAACGACGTGCATAGGTTATGCAATTTTCAGTCCATATAATTTGTCCTTCTAAATTCATAACAGCCGTACATGAATCAACCAGCATATTTCCTCATGAGTTTGTGACCATTGTTATTTCTTCATGAGTTTGTGACCGTTGTTATTTCCTCATGAGTCCGTGATCATTGTTATTTCCTCATAAGTTTGTGACCATTGTTAAACTTACCTAATACTTTGACACAGATGTCACAGCACTTGCAGAAGCTTCCTTTTTCTCTGATTTTCTGTCCATACTCTCTCAAGCAGTTAGACAGATCATCACATTTCACTCCACTGCAGAAGTTGGGTGGGCAAACGAAGGCACTTGCAACTGCCACCACCACGGCAAATAGAACAATGTATTTCATCATTTTTTCTTTTTGCCCTCTTCTCTAAATTCAAGTGCTGAAACAGGAAAAGATTTATTGTCAAATCTCAAGTTCGAACATTTTTATTTCACAACCGTTGGTCGGTAAATATCACGTTATTTTTTTCTCACAACTATTAGTCAGTAAATTTAACTAATGATAGTTACACGGGTTCTGGAGATATTTTATGAAAAGAATTACTTGGTCACTATAGAGAGCTGTAATGAATAAATAGATAAATCATTTATTTATTAATCTCATTTTTCTTCTGTTTATATTCTATAGGGTCCACATACATCTTTATACATCATAAAATGATAAGTATCACGGACTCTTTTCTGACCAAAAAAAATGATATGATACTTAACAAAGAACGAAGATCCAAATAATTTTTGGCAGTTATCTGTAAAAAAGTAATAAAAATTACAACAAAATTTGTAAATTGTTTATTTATCCGGCATTTAATGGTTTTACCAGCTATATTTATTTATCATCCCTTATTAAATTTATTCTCAGATATTTTTCCTTTTTTATTACCCATTGGCAAAATGGGTGTTGTTTTGGGTTTGATGGCGTGCACACCTTATTTGAGCGTCATCCAGGGCCGGATTTACGTATAAGCTAAATAAGCTGTAGCTTGGGGCCCCAAGATGACAAGGGCCCCCAGATCCTACTTCCCCCCTCTTTTTTTAAAGTTTTATTCGGAGCTGGGGCCCTCAGAAGCCCAAAATGCATTTTTTTAATTTTTTACATTGTCGGACATAATAAATATAAATAAATGACTGAATAAAACAAAAAACTTCGTTGTCATTAGTAGGGAACATATCATCTTTCAAGCAATTTGAGTATTAATAAATTATTTATAAATAAGAAATTTTTTTGTTTAAAAGGTAAAAAAGTTTATTTTTTTACCCCATCATTCGATCATCAGACTATTTAATATCTGTTTCCAAAGATCCGAATTCCCTTTTATTATACTTTAAAATTGTACAAATGATATATTTAATGCTCTCATGTGATATGCAGCAGTTTTAAATAGCACTTTAAAATGTCTAAAAAAGGACAGAAATTGTTAGTTCAAAAAAAAAAAAAATTAACTAATACTTTTGAATAAGAATTTAAATAACTACACACGTTTCTTTTACTATCTCATTCTATATAGCATTATTTAGAGTAGACAGTTGCGTATGGGTGTGATGATGACGTAATAAAAGAGACATACAAAAAAGTTAAAATCCTCAATATTATATTTTTGAACTCCTCGAAAATGTAGTAAAAGAGGTATACAAATTAACTGTCGCAAACAAATTAATATTAAGTAAGAACGAATCAAAAATGATATCGAAATATGCTGAATCACAAATGAGACCGGGATGAAGGACATCGAAATCCATTTTATTGTAATAGTATAACTAGAAGGTGTTTCTAAAATTCTGAAATCTATCAGGCTTTAATTTTTTTTTCTGTCACAAACTTTATCAGTAGTTAAAAATAATAAATTCGTTAGATTTCAATATTGGTTGTTTTTTCGTTGATTAAATGTTAAAAATTAACAGATATTTGTCTTTTTAAAACATTTCATTCTATAATAAGATAATTATTCTACCATTGTAATTGTCGAAAACTAATTGCTAATTGATATAAAGCCTAGCCACTATACACCATCAAGAGCAGAGCTGATACTTTAAACTCGTATGACATTTATTCTCTCTGATATTTAATAGACCCTTTAATAAATCCTTAAAAATATAGGCCAAAAATTTACACAAATAATGAAATTTTTTTTCTTGTACAAAAATTTAACAAATGTACTTAAAATAATTAAAATGAAAGCAAAAATAATGAAGAAATATTTTCAATATAAACATCAATTAAATAATATCAGCTTACGAAATGGTCTTTTTATTTTTACAAACAGTATTAATATAACGGCCCTCACCTGCTCCAGGGACTGCTGAATTGGGTTCAAAACGACAAGGCTACGGAGTTGAATATTAGTAGTCATAAACTCGAAATTGGGTTGACTGTTTAACGACGGTTATAAAATAAACTAATAAATTTAGCCGGGATAGCCTGGTTGATAGGGCGTTGGACTCGTGTTCGTGAGAATGGGAGTTTGAATCCAGCCGGAAGAAGAATACCCATGTATAAAATGGTGACTGGTGCATGTTAAATCTGTCGGGATCACAAATTTCTTCGAGTTCTCACAGCAAATAAATACCCCTGGGTACTAATCTGGCAGTTCCCTTGTCTTCTGGATTGGTTTCAAAGTTACAATTTAGTAGTCGTAACTCGAAATTGGATCGGTTGTTCAACGGCGGTTATAAAAAAAAATAAAACTAATAATCAAATTGTATTTTCTTGTTTTTCTAACTCTTTGCATATTTTCTACGCACTTTCAAAATTTCATATTTCTAAGTCTTATAGATTTTGTAACGTAAAAAAAAAAAAAAACAATTGAGAAAAAAATTTCCGAAAAAATCATTAAAAATTGCAAATTAAATATATTCAAAGTGAATATAAGAAAGAAACTCTGTTAAATATATAGTGGCCCAGCACGCCACATTTTTACTCTGTGCTTAAAATGTGTTTCTTTTGTAACTTTTTTCCCTCGTTCAAAAAATATGTGCAATAAAAGAAAAGTTCTACATAATAGTCTCGTCACAATTAATATATTTAACAATAAAGTAATATTGTCAAATTTTTTAATGATATAATGTTAATACTCAACAATAAAAAATAATGACAGTTAACTTTAGGTGTATAGAAATGTAATTGAACTTATAAGGGCCCCATCATTTTCAGTAGCTTAGGGCCCCACCAAGCTTAAATCCGGCCCTGGTTCCACGTTTAAGATATTTCCTTGTTTTGATATAGAAAGTAGGAGCAAGGTTTAATTGCATTTCATTTGCCTTATTAAGTATTTAATTTACGCATTGTTATTTGTTTTTTTTAAGATTATCAATTAATATTAACTCAATTTAAAACTTAAATTTATGCTTGGAACGGCCTTACCCAAAGGACATTAAACGGCTATTATGCTCCCTTCTTAATTTCAGTAAGTTTCACGTAAACACTGAAACTATAATTTAAATTTAATTATCAATATTTTAATTTATTACTGTTATTACTATTTTACCTTAATTATTATTATTATTATATTTTTGGATGTATGAGTTGCCGATAGATTCAAGTAAATAGCTTTACAATACATTTATAGTTTTTAAAAAATGGAAATTAGCACTAACGTTAGTTAGATTTACATTAATACCAAAATATAGCTCAACAAATAAAAATAATATTTCAGAAATTGAAGATTTTTCCATATTAAAAAGTTTTATGAGGCTCCAGACTACTTATCAAGATTTTAAAATAGAAACTGCGTATTACTATAATTTGATTCTGATTTTTGCCAAACGTAGCATTTATAATATTTTCTTAACCCACTTTCGAGTGTATCTATGGCTAGAAGATTGTACTTGTAATTTCGGTAACTTTCCGATTAGCTTAAGCAATTTTGATTTCAAGACAGGATAATATATGTTTTATTCGTTTTTTAATCACCATAAGTAGAATTGATTGCTTATAGGAATAATTGTGATTCATTTTGAAATTGGAATTCATTTGAGAAATTTGATCTCTATAATTGATCAAAAATCGTCGAATACTGTCAAGTTTCGAATAATATCCATAAAAATTTTTGTGACCAGTTCTAAGACACCCTAGTTCAGTTTGTTTTAAACGATAGTTCGGGTTCAACATGGAAAATCACGTGATCGATTGTAGCGGCTCATGGGTACTAATTGATGGATTACTTCTACAACAAAATTTTCGGAACTTGAATGTAGTTTATCTATTGATTCGACTTCATATTTATGTATAGTGCGAAGCAAAATTACTCGGCTTAAATAACTTTCAATCTGATATGTAAATTTTTTACGCCTTGAGTCTCAATTTTATTTTGTTCGAGGACATAATCTTGTACATGCTAATTAATTTATACAAACGATATTTTAAGTTACAAAACCAGAAAAAAAAAAAAAAAAAAAAAAAAAAAAAAAAAACGATTTTTTTCTTCTCCGATGGATTTGAATTTTTGATCCTCAACATATGGAAGGTAGTCAATATTTTAAAAGTTTTCCAGCTTGAAAATATTGCCAAAGTTGTTGAGGCAGGAGAGCGATTGAATGTTTGGATCTCTTAATGTTAACAAAACTTTTTGAGCATTTCGGTAGATTTGAAAAACTTTTTTAAGCGAATCATGAAGTTTTTACACACTATTATAAGATTCGTTCATCCAAAGATAATTCTATGCAAAAAATAACCTTAAATAAATATTATTTTTTATTTTATTTGCTAATTGTCAAAAACACTTTTCATTGCAAAATATAGAAAAAAAATTTCATAATTTTTAAGAAAGTAATTTTAAAGGCAAAATGAGAAATTTGAATGAAATCGGACTACTAGTTTCCAATTAGTCCAATTTAAAAAAAAGTTATTTACGTAAAATTCGATTTCTGAAGAACTCTTCGATTGATTTCATTCAAATTTTAAATTTGCTTTAAAAGTTATACGAGGCGAACTTTGCAAAAAGGAATTTTAACATTAAGTGATTCAAACTTTCTACCGTTCTCCTTCATAAACTGTTGATACCATATTTTGCAGATGGCAGGTGCTTCTCCTGTTTTAAGGGTCTAGGAGCTAAATTCCTCATAAAGTTAGACATTCAAACAACTAAGATCGAGTTGTAATATATACATTGAAGTCCGATCAATAGATAAAATATTTTCAGGGGTTTCCCTTTCTTGCGCCCTGTTTATACATAAATGCATACATCGTTATTACATAGCACATGAATACATGAGTACATATATTGAACATAAATTGTGTATATACGTACAAACATACGGGAGTACAAATATACCCACATTTACATAGATACATATATACATTATACGTATATTCATATAAAGTATGTGTGTCCCGCAGTGGACTGATCGTTAAGACACGGTTCCCAGCAGATCACCGAAGTCAAGCATCACTGGCTACGGTCAGTGTGCGGAAGGGTGACCATTTGGATCAGACTGCGTAGGGCCCGAGAGTGTGCGGTATTGGTCCTCGTTATACTGTTCTACAGTAAAGTGCTCGACTTCGAGTGCAGGTCGTCGGGTTACCGAAGCGGGGGTGCCATCCCCTCTGCAGAGGATCAAAATTGTGATGGCATGTCTTCGGATGTAAAATAACTAACAACCTTTTCTTTCTTTAAAAGTTTATTTGCAATTCGCAATTAAATTTCATAATTTTAATACTTAAAATAGTTAATATTTCAATAGGCTATATGAAATTATAGTACCGATAATTTTAATAAAGTCGTTTCTTGTAAATAAAAATTATTATAAGGAACAGATAAAACTATTCTTTGTGATTCTAAAAATTATCATGAAATTTTTACAGAAATATGAGAAGAGTAAAAATAAATTTCATGAAAAGAAAAAAAAATAAATGGTAAGATCCTAACGTAAATGCACGGAAAAAGCATATTGTTCTAAAACATTATTCTAAATTATTGCTTTTGAAGGCCTGCTGTAATACTGTGAAGTTTATATTGCTTCAGGTAATAGCTAAACCCTTCAAATAATTATTATTTATCGATCAATATTGATTATATCTAAATCAATATAAATGAAGAGTTTAATTTTTCTAAGGCATTATTATATTTTAATAATAAAAATTTAATTGAACTTAAATGTAAAATTATAATTACAATTATTAAAAATAATTTATATTATATATATATGTATATATATATATATATATATATATATATATATATATATATATATATATATATATATATATATATATTTTACATTTTAAGCAATCTATTACAGAATAATACTCAAAAGTAATGAAAACAAATTTCAAGTTTTTATTAAAAATACAATGTGACATATTTTTTTATGAGGGGATGCCATATCATAAGTTTTAAGAAGTAATTAAATTTTTTTATATGATTGATCTTATCGAAATAAATTTCATTCTATGACTTAATAATTAAAATAGTTGTTCGATTTAAAATAAAAAAATTAAGTAATAATACACAAATTTTATTTCGATTTATTTCTTCGAATTTGCCTTTAAATGTTGTAAAGAATATGTAAAATATTTAGTACATAAAATTTTAGTAGGCAAAGTAGATTTCGGTTGGTTTAAGATAATTGCTGGTTTAATAAATTTACATACAATACTTCTGTTTGTTTCTAAGGATTATGTTTTTCCAAATTTAAAATTATTTTCTATTAGACTTAGGTGGGTATTATGTACGCGTATGCATACAAGAATAAAAAATATCGTTTTAACACACACCAAAAAACAAAAAAGATATTAATATATTATTAATATAATAAATCTACATACAATACTTCTGTTTATGCTTCGAAGGATTATATTTTAACAAACCTAAAATTATTTTCTATAAAACTTATGGGGTATTATGTACGCGTATGCATACAGGAATAAAAAATATCGTTAATTCACACCAAAAAAAAAGTGAATAAATTAAAAATGATGGTTTGTTATTTTTTACTGGTTATTAATTAAGTTTAGTTTTTATATTATATTCATTGTTGCTATATTTATGTTTTTGTTGTGTATTATAAAAACACGAATGTTCTGAATTCGTAAAAGAAACTCTGATTATTGAATTTATAGTTATTTAAAGTATTTTGATTATGCATTTATTTACTTATATTGAGGGACAAAGTGTTTATTTACTGAAACAGCTTTTTCAAACCTCATCACTTATGAGAATCTTAGGTCTAATGCAGTAGTCTTAAGTGATTTCTATCATTTTTCTAAAAGGTTAATCTTTTACTAGTCCAATTAAGATTTAATGGATAGCTATAATGGATCCAAAATATAAAACAAAATAGTAATAATTTTATTAGGTAATTAGTTCTGTTTTCAAAAAATGCAATCTAGAGTGAGATGTTATTATGAAATAAGTTCCTTTCTGATTTTTAATCCGCAGATTTTATGGGATCATTTAAGATAATTGTTGCATTTATAAATTTACTTATCACAAGTTTTTTTTCCCCTCATTTCTCTTCCTATCATTAATATATATTAGGTTTCATAAGGAAAAATGAAAAGCATTATTATTTGTAAAAGTTATGTTGTATTACGTACAGTGCGTAAAATAAAAAAAGGAATAAACCTGAATAACTCTTGATTTAATGATCGGATTTTAACTTAATAGATCTCAATTTAAATGGTTTGAGGGCCAAACTTAAAATATGCTAATTAGTTGGTGCAGAAAATATTTTTTTTTAAGTTATGAAACCAGGCAAACGTGTTTCCTCTACCCATATATAATGTTGGATATTTGTCCCTCAAAATATGGAGGGTATTCGCTATATAGAAATTAAGGTCCCAATAATTTTTTTTATGTCAAAAGTTTGGGCTCTTTCATTTAATTGCAGTTTTCATGCATTTCGCCATCTCTCGAGAACTTTTGAAACGAATCGAAAAATTTTTGCACCTCATAATAAAATTCATTTACCTAAAATAATTCCCAGACGAAAAAAGTTTTTTTTTTAATTATTTATTATTAATAGTCGGAACAATTTTGAATTTAAAAATATATAAATTTTTATATAATTTTAAAGAAGATCAATTTAAATGCTAAAATACAAAATTTGAACGAAATCTGTCGAATAGTTCTTGAGAAATTAAATGTGAAATATATAACTTTTTTTAAAATTGAATAATTCAGTTGTATTTGACTGATTTAGTACACATTAAATTTTGCATTTTGTCATTTAAAATGACATTTGTTAAATTTTCAATTTAAAGTTTTTTAGACTATTCTCTTAATAAATAAATTAATTAATACTTCTTAAAAATTATTTTTGACAAGGAACTATTTTCAGGTAAATGAATATTATTATTGTGTGTTAAAGCTTTTAGTTAGTGTAAAACATTCTCGAGATATGGCTATTTATTTCGAGAGTCAAGAATTCGAACAAATTGAAAAAAATGTATGCTTTTTTTTAGAAAAAGTACGCGTCTGTTTTTCTAATTTAAAGTATTTTGAATCTTAGTATATAAAAGTTCAAACTTTCGATCATAAGTTATTCATTGTGCTTGCTTTTTTGCACATACAGAAGTTGCTTTTTTTTTATATTAATTGAAAAGTTTCCAATTGATTATATTATTTTTTTTTGTTTTGTTTTAATTAGCATAAATATTTTCATTAAAAAAATTTTTTAATTTTGAATTAACACGTAACTTAATAATGGATATATTTTTAATTGTTAGAGGGGGCACCAAAATATTTTCAGTGCTTAGGGCCTCAAGAGGTCTTAATCCGGGCCTAATCCCTTGCCTTATTATACACATATAATATTATTTTTTGTGGATATAATGAACCAAAAGAAGAGAGAAAATCGGATATTATGAACTTTTTTTTTGTTGTCTTCGATTGATATTTTTTCTTCATTCTTAATAATTTTGAAATTTCTACATGGAATACAAATACAGTAGAGAACCGATTATCCGGAACGATCGGGACTATCGCTATTCCGGATAATTGATTTTTCCGGTTTTCTGAATCGCTACAAAAAGCCGTTTTTTTAGTGTTAAACCCAACTAAAAAAAAAAAAAATATTTGAAAATAATCTTAAAAATAAGAAAAAACGATGAGGTAATACACTAATGATTATTTCTGAAATGATGGTAAGGTAAACATCTTTCAAAAAAGAAAGAAAAATCCTAAAATCCTATGAGGAAAAAAAAATTTTTTTTTAAAAATTGCGGGAAAATTTATCGAATTTCGTTCCGGTTTTCTGATTTCCGGATAACGGGTTCTGTACTGTACCGATTTTTAAAAGCATCTATTGAATGGAATGTAGCCATTTTGGTTCTTCCATCTCAGTTTCAGAACCCTAAATTTTTTGCATGCAAGACGAAGAGTAATAAAAATAAAAGATAACACATTTTTAGTTACTACATATTGATTTTTAATCATTTTTGTATTTCATTTTATGGGTCATTTATTTAAATGATGTGTAATAAAAGGGGGGAGTTCGGAAAAATTGTTTGCAATTGGGTATAATATGAAAAAAACACAACTACTTCGATTTAGTAGGAACAACATATGACGCAATGCTAAACGAATGGAATTTAGTTGTTGTTTATTTAGTTATTGTTATTAGTAGTTGCTGTTATTTATTTTAGTTGTTTATTTAGTTTCAATAACTTTTCTTTATAATGCAATAAAATCTGGCGAGCAGCTATTTAAACGATCGAACACTTCGTTTGTTTATTTGTGCCTTGAAGTTAGGCTCGCAGAAAATGTCGTTCATGGGTTAAATTTAGTAGGAACAACACAACCTGTGACGTAGGCTATATTATACCCAATTGTTTGCAATACGGATGTAGTGAACCGAAATTTCGGTCCCTTGAAGGTTTACTATAGCAGGCTTTAACTGTATTTCATTCCACTGCTGTAATGTTGCGATTATCAACACTTAAACAGAGCATTTAAAAGACCAAATCTTATACATATAGATTCGAGATCCCCTTAAAAGATACGACTGGTTAAAAGTACATTAAAGTAATATTTACGTGCATACAGTTTGAGGGGAAATTGAAAATTTGTTCATGTTAAAAGAAGTTTACGTCAACAAGGTTCAGCTGTATATTATTATAAATCTATTTTTCAATAAAAAGGCAATTTTTTTTAAAAAATCAGTTTTTTCATTTTTAAATGAAACAAGATACATTAATTCTAAGTAATTAATTTTCTTAAAATATATTGCTAAGTTAGCTGATAAAAAATAATTTAGAACACTAATGTTTAGAAGAAAATTCATGTCTAAATATGCATCCAGTCCTTCACTCAAAAAGGTGTGCATGTTTAAGTTTCAGTAATCTAAAAAGACTAAAACTCACACATTGAACAAAAACAACCAGGAGATTGTAAAAAGAAATTTATCCTTTTTGAAAAAGAAAAAAAACATGAACATTGTGATTTAAATAAAAAGAAGCCTATGTTTATTATACACTTGAAAGACATTTTTTTTTTTTGCATAACACTTACTGCTGTTGATCTACATATTATACACATTGACCAAAGAAGAATTATGTGAATGCAATTTTAATATTTATCAAGTAACTAATTAATATTTTTCATTATTTTCTGTGTTATTTTGTTCACTGAAATATGTTCTGTTGAATTTGATTTCGTTTTTTAAGGTTGTAAATAATTTGAAAAATCTTTTCAATATACTATTAATAGCTTCAGGGGTGAAAAAAACCCTGAAAATTTTATGAGCAAAAGCATGATAACAAGATATCAATTTATATACTACTCATATTTAATATAAATTTTTTGGACTAAGATTTATAATTAAATTACCTTTTAATAAAACACTTTTATACTAACAAATTTAAGAAAAAAACTTAATTCTTACAAGAATCGCAATATCAGATTTCAAGAACCCGAAATCACAAAAAAAAGTACATTGGGTTTTGAAATCGTGTGAATATGAATCGCGTTATTGGATTTAGGAAGGCGATAATACAAATCGCAATACCGGATTTTTGTAACACGAAATACGAATCGCGATGCATGATTTTCAGATCCTGTGAATACAACTAGCGACATTGGATTTTAAATTTGAAAGAATAGGAATCGCGATATTGATTTCAAAAACGTGTAAATACAAATTGCGACATTGGATTTTTAAATCTCGTGAATACTAATCGAGATGTAAGATTCTTAAATCGCCTGAATACAATTCACAATGAATGATTTAAATCGGATAAATACGAAAATCGATGTTCGATATTAAAATGATCGCGATGTTATAAAGCACGATATCAGCGGATTCCAGCGGAGTTTCAAATATTAAAAACGATAAAAATTCAATAAACAAAAATATATATATATATCAAAATTGCAGAACAGTCACTTGTTTTGTTAACGCGATTTGGAGAAAGTTTCAAAATTTAAATTTTAGTACTTAATTCTTACTTTAAATTTTTAATTCCGGTTAAAATTTCGTTGGATTATAAGTTTTGATTCGTTGAAGTCCGTAAATCAATAGTTCTGAGATACGCGGAATTTTGCAAAAAATCACATGTTCTGTTCCTAGTTTCTATGAATTTAATCCTGGCTTCTATGAATTACCTGGGCAGATGATACGAAAAACCCGGAATACAATCACACCTGTACCTTTGAGAAATCATACTTACAACCTTAATATTAGTTCACCCACTTGAAACTTATAAAATCATGAATTGATTAATATTTGACACAAAATGAAATCACATAATTCTCCTTAGGTTACTATGGAGGAAGTAGAATACCTTCTCTTACTGAACCCTTTTAACTTCTACACAATGAAGCAATACAGAGACAAAAAAGCATTTACAAAAGCTTTGGAATCAAACAATGAAGATAAAAACATTGAAGCAATCAATAATATAGGTATTTACACATGGAAATGACCAGAATAATTAAAATGAAATGTGGTGCAATATACATTAGAAAACAACAAAAACCAACATATTGGCTACATGTTTACTTTTAAATAAAAATTAAAATGATTTTCATGAAAAACATCTTTAGATAAATTTAAAAAAAAAAAAAAAACTTAGATTAAGCTGGCTTAATACAAATTATTTCTAATTATTATTCTGTTTCATTTTGTACAAAAATTGGCTTAATATTTTGTGATGTAATTTTTTTTAATAGAGAACACTAATGAACCTTATTCTCTAATATTTCTAGGTTGAATTCAGTATTTATCTCAGCTTTTGAAATATTAATGTTCAGTACTAATAATTAAACACTCCTCAGAAATTCTTGGGTGGGGAAGTACATAAAATTATTGTAAAACTTTCAGTTAGAACTGCATCATAACTTCTAAAACTAGGGACTTTTAAATGTCTCTTAATTTGGGAACACGAAACCTATAGCGCAAGAAGGCATACACAGGAGAGCAAAATGAGTTCTTGATTAAAAATGTCAGCAGTACATGACTGGTTTACACAATGGTGTTAAGTATTTACAGTATTTATTAATAAGTGTAAGGTTAAATAGATACAAATAACAAGAAAAACTTTTTTTTTTCCATTTAAAAAAATAACTTACTCACTACTAAACAATGATTGAAAAAAACTAAAAGGAGTACTAACTAGGAGTATAGAGGAGTAAAAGGAAAACTAATAATTTTCTTGGTTGTGTTTTACATTGGCTACATTTTAGATTTTCAAATTCATGACTTTCCACGTCTAATTCCAAGAACTTTTCATGACTTAACAAAGTTACTATTTTCTCGGACAAAAGCAGAATAATAAATTTAAAAAGCATTATAATAACATTAATTAAAATGATAGGTATAACCAAAACTGTTATACTCTGCATCTTCATATTTATTGATTTTAACTTTAAAAAACAGAGTAAAGAAATAGTTGAAGCAATAAAATAGCTGAAAAAAAATTTTTTTTCCTTCTGCAGAATTATATTCTAAAGATACTTTTCTTGTTCATCAGAAAAGAAAGAAATACTCCTGATTTTTCTGTTCTCATTTCGGAATTAAAAAAATTTGCCAATTGATTCAGCTAGAATTTTAAATTGATAAAAAAAAAAAAAAAAAAAAAGATGAATAATAATAATTCTGAAATCACATAAGTTTAAAAGATACTTCACTCTAGAAATGTTTTTTTCTTCATTTTTCGTAAGAACAGCATAATTTTTAATGAGAATGATAAAAACTTTTTATATTTTAATAAAATATGACTCTGAGTGGGGATTTTGTTGTAAATTCAGATATTCGGAATTCATGAAAAATTTTGTTCAATAGCCAAATTCATGACTTTCCAGGTGCGCGGATACCGTTTATATGAAATAAGAAATTATTTTAGGGGCCGTTCAAAAAATACGTACATCCCGAAGGGGGGGGGAGGGGATTTGCTATTATGTACGGTTTTGTACGATGGGGAGGGGGGGAGGTATTATACAAAGTACGTACTTTATAAACATACACCAAATTTAAATTTGACTTTATCCTGCACACTCCTTAAGTAAATATTTAATTTTATTTAAAACATAATTATTTTAATTTTTATGAAAAAGGGGGGTAGACTAATAAAATGTACGTACTCAAAGGGGGGGGGAGGGGTTTGAAATTTCTCCATTTTTGTGTGCATACTTTTTGAACGGCCCCTTAGACATAAAACAAGCAGCACTTTTATATTATATCATTAATCGTTCCTAACAATAAAGAAATACTATATTGTATTAGCTTTGTGGTTGACTTGCAGAATGAGGGGGGGGGGGCAGGGACTTGTGCCTCCCATTTAATTTTACAACAGCCCTTTGGAGGCATGATTAAACAAAATAGAGGGCACAACTATATTGAGAAAAAAAAAGAGTAATAATATTAGAAAATTTATAGTATAAAAATAAAAATTGTATGTCAACGTTTATTGCAAATAGATTTTATTACAAAAATAAGAAATTGATCAACATTGCAGAGTAGCATTAGCTTAAAAAAATTTAATCTAAACTAATATTACGATTGTAGGTAAGACTTCAATGAAAATTATTGTATGATGAGTGGGTGCAAAAAGAGAATTATGTTTATAAATACCAAGACTTTTTGAAAAACTGAATATACTATAAAAAATATGACACTTAAAATATATTCCGATTAGAAAAAAATTCAGTACTAAACTAACTACTAAAACTAATTAGTGTTATTTTTATCAAGACCTTGAAATTTTTTTTAACTGATTTGGCTTAATTCTTTACTAACTTAATTATAGTACTGTCTCCAAAGAGACTAAACACAATTAATCTTCCATTTTAAAAACTGAACAATTAAAATATTTATTATCTTGAAGATAATTTTTATTTATCTGTCATTTTTTTACAGACTTTACAAATTAATATATGGTCAAATTAGAATGACTTTGTTTAGATCAGAAAGTTTTAACAGTTTCCAATATAACTTTAGAAATTAAGCTCCCAATAACTCTTAGCGTTCAATATATATTAAAATTTTTTATAGTACTGTTGCATTAAAAAAATAGCCAATATCAATCAGTTAATATCTCCTGAAACTAATATTTAATTATAATTGAACTAAGCAAACAATTTTAGAGTAGAGTTTTAATAATTTTAAAACAAAAACACTAAGAATATGCCAATCTGCAAAAGAGAGATCATTTCTCGATATCACCATTTAAGAATTCTTTGATACGATTCTCATCATTGATTTGTATTTTTAAAATCAAATAGAAGAGCCAGATCTAATTGTGAAACTCCACCCTACAATATTGTATTTGCTAAAAACAACAAATAATCATATGACCTATAAATTCATTTTCCTAAATATGTGTTTTGGTTTTTTTCTTCTTCATAGAATGATTGAATCCTCAGCAGAGTAAAACAATGAATCCTACAGGATAGGCTGTATGCCAAAACCATTATTAGTGATCAGTTCTTAAGTTTGAATTATGAAATTTTCACAAATCATAGCTGCCAACCTTATGAATCAAAAATTAGGGACACTAATTAAGAGAGTAAGACAAAAATTTAACTATTAAATCATAACATTAATAGACATATATTTAAATATGTAAATTAGTAAAACAAAACTATTAACACCATCTATTGTGGAAAATTTATAATATTAATATTTTATAATTAGGAATGCCGGTATAATAGATTAAAAACAAACATTACCTATTAATATATAATTATTTATCTACAAATTAACAAAAACACAGGTAAATAATAATCTGCATCATAAACAAATATTTCTGATGCAAGTGCTTAAATACTACAAAAAAAATTTAAAAAAATAATAATTTAGTGAAATAATCAGCAACAGCTATTGGAATAGTATTTTCCAATAAAAAACTACTAAAAATTACTCTAGCACAATAATCACAGGATGCGTGCTTGTGGCAATCAGAAAAAAGGATTAGTTTAAAATCAAAAATTTTATGAAAATTCAGATTTTTTATAAAAATATCAGATTTTCAGATTGGATTTAAAAATTAGGAACAAATCCAAAAAATTCTGAACAGATGGCAGCTATGACAAATCATTCTTAGTTAGATCAAGAATCCAAATTGATTATTTTAAGATTCATAGAAAATGGGATGTTCTAAACAAAATAAAAAACAAGAATATCAGAACAGAACTACTTTGGAAAGGAATAAAAAAGTAACAGAATGACTCCTGTCTTTCATAAAGTTTCAACAGTCAAAATTTTACATTCATTCTATTTTCAGATTATTTATTTTAAAAACTTAAAATTGAATTATTTGATAATAGAAGGGAAGATTCTTAAATGTTAAGTTGTGAGAAAATAATGATATCTTAGAATGACTAAAATTTTGACTTAATTAAACCATTAGGTAATTGTACCTTGAGATAAGTACAACATGTTGAGACACATTCTAAAGCACAATACATCCAATATCTTCAGGGGTCTGTCTAGGTTTTTCTGAGAGGTACCGATTTTGTGAAAATTTAGACATAATTTGTGAAAAATTAAAAATTATATTAAAAAAATCAACACAAAAATATGGATTTATTGTTTCTTAAGGGATACAAAAATAAAATTTCAAAAAAAGTATTTTGTGAAACTACCGTTTTTCCTAAAATTGAATTTGTGAAACTAACGTTTTTCCTAAAATTGAATTTGTGAAACTAACGTTTTTCCTGAAGTTGAATTTGTGAAGGTACCACTAAACGTTAGTAAATTCGGCCTGTACAGACCCCTGATCTTTATCTACAAAGGAGTATGTTCTGTTGCAATCTTTTAAATACAGGAAACGCTATATTCTGAAAGTTCAATTTTAATGCATTTTGATGTTTTTATTTATTATATATATTTTAATTTACATATTAACTTGCTTTATGACATACAACTTTTGATTTAATGTAGTTTAGTTTTAACCCTTTATAAGAACATTTTCCGGCCACCAACTTCATTAATTTTTAAATGTTCAATAGGCAGTTATTTTCTTACCTATGATTTGCATGATAATCTGTTGATAACTTTAATAGCGGGAAAAAAAAATGAAGGGCTTCACTTAGATAAACATAGGTACCCCGTGGTAGAATCATGGTGACATGGTCACAGAGTTCTTGCAGAAAGTAAAAAATGTTGGTTTTATTTTCTGCAGAAATTTATTATTTTGCTTAGTTATCACTATTGACTTCCACATAGCTTTTAAAATCCTCTATTTTTAATTTCATATTGTTTATTACAGCTATCGAAATGAAAACACACACTCAGTAATCTTTCTTTGAAGATTCCGATTCACGTGATTTTGCCTTCGATCTTTTTATCGGTAGTTACTGCTACGGATTTCACAATTTTTTATTGCGATGAAGGTTTTACAAAATGCGAAAAAGGAAATTATTAGTGTGTTTTAGCCCTACACAATACGAGGATTCCATACGATTAGAATTAAAAAATCTATTTATATTTAAACCGAAAAGTTTTTTTTACTTAACGTTGAAACAAGAGGTTGAGGAGCTATTTTCTCTTGTCAGTTCATTCTAGTTATGTTGCTTGTAGTCTAGCTTGTTGAAAGGGGAAACTTCAAATCTTTATTATATAATTGAGTTCTTTCCAGTTTCCTGTGAACAGCATCCATGTTCAAGGTAAATTTTGATAAGACTACCACCATGGAAATTTTTAAATTTAAAAAATAAATTAAAAATGTCACAACAATGATGCAGAACTATTTTTGCTGTTGGTGAGTTGTACAAAAGTTAGGAAGTATTATGCTGAGGGTCACTAATAACTTAAGATATAATTGTAAAAATTCAGAGTGTATTTAGATTCTAGTTAAAAATACTAATATGAATTACACGTGCTTAATTACATTTCTCACATAATAAAGATAATATAAATTAAATAAATATATTTAAACTAAATTACTCTAAACGTAGACTAAAAAGCAAATAAATTAGAGACAAATAAAGAGAAAGAAACTAAGAAAATTTCAATTTTACTATTATTTAGTCAGACATTTTTTTACTGCTTATTGTATATCAGGGGTGGCCAAGCTCCTACATAGTCGAGCCATATTTCAAAATTTGAAATTTTTCGCGAGCCGCCTTTAAATATGTATTTAAAAGGTATTAAATTTTTTTTGCATAAATTATATTTATCGAAAACATATAAGTAAAAGTACAAAATATATTTATTGAATTTTAAATTAAACACATTTATTTTACTTCTTGATAATTCTTTAAAATTTAGTGAATAAATGGTGACAGCACTACTCAGTAATTCTTTGAGATGCTGGTTAGTTAATACTGATCGGTGTTTGGATTTAACGAATTTTAAAGTGGAATAAAACGATTCACATAAGTACATTGTTCCAAATATTGAAATAATTCGACAAGCAGCCTTTCTTAATTCAGGATACTTCGATTCTGGTACAAATTTCCAAAATTCAGTAATCAACGTCAACTTTAAATGTAGAGCTTGATTTTCTTGCATCTCTATTAATTCTAATTCTCCAGATGCTTTTTGTGTCATAATTATATTAGAAATGGAAAACTCTCCTTGAATTGAACAATGTTGCACCTAGTCTTTCATATTTGTTCTCAGCAATTTTGAAACACTTACAGAAAGATAATAAATTTTTTTAAAAATAATAGCACAAAAATTGAAAGGGAACTCGGGTACATGCCACAAATAATCCTTCACCCCTGCTATATAGTATCAGAATAACGAAATTGCATTCTTAAAATCCTATGCTTTAACATTTACTTTTCGAATAAGGAATCCCTCCCATTTATTAATAAAAATTCATAAGAAATCTATTTTTACTTTTTGCCAAAAAAAGAATTTGCAAAATTAAATGGTTATAATCTGGTACTCTAATGAAGACTGAAATAAATCAGTAACTTACTGTACAAAGCACAGCTGCCAAAAAACTTTCGATAACTTTTTTTTTCTTCACATTTTTATTAGTATTTAGACAGTTCAGGCCCCCGGCTATAGGTTGCGCAGATCTAAGAAATCATAGTTTTTGACCCCTCAAATTTGTTCTTTCGGAAATTTTAGTGCTACACAGGGTTCCCGCAGTTCTTGAAAATTTTAACAAGCGAAAACGATAATAAAACAAATGTTCAAATTTTAATTCCTGTGTAACCACCAAAAAAAATTTTTTTTTGCAGTTTTCCAAAGAAAGTATACATGCATTAAAGCTCAAGTTCCTAAACCACTTAAGGATTAAGTGGTATCTTAAAATAAGAAATATCTTCTAGCATTAACTTAAATTTACAACCACTAGAAAACTTTTCAAGGACCGCAGGAACCATGGATACAATTTCAGTTCTTTTTCAGAACTACTCAGCTGGAGAAAAAAAAAAAATACAACTAACACATGTTACATAACTGCAAACAGAAAGAAACATTTTTAATATATATTTCTGTGTTTAACTCTTGCAAGTAAACTTCAAATCAATATCTGTATCGAAAAAAAAAAAAAAAACATGCAACGAAAATAATTTTAGAAAGTACCACCAGATTATTAATTAATGTAGCTGTTCGGTCCAAAGTTTAGATCCGTTATTATTAATTTTACCTATATTTTATCATATTAAGTATTTTTAAATTGAATTGATTTTTTTTGTTTACCCTAATATAATTCTACGAAAAAATAACTTACACACACACAGTATTTTTCTTTCGTTTGTCTATAATTTTGTTCTAAACATAATTTAAAACCATTAAAAAAAATTTTTTTCTTGAAAAATTAAAAATCTAATTTTAAAAGTAGTAAGTAAATTTAGTTGAAGCAATTTGAGTATTTTTAAAATGTAAATTTAATTTTTGTGAATAGTTGAGCAACGACACATTTTATAAAAGAATATTAAAAGTTCAACAAAATGACAAAAAATTTAGTTCACAAGGTTACTAGTTTAACTCTAAAAATTATTACAGAAAAATGTGAATTTACCCTGAGTATCGTTATCAAGATATTAATTTATATATATCAAACATGAATAATATTTTTTAACGTAATTTTTTGAGCTAGTATATATAATTAAAGGAACTTATAATGAAGAATATGACACCTTTAAAATAACCACTCAAGAAAAAACTTACTACTTCTTATATTATAATTTAAAATAAAAAAAATGCAAATTACAACATTGAATTTTAAATTGCGTAAATATGAGCCACAATGCATAATTTTTAGATCATGTGAGTAGGAATGTCAATGTGTAGTTTTTATATCATGGAAAAATATAAAAATCGATTTTTAATATTGCAATGCATGAGAGCACAAGGCAAAATTTGATTTAAAACATGCACCAATACAAATCACATTGCTGGATTTCAAACTCACGTGAATATGAATCATGACATTAGATTTTAAATTCTCATGAAAATGAATCCTGATATATGATTTTTAGATCATGTGAATACGGAATAGCAACACATTACAGTTTGATGTTTCATTTCAGAATCTTGTAAGACATGCGATATCAGCACAGTCCTAATTATTCAAAAGAGCAAAAATCTGCTGAACAGAAATAAACGAAATGTTGGAAAAAATTGTGTGTAGGTAAACATCTCATAAGCAGAATTTTTCAAAAAAAAAAAAAAAAAAAAAAATCATCATTATTATTTTTTTTGTCTGATCATAAGTTTTTGATTACCGGCAGTCTGCAAATTAATGGTTATGAGATACATGGAATTCTGAAGTATTGGCAGAAAAATCACACGCTTTGCTTCAAGTTTTTAGACCCAGAAAAATTATACTAAAACCCCGGAATACAATGACCCTTGAAAATTTCTTTAAACAAGACTGATATGTGCTTCTCTTAAAATCCATTAATTAATTTCATTACTATATATAAACTTATTACTTCTCATATCTTACAATAAATCTCTTCAGTTACAATAGATTATAAAACGAAATTATTTATTTGTAAAAATCATTTTAACTTTACTTCAAAAGATTTTGTAAACAAATAAAAAAAAATTCTAAGTCACAATATAAATAAAGAAATAAACACTTTTGTCAGTTAATTTTAATAATTTTGACTAATAATATTTTTTACAGAATACACAACCATCTTATCGGTCGGCCCAGAAATGTACATGCATGCCTTAGGCAATTTAGGTAACTAAATGAACTTTTCTGTTGATTAATTACAAACTATTGAACAAGAAGAGGAAAAAAAGATTAAAACCAAATTCTAACTATTTTTAACAATAAATAATCTCAAAAAGATAAGAAAGAGAAGTTTGACAATTTGAATATGAAAACTTTAAAACAATACCACTTTTCATTCTAGATATTTGGCCATATAAATGATATTAACAAGTTCTAATGTTTATTCACCGAGCAGCAATTTGTTTAAAGAAAGTTCTATACATATCACACTGTAACTGCGTTCATCTCATGTTCATCAGAAACATCCTCACAACATTGCGTTTCATTGAACTCGGAATCCCGCAAAATACCCTTCACAGGAATGTGTTCACTGCAAGAATCATTGCAGGATTCATGACGTGGAGTGCACTTAGCCGATTGCAGACGTTCTTCAAATGTTAGTTCATCGTAGCAAGCATTTTCTTTGTTAGAAGCATCCATGCAAGGTATGTGACACGGACTTTCAGAATTATCTTTCTGGTTATATACACTCAAAGGTGACTGAGTGCTTTGTTTACTTAATGACTCTTCTGAACACTGTAAAACTGGTTCATATGTAGAATCATTTTCAAGTTGTTCTTGACTTACATTTTGCATGCTATCCTCTAAACACTGATTCTCCACATTAGTTTGTTCACTTGCGTCCACTAAAAGATCACTCGTCTCTACTAAATGATCCACTAAGTGATGTTTTTCACTTGCAATGTTCTCTTCGAGTAACCGATAATCAATCCCGGCTTCTTCTAGACGCTTTTGCAATCTAGAGTTTTCTTCCTTGAGCTGGGAATGTTTTTCTTGTTGCTCTAAAAGTTCAGTCTGTAGCCGCTCAAGTATAGGATCCGGGTCTTCTTTAACCAATTCCTCGTTTAACTCCTGTATGTGGTCTTGCAAATTTCTCAGACCAGAAATCAACTCTTCACGAGAGAGTCGCAAAAGTTCGTCGTAGCGATTATTCTTATAGGATAATTCGAACTCCTTGTCATAGTACGCGGAATTATCGAAATCGTGGGGAGATTCGTACTCATAATTTATATCAACGTATGCGGCATCTTCACCTTCTGGCTCGATGATTTCTGAATTATCTTTCTCGGGTCGCAAGAAATCGGGCAAGTAAGGATTAGGAGTTTCGAAACTCTTATACAATCTGCATTCATCGTGATCATCAATAATAAACTGTGTGGAATTTTCTGGAGCTTTCGGAACATTAGTCGGTCTAATCAACACATCGCCAAATAAATTAAAATCTTCTACTTCGATGTCTTCCTCATCAGAATCCCAAGACATGCAGTGTTTTTCGCACTCAGCTGGATGATCAACATTGCACTCCTCATGGTGCTCACCACCACACGCAGCGCCACCACTATTGGACGACTTTCGCTGTTTACGCTTCTTACCCCTCCTCCCCCGACGCTTTGGTTTGGCGTGCTCATTAGGGCCAATCCCACGAAATTTTTTTAATGGCGAAGATCCATCTGTAAATTCTTTCTCTTGCTGGCATTCCTCGTTGGGCCGCTTACTGGACTCGCAAGGATCAGAACTCATTTTAAAACACAACTCAAAAAGACGAGATAAAAGATTTCACCATGACGCTTATGCCAGAGAAACTTACGAACTAAAATGTCTCGATCTGTCTGTATTATGCAAGTTGTTGCCAAATGACAAAGAGAAATTTAAAAACATGGTGAAAAAGTTGGCCGAGAAAATATAATCTTCTCTTTTCATTTAAACTATTTAAAAATTTAATTTCAGTTAAAAATTATTGTATCATAGAAAGCAGTCAAGTAATATAAAATTTTTATGATAAGGAAAAAAGCTACATCACATGACACACATGTACATTAATCAGATATTAAAGTCTTTTACCAGTAAAACTTCGATTAATATAATGTATGTTTGCAAATAAATTGGAAAAAAAAATGTTGTAAGTCATTTAAAATGCACATGACAAGTTAAAAATAAATTTACTTACTATTTATTTATTTTAATTTATTACTAAATATTGCTGGCATTTCACAGTTGCTCTTCAAAGCAAACACTTCGCCATGTGGATGTCAACAAATGATTGTGATTACTCCGTTCTTTATTTGATGATCGAAAACTTTAAAAAGTTTACATCAACTTGTTGCCCCTCTTGATCATTTAAATTTTTAGTTTATTAGATTGGAATTTTCATTTTACGAATGCCTAAAGGGAAGAAGAAAAACAAATTTGGTTAGTGCCTGTGTAATAGGGTTAAGATTATGTTTATTTGTTGTTATTCCTTGTATTCATTTAAAAAATTCTATATTATATTTTTAAATTTAAGATACATAAAGAGTTTATTACTAAATGTAGCATGTTTATTTTTAACTAATACTTTTCGGTTGCTAGATCTAATCTCTGGGTGACATTTTAACGTTATGCTTACGCAATGCGTTTTGACGTTATGCTTAGTGATGCATGATTGTTTACACTAATATATACATTTAAATTAGCAACATCGATACTAATACATTCATATAATTGATTTAGAATGATCAATAATGTAAACTAGCAATTGTATTGTGCAATTATCTGATTTACTTCCTTGTGTATCTTCCTTAATTCCTTGTATTGTCTTCTGACTAGAAATTTACTAAATTTTTTTTATTTATTTTAAGGTGAAATAAAATGATTATAAATACTTGTTTCATTATGATTTAATCTTTAGAGTTAATTAAGTATTGTATAGTGCAAATATGTGATTTACTTCCTTGTATACTTTTGTATTTTGACTAAAAGTCTATGAAAAATGCTATATTGATATTATTCTAAGAAGAAATTAAATGGTAGGAAAAGTTTTCTTAAATTATGACCCAATACTCTTGGTTGATATGATTTTAGGAATTAGTAGGTACTCATTAGCAATAAATGAATTTGCCCAAGTGAAGTAAAAATTTGTTTAGTTATATAATTTGAAATTTAGAGAAAAATATATCTATTCTGAGGGTCCCTGTGGCAGAAATTTTTTGGGCTTTCTGCGACAATCTCCTCTAGCGCTAATATTTTTCTGCAAGATACTTTTAATAATAACTAATATACATGTTATTAATTAAATTTAAAGTAACAGAAACGTTGTATTTGTAAAGAAAAGCCTATTTGGATATAATAAAATTTTATGTATTTTTTTTAAAATGATGAGTATGCAATATTTTTTTATTCTTATATCATGGGCGATATTCTCACATTTTGTAAGAGGAAAACACACTAATTATTTCTTTTTTCGCATTTCGTAAACATCATCGCATAGAAAAATAATAATTAAAAATCGTAAAATCAGTGAAAGAAAAGAAAACCAAATTTTTTTTATTTTTTCCGAAAGGAAGTTAAAAAAAAATCACGAGCATTTCTTCCCCCCTGATGAGGGAAAAAGGTATCTCTTGAATATAATTATGAAGGTAAAAAATATTTCTAACATTTCTGCAGAAAAGAAATTTTTTACTTCAATATTCTTTATTTTTCATTCTTCTCAAATAAGAATCGAAAAATTAAAGAATATTTCTTTCCCCTCCGATGCGCGAAAAAGACATCTTTTAAATATAATTTTAGAGAGAAAAAAAATTTTTGCAGAAAAGAAAACCGAATTTTTTTACTTTCTAAAGGAAAAATCTTTCTACAAGATCTCTGTAACGTTTTGCGACAATGTCGCCGTGATTCTGCCACTGGGCTGAGGGTAGTTATGAGGTGGACCTTTTGAGTTTTCAATATTGTGAGATTATTTTTAGTTTCTCGATCACTGCCAGAAAGTCACCAAAATATGATGAATATCTTGGTATATATACTGATACAAAAAACTTCCCTTAGATTTCTTGAAGTAATTGTTTTTGCTCTTACATTTATATTTAAGGTGTTGAAACTGAGTAACTCATCTTGGAAAGTCGAAATTGATGTGAAACGCCCTAATGTACATTGAATCATATGCCCTTGGATAGGGGTGTTCAACCTCTAACCCGCAGGAGCTTCTAAACAAAATTATTTCATTTTAAAAAATGAAAAAAAATGTCGTAATTTTTGAATTGCACATTTGAGTTATCACTATTTGATGCGGTCAATTTGCGCAGATTGTATTGTAAATCTATGTTGTTTCTCAATCGCTTTTCAATGATTATTGCTACGAAATTCTGCACGATTTTAAAAAATCCCATATTTTAACTATATTATGATGCGCAAATTTCAAATTTAAATAATAACTTAGTTACGTAGTGATTATTTAAATTCAAATATAAATAATCACATTTAATCTGCAAGTTAACTTATATTGTTATTCAGAAAACTAAATGCGTTTCTAATACAATACAAGATCCAGATCAATGTGATGACTATTGCTGAATTTTTGAAATTTTACATTATTTTATTCATCTTATCACAGGCTGCATAGCATTTTAAAAAAGACTTCAAGTGACTTATTTTCATTGGGTGTTTTTTTTTTTTTAAAGTATTTAATTTTCCTTTATCCAAAATGATTTATTTTGATGATGACTTATTGAATATTGTTACCATGTCGATTTTCGCAAAAAGCGGGTTTTTCACATTCACTTTTTCGCAATTAATTTCATCGCACCGTCAGTCTGTAATGTGGAAGAGTATCAATTTACATGTTTGATAAAATACTTGCTGGTTCGCATGTGCTTATACTCAGTTGGAAAATTCTTGCGCTCTCCTGTCCAACTCTGCAAGGGATTTTAAATTTCAGGTTTCATTTTGTGCCCTTTGAAATGGAACTTAAAAGTCTCTTATTTTTGCTAATCATGGGGAATAGTTGTCAAATTTTTTCTCTAATAGCTAGAGAAAATTTTGTTCCTCTTGTTAATTTCATCTCTGATTAAGCGTCTTCATCACTGAGAAGCGTATGGGCTTCTTGCTCTCTTCTATTTATAGAACAGAATCCTTCAACTTGATATAGATCTTTCGCTAATTAAGTATTTTTTATGTGGTTAAGAGTAGTGTACCATCACAAAACTTCACGTCAAAATTTCCATCTCCCTTTTATTTATTTAATTTTTATAAAGATAAGAGTTAATTGAGATTTTTAATCCCATAATTTTTTTTACCTGACAGATAATCTATTAATTGCATAAAAATTTTCAATCCTTTATTGTACTGTATTAATTTTTTTGTTTATTATTATTAATTATTGCTTTTAAGATTTTAATTATACTTATAAGTTCTTTTATTAAAATATTCAATATATAGAAGCAAGATTTTTTTTTAAAAAGTATGAAGTGAAATGTTTTCTTTACTTGAAATGCAGCAAAAAATCTTTATTCAGATTTGTCATTTGAAAAAACTAATTCTTCTCTTAATTTAAAAATTATTGAAATAATGAGATTCAATAATGTCATATTTGTTGATAATTATGAGTGTAAGTAGCATATAATAATTTACTCCTAACAGAAATGTTTAGCTTCAATACTCATTATTTACATTTCAAAATTAATGTTTTCAATCATTTCAATAAACAAATACTCAACGAAGTAACAAATTTTAATAAAAATTTAATAGGGGTTATTCACTGAGTTACATTAGTAATATGAATTTATTAGTTTCTTTGTTCTTTACATATCTTTATAAAGTCAATATGATCAATTATATTAATTTTGTTGGTGTTTTATTGAATATGCTTTCTTACTTTTATTTAAATCACTCAATAACTTTTTAAATAATAGTTAAACTAATTATAATTTTGAATTAAAATGAATTTTTTTATGTAATTAAATAAAGTAATTATTAATTGAAAAAACAGAATGAACTACTCAATGTTGAATATATTTAAAATCGTGCATAACTTTTTTTTATGGCGGCTAAGATAATCAAGCGAAGAGTTTTTTTCTTCTTCTCTTCGAACTGTTGAAGAATATTCAACAGTAAGAAGGAAATAGTTCTGTTAGTGTGCCTATCCTAATTGATATTTTTTTTTTTTAATGTAGTGCTTTAAAATATTTTTTGAGTTCTTAAAAGGTGCTAATTTTTTGTTGAAAAATTTGGCTATGCACCCGTATCAACTTGCAAAAAAATAATTTCTCTTTTAGTTTAGTTGTACAATTTCATAAAGAATTACAATTCACTGCAAACTCTGTACCTTACATCAGTGGAACTTTTATATTTTAAGCAAGGCTCTAAATGAAAGTACAGTACAGAACCCGTTATCCGGAAATCAGAAAACCGGAAAACCAAAAAACCGGAACGAAATACGACAAATTTTCCCGCTATTTAAAAAAAAAAATTTTTTTTCCTCATAAGATTTTAGGATTTTTCGTTCTTTTATTAAAGATGTTTACCTTACCATCATTTTGGTAATAATCATTAGTGTATTACTTCATCGTTTTTTCTTCTTTTTAAAATTATTTCCAATTTTTTTTTTGTTGGGTTTAACAATAAAAAAAACGGCTTTTTGCAGCGATTCAGAAAACCGGAAAAATCAGTTATCCGGAATATCGATGGTCCCGATCGTTCCGGATAATCGGTTCCCTACTGTAGTAGCTTTCTGTTAAAGAACCTGGCTTAAATAATTTAGTGTTTTTTTTTTTAAAAAATTTTATAATATTTTAGACAGTTCAGGAAACACGTTAAGAGACTTAGAGGGCCATTTTTGGGCCTTAGGTAATGCACCCCTAACTTTGAAGGAATGTATTGGCGATCAAATTGTCCTCCAAGTGGTATGAAATTTAACATATGTTTGCATCTGCAAACATAAAACTTTACATATTTGTAAATAAAGTAATGATTAGTAAATAACTAGATATAATATAAAATTTATTATAACTACATAACTATAAATTTGGTTAGATAAAATATGTTCAAGAATATAAAATTCATTAAGAGTTATTACAGTTATTTAAACAAATATTTGGAGAAGAAAAAAAACTTTTTTTTTTTTTAAAACTAAAATCTAACTGAAGTTTCAACAATGTATCATAATTTCTAGGGAATTGCATTCAAGTCTAATAGAATTCAAAAACTTCTTCACGAGTGACCTGTTATTTTAAGAAATCTTTAATAATCCTCCAACTAGTTCATTCAGTTTCACATTCTACAGCATGACCAATCAAGTTAAAACAAGATCATTCAAGATGAAACAAGAACATTCAATGTAAAACAAAAGCATTTGAGATGAGTCTAAGCCAGTGAGGGGATTCAGCTGATGCATGCTTACCGACTCTTAAACTTTTATAAGATTTCCTGTCACTTATCGATTTTAAACATTAACATTTGCAGGAGTTTTGTTCATAGTTTGCAGAAATAAGTATATTGTAGATTTTTACTATTTTGGAGCATTTAACATAATTCAACAATTTTTCAAGTAATTATTTTTTTAAAAAAAGATAACTGAATTTAGCGGACAATTTTTCTAAAAGATCTAAAACCGATTCGAAATTGGTTGAAAGAATAATAGAAATGGAAAGCATGTCTATACAGATGAATCATTAAGTGTTAACTAGGAAAACAAAACTAGTCTTCTTAAATGCTGGACGAAAGAACGATATCAATATTTTTTTTTAAATGTAAGAGATTAATGTTAAAGGTAAACTAAGGTGTGATTCTTGTCGCAAATTGACATACAGAAACCAAAGGCATTCATGTTTCTTATGAATGGAAAAACTGCCAAACTGAGGCTATTGGGAAAGGTAAACCAAAACCAGCAGGCATTCTTATAAGAAAAAAATTTATACACATCAATTCAAAATATCACAAAGGCTAATTTTTCAATTATTTTCTTTCATTTTCATAAGAAATGTCTTCTCCATTCTAAGTTGAATTTTTATGAGTATTGTAAAGAAAGGATAATGAAAGAACAATAAATTTTAACAAGGGTTAAGGATTCTGGAAAAAAAAGAGCCAATTATCGGTCTCTTTTGGCCTGTTTCCTCTCTTTTCATATTTATGTTCATATCATGTTTCAGTGTTATAATACACACATAAATCTAAATATAAAAAAAATTCTTAATTAAAAATCTCAGAAATTTGTCTGCGAAGGTATTCAGGTATCTTAAGGTTGTGATAATAAACTGTTATCAAATCTCATTGATAATTAATTAAGAAACAAAATATTTTTCTTGTTTAAGAGCTTAAATGTAGATAAGAATGTCATTTTAAAATTGTAAATTTTCATTTCATAAATAATTTTCATATTTTAACATATAAAATAATTTGCTGTTTTATATATGAGCAATATTAAGAGAGATTTTTGTTTCATTTCTATCTAGCTTTTTTTCTTGTTTTAAAATACTTTCGCTTTTATCCGAATTTTGATTAATTTTTAATAATGTCTAAATTTATTTATTTAAAAAAATATTTCCTTATGAATTTTTTTTGTGTCAAATATTTGATATTGCGCTGTTCTGCCAAATCACTTTTTGTTATATGCACAATCATACCTTATAATTCTTTTAATTTAGAGCATGAATTAATATTTAACCTAATATTTTTAATAAACTAAAATATTCTGGCTTAAACCGAATAAAACTGGTTTCGACAAAAAAAAAAAAGAGTTTTTCTTTTTTTTAAGGGGGGGGGCATGCTTTTCCTCTAACCCTGACATATTGTTAGTGGTCTTTTCTTATGACTTGATAATACAGTACAGAACCCGTTATCCGGAAATCAGAAAACCGGAAAACCAAAAAACCGGAACGAAATTCGAGAAATTTTCCCGCCATTTTTTTAAAAAATATTTTTTTTCCTCATAAGATTTTAGGATTTTCTTTCTTTTTTGAAGGATGTTTACCTTACCATCACTTTGGAAATAATCATTAGTGTATTACTTCATCGTTTTTTCCTCTTTTTAAGATTATTATCATAATTTTTTTTTTTTACTTGGGTTTAACAATAAAAAAACGGCTTTTCGTAGTGATTCAGAAAACCGGAAAAATCAGTTATCCGGAATAGCGATGGTCCCGATCGTTCCGGATAATCGGTTCCCTACTGTAATTAAATTGTTGTATATAGTTTTTTCTTTTTTGTAATATCTAATGCGTGTATCATTTATAATAATTTTTATTCTCCTTATTTTTGCAAATCTTCATACTTAAAAATATATTTTTATTTTACTGAGACTAATGTGGTAAGGTACCATAGGGATGGATTTTTGAACTTGTAAAAACTATTTGAAAAATAATATGTAATTTATTGTACAAGCTATATCTTACAATTTCGTTCCCTTCTGTGATGTTTATTTTTAAGTTTCTCGCTTGCTACTGCTCATAGTTCCCAAAACTTGTTGATTATTTTAACGTATATATCAACTTCTTAAAATTCAAGGTTAACTTGTACACCAGATAATAGAGTATTATTTTACTCCCTGATTTGCTTAGGCCTCTTGAATATGAAAATAAAAAAAATTCCTTTTGTGTGTGTGTGTTATTAAAGTATAAATTGTGTTACAGTTGGGCGTCAAAAACAGGATTCCAATTTTGCTAGTGAAGAAGAATCAGTTGCTGACACTGCAAGCGTTGTTAGTAATGTGTCTGAGCTAAGACTTGATAGTGATGATGATACAAGTATGTCTTTAAAATTGTTTACAAAAATTTTATATGATATTGTGACTCAATATAAAAGTTATCTCAATTTTCAAATTATTACAAATTCATAAATGCAGGTTATCTGCCCACCTGGAAAGCCATGAATTTCGGTATTGAAATAAATTTGTCATGATTCTATTTTTTCATCATGGAAAGTTATGGATTTAGGTCGCTGAAAAATCTTATTTTTAAAATGGAATTTATCCCCCTACCCCCACCCAATCTCATGGCGTTTCGAACATGGTGTCCCCACTCACAGTCATATTTTATTAAAATATAAATTTTTTTTATCATGTTCTTTAAAGTTTATGGTGTTTTTTCAAAGAATGAAAGAAAAAACATCATTTATAGAGCGAATCATCTTTTAAAAACTTCTGTGATTTCTAAATTTTTGTTATTTTTTTATTTTGATTTTGTCAATTTAAAATTCTAACTGAAGAAAGCGATTGGCGAATTTTTTTTATTCTGAAATGAGAACAGAAAAATCGGGAGTATTTCTTTCCTTTCCGATGAACAAGAAAACTATCTTAAGAATATAATTCTGCAGAAAAAAAATTTGTTGCCTTTGTATTTTTTTTCTCTTATTTTATTGCTTCAGCTCCTTATTTCATCCATTTTTTTTATTTAAAAACTATAAATATGAAGATGCAGAGTATAACAGTTTTGGTTATACCTATTATTTCAATTAATGTTATTATAATGCTTTTTAAATTTATTTTTCTATTTTTGTCGGGAGAAAATAGTAACTTCATTAAGTCATGAAAAATTCTTAGAATTAGTCATGGAAAGTCATGAATTCGAAAATCTGAAAGATAGTAGATACCCTGTAAATGATGAGGTCTTTCATTCCATGCTTGCCAAGTCTCCTGTTTTTAACCAACTGTATTTTACAACTATTTCATGTTTTCTCGTATATTCTCAAATTTCTGTGCATTTGTTGAAATATTCTTTTTAAGAATATTCTGCGTATTTGCCGATAAAATATCCGCTAATGCCAAATTTACTTCTCTTACTCCTCAATAAATGGTGCTATTGCCAGTATTGCAGTATGTTGAATATTAATAGTTTAAATACTTATAAATAATGGTTTAAAAGATCTTCTTTAGGTTAATATGTCGCTAGTAAAATCTTCGTTGTTTTATTTCTTCAAAGTTAGCTGGTAGACATTCATCAAAATTAATGCGACTAGTCGCATTTCATAGAAATTTATAATTCAAAATGAGAAATACTGTGTCATTTTTTAAAATAATTTTATGTCGCTCATAGGCTGCAATAATGGCACAACTTTAAAAAACACGCATTTTTTTACTAAGAACTGGTGTAAATATGAAAATACACATTCTTTCAGCAGCAATATTAGAGCAACTCATAATTCAACTTGAAGGTAACCTTCGTTTAAGCAAACTAAAGCATTTCTTATGCATTTTGCCTAGCAATGAAAACTTTAAACCTACTTATCTCAAAACTTGATTTTTTGAGTCATGCAGCTATTGCAGCCCATTAGCGATATACTCATTCATTAAAAGGACCTTGTGTTAGCAGTAGTTTTTCTGAGTTGTTATATTCAATAATTAGTATTATGTTTATTCAGTCATTAGCAATATATGTTTTCGATATTGATTGTGATATTGTTTTTAATATATTTTGTTATTGTTAATGATTGAGATATTGTGCTTTCTAAACGATAAGTGCCCTATTTTACTTTAAAAAAAAAATTTTCTGAACTTTTTTATCCTCTTTAGAAAACCATAAATTTCCATTTGCTTTGAACGTGTGATTAGGTTGTTTTTAGAGAAACCCTTCACAGAATTTAATTTTTCTAATACTAAAATCTATAGCAAATACTTTTGTATCATTATGTTAAGGCATTTGTAACTGGGACCCAAAATATTTTATCTTTTTTTTAAATTAAAAATGTATTCAAATTGCTTTTTATGTATGGGCTGTGTTTGTTTTAAAGTTTTTGTGTGAAAATCTTTCAGTAACTGAGGTAGATGAGGAAAATGTATTGATTGATAATTTTGAGGATAAGTTCAAAGAAGCTATTGAAGGCACTTATCAAAAAAGGTAACAATAGTGTTTTAAGTATATGTATATATAAATAACTCCCCCCCTTCATTTGTCTCTTTTTATCCTGTTTTGTATTTTTTGTGATATATATACACACAGTATAGTATACCACATCTGGGTGTTCGTTTCACCGGAAGGGTCTCTTTATCGGACACTTTTTAGCAATCAAAATAAGCAAAACTTTTGCCTATTTTTAAAAATATATGTCTGTAATTTTTTTACGTTTGCGACATGTTAAAAAGAAGCAAGCAGATATGAGAATTTTTCGCTTTTCTGCTCCTTAATGATTTTTTTTAAGATTTTCAATTTAATCTCTATTTTTATCTGATGTATGCTATAATATGAAAAAAAGAAATGATATAACGAAAACAAAATTTGACATTTCACGACAATGCAATAAAAATTGCGTGTTTTTTTTCTTCTGCATATCATATAATAGGATTTTTTACTGCCAAGAATCAAACACTCGATTTCAGATGAGAAAAATGTCACATTTTGAAAAAAAAATTCGGATTTCAGGTGAAATTGTCGCAACTAAAGTGGCTCATAAAGTTATTATTCAAAAGTGCAGATTGTTAGAATATTATACAAAAAATGAATTCGAAGATTTAAAAACTATGGATTTTAGTGTCCCAAGCTCTTAAAAATGCGATCAACAAAACCACAGGGACAATTTCATCTCAAATCCAGTGCATAAAAAACTAACTCTGCAAATGCGCGATTCGAAATTCCCGTGTATGATAACGTGCCATTAAAAAACAATGAAAATCTATAGCAATAACTGCCAAAGATACAATCATAAATCCATGGGGAACTGTGGTTGGAGCGTCAGTAATTGAGGATGAAATGCACTATTCGATGTATGCCGAACGAAATAATGTATTAAAACATGGAGACTTTAGAAACCACATGAAAATCTACTATGATAATTACCGAAAGAATTGGAAATATCACTGTGTAATCGTTCAATGATTATTAATTTAAATGCGTGATTCAGAATTTGTGATTTGTTATAATGGCATATTGAAATATTGAGATTTCAAAAGCCATGTAAAAATCTGTAATAAAAGCTGTGAAAATAGCGCAACCTCGCAAACCACGTGAATTTATTTGTTGTTGAAAATTGGCATTATCATCTATTTTTTTATTGACTAAAAATATTTTGATGTTTGTTTTACCTTAGAGACATATTATCCAAAAAAATCTATTTATCGAACTTTATCAAGTGTGACAATCCATATATATCTATGTATCCTATATATTTCTAAAGATTGAACTTTTGTATATATTCATATAAACTAAAGTTTTACAAATGATTATATTGTTTTTCTTTTTTTGCTGCAGGAAAAACTGAAATCCTAAAAGTTTATCCTATATTTACATATGGATAACGAATCAATTGAATTTCATTCAAAAAGAACTTTTTATCTATTTTTTCAAAATATTTTAATTATTTACTTCTTAAAAAAAAATTTGTAATTTAGGCTGAGAACAGATGCCAAATGAAATTAAATTTTTGTTGCATGAGTAACAATCTAACAAAATCACACTAGAAAGAAAGGTTAACTTTTAACTGACTCACAAAAAAAAAAAAAATTGTAAGCTGTTAATATTGAAATATTGGTTAAATCTGCTTCCACCTCCCTCTTTGTCTCTAATATTTGATAGTAATTTAGTTCTATTTATTCATACTTTTTGACGTTTGAGCTGCTTTATGAGAAGTCTTTTTACCACTGGCTAACTGGTAAACTAAATCAGTAATTTAATATTGAAAGAATTTTTATTAAACCTTAAAGTATTTCAGAATTTTTTATCTGATCTTTCATATGCCTGTTTAAACAACTTATGTGTTGTGCCATACAACATTTTTTTTATTGCAATTTATTTAAATAATTATACATTACATAACCTTTTGCTACTACTAGGGAATATATTTTCTAAAAGTTTACGTTAATTGACTGCATTTACGTTAATTGACTACATTTTTATTAAATTTTTAATTGCTGAAACAAAGTAAGGCAAAAAATAAATAAATTTTAATTTCTAAAAAATGTAAGCGAAAAATCTTTGAATTAAACAAAAACTGACGGAAACCAGTAAAATTGTCTATAGTCTAGTCTTGTTTACCTAAATTTCAACAATTCCTTTTTTTTTTTTTTGCATTTGTCTTTTTTTGTTATGTCAAATTTCTGAAAGTCTCATATTTTGTATTACAAAATTAATTTTATTTATTTATTATTATTTTTATTTTAGTAATTTTTTCAAATTTCTATTTTTAGTGCAAAACTTCGAATAGCATCCCTTGAAGTCATCAAGAAAAGCTTGTCTTCAAAATATATGGGAGAGTTCTTAACTGAGAGGTAAAATATTTCAACATACTCAAAATTATGTGCTTTATATCTCTTAACCCACTGACGGTTCTGCACGTAAAAAGTCGCATTTTAACCTGCAGTCTTCTCTGCATAGCAAAACCGGTTTTCCCATGTTAACTGATAGGGGAACTGTGTGTAGGGGAGAAACATTCTCCCAATTTTGCCCATTTCCTTAACCGCCAGTGGGTTAAACTAACTTATTAGAGGGAAAAGGCATAACACTTTCTATTCAGGCAACATAGTCAAATTTTATTACGACAAATTTTCTTGTTGGTCATGTGAAACATTAGATTTACTTAATTTTTATTATGTTAAATCTATATAATTCTGGGAACAGCTGTGATATTTTTAATTTCTATTGGATTTATTCAAATTTCTTGGTTGTTTAACATATTTTAAGTAAATATTAAATTAAATTTTGTTGAGGGTTATAATTTATTTAGTTATTTTCGTTTTGCTGTGCATGGAGAATTGTGTGTGTGTATCTATCTATCTATATATATATATATATATATCAGGGTTCCCGCAGCCTTGAAAAGTACTTGAATTTCATTTTGATTTTTAAGGGCCTCTAGAAGTACTTGAAAATAATGTTAAATTCTTGAAAAATTTAAAATGACCTTGAAAAGTATTTGAAATTCCTGAAAGCCGCCCCATTTTCCGCATTTCTGTGTTTAACTTCTGATGCACGTAAGTGCAAGAGAATGATTTTCCTACCTTTGTGGTGATGACGTGTGCTGTCCACGCTTATCAGTTGCTCACGTCACAATTTCTCTCTTTGTTCAACGTGGTCCTCAGCAAAGACTGGTTTGACTTAGCTCTAGGTTTGATCTTATTGTAGTCCCTGCTTTTAACTCAAAGAGAGAAATATGACTAGTTGGACTTGAAAGGAACTTTTTCTCCCTGCAGGATCCTCCTGAGCTGATCCGTTTTTAAGTATGAGCCCAGGCCCCAAGTTCCAATGGGGCCCCTGAAGTTTATCACATTTTTTTTTTTTAAATCCTAACTGATTTGTTAAAAAAAAAAGTATTAGCTAGTGAGAAAGATTGAGGTGAAATAAATAATTGGTTCAGCCATGTGTCTCGTCAATAGCGACGTGTTGCAAATGATGGAATAATACCTTTTTGTGGAAGGGGACTTCTGAAGATAACCCGAAACTTTATTTTTAATGGGGTGATTCGTTTTACTCATTTGCTGCACCTGCTACATAATTCTGGGAAAAGGGATTATTATATGCTAGCCAACAAGAGTAGAGCAATGCTTTATGTTTCTTCTTACTTTTGAAAAATAAAATTTTTATTTGACATAAAATTTGAATTGTGTGTTTCAAATAATACTTGCTTTCTTTAATGTATTGACCTTACCTGCTATTTAAAAGGCATTTTTTTTATAATTCTAATACAAATAAAAGTTTAAAAAACTAACTTAGTAAATTGTTATTTTTCTTTAAAATAAAAGCAATATAAAATTATTATTTGTAAAATTAAAATAATTATTATGAATAAGTAACAATCTAAAATTTTTAAATTCAATGAATAAAAAAATATTAACAGTAATTCTATATATACTGCAAAAATTCATTCATGAAATCAAAAAAAAAATTCATAGCTACTATTTAATATATTATTATGAAAATATATTATTAATTTTAAAAAATTTTGTTTTATGATTACGTTTTAGTCAGTTCAGTTATGATGACGTTTAGTCAAATTGAAAGGCAAACACAAAGTGCGTACGATTAATGCTACTGAAAAAAATTTAATAAATTCAAGTATGATTGGTTAATTAAAACAGTCAAAGTGACGAAAATTGTTAGGAAGAATCGATCAGAAGATAATTAGCTGAAAGTTTGCAACTGTTTCAATTTAAAATGATTGACTGGTAATTAATTTAAAATGCTAATTAAGCTGGGGCAATAATTGATTAATTTTCTTTAATGGAGGAGTGAGAAGTGGTCAAAATTTTAAAATTATATTTAAGAACAATTTAAATTTCACTGTCTAAATGCTCCTGCCAGTTTAAATATTTAAAAATATTAAATAAAAATCTCCTGGCATAGTTGTTTTTATATATCTCATTGATATTACAGTATTATATAGAACACTCCCCCCCTCTATCTTCCCAGTGACTATGTTGTAGAAGTTCAGCTTTTTTTTGTCCGCTTTATTTGATTCTTTTTTCAATCATAATTTACCACAGGCATTCAAAAATTATTTATTATATTTGTTAATGCTAGTTTTGAACTTTACATATCATTTAAGATGCAAGAGTTTTTTACTAATAAATATCTTTTAATAATTTTAAGTAATATGTTTTCTATTTTCTTTACTCTAACTGTAGATTTGTTATTATAAATAAATTTGAGTGTACTTTGTTTTCATTTTTGTATAGATTGTTAGAAATGTTCCTCTTTTCTTCATGACTTGTCCGGATCTTTGCTTATTCAGAAATTGTATACCTAGCTTAAAATAGGCCTTATGTAAAATTCAAATTCGACATTTTTATGCATCATGAATTTTATCTTTGACTTGATGTCAATCACCCTTTGCTTTTTTTACACTTAGATTACAGAGCAATGGAAGTCTTATTTTTGAGTACTGCTATTATCGTCTAACATTTATCGTCAACTAACTATTATTCTCAAGACATTTTGGTTTAAATTTTAGTCTATCTTTTACTAAAATTTAAGTCCTTGCGAATTTTAAATAAGTCTTAAAAAGTCCTTGAAAAGTACTTGAATTTTATTTTTAAAGTAGAGCATGAACCCTGCATATATATATTGCAAGAGTTGTCTCTTTTGTTTTAAAATATATAATAATATAAAGTTTTGAATTGTTATAGAAACTTGAAGGACTTAGTGACCTGACAGCTTTAGCATGCACCTGTCGTCATTTTGTACGCAGGAAGTCTTTGGCTGTGGAAATCTTAAAAGTACCTAATCTTGGTATAAGTTTTTAAAGGGCCTAAATTTTTCAGCATCACTAGTTGAGAGGAGAGTTTTTTTAAAACAAAAAGTTGTTCTTTTATCACCTAGAATTAGACCATGCATCGAGGGTAAAGCCTTTTAAATAGACAAGAGGGAATGTGTGTGGAAAGGCGACAGGCAAGGGAAGGAAGCATGTTCTTTCTTTAATATATTCTGCCTTTTGCCTAAAATGATACTCTATGAGGAGAGTGAAGCATTCTAAAAGAGAAGAATAGAGTGTGGACAAGAGATATTGCGCATGGAAGAGATAGTGCTTTTTTTTGGAGGGGGGGGGGGGGTTCTAAGGTACCAAAGTAGAAGACCCACACTGACCTTCAAAATCAACAGAATTCTCGAAGCTAAGTCCTACTGGTAATGCATCTGTTTATAGGAATGAAGTAAGGCCTTAAGAAAAAAAAAATATCAGAAATTTTTTTTAAGTAGAATCCATAACAAAAACTATTTCCAAAAATCTAGAAGAACTAAAGAAATTTGTATAAGATTTCAATGTCTAATAAGTAACTGTAAATTTATAGAAAGCTGTAAAAACATTTTTAAAATTCATGATTGTACTAAAAATTAAACAGATCTGTAACAAACAAGGTTTAAAAAATCCTAGCCCACCTAGGTTTTTCATCAAAAACCTGTGGTTTACTTGGTTTTTGATGAAAACTTCAAGTTTTTTCAAAAATACTTAAAATTTGTATTCCTGATTACTAAATAAGAATGCATGATTTACTTTGAATTAGAAAGTTAAATATTTGGTAACTATTTATAACTTGTTTTGTTGCAATGCAAGTTTCAAATTGTTTTGCTATTATTTTTATTTCTTAAGGATAAGCAGACTGTTACATAAATATTTAAATCTTCTCAATTTAGACATCTCAAACTTTTGGTAATTTCTATTAGAATAGAATTAAAACTTAGATTTTAATAATCATTTTATTCAGTTAACATTGCAACTTAATATACTGTTTGGGTTGGTGTAAGGGATTTCTTCTAAAGTATCTCTTTAAATTTTGTTTACATTACAAGGTTTATTTCTAAAATGAAGAAATGATTTTAAAATAAGGTAGCTTTCTGAAAATTGTAAAATATTCTTAAAAATTCTCTATTAATAAAAATGCACACACACAAAAAAAAAATGGCACTGGCAGACAATTTTTTAATCGCTATTTGTTACATTCAGTGACTGTTTACTATTCCAATATAAGAAAGCAATATTGATGTCTTTTTTTCTCCCAGAAAGCTAACTCTCTGTGATGTGATTGAAAGAAGCCTGAAACGTGGGAAAGGTGATGAGCAAATCCTAGCAGCAGTGGTGGCAGCGTTGTTCTGTACACAGTTGAGTTCAGTAGAAGATTCTGAATTAGTATTTCAGACTTTGCAACCCATTTTGATGGTCCTTCTTTTAGACACAACAGTCTCTCCCTCTGTCAGAGCACAGGTAAAGATTGCTTTTACATTAAAAGCAAAGATGTATTAGGAAATGTGATAAATTATTTGGAATTTCATTTTTTTTTTACAGTGTGCATCATCTCTTGGCCTTTGTTGTTTCATTTCATGCTCTGGAGCTGAGGTACATTAAATTCATGTTACTTTTCATTCAGCAATTATTTGGGGAAATCTGCTTTGTCATTTATTTAATCATGTAATTTATTTATTATTTTTTTTTAATAAAAAAAAATGAAATTAATGAATAAAAATCAGTAGTAAATGATCTGTATATGCAATATCAAGTTTCTGTAGATAAGCATTTCAAACATTGCTAATTTATAACTGTTTTTGGAAAGCAAGACAATTACAAATAACTGTTTTTTACTATTAATGATAATTATTACTATTTTATGCTATTAATTAATCTGCTCTCACTTTATTCATTTGTGAGAGTAAAGATTTAACCATATCATAGTTTTAATTATCGAAAATAATTTACTGTTGGTGTAACTTTTGATGAACTAATATCATGGTACAATGACCCCCATAAATAAAATCACTAGTTCACTACAGTTTGTCTAAAGTAAAAGCTCTCCTAGCCATTAGTCTGGCAGTGACTATGGTAACGAGGTATAACTATTTCTAATAGGGGTGTGGAGTAATTGTTTATGTCGGGTTTCGGGTCAACGAAAGATAGGGAATCTGCTTATTCGGTTTATGGTGTTAACCCTAAGGGAAGCTACCCTCCCTAAATTCTATTCTATTCTTGTTTCCATAGCGCAGATGGCCTTAGACTTTGTGGGGGGATGTGGTCTTACCCTAGACAAACTATAATAATCGGCTGATTTTTGTAATCAAATGTGCAAGAACAAAATCAACAGAATCATAGTTGCCAACTGTCCAGAATTTTTCGGATTTGTTCCTAAATTTTAAATCAAATCTAAAAATCTGATATTTTTATAAAAAAATCCGAAATTTTCATATTTTTGCATTTAAACCAATTCCTTGTTTTGATCGGCACAATCGCGCTTCCTTTGATTAATGTGCAGAAGTAATTTTTAGTAGCTTTTTATTGGAAAATACTATTCCAATAGCTGTTGCTGATCATTTCACTAATTTGAATCTTAAGTAACTATTATTATTTTTTAAAAATGTATTGTATTATTTAAACGTTTCCATCAGAAATATTTGTTTATGATGTAGTTTTATATTTACCTGTGTTTTATAATTTGGAGAATAATAATTATATATTAATAGGTAATGGTTGTTGTTTTTAACTATTATACCGGTATTCCTAATTATAAAATATTAATATTATAAATTTCCCTCAATAGATAGTGTTTATAATTTTTTTTTACTAATTAACATAAGGTTTTTAATATATGTCTATTAATGTTATTATTTAATAGTTAAATTTTTGTCTTGCTCTCGTAATTGGTGCGTATAATTTTGTCGCATATAGTGTTCCTAATTTTATATTCCTAAGGTTGGCATGCAATATTAAAACATGTTCAAACTATCCTTTAATAAAATCATGATTTCCATTTTATAAAATCTAACTTTTGGAAAGCAAATGTTTTAAAAAATTGAAAAGTTATGCTTTTCAATATATTTAAAATTTTATTTATCCTTTAAGTTTTGAAAGATGTGTAGCTTATTGATTACTAATTCCAATCTGCTACCCAAAGTAAAGAGAAAGCAATGCTACAAGTGTGGATTACCACTTCTTAGTTAAATTTAAGGATCAGAGTTAATAAAAACAGGGAGTGTTAAGGAGTCAAAATAAAATTTTTTTATCAATTAAGAAAAGTTATTTAATGCCCATCTTTATTCAACGTTGAAGATAATCTCTGGCTGGTTAATCCTCATGCCACCTATGTTGCCTCCTTATATTATAAAATTGACCGTGGATAATTAATATAAGTGTGCTGTTTGAAACTTATTTTTGATTCTATAGAACTGTAAGCTAATAAATTATTGATATTATAAAATATTGAATTAACCCCCATCGAAATTATGTTTTTTTAAAGTGGAGGGGGGACTGTAACATTCAAATTAGTGGTCGGAAATATTTTTAAGTAGACAGCGATGTTTATCATACTTTTAAATTTAATACACATAGCTGCCAACTCTACTGGTGTAATAAAAATTCTCCCAGTTTTTGTACATTTTAGAAAATTTCCTGAAATTAAGTTTTAGAAGAAAAAAAATCCCTATTGGAATAGAATTTTTACGCAATAGTAAACTGTTTCTTTGTTCTACATGTTTTAGTTAATTTTTATTTAGAACTCCCTTTTTAAATAATGAAATATTTAATTATTAATAATGATTAACATATCTATGTATCTATGTATGTCATATATAAATTATGAGTTAACGTAATAAAAAAATAAAAAAAACTTTCATATTCGCTTAATGCCAATCATAAATGGAAAATATTGCAGAACATTTATAGTTACTAGTGTAATAAAGTTTTTGTATTTTGATGATGATGAAAATCCCTAAAATTCCGTATGTGTAAAATATTTAGTATATTTTGGAACAGTTGTCTCTAAATTTATATTTCTTAAAATCTACTGGATTTTTGCCTATCCATTTTGGAAGCTATGAGTGCAGCTGTGTTTAGTTGTACAATATATGTATAAGAGAGAGAACTGTGGATTTGTATATAATTGACATAAATAAAGGCATTCTTTTTTATGAATATAGATTTTTTTTAATGAAAACTTAGATGTATGTGCAAAATAATAAATTTTACTTTTATCTTAAGTACCTGTCATTCAGGTGTGATAGGAAGTGTTCGTAATTAAAACATAAACTTATAATTAAATTATCTTGAACATGCAATTTGCATAATTAAATTATCTTGAACATGCAATTTGCATAAAATGAAACTTTTTTTTTATGTGTTGCTTTTTTTATACTTGTATACTTTTTTAATAGATGATAATTGAATTCTTTATTTCATGAAAAGGTTTATGAATATATATTTATTTATTTTCTGATGTTTTAAAACTGATATCAGGTTTTTCTCCCTCTTCCTTTTTCTACTGTTGTAAAAATGTCAATAGCTTTCAGATTAAAAGTTTTTAATTTTTTTCTCCTTTAAATTTAAATAAAAATATATTTTGATTAGCTCTACTTTTTAGATGCTATTTTCTTTAGTTTATCAACACAAGTGTTACTTTTAAAGGTGGTCCAATCTACAATGGATTCCCTGTATTCTGTTTTTAGTGGATCTCTATTAAAAGGTAATGGCGTCCTCCCTGTTCTTAAACCAGAAATCAGTTCCCTACACAGCAGCGCACTGCTCGGCTGGAACCTGCTCCTCACTCTTCTCTCCCCTCCTTACATCATGGCACTTGTAAACAAGTAAGTTAACACACTGTATTCTACAATTTTGAGGAGAACTCCTCCGGACCTAAAATCTGGAGCTGTCTGCTGCCTCGGTAACAATGAAGAGCACATTTCTATTGTGGGTGCAAAGTAAAAAAAGAAAAGCTTTTGCAAAGTATAAAAACAATTGCATTTCTTTTCTTCAGAAATGTACCTCTGACATTTAAATCATGCATTTAGATAATCACTTTTTGAGGCGCTCAATTTACGCCAGTAGTATTGAAAATCGATGTAATGTTTCTATTGTATTTTCGGCAGTGATTGATTTTGATTTTCAGGTGGTTTTTAAATATCTTGATATATTTTAAACAATATGGAAAATTCGAATTGTGCTTTCGAGTATTTACTTTTTAAGATAATAATTCTATTGAATTTTTGGCAGTTATTACTAATGATAATGATTTCTCCATAGTTTTTAAATCTTGTATTTTTTTATACAATATTATGTATTACAGCCTAATCTCGAAACAAGCATTCGAGGAGACCAATTCGCTTAATTTCGTCTTTGATCTTTTTTTTCAGCAATTACCACTGCGGATTTCATGATTTTTAATTATTTTTTATTGTGATGATTATTAACAAATGCGAGGAATGAAGTAATTTGTACGTTTCTAGCTATGCTTGAATGTCAGTCACAATGCTAGAATATCACCATAATATAAGAATAAAAAATTATTACATGTTCAATTAAAAACAAATTATGTAGTTTTTGTTTATAACCTCAGTGCATTTGTTATTTTTAAATTAGTAACATATATGTTCGTAATTGTTAAAAGTATCTTGCAGAAAGATATTAGTGCTAGAGAGTTTTGTCGCAGATAGTTTGAAAAAATTCAATGCCAACAAAACTATTTACCCCTATTCAAAGTGACTTTTTCTAGTCACCATGGTACCTGCCAAAGCACAAGATTAGTGTCTAGGGGAGTTCTCCTAAAATTCTTACTATATTTTTCATTTGCATACAAATAAGTTTGCAGAGTAAATTATTATCACAGCTTTATAACATATATGTGTAAATAATATGTGTGTAATAACATAACATAGACGAGGATAAACTTTCATTACCTTTACATTAAGTTTGACTTTTACTGTTATTTTGAATGAATTAATTTTACTTATACAATATCAGATTCATACAGGAGTAGAAATTACAAAAATTTAGTTACATTCTCTCTGACCTGTTTACTTGTCCCTATTATATTTTTAGAAAAATAAAATTTATGATGCAATAAAAGTTACTCAAACAATATTTGAATTTTTATGAACTAATTAAAAAATGGAAATTATGAGCATTTTGAATCAAAACTTTCTTCATTATTTTTTAATAAGCCAGTTTTTTAATAAGCCAGTTAAAAACAAAATCTTTTTAACAGTTTTTCTATTATATCTATCTTATTTCTTGCAATTTTCAAAGTATCTCATTTTTTGCAAATGTTAGCATGTTAAATACAGGGTTTCTGTGGCCTTGAAGAGTACTTGAATTTCACTTTAATTTTCAAGAGCCCCTAGAAGTACTTGAAAATAATGCTAAATCTTTGAAAAATTTAAAATGACCTTAAAAATATTGGAAACTTGCTAAAACCACCCTATTTCCAGCATTTCCGTGTTGAACTTCTCACGCTAAACACTCGTTTTTATTAACTGAGCATACTTTTTCCAAGTTTTGATGTGTTTTTCTTTATTAATTTATTCACTGTTATGATCTGCTTTACTTTTTATAAATAATCTTGGATTTTCTTTCTTTATGATACGTGTTTTTAAAGTTGGTTATGTATGTATGTATATTAATATCATTACTTTAACTGTAGATTTGTTTTTATAAATAAATTTAAGTATATGTTGTTTTTATTTTTGTATAGATTGTTAGAAATGCTCCTCTTTTCTTCATGACTTGTTCGAATCTTTGCTTATTCAGAGGTTGTATACCTAACTTATGTAAAATTTATGGCCTTATGTAAAATTCAAATCTGACGTTTTTATGCAACATTAATTTTATTCTTGACTTGATGTCAATCACCTTTGCTTTTTTTTGTAATATTTAGGTTACTTTTTGAAATAAAGAGAGAGCAATGGAAGTCTTATTTTTTAGTCTCTCTTTTACTCGAATTTAAAGTTCTCGAAAATTTTAGTCTTACAAAGTCCTTGAGAGTACTTGAATTTTATTTAAAGTAGAGCATGAACTGTGTAAATACTTTTAAATACTATGACAATAAGTTCGGAAAAAAAGAATTTATTTTATTTTGTTTTGTTTGTTCGACTATGCTTTTATATATTGACTTATAAATTTGAAATGAAATTCTTTGTTATTGTTTTTAGCCATTTTAAGAAGTTGCCTCAGTTGCTTGACAGTATTGATGTGGACTTGAGAATTGCTGCTGGAGAAACATTAGCAGTATTCTATGAACTTGCTAGGCAGTGCAGAGAAGTAAATTTAACTTTTATTTATTTAAGAAAGAATAGTGATCTCATATTGCGGGGTTGCCCCTTCTCAGGAAAAACCTGGGAAATACGAGGGGAATTTAAAAATCACCTAAAATAACTGGGTAAATGCAGGAAATTTTGTTTTTTATTTTTGGTCTTTTTAAAAAATGGTAACCACTCCAAGTACAATCTATGGGATATTTAAGGATGATATTTCAGCTACATCAAACTGGTTCATTTACTCTAGCATTATTTTTTTTAAAAATATACCTTATTATTAAAATATGCCCTACTTTAATAAAAATTTACCTTTTCATCCCTTAAGTTTTATCAGCAATAGTATAGTAAGTCCAAAACAGCTTATACAGGAGCACAGTGATTTATTTTTGAATTTAGAAAGGGGGATCTAATCATGAACTAAGACAATTGCTTTGTAAACAGTCATAAATCAAGTGCTTCCAAAAGTGATTACTTATAATGTTTGTTTGATATGCATTAAAGGAACAATATTTTCTAACTGAATAAGTTCAGATTCCTCAGAGGTGCAGTATCATTTGCATGTTTTGTCTAATTTGGAATCCCACACATCTGCTTTCGTTAAAAATTGTCTACTTTTAAACACAATTAAATGCAGACAATAATTTTATGAAGCAGATTGCACCTTTCTCTTTTACAAGTAATACATTTCGGTTTTACTACATTTTGAGTTGGTGTCACAATTATATCTGTTTTTATTGCATGAGTAAGCAGTATGTATTTTTCGCACTTTTTAAAATAATATTTTTCAATCTCACACGTGAACTAATCTGTGCAGATATAAATTTATTTAATTAGCCTTTTTTTTTAATTGTGCTAATTCCATGTTTTCAAAAATAACCTTTTTTGTTTTTAAAGGATTTTGAAGGAGAGGATTTTGAATTCTTATGTGATAAACTCAGACTACTCGCAACGGATGGTCAGAAAAGCCGTGCCAAAAGAGATAGAAGGCAACAAAGATCTAGTTTTAGGGATATCCTTAGAGCAATTGAGGTAGAGCAATTTTTTATTATTATTATTTACTTTTTTTTAAAATACAATTGTCATTTGGTGCATAATTTAGGGATAATATTCATTTTGTTATTACTGCTTTATTACATTTTAACAATTGTAATTTTACTTTCTGTGTAATTTGTACTGTTATCCTCTTACATTTCTTTTTCCAATATAAAGTAAGTTCTCTGTTCTCTTAAACAATTATAACAATAGATGCTCCTTTATGAACATTTCCCAGAAAATGACAATACCATTCTAAAGACAAAGCCGACCATAATCAGTCTGCTTTCTAGGAATGTGAAGTTCTATTATATCATGTACAGTGCACAAAACAATTGACCACCCTAAATAACTTTTAATCTAATGATCAAATTTTCACTCAATCTTAATGGTTCGAGGAGCTGACCTCATTAATAAGTGCAGGGGATTTTTTAAGTTATGAAATCAGACGCAAAAACGTAATTTCTCTAAATAAACATTATTTTTTATTTATTTATTATTATTATTTTTTTTGATGAATTCAGATTTCTGACCACCAAAATATAGGGGAAGCCGCTATCTGGGAAATACATTCCCCATAGTTTTGTCAGGAGAGCGATCCGAAGTTTGGACCCATAATGTAAATTTTATTCTTTGCGTATTGCACCCTATGCCGAGAACTTTCTAAGAGGATTGAAATTTTTTTTGCGCAATTCTGAAACTCATTTATCCAAAGGTAATTAATTACATGAAACAAAATACATTTCAGTTCATAATTACTCTTTTTTTTTAATTATTTTATTTAGTTATAGTTGAAAAACTTGAACAGTTAAGGTATATAAATTTTTTCATAATTTTAAAGTATTTTACATGACAAAATACAAAATTTGAGTGAAATCGGTTGAATAGTTCCTGAGAAATTGAATTTTAAATGTACAGCTTCTGTCTTAGCAAAATTTGCAATTAGAAAAGAAATTAAGCAAATTTTTAGGGTGATAACAAAATTTTGTCAGCCTTTATTACCAAAAATATTTGTATCAATATTTTTATACTTAAAGTGATAACTTAAAAGCATTCATTCATGAATTTCCACTGTAAAATTTGTATAGTGTAATTAATAGTTGTCCTATAATCCATTTAAAGCTTCAAAACACTATAATATGATGACTATTGAAATCGCTAAAATTCCCCTATGTGTAAAATATTCAGTACATTATGCAACAATTACCATGAAATTTATATTTCGTAAAATCTGGACTTTTTCCTATCCATGTTGGCAGCTATGGAATTGTAAGGTATATAGTTTTTTGCATCATTTTGAAAAATATAATATTGCATGGCAAAACAAAAAGTTTGCACAAAATCAATCGAGTAGTTCATGAGAAATGGAATTTTAAATATCTCACTTTTTTAAAATGTAACCTTTTTTTTTTTCGCACTGTACATTGTTTCAGTTGTAATAATTTGTAGAAATGCACATATGAGGATGACATAAAAGGTTTTAATTAAAGAATTAATATTCCAGGAAGGAGAACCCCCTGACATTCGCATCAAGTTGAAAGCCGAGATCTTGTACATTGACAGTTGGTGTTCCAAAAGACGCTATGATGCATTTTGCCAAGTTTTAGGATCTGGAATGAATCTTCATTTAAAGGTATAAATGGTACCAATATCATACTCATACCTCAATTTTTTAGGAAAATAATGTTCTCTGTTTAAGTAATTATACCATGATTTTTTTTTAAATTTATAAAAAAATATGATTTTACATTAAAAAAATAATTGTTTTAAGAAGAAAGTATTTTATATGAAATAAACAGTTTGTTATTCCCCATTTTTGAAAATGTTATAAGCTTTAAAAGACATTTTTAGATTATCTGATCAATCTAACTCATAATCCGTGTTAAGTTTTTTAATTACGCTAAATAATTTCGCTTTTTCCTTAAGAAAATCAAAGACAATTTATTCTTTTAGTGAATAAATATTTTATTGAATTATATATTGTCTATTCTGGTCCAATACCCATAGCTGCCAACTCTACTGGATTTTGCTAGTTTCTCCTAGTTTACTGGTTTAATTAAAATTCTCCGTTTTTGTACATTTTAAAAAATTCCCTAAAATAGAGTAAGTTTCCTAAAAAAAAATCTCGATTGAAATTGAACTTTTGTACAGAATATTTCAATTAGTGTTACTAATACATAATTAAGCAAACCTCATTTATAGAAATCAGCTCAAAACTTTTTTGATCTAAAATGTTCAGTTTATTTTATTCAGAACTCTCTTTTTAAATTAATTAAAAAATCTTTTAACTATCTTTGATGAATTAAATGCCCATTAATATTCGAAATTATGAGTAAACACAATACATAACATTTCAAGTATGTTTATTGTCAATCATAACTGGAAAATATTGTAATTTTTCTGTTTTGATGACTATAAAAATCCCTAAAATTCCCCCATGCGCAACATATTTAGTACATAATGCAACAATTATCACTAAATTTATAATATTTCGTAAAATCTACTGGATTTTTTCTTACCCATGTTAGTAGCTATAAATACCTTTGCCATTTTTCTGGCAGCAGGATACATAATTCATAAAATTTTTGTTCTTTGCTGTACAAAAAACTGATCCAGTTGATTTTTATGAACGATGTAATCATGATTTATGTACAATGGAAGGAAGTCAATGTTTAGTTGTATTCATGCTGCCACCAAAGAGAAAAAATAGAACTGCCACTTTAGCCCAAAGATTAGTGATCCCATCTTTACAACAAAACTATACGATTGCAGTGACAGTAGGAAAATTTCAATTTAATATCGTTTGGAGTTAAATTTCTGAGATTACTTAATATGGTAATTGATTTATATGAATGCAGCTCTTAAAATTCATATTTATCCATTGCTATTAATATTGATCTTTCTCTAATTGTTGTTAATGTGCATGTATATATCTATATATTTTTGTCAAGAATGAATTAAAATATTGAATTGTTTTGTTAACTGTTTTCGTAAATTTAAATATTAGGATGTATTAAAATATTATGAGTTTGCAGATACTTTTTGCTTGCGTGCATAGATACTATGTGTTTATCTTACTATGCTATGCACAGACATATAGAGCAATGACACAAATTTTTTCCCCTAAGAACCCGTATGTCAAGCTCTAAGAATAGACCTGAGCATTTCAAATGCAACAAAGTTAATCTGTTAGCGATTTCGGGAGTTTTAATTTGCTTTATCTCTTCATTGGCATAAACTGGAATAGTGCATCTGAATTGATATTTTACTGTATCAAAATTCCACAAACCAGTTTTGGCAATGGCATACTGTAAATACATCTCCATACACATTAGATAATTTTTCCCCTGCTTGAACAGCATTTTTACTTTTTCAATAGTGAAATATGCCTAAAATGCTGCCTTTAACTTTCTGTATTTAAAAAGCCATCGTAAAATTTAGGTTGCCAGTCTACCGGGGAAAACTTGGAACATATAGGAAATTTAAAATCTTGATAATTAACCGTTTCACTTGATTTCAAACTTCACATTGATAATCAAACGTTTGAAATGCCACATTATGCATAAATTGTGCTATATGCATTAATAAGGATTAAAGGAGACGCTCACAATCATTGTAAATTTTTTCAAAGGGTATAATAAATTTGTCAATCATATTCCTCTTGTTTGAAAATTTTATATGCTCTTTTTGTGAAATGTTACTACTTTTCAAGCTAAAAATGTGATCTTATCAGCTATCTCAATAATATATTATTTATCAAAAATGGTTAAAACTGCACGAAGTGTGGTATTTTTAAAGCATTTTTCCCCTATAAAATATATTTTAAAATTTATTAGCAATTTTTCTGTAAATTGCCTAATCATTGTGTAATTAAAATTAGTCAAACACAAGGTATAACACAGGGTATCTGCGCACTTGGAAAGTCATGGACTTTAGTCGCCAAAAAATAACATTTTTAAAATGGAATCCCCTCCCCCCCCCCAAATTTTACAGCATTCAGAATCTTTGAATTTGTAACAAAAAACCTACTTTCAGTCATATTTTTTAAAATATAAGATGTTTTTATTTTTGTTCTTTAAAAAAATGAAAGAAGAAACATCTTTTCTAAAGCGAATTATCTTTTAAACTTCTGTGTTTCCAGAATATGTATTATTATTTAGTTTTTTTTTTATTTTATCAATTTAAAATTCTAGCTGAAGCAAACCAGGCATTGGCGAGTTTTTTCTTAATTTCGAAATGAGAACGGGAGTATTTCTTTCCTTTCTAATGAACAAGAAAAGTATCTGTAGAACATAATTCTACAGGAAAAAAGGAAAAAAAAAATTATTTGCTTTCATATTTTTTTCACCCCTTTTATTGCTTCAACTCTTTCTTTCCTCTGTTTTTTTAAATTTAAAATCTATAAAAATGAAGATGCAGAGTATAAAAGTTTTGGTTATACCTATCATTTCAATTAATGTTATAATGCTATTTTTAATTTATTGTTGTGTTTTTGTCGGAGAAAATAGTAACTTCGTTAAGTCCTGAAAAATCCTTGGAATTAGTCATGAAAAGTCATGGATTCGAAAATCTGAAATGTAGCTGATACCTTGTATATAGATAAAAAAAAATATCTGCCTAATGTGCCTACTATTGACTCCCCACATATAGAGTCAAACATCATTAAAATGATCAATTTGTCCTTTTTCTTCCAGCAAAATGAACTGTTGCGAGAAATCTTTGATTTGGGTGCTCCTCTAATAGATGACAAGCCTTCAAGAACTTCGAAGCTACACAGAGTAAGTCCTTTTTAAATTTGGAAAAGCAAAAACATTGTGATTAAACTGTATTTATAAAGTTTTTGGAGCAATCAAAATGTGTTTAAATTATTACATCCTTTCTTAAAAATGATTTCTTTTATGTATGTGAAGTTTTTGGCTTGTTTTTTTAAACATAATGGTATGTTATGAGGGTCTAAACCATTTTTGTGCTGCCCTGCATGCCTAGTAAGAGGGTCCTGAATGTAATGCTTTTCGTTGAGAATATACTATAGTGCAAATCAAAATTTTTCAAGTGCCAACAACATGCTTTTTATCTTAGAGCCATTAAAAATAATTTTGACAGTTCACCCTAATTTTTTATTCAAATTTTCCAGGCCATAATGTCTATCAACATACTTTTTAAATTTTAACAGCAACAAGAAAAATTTTTTTCATTGTGTGTCTCCAGTTAATATGTATTCATGCAAAAAAAGTTATCAAACATGCTTGGTTGCCACTCCACAGGGAAAACCTGGAAAATACAGTGAATTTAAAAATCAGCTTAAAATAGCAGAGAAAAGGCAAGGAAATTTGAGTTTTTCCTTACTGAACTGGGAAAATGCAAGGAATTTTATTTCTTATTTTCCTCTTTTAAAAAATGGTGACCTCTCAAAGCATAATCTATAGGATATTGCAGCTATACTATTTCATTTACTTTAGCATTATTTTACTATGTTTAGCTGTTACTTTTTTTTCCTTTTAAGTTTTTCAGCTATCCCACAAGTCAGGGAAAACCTGGAATTTTCAAGGAATTTTATTTTATAATCTAAAAATCAGGGAAAGCCGCAATATTTTTACAAAAACCTGGAATAATCCTATAAATAACCAGTCTTAAAATTGTCCATAACAGTAATCAGTTATTAATAAGATTCGAGTTAAATAATTCTAACATCTATTACAATAATTTGTTATAAAAATTTCACATTTTAGTCAAACTGAAATAATCCTATCCACATTTAATGATTTACTCAGGGAATCTAATATTTCACATTACAAATAACAGAATCAAAGGTTTTCTGATGAAAATAGGGTCTCTATTTTCATTGAAATTTACCTGGTGTGCATGGAAAAGTCATGGAATTATTCTACTGAAGTAGAGTGGGAACTCTGTATTAAAACTAGTATAGTTAGCCCAATATAGCTCACACAAGAGCACACTAATTGTGTGTTCCCTCTTAATGTATATTTTGTATAATATATACAAAATTATATCCTGATTATCCCGAGTTAACTCAGGTATTCATCTATTGCAAATATTTACTATCCCGAGTTAACTCAGGTATTCATCTATTGCAAATATTTACTATCCCGAGTTAACTCAGGTATTCATCTATTGCAAATATTTACTATCCCGAGTTAACTCAGGTATTCATCTATTGCAAATATTTACTATCCCGAGTTAACTCAGGTATTCATCTATTGCAAATATTTACTATCCCGAGTTAACTCAGGTATTCATCTATTGCAAATATTTACTATCCCGAGAAAACTCAGGGGTAAGTTTGTAATTGTCAGTAAGTTTTGTTTTATCACTTTTTTACTTGACTGGAAGCAAAGAAAAAGATCTGCTATGATTGGAAGTTTGCCAAGTTTTGTTTGGGAGTTTTACTGTTAGATTGTGGGACTGCGCATGCATTTTGTGTGATTGTAGATGATACAGTAGGAAACCGATTATCCGGAACGATCGGGACCATCGCTATTCCGGATAACTGATTTTTCCGGTTTTCTGAATCGCTACAAAAAGTCGTTTTTTTTTTTATTGTTGAACCCAACTAAAAAAAAAAAATATTTGGAAATAATCTTGAAAAAACGAAGTAATACACTAATGATTATTTCCAAAATGATGCTAGGCTAAACATCTTTCAAAAAAGAAAGAAAAATCCTAAAATCTTATGAGGAAAAAAAAATTTTTTGAAAAAAAAAAATAGCGGTAAAATTTATCAAATAACGTTCCGGTTTTTTGGTTTTCCGGTTTTCTGATTTCCGGATAACGGGTTCTGTACTGTACTATGGTTGCTGAATTTACATATAAAAAAAAGAGTAAAAGAAGTGGTTAATCACTTCACTGGCGTTTGGAAAGTATCAATTTGTGCCGTCTTTTGTTTTAAAAACTATCATACAAAGACTAATATTAAACTTTTTCTATTTGCCCCAGAGGACTTGGGATAGTTAACAGGTGGTAAATTATGTGTTTTGTACATGTAAAAAATCAACATTTCGACTTATGTGTATTGGATTTTGTTTTAGTTCCTTATAATTATTAATATAATAAGAAAATAGAATGATTTTTTGCATTTTTTTTTTCCTCAAAAAATTGTTAAGGGAAGCGGTTAAAAAAATTTACTGATTATAATTTTGGTTTTCTCTTGCAGCATACTGCTCACATAGCAAATTTTAAAGCAAGGACTATATGCAGGGGCAAGGAACGTGACAATAAAGCGGAAGATATTTGCTGAAAAAGGCGCCTTCTAGTTTCAATTAAATAATTAGTACTTTCTCAAAACTGTTTTAAATAATAATAAAAGAAAGCTTTTAGGGAACTTCCCGAAGATCATTTTAAAAATCATTTTATTCTTTGCTACTGTTACCAAAAATCAAAATGTTCTACAATGTATATTTTAGCATAGTAGATGGTTTTGCAAGGTAAGATATATTGTATATTTGACTTATCAAATTGAACAGTTGTTGTTTTCCACATTCATTTCTTTCAGTTTTCATTCCTTACTATTTTTTGAATATCATAGACTGTTTCAGTTCCACAGTGCTATATAACAGAACTTTTTTCTCAATTGTGAAGGAATTTTTTTTATCAGAATGTTTTTACCTCAATGTTGTTTTTGTATTAAAATGTAAAGAATATTTAATAATGAAATATATATAGTGAATAATGAAATATATATATAGTTAGGCTAATTGGAAAATGCAGCTCTTTGCTAACTGCAATGTGACTCATTGTAATAAACCCAACAAATGACCTGCAGAATCAGATTTTCCAATTAATCTACAACATATATTCTCAAAAGTATTCGTACACTTAAGACTTTCAATTAAATATGGTTCTATCCATAAGCTAAAATGATTATTTCAGAATGGATATTTAATAATAAGATATATATATTCTGTTCTTAGCAAAACTGCACGGAGTATTTTAAAAACAAAAGTTTATTTTTAAAAAATTTTCCACCTATTAGTAAATATTCTTCTTATTTTTTTTTTTAAATTTAACATTTAATAAAGTATTCTTTGCTATCTACAATAGCTTTAAAGTCTGTAAAAAAAATTTTTTTGAAACTTTTGCATCAAAACATATCTTTTCTTTTACTATTATAGTTTTTAGCTAGTTTTTCATTTTAATACCATGCTTTTGCAGGGTTGCCACTCCATAGGGCAAACCTGGAAATACAGGGACCTAAAAAGTCATCGAAAATGAAGGGAATTTTGAATTTTCCCTTATCAACTGGGAAAATAAAGGGAATTTTTATTTCTTCTTTTACAAAATGTTGACCTCTCAAAGTTCAAATTATGGATTATGGATGGCAACCCGATATATTACCTTTGCTTTTCTTTATCATCATTGATACATTTAGGATTTATTTATCAGTAATTTTACAAAGTAAACCTAAGGTTTCTGTTTTTCGTAAAAACAAACTTCTGCAGACAGAACTCTAGCTGTTCTGATAACTCATTGAAGAGTTTCAGGTGAAATTGAAGCAGAATATTTTTATTAAATTTTTCATTATTGTTGTTGTTAATTTACGTCGCACTAGAGCTGCACAATGGGCTATTGGCGACGGTCTGGGAAACATCCCGGAGGATGGGAAAGGAGGATTTTTCAGAAACTTTGACAATGCTCGTATGAATTATTTTTTTGATTTTTTTTCATGAATTTTATCGTTTCAAGCTTTCAATAACTCTGATCTAAATTCGTTCTTTTAAGCATTTTATCTCATTTTGCCATAAGGAATGGGATAAAATAAACTCTTTTAGAATTATTCATTACTGATTCAACAATAATAACTTTCAAATGTTTATTGAGAGTATGAGCCTTTTTTAAAGGATAAAAGAAAATATAGAATTGGCAAGCAAGAATAAAAATCCAATTTTTATACCAAATAATAAAAAAAAAGATAAATAAAAAAATAAATGAATAAAGCAATCGATGATAATTTTAATTATGAATTTATCTGAAAAATGTAAGTTCTTAAAAATAAAGTTTTGTGTCGTTTTTAAAATATTGTGTGCTGTTTTGTAAAGAATAAATTATAAATCTTATTATTTAATCATTCTGAAATATTCATTTTAACTAAGGAATAGGGCCCTGTTTCATTGTAAGTCATAAGTGCACAAACACTCTTGGGAGCCCCTGTAGATACTACAATATGACCAGTATTGAATGAGAAACTCCAGGAAAATGCTAGTTAAATCCTTTGTTTCTTAAATCCTAAATTTTGATTCGTACGAAAATGTAAGCATAAAAAGTTAACTCACATGAATTGCTTCTACGTAATTTCATAGCTGCTAACTTTACTGGATTTACCAATAGACTGATGGATTTTGCCAGTTTCTACTGTTTTTTTTTTTTTTAATACTTTTTTGAAAATTCTCTAAATTGAGTAAGTTTTCTAAAAAAAATCCTGATTGGAATAGAATTTATTGCTTGCTTGAATATTTAATTAAGTATTGTTAATACATAATGAAGCATAATCAGTTTGAAGTTTTTTTATCTAAAATTATCAGTTCGTTTTTATTCAGAGCTCCTTTCTCCAATCTGATAATAAAAAAAATTTAACTAATTTTTTTAAAAAATACTTTTCTATTACTATTAAAAATGAATTAACATAATAAAAAAACACTTCTGGTTCATTTAATGTCTATCATAAACTGAAAATATTGCAGACAATTTATATAGTTATTAGAGTGATAAAGTTTTTGTATTCTGATGACAAAAGTACCCATTTGTAAAATATTTAGAATATTATTCAACAGTTATCGTGTGATTTATATTATTTCGTAAAATCTACTGAATTTCGTAATATCCATGTTGGCAGCTTTGTAACTTTGATTAAAAAGTGAAAATTTATACTTATGAAAAATACTATGAATATACTTACCTTATTTTGATTGTTAAGGTTTTTCAAAATTTTATTTCAGTTAGTTTTCTTCTGAAAACTCTATGCACTAAATATTTCAGTATCTGAATTCTCCGAAGCTATAAAAACTGCTTATACTTCTGTAATAGCTGTTCACCAAGCAAATACTTTTCTGTGTTTTGAATAAAATTTTATTAGTAGTAAAATTTGTTTATTTTTGAGTTGGTGTTTTTAGCAATAATTATGTACTGTAAGACTTGAATAGTTTTCTGTATATTTTTTGTTTTATATTATATCTAATATTATTTCATGCTCTCTAAATTAATTCCCTCTATGAATAAGAGAAAAAATATCTTATTGAAAGATAACATTCTAATACATTTTTAACATGGTATCAAACAAAAAAATATTTTTTTCTTCTTCTTCTTATGATATAGTCATTATAAGCATAAATTATCTATTTATTTTAGAAATGCCGTACACTACTACAAACAATAGAACCTGTCCCTTTTAAATATTAAAGGAAAAGTTTGTAGCTGTTCTTATTCTAAATTTATGTTTGATGCTTTAATAATATGGAAAGTTTTTAAGCAATAACTGAAAATTCAGATGGATTTTTCTCTGTTTTTCCTGGTTTGATAAAACATACTACTACTTAATGCATGTTTTAAATAATTTCCAAAAATTAAGAATGTTTCTGAAAAATAAAATCTATATCAAAATAGATATTTTGCTCATTGTATTGCTTTGCTTGAGTATTTAAATAAGTATTTCTTATTTATATTATTTAAGTTGAAGGCTTTTATTTTATAATTTAAATGTTTTGATTGCAATCAAAAAATATTATTCTTAACTCAAATAAATATCTATTGTTATTGAAATTTATGAAATCAAATTTTTCATAAACTTAATCGAAAATATTTCAGTCATTTTAATTATTAATGAAATACAGTTTAGAATACATTTATCTTTCCCCTTCCCTTTATGTATAGTTCAGATTTTAATCAAAAATTATTGTGAAATTTATTTATATTATGACTGAATTTTTTCCTTTTCATGTTTGCAGCTAAATCAGTTTATATCTTAAAATTGTGCCTATTGATAGTTTTCCATTTCTTATTAAACTTTCATTTTGTAATTAATTAAATCTTTTGTTTAAAGTTATGGTAGAGATATAAACATTACATTTTAACTTAAAAAGTGTTCTAATACGTAACAAACAATTTTGAAAATGACTGAGTGTAAAATGTGTTCATATTTTTTAACCTTAAATGTATATAAATTGTGATTGACACTTTTCTCGTCATAAAACAATTGATATTATTACTGACTTGATGATATTACTGACACACTGTATATTGAAACAACAGTAACAGTTAGACATATTTCCAGATACACAACCTTTAACATCAATAATAACAGGATTGCCACTCCACAGGGAGAACAGGGAAAATCTGGAATACATGGAATTTTAAAATAACAGGGAATTTTGTTTATTATTTTCGTCTTTTAAAAAATTACTCAAGGCAGGATATTTAAGTATGTTCAACTGTTCTTTTTTTTTTTTTTTTAAAGTTTTTCCAGCAATTAAAACTAGTATAGTTAGCCCAATATAGCTCACACAAGACCACAGTAATTGTTGTGTTTCCTCTTAACATATTGTGTATAATATGTACAGGGAAAACACAGGAATTTTTTTTCTTTCCAGATTTGAGTGGCAATCTTGCAAGAGTTCCAATCTTTAGAACTATTTTTCTAAACTGAAATGAAACTTGTAATTATTTCTAACTGAAATGATTTCCCTTCGAATTATTAATTTTAAAATAAAATAACAAAAATTCAAAAATAAACATGTTTCTCTAATTACCATTCTCACTGTTTTTATCATTGCAACAAAAACTTCCGCTTATTTTATTCATTTTGAACTTATGCATGCACTAAAAATAGTTTCAGAAAAAGTCAGTCATAAGACCTTATTTGAAAACAATTAGTAATTAAATTATGAAAAATATAATTCTTCAAAATAATAAGTCTATCTTTGGTTTATATTTTCATAATTTTTTAAATAAACCTGATTAAAATTCAAGGTCAACTATTTAGGCTTCTGTGGTTTAAAAAGAAGCACTTACGGGAGGAACTTGAGCTAAATATAACATCTTCACAATAATCTGCTACACTATTGTGAAACCACTACTCTTAAAAGAAATATAACGAGGTCTTAAAAATTTCATATATTAAAATAATTTTATTATAGATCGTAATAGTTTATACTATGCTGCTGTAAATAGTTAGGATGAACCAAATTCTTTTTAATTCTGCTTCAATCTTTTTTTAGCATAATATTGGTTATTACAGAATTAGGTAACTCTAAAATCTTATGATCTCCATATGTTACCTTACACTAATTATAATCAAGTTGTGATAATTTGAATTAGTTTGCTTTTTCTTTTAAATGAACTGTTTTGCTTGAACTGTGATGTCGTAAAACAACTTATTGCTGTTTTGTATAAAAAATTTATTTAAATTGTGTACATTTTAAAGTTGATTTTAGTTTACATTTCTTTCGAGGAATGTAATTGTATAGTTGACTTCTGAAGTAATAAATATTTAAGACTGTGTGATTGTGCTTTTTATTCCAGTGATGCCTTTTTTTGTTTTGTTTACAGCTGCTGTGAAAACATGTCTGTCTGACAAATATAAAACAGTTGTGTCTTTCTGAATCAAAATTTTTCCTATAACGAACATTACTTTTAATTACAAAGTATTCTCTATATGAATAAAATGGTTGCGGTCCTATAACGAAATTTTCAGGCATTAATCTTGTCGATTTTGATATTTGACATTTTTAGAAGTAATCGAACATTTACCTTTCCGATTTTAATCCTTTTTAGAAATATCCAGGAGTTTATCTTTTGAATTTTCAGTATTTTTAGAAATATTCAATTTTCATCATTTTTTTTAGAACAATAGAAGATGATGTAACTCTAAAACTGTTTCTGAAGTGGATTAAGAACTGTTAACTCCTTTATATCCAACAAGTGAAAATATTTGTACCATGCAATCAACTTTGCTAAAATGCATAAAAGTGGCTGTGGTTAAAAAGGAAAAAAGAAAGCAGGCGAAGTCAAATTTGGCGGAAATGGAAGAAAATGTGTCCACATGGTGCGTAGCATTTTTTAAAAAGTGCTTATTTTCGTTTTTTAAAAGCCCTTAAAGGTGCTTTTTTTCATTGGATGTTTTCAAAAAGTGCTTAATTTTCCCTTTTCGAAAATAAGGTTTTTATTCTTTATCATGTCGATTTTTGCCATGTATTAGGCAAAAGCGTGCTTTTCACATTGTTCTATTCAACGTTTTTTCTTTTCATTCAATCACAAGCTATATTGGCGTACCATCGGTCCATAGCATATGAAAGCGCCAATCATTTTGCATGTTTTACATTATTTTATCATGATCATGTAGTCTTTGAAATTTATTTTGCGTTTTTTAATGTATATAGTGCTTAAAAAGTACTTTAAAAGTGCTTATTTGTTGTTGAGAGATTTGGCTATGTACACTAGTCCAACTCCAATTTTAGGTAACTTCTAAATTATAGCCGAAACCACATCGGAAATGGTAAAAAGTATGCCTGTATATAATAATTTTCGTAATTTTATATTAAAAATGAAAAGCAAATTATATTTCCGAAGTAATATTATAAAATAACACGAAAACATGAAAAAAACATCAAAGAAGACAACAAAAAAAAGTTTAGCTAATTACCTCATGGAACGTTTCGAAAGTCATTCAAACATTGTAAAATGTCAAATGATAAGATATGAACTATAGGTTTGTCAAGAGTATTAACTAATTCCACAAATTGAAAAATTGTTCTATAATTTCAGACTCAGATAAAAATGTAGCAGTAAGGTGAAATTCCTATATATATTTCTGAAATAAAAATTTAAAAGTTACATTAAAAAATTTTTTTTTCATTATATTGTACTCTTTTCGGTCCAAAAAGTGAATTATAATGTTAGGAATGATTATGAATACTTAATTTGGGCTATATTACAACTGCCTACACATATTTTAGTTGAAAATTTAATTTTTGACTTTTGGCCAAAGATCATGGTCTTCTGGCCCACAGTGAATTGAAATGTGTTCACTTATGTTCATTTTATTTATTCGATAATTTTAATAAATAATTTTAAAAATTACAAATTTATAATCTTTATCAAATATGAATTAAAAGATTCATCAGATCTTTTACTGTCTGCAAATTTTAAAATTAATCTCCCATAAAAAGTTGTGATCAAGTAATGTGATTTTTACATTTCTCACCTATTGTTGCTTACAGAATTTTTATGTTTCACATTTGGCTTTAGGGCAGCTTTACTTTAAATTTTCTTTGCCACTATGATTTTCCCCTCGATATATGACAAATTATAGACTTAAGCATGCAAACAGTAGCAATTGTGGATCATCTCACTGTACCTCTATGCTTACTTTTAATACTTACAATTTTTAGAATATTTTTATACTCTGGGTGAAGGGAATTTTTTTTTCCCTCTAGCATCAATATTTTCTCTTTCAATTCTTTGATTATTGTAAATGGGTTAAGTTACCAGAATAATCTTTTGTAAATAAAATATTTCTTGAAAAATGTTCAAAAATCACAAATAGTAAGGTCTTTTGTAAAAAAACGTAAGACGTTTTTTGGTGTCATTTTGGTACACCCAGGGTTGGAACAGCTGCTTCAAACTGTTTGGATATGAAATTTCTTCTCTATAACTCATTCTGTGAGCCAAAATGCAACTTAGGCGCAATTTGGCTCAAAAATCAGTTTTGTTGCTTCGAAACAGCAAGCAAACGACAACTACAATCATCCCATTCAATGTGTTGAGAAAAAGATACTCAGTGTGTAATAAAAATAAAATTCATTTACAAAAGATATTTTTAAATTTCAAATAAATATGTAACGTTTATATCATATTACTTTTTACAATAAGCACATTATTAAAGACATATTAAATATAATTGTGTGCAATTTATTGAATTATGATACTTGTAAAAGAATTATTGGATATCAGAAAAGCTATTATTCACTGCAGCTTAAAATTTAGGTTAATTAACAAAATATATAATTTATTTACTACAAAATAAATCTGAAGTAGGTAATTGTTATCATAATATCGAAATTAGATTACTTTTAAATATTATCAGCCATAATTTTTTTCAAAAAAAAAAAGTTGGAATTTATAGTTGTTCAAAAAGTTGGAATGTGTAGTTATAGTTTATAGTGCAGAATAATTGAAATTTCAGGTGTGTCTGCTAATAATCATATTCAGACTTATTGTCTTGTCTCAGTCTTTTGGTATGAAAAAGAAACTCTGCATTTCTGCTGTTGAAATATTTTCTTAATATGTCTGATTGCTAATTAGAATTTTGTGTTAAAGATAAACATGTTTGAGTGGATCGAATCCCAAGAGATGCCTTGTCGATAAGAATTCAGCACCCGGCTGCATGTAAACTCTTTACATCTATGGTATCCCCAAGAGATTTTGAGTGCACTGACTGGATTTCTTGGCAACGCCTTCTGTGATGTATGGCTATTTCATTCTGCCATGCTTATTATTTTGAGCATTGAAGTGATTCTGCACTCCAGCTTTCGTTTTCCAAATTTAAAATGTCAGTTTATTCGCCTGAGAAAGTCCCTTCATTTAAAAATGAAATAGAAACTAGTATTTCATCAAATATTATTACCCTTAGAAGCAATGTTCTAAATTTAGAAAAGTGGTGGTAAAGGAATTTGGGGAACTTACAATGACGAAATAGAAATCTAGAACTTCAAAACCTTAGGGAAAAGATTTGTTTGTTGGTAAGTAACTAGTTTAGTTACTTTAACAAAAAAAATTTATTTAATTTTTAAAATGCTTTTTTCGTTAAATTTATGATTATCACGTGCATGAATTCTTATGGAGCTAATATCACTTGTAATCAGGGTTCTATACAGAGATCAGAAGAAGAAATCCAAGGAGTCCAAAATTTTCAGGACTTATCAAAAATTAAAAAAAAAATTTTAAAATTGAAAAGCAGTTATTATAAAGAACTTGCAAAAATGTATATTTTGCATAAGATATTTTTTTCTAGCCCTTTTGAAATAAATTTTGGACTTCGTAAAACTTCATCAAGAAAAATAAAGCTATCGCTTTCACACATAAATACATTTTCCAGCTTCAAATATTTTAATAAATCTTGTTAAAGTACATAGTACAAATGTTAAAGATTAACGTAAAAACCTACCAATCTTATATTTTTAAATTTGAATACATAAGACAATCTAAGGCATTGTATACAAAAAAAATAAATCACAGTAAATTATTAATTAAGTTTGATTGTAAAATTTCAATTATTTGCTGTAACTTTTTTCTTCTAACTTTTGCAATTCAATTTTTTTTTCTTTTAAAGTTTTTCTTAAACTAGTAGATTTTGACAGCTAAGTCATATTTAGTTTCCCTGCTTGGACAGAAAATTCATCAGCGGACTTAGTAAGTTAATATATGCAACACAATCTAAGGAGTTCCTATCGATTTATTTGGAAATCTAAGTATAGTTCCAAGTACTCCTTGGACACTTTTTAATTTCCAAGGAGTCTGCATGCACCCTGCTTGTAATTTATTGAATAATATTGAAATGGAAGTTTAATTGCCTTGCTCAATTCTTATATCCACTATGAAATGAAAACTCAATAGTTTTAACTTAATATTTATTGAGTTAAATTAATGTTTATCGAATTAAATTAATATTTTATTTATTTCTTGGGGATTACTAAAATTAAATTAATAAGTTTAAAATTTAACATTTTTATTAGTAGCATCATCTATTTTTATAAAATTAAACTAAAATATCTATTATAACTTATTTTCAATGTTTTCTTTTGTTTGTTAAATGTTTTATAATACCGAAAAACTATTATTTGACATCTAATAAGAAATCAAGTAATTGTCTTTAAGATTTTATTAATTTTTGATGCATAATTCCCATCAAAGTGTGATTGGACAATTTATATTGTCCATTGAATTAATGCCATGAGTAATGAAAGAATAAATTTACAAAAAATTATATCTTTTAATTTTAGTACATTTCTATTGGATTGTAAATATTTATTTGTATGTCAACCACAGTGCGTTCATGAAAGTGCCGCAGGAAAAATGTGAAAGAAATTTCTTAAAGTAATAATATCAATAAGAGTGAAGTTGAACAACAAGGAAATCAGATTCTTTAATAAAATAATATTTTCCCCTAAGATATGATAAAATCTTTTTCAAGTAATCACAATATATATTTACATACAATTACAATAATATTTACATACATTTTAAAATCTCATATATAATGAATTCAAACTGAATGGGTTCATACTTAATAAATTAAAAGTAAGAGATTTCAAAAGTGCATAAGGAGATAATACTATTTATTCATTTTAAATATTAATCCTTACTATATTTATTATATAAAAGCTAGCTAATAATGCTTTAATTTATGTTTAATAATTATTATTGTACTAATTTGATGTTTTACCAAAACATGGTTGTTTACCTTGCATTTACCTGAAATTCGTAACATTAAAAAATATTACACTGAAACGTATGAAATTTTTTTTAAAGCAAATGAAGAATATAACTTAAAGCTAATTAGATTTGAATAAATGGGTTATTATAAAAGACATGGTGCATAACGCTTTTAAAAAATGCTTAGTTTTCCCTTTTTGCATTGTGATTTTTTTCTTCACCCTGTTGATTTTTGCAAACTATGATACAAAATCATGCTTTTCACAATTCATTCAACCACAATCCATTTTGGCCTACCGTCGGTCCATAGCGTATAAAAACGCTAATCATTTTACATGTTTGATGAAATACTTGTGGGTCCGCATGTGCGTCTTCTGAGCAGAAGTCGGTGAGATTTTAGCACTCTTATGTGCAATTCTGCTGCATTTTGCAAAATATTCTCAATTTCAGTTTTCATTTTCCACCCACTGAAATCAAACCGAAAAATCTCTCAATCTTTTTATAGTGGCCAATATAATCAAGAAAATAGTGTTTTGTCAGAAACTAGTTATTTTATCTTGATGCTGTTAAGTCTTTGAAAATTATGTTGCATTTTGTTAATGTATATAGTGCTTAAAAATATTTTCTGAGTGCTTGGAAAGTACTTAAAATGTGCTTATTTTTTGTTGAAATATTTTGCTGCGCACCTTGAAAGATCATTGATAACCCTATTTTATATTTTGTACAAAACTTTTAACATTTGTCTTAAAATTAGCATAAGAAATATACTGGAACTGATTTATGATTGATTTACATTTTGTGAACAAACTACGGAGAAATGATATTGGGGAGAAGCTACAAAAAGATGTAACAGAAGGCAATGCCGAGAAATCCAATCAGAGAGCTCAAAATCTTTTGGGGATACTGTAGATGTAAAAGTAGTTTACATGCCACCCGTCTCGCTGATGAAAAATATCTTTAGTGGTAGACGGACCACGGGTTAGAGTCTCATTGCCGTCAGGCGAAGCATGAGAGGTTTCGTGATTCTCCTTTCCGTGTAACCCGAATGCGTGTGAAATTCATCAAAAAGTTCTCCACAAAAGCATATTTCACCCAATACTTGATCTAGGAGTTTCTTTGTCTTTTGAATCGGGTTCAATATTACAAGGCTACCAAGTTGAACATTGTTAGTCGTGAACTCAAAATTGGATGGGCCGTTCAGTGACTGTTATAAAAAAAAAAATAGTATCATTTACACTCACTTCCCTATGAAATCACACAGCTTTACTTTAAATCCCAATTATAGATGGTCAATTTGAATTCTGCTCCCAGCTCGCACCGACCACATTGCTGACGTAAAATACCCTCAGAGGTAGATGGATCATGGGTTGGAATCCCTCTTGGTGTTGGGAACATTGCCTTAAACTCAAAATTTACACCAGTTGTAAAATAAAATAATGGTATCCTTATGTGTTTGTTTGATGATGAAGCATTTTTGTTGTTTAATATGAATGTGAATAAAATTGTACAGTTTATTGGAAAAAATTTTTAAAAAAATTTCTCTTTAGTTTTTATAATACAAAAAGTACAAAAGATTTTTAACAGTAAAAATGTCTCTTTATAAGAGAATACAAAGGCACAGAAAGTTGAACATTTAACTGAACACACTATAACTGACAGTAATTTCAATGAATCGTTGTACGTATATTTTTTAATACCATTCAGGTGTCGCCAAATTTCCCCATGAAAATACTGATTTATCACACTTTCACTCAAATCACGATTGAAGATCTTAGCTGAAGAACGTATAAGAAATAAGGCGTTTCGGAAGCACGCAAGGACATGTTGTGGTCTGCATACCACATTAATTTCTTCTGTTCTACCTCTAAATAAGGCGATATTCAGTGAGAAAAAAATGCTTGGTAAATAGTGAATGGTCTTTACCCACATTCCATTGGCTACTTTTCTCACTATCTTCCATTAGACTTGTCAATTCATTCCAAAAATTAACAGCTCATTCTAAAAGAAGCATTCAACAATTATCCTATACTATCACTTTTCATCTTCTTTAAATATCTTATCACAAAATTGAAACAAACTAACTAAAACAATTTGAGTCTACGTTTCTTCTACCTGGTCATTGTTCGTATTGGGTCGTGGATAATTGACGTAAGTGACATTGAGTCCAACAGTCTTTTGTTTGATCTTCTTTTGAAGCGTTGTAATGACATCCCCTACTCTTTCCTCCAATTGCACGAATGAGGGTCTCACCTTGGGATCCTCATTCCAACATCCCAACATGATTTCATACCTGAAATTAAATTACTTTTCTTAGACTCACCTTTTCTTACAAAACAATAAGCAGGTATAGTTTGTCTGAAGTAAGAACTCCCCTAGCCATTTGTCTGGACCCGTGGCGTTGACTATGGTAACGACATGCAACTATGTCACTGTTTAGGACAGGTTTTGACTCAAGTCGGCGAGAGAAAGGGAATCTTTTTCTTTGGTCTACTGAGTTAGCCCTTGAGAGAAGAGAAGCTAAGCACCCTGAAATGTGTTATTCTTGTTTCCATAGCAGGAGACAGCCTCAGACTTGGTGGCGGTAGGTTGATTGATTGATTGAATGTAGGGTTTAATGGCACAAAGTTCAAATAAGGACATGCTGCGCCAAACTTGGTGGCGGTAGGAGTTCTTACCTTAGTCAAACTTTATATTACTGCAACCCTAACATATGCAGATTCACTTTTAAAGAACCACAATACATTTGGTTACTTAATTTGAAGTTCTAGTTTTTGTTTAGAAATTGTTTTGAGCTGAAACACGTTGCCTTTGGCACTATTGCTGCTTACTATCCTATTCTATGTCAAACCAATTGCTTTTAATTATAAATAAAGATGTCACAGTATTGTGCTCTGATGCGATGCACATAGCTCAGGATAAAATATACTGTGACGTGCAGAGATAATCAGAGAAATATTGTTATTTCTGGAATAACCGATCCAAATATCACTTCAATGTAAGTAGTTTAATCTTTTGGTGAAAATGTTTTCTTTAATTTCTGTTCATAAAAGATTGTTCAAGGTTTAGTTTTAGAATAAGTTATTATTTCCATTGCTTTATAATTCAAACATAAATTTGTCCTTTCGTTTTTTTTAAAAAGGAAAAGTCACAATTGATTTTATTTTTAACTAATGCAATTCTTTTTGCTTACTTTCTTTTAAAATTAATGTGAGTTTTCTGCTATAAACTACACAAATTATAAACTTCATTAGTACAAAATAAAAATAAAATTTTTCTCTCTTGGTTTACTTGACAATAGCTTTTATTTTAATGATTATGCCTATCACTGGTCTAGTGGTCACTGTATTGGACTACGGGACCAGTGGTTGCGAGTTCGAATCCCACCGTAGGCATGGGTGTAACATTCTCTTTGTGTTATATGTCCTTTCTTCTGTGTGAATGTAACCCTCCCTATAAATGTTTCTGTTACTATATGACGTGGGCGGCGCTACTTCACTGCCGTGGCTTAACAACAAGTGCCCACTGGGTAACGATAAGAGAGTAGCAATTTTGGCATTTCTGAGGCCAATGGGAAGTAGATGCAAGTCCCCAGCATTAAAAAAAATTCTAATTATACTTTTCCTTGTTTTAGATTAGTTTGAATCTTATTTTTTAATTTATGAATTTAGGTTGTGAAGGAAGCACCAGTAGAGTCAATCTGAATGCATATAATTTCAAACTAAAATTGAAAAATAAAACAACTGCAGTAATCTTTTTGCTGATTTTTAGCAAATGATTCTAAGGAAGACAACATGTATGGGAATGGGGGCACTTCTCATTTCTTTTAATGTAACTACTAAAGTGTTTAAAAAAAATGTGATCATCACACAAATTTAAGGTATGTATATTATGTGATTCAAGAAACATTGTTTCTAGGTGTATGGAAAATTAAGAGATCAAAAGTTATCTGAGTCAATCTGAATGCATATAATTTCAAACTAAAATTGAAAAATAAAACAGCTGCAGTAATCTTTTTGCTGATTTTTAGCAAATGATTCTAAGGAAGACAACATGTATGGGAATGGGGGCACTTCTCATTTCTTTTAATGTAACTACTAAAGTGTTTAAAAAAAATGTGATCATCACACAAATTTAAGGTATGTATATTATGTGATTCAAGAAACATTGTTTCTAGGTGTATGGAAAATTAAGAGATCAAAAGTTATCTGAGTCAATCTGAATGCATATAATTTCAAACTAAAATTGAAAAATAAAACAGCTGCAGTAATCTTTTTGCTGATTTTTAGCAAATGATTCTAAGGAAGACAACATGTATGGGAATGGGGGCACTTCTCATTTCTTTTAATGTAACTACTAAAGTGTTTAAAAAAAATGTGATCATCACACAAATTTAAGGTATGTATATTATGTGATTCAAGAAACATTGTTTCTAGGTGTATGGAAAATTAAGAGATCAAAAGTTATCTGAGTCAATCTGAATGCATATAATTTCAAACTAAAATTGAAAAATAAAACAGCTGCAGTAATCTTTTTGCTGATTTTTAGCAAATGATTCTAAGGAAGACAACATGTATGGGAATGGGGGCACTTCTCATTTCTTTTAATGTAACTACTAAAGTGTTTAAAAAAAATGTGATCATCACACAAATTTAAGGTATGTATATTATGTGATTCAAGAAACATTGTTTCTAGGTGTATGGAAAATTAAGAGATCAAAAGTTATCTGAGTCAATCTGAATGCATATAATTTCAAACTAAAATTGAAAAATAAAACAGCTGCAGTAATCTTTTTGCTGATTTTTAGCAAATGATTCTAAGGAAGACAACATGTATGGGAATGGGGGCACTTCTCATTTCTTTTAATGTAACTACTAAAGTGTTTAAAAAAAATGTGATCATCACACAAATTTAAGGTATGTATCTTATGTGATTCAAGAAACATTGTTTCTAGGTGCATGGAAAATTAAGAGATCAAAAGTTATTAAGGTGTTCTATTACTTGTTTAGTACATTTCTTGCAATAACCTTATTTTAACTTCAGATATCAACTTTAAAGAAAACTTTGCATTTTATTTGCTAATGGCATTATGTTAAACAACTCGTGGTATTATTTAAATGTTGAAAATACTTACAAGAGATCTGGGCAGTATGAAGGCTGTGGCATCCTCCTTCCAGATTTAAGATAATGTATGATATCCCAGTTATCCACATCAGGATAAGGGCTAACTCCCCTTGTCATCAACTCCCACAGTAACACTCCAAAAGACCACTGAATAAGGAGATTTAAACATTATCACTGTTAATGTAATGCAAAGAGTAGGATTAAATATTGATTCATAAATTCTAATTTCAATCAAAATGCTATTCATTTGATAACTTGACACGATTTTAAGCATACTGAACATCCAAAGTTATGTTACAAACTAATTTAAAGTATGCACACTACCTGATCATGGATTTTTTATGGCTCTATCTTTTAACAGCAAGGGCATTAATGCACAAGACAAAGACAACTCCTGAGGTGATACTTTTCTCCCCAAATTCTACCAAAGTGAGGACTTTCAGACACAACAGATGCATCTTGCTGCATTCGGATACACGTTTGGTCGGCTGACACGACAACCCTTGGCCCGCCTTGTTTTAGAAAACGTTCATAAAATAATTTTGAAAGACTTAAGTAGATTTGCGTGAGGTACCTGACACCTTGAAGATTTTAAAAGGTAGTGTGTTTACAATTCTATATTTAAATTTGAGCAGGCACAAGTTGCTTTCAAAATGGGTGCTGCATTTACTCTCACCAGAAGAACAACTGTCAACGATTCAGAACCCGATTTGGATATGTTAAAGCGAGATAAAAAGGATTTCTTTCGTCAGTGTGTGACAATGGATAAAACTTGGATTCACTAAAATCTTCAGCTGAGTGGATGGCAACCAGGGAAAATCGTCCAAAGTGACCAAAACAAGACCAGTTATCAGACAAGGTGCAGCTTCCGTATTCTAGAAAGCACATGGTATTTTATTCCGCTGCTATCTTAAAAAAAAAAAAAAACTGTCAATAGCGAATATTAAATGGCTTTATTGGATCGACTAAGCGACGAAATTAATAAAGACGACCTCACCTGTAAAGAAAAAAATTTTCAGTTTCCCCAAGGCAATGCCGATGAAAATGATGGTTCAATTGAATGAATTACGCTTCAAAAAACTTCCACACCCACCATACTCTCCCAATATGGCCCCTAGCGGCTACAGGCTCTTTGCAGACCTCAAAAAATGCGCTAGACATTTGGCTCAAATGAAAAAGTTATTGTTTAAACTGAGACCTATTTTGAGAGCAAAGATAAATCATTCGATAAAAAAGGCATCAAAAAATGAGAGGCGCATTTGAATGAATGTGAAGCTGGGTATGTTGACGAATAAAGTCTAATATCTAAAACAATTAGTTTTTATAAGCTAAACCATAGACTTAGTGAATCATGCGTTATAAATTTGGGAACAACTCTGATAGTATAATTTTATTATTTTAAAAACTTTCAATGATATGTGGATAATGTTAATACTATTGATTATTTGTGACAACTAATAACTACTAGTATTACTTTGACATAAATATGTTAACTACTAACATTGTTCCTATTTTTTCTTGAAACTAGTGGCAAGAAGCCTTTAGAACTGAAAATTCATGACCAGCCCATTAGGAGAAACAAGCTGAAGAGTACTTACAACATCAGTCTTTGTGGTGTAAGTTCCTTTCTCTAAACTCTCTGGTGCCATCCATTTTACAGGCAGCTTAGTTTTCTTATTATCGCTGCTGTAGTAGTCTCGTTCATAAATGTCCCTAGACAATCCAAAGTCAGCCACTTTTACAGTCATATCCTCATCTAACCTGAAATAGCATGTTCACTCTTGATCATTTCTACATACAAAGAGCTCACCTGTCACATTAACCGCCTCCCTGATTATCCCGAGATAACTCCCATTGCAAATTTTATTTTCCCGAAAAAAAAATCAGGCGTAGCAGAATTCGTTTTGTTTTATCAAGTTTTTACTCAGCTGGAAACAAAAAACAACAATTTTTATTTGGGAGTTTTGCTGTTGGTTTGTGGGTCTGCAAACGTGCGATTGTATATACAATCGTTACTGAATTTACATAGCAAAAAAAGAGTAAACAAAAATGGCGTATCACTTCCCTGGCATTTGAAAAATATCACTTTGTGTTGTTCCTTGTTTTAAAAACTATAATACAAAGACTAATATTTAACTTTTTTCATTTGCAGAGATAACCTGGGATAGTAAACTTATGGTAAATTCAATGTTTTTTGCACATAAAAAATTTAAAATTTTAACTTAAAACTCGTGTATGATGTTTTGTTTTAGTTTCTTGTATTCATTAATGAGATAAAATATGTTAATTTTCCGAAAAATTAATTTTCAAAAACATTTATAAGGGAACAAAATTGACACCTAAGAGTCTTATAATTTCTTCTTTTTATAATTTTTATATTTTTTTTCTTCTTATAATTTTTATAGCACTTAAAAAAAAAACCTTCCAAATTTTAAAGATATTTAACTCTGTATTAGAATTGGTCCCGTTGTGGACTGATCGTATAGACATGGTTCCCAGTAGAACACTGAAAAGCATCACTGGCTGCGGTCAGTAAGTGGGTGGGTGAGCACTTTGGTTCCTCGTTAAACTGTTCTACCGTAAAGTGCTCAAATTTTCTAAGCAGATCATTAGGCTACTAAAGCAGGGGAGTCACCCCTTTGCAAAAGATCAAAATAGAGATGGCATGGATCCTGTTTCCCAGACTGTCGCCAATAGCCCATTGTGCAGCTCTAGTGCAAAGTAAATAAAGTGCCTACCTACCAATTGGTCTATTTATAGAATTTTTATACGGATTTTATTATCAGCTATGCAATAATATTTTATACTGTAATTTTAATATTATTTCAATATTCGATTAGTATAATTATAACCCTTACTTTTTTTAAAAAATATTTTAAAACTAATCTTACATGCAATTTCTCGCAGCCAAGTCTCTATGAACAAACTTCATTTCAGCCAAATAAGCCATTCCAGAAGCAACCTGAACTCCAAATGTTAGAAGATCTTTCACAGTAGGTGTCTAAATATGAGAAGATAATAAATAGAAAATGTTTGTAAAGACAAATTATTCGACAAATATATTTATTTATATTAAAGAAAAGAGAGAGAGATGGTTGTAGTTAGGCACTTATCTTGCATAAAATATTAAAATGTATTATTGCTATGATTAAATAAAAATCAAATATTAACATATACAAGGTGTTAGATATTTTTAAAAAGAGAAAGAAATGAAAATATGTATATAGAAGTTGGAAGTCATTAAAGCTTAAAAGGCTAAGTATTTTCAACATTTAATATTTTTAAGTCTTCCTTTTTTTTAAATTCTTGTCTACAAAACAAGATAAGTATTCAATAGTTTTATTAATTAATTTACTTTAATAATTCTGTTTTCTTTATTGATTGTCGGATATTTCATACCAGATGTGCAATTTTTACAAAATAAAAGTTATTGCAATCGATTTTGTATTTTTAAATTAAGATAATTTAAATTTATTTTTTGTATACTTAGTAATTATTTGAATGCCTTTTTTAACTATTTAATCATTTAATTTATTTAAATGTGGGCATTTACTACAGTTGTGTTACATCTACAATCATTACGTATAATAAATTTTTGAGTGGTGTATCTCAAGTTGTAATGTTTTCTTCAAATCTAAAGCAGCCTATCTCTAAAAAATTGATATTTATATACCTTCTAAATCATGCATATATTTTTCACATTCTTTCATTTTTCATTCAGCTTCTATTTTCAAACATAATTTATAAACTTAAGTAATGTTCTTTCGTATTTTGCTTTCATCCTTGCAAAATTTAATATTGTCAGAATTTAATTTTTATGATCCAAAATATTAATTGTAAGGGGGAATCCCTGCTATGGATTATGTAGCAAAAAGCTCCAATGGTTCTTACATGTTCTTCGTTGCGAATGTAAGATAAGAGATCCCCATGCTTCATGTAGGGAATAACAACCATAGGTTCTCCCCCTTCATCAAAACACACCCCCACAAGAGTGAGGACATTGTGGTGATGGAAATCTTTCATCATCAAACCTTCTTGTAAAAAAGCTTCAATATCCTGTTCTATGGTGGTGGAACCTTTAAACGAAAGAAAAATAAGTTATTTGGATAAACGCAATATAATTGTTTGATTTAATAAAAAATAAATAAAAGAGAATAAGTATTTAATATTTTATATACCTGACATTTTATGCAAATGTATTTTAACTTATAAATTAAACAATAAAATAAAATAGCTTTTCGTATCAAACTTTTCTGCAATTGACAAGTTTAAAAGAAATACTTAAATGGACAAATATATTTTTTAAATAGTTTCTACTGCTTCTTGCGAATGATAGTAGTTCCATTAGGAAAAATAGCAACCACAGGCAACGTTAAGATCATTTTGTGAATAATGACCATAGTCATTATTCCTTTGATACATATTTTTAAAATCCTTGTTAAATATATACATTTTCTTATTGCATATTAAAGAATTGCAATATATATGTATGGGAGAGAGGGTAAGACATTTTTTACAAATTAGTGAAAAAACCTTATCAAATATAATTTTTAACTCTTACTTTTTTAACAATAATTTTCTTTTTACATCATCCTGGTTTGTATCTAGGCACTTAAAAAGTTTAGTTTTTCCAGAATAATTTTTTTTAAACAAAGGTCACCTTGTCCACACTACCCGGTGTTAGCATGGACAAGCTTGATAAATTGCTATATAGTCATTTATTAAAACTCATAAAGTTATATCTAAAAGATTGAAATTAATCTCATTTTGGTAAGTCTTATTGGAGAATAAATATTGACATATATTAGTTAAAATACTAGTTTGTAATAGAGCATTTTCCTATACTAAAAAAGACTTATTGAATGCAAATCAATATATTTGAAATTCATTATTTAATTAGATTTATTTAATAAATGTTTTGAGTTCTTTTTTTTTTTATTTTAACCAAAAAAAAAATTAATGTCAACTTTAAACTTGTTCTACTAGTCACTGGATGGAAGCTTGGTAGCCATTTCTTCAATGGAGATTTGAGAGATTTTTTAAGGGGGGTAAATAAAAAATTCATGATTAGAAGAACTATATTTCTTTCCCTAAGAATTGAATACCATAATCCCCGATTTATGAGCAACTTGTTTATAAATAACAACACAGATTTTTATTTTAAAAAATTGATTACCACAAGCTCCTTCAAAATTAGTGTTCTCCTCAAGAAGTTATTTTTATTGATCCAATACCATTAGGATTTTTTTTTAAAATTAATTGCAAACTTTTGAAAAAAATTAAAGCATGTTCACTCTAGCCCTTATGCTGATTAATTGAAACTATACAGAGCAAAAGTTAAGACTAAAATAAGTGAAAAACAATATTATATTGGTAACATATTATTACCTTCAGTTGAAATTCTGCAATTAAATATGTTAAAAGCAATAAAGAGAAAATTTAAAAGTTACTTTTGCACCTTAAAAATTTTATTTTACAAATTTCTACTGAAGTATTTACATTATGATTAAGCAACTGCAGATGGTAGTGTACATCAATGTTCCAATTTACAATAACTCACTCGCTTACGACTCTCACTTTTACCCCATGTCCACTCTTTCCCCTATGTATATTTAAGAGTTTTCTTATTGTAAATTAATATTAAATGAAACACATCTGGTAAATCAATTACAAGATAATCTGGGTTAAAAACATCAAAATCAGTTAAATTGCAGAATGAAACTTAAAGGAAATGACCAGAAAACTTAAAAGTTTTAAAAATGTTTTCAATGAAGTTTCCATTTCTTGAGAAATTTTTTTTATTATTATTAATCAAATAATTATCAATTAAAAAAACAAATAAAAGCTTGAAGGAAAAAAGTAATTAGCGTGAACTTAAGAATCATAATATTATTTCTACCAACATTATTTTGGAAATATTTTCCCTTTTTCATTACATAGTGACCTTTTCAAGTATCATTACTTTCAAAATTCCAATGTACTCAAAATAAACTTGGCATTATTTTGTACTGTGGATCTGCATAAAATAAAATAATTTTTTGTGATGTAACAAAGATAAAAATTATAAAAACAAATAATTCCTTACTGTTATGTAATGTTTTAACAGCTACTTTCTTTGATTCTCCTTTGTCTTTCAGCTGCAATTCTCCTTTGTATACACAACCAAAATGGCCTAAAGAGAAAATAAGCTTTACATGAGTGATATACTTATCAAAAATAGATTATAAATAACACTAATTTATTATATAAAACTGTGTTACTTGTAATCTATTTTTAATTTATCTCATAATATGTCTTAAAAAATTCTTGGTCAACAATTTCACTCCTTCCCAATTATCTTTCAGCAGTAATTCTTCTTTGTATGCACAACCAAAATTTACTCACCCAAAAAACGATTACAAATAATAAAAATTTATTATATAAAATTGTATTATTATTTGCAATTATTTTTTTTAATCTATTTTTTTTTTATTCTAATTGTAATTTATCCCATAATATGTCTCAGAAAATTCTTGGTCGACAATTTCATGGTTCACCCATTCGAATGTTTTGTTTACCATAAATTAAGATGAACTTACCAACGCCAATAATTTCAGCCAGCTTTAGATGTTCTCTGAGCAGAAGAATGTTCTCAGACTCCAAGAGACGCCGGGTTTCTTCATCAACAGTAAGCTCTCTGTTGATTTCTTTGATGGCAGTTTGGCCTCTCATGTCATGATAATCTGTAGACAAAAATAAATTGTTCTAATTTTTTTTTATTAATTACATATGAATCAGTAACGTAAAACATTTATTTCAAAAAATTTAGTTCATTGGGAATAACAAGTACAAAAACCACAGTAAAGCCCTTAAGCTTAAAGAGAGCGTGATAAACCTATGATAAAGACAGGTAAACTGTTTCAAAAAAATGGCATTAGGAGGCCATCCAAATATTACTTCAGCATAGTGTTGGCAATTTTAAACTAATTGTCAGCAAATATATGCAATTCGCAGACCCAAACCCATGCTTAAGAACATTCTAATAATAATTACATTATTTGGAAACTCTTCCTGACATACAAAATGATCAAAATTTCATGCAAACGTTTGATTTTTTAGGCTCTAGAAATAAAAGCAGCCCTGTTCTATTGTGCAACTAATAAAATAGCGATTCCAGGAAAAGCGACTTGACAACCATTTTATTTTCCTTGATAATACTATGAACGCTAAACTAGAATTAATAAAAGTATAAATAGTAAATATATAAAAATGCCGAACATAGAAAAACCTCAATTTTAAACTTTTTGTTGCTTTAGTTGATTTTTCTATTGCCAGCAACGTTAATTCATTCACAACATCATTATCGGCCCTAAAATGAAAGAGGTAAAAAACAGGAAAGACGCACCATTAGTACTACTGCATTCTTGTCTGGGGGCACCACATGTGTTGCCATTTGAGGTGTTTATTCTATCTGCAGTGTATGCAACAATGTATCCAGGATACTTTTTCTCACGGTATGATTTCTTCCAATACACATAAATTGCAAATGCCACAATGCATACGAATATCACTCCAACAGTCAGTACAACAACTGTAGTCGTGCTCACTCCACGTTCTTCCAATCGGATGTACCCTAGTTGAGTTCGAATACTTCCTGCAGATACCTGCAAATGCATTTTATATATCAATTTAGGGAGCAAATATGAAAGAACACAGTAGAATATGTAAATAACGTAAATCTAATTCTCCCTAAACTTTACAATCTCTAAAGCTAACCAAAATTGGTTGTTTAATCTAATGTTCGTTATAATTGAAATTTTTTTCTAAATATTAGTATTTAGAAATATTAATAATCTCTTCCATATGTAATACAAACAGCAAAACCTCATATTCAAGGTTTGCATTGTAGTATACTAATTACTTATAACCACAATTGATTAAGTATCAATAATTTTTTGTGAATTTTTACCTGTTTCTAGAAGTTCTGATGCTGATTTTCTTAAAATCATTATAATGTTACTCAACATGGTTTTCATTTTCATCATTTTTTAAATAAGACAAGATCCTGTAATTAAAACCATTTTTTTTTCTTTTGAAAAACCAAAACTGTCTAGTACAAAAAACTTCGAAATTATTTTCATAATCATAGTTATAATTAATTTAAAAGCAGTTTTACTGGCCTGATCCAGATTTTTCTTTTTTGCCATGGTATTATACATCTAATATCATATGATGTAAAATCAACTAAATAATTTTAAAAGAATCGAGGAAGAAAATAGTTTATTTTGTTTTTAAAGTTACATAGTATTATACATCTAATATCATATGATGTAAAATCAACTAAATCATTTAAAAAGAATCGAGGAAGAAAATAGTTTATTTTGTTTTTAAAGTTGCTGTGGCAGGTTTTCTGATATTTTATTGTCGTCTGGCACTCACCAAAATTTTGACAAAAGAAATATTCACGGAGATGATACTCAGTTTAATAGTTTAGGAAAATAAAATCCTTCACTTGTCAAACCACCAGACCAATGATAATAGTCGAGGGGTAAACATGAAAAGTTTTCCTCTTTGAGTAATGTAAATATACTCTACTTTTATTGAGAAAGAAATATATGTAAGAAAATTTGTCCAAATACTTAATTCCAAAGTAACTTAGTCTTTTGAGTTTGGATTGAAACTGCAAGTTGATGAATATAAACAGGTTATCATAAATTAAGGAAAAATTACAAAAATAGCGCTTTTCCAAAAGTAAGCCAATCCCAATGAAATTTCAATACGTTGTCAAATAAGAGATGCTAAGTGAAAGTGCAATATGTAAATTAGTAGCGCTGTAATGGAAGCTCATCATCTGCAATGAGAATAAAATAGTATGTTTGGTTACAAGCCTGCAATTTGCGCTGTGTTTTAGAAATTTGAGATATCCATTTTGTAATAATGACCTAAAGGCATCATTTGACTGAAGAGCAGCGACAGAGATCTAGACGCAGGACAAAGTCAGATAGAAATGGCCATATGACAAAATGTGAATCCTTCAGTGATTGTTAGACTTTGGAAACAATTTCTCGCTACAGGTTCAGCATCCAGATGGTTTAGCTAAGGATGCCCAAATGCTTCAAGGATTGCTGAAGGAATAGAATTGCAACTTCGAATTAATTTAGATCCTCTCTTAGTGTAGCCCCCAGAAGATTGGTGTCAACATCTACTGTGTATAGAAAGCTTCATAAATGTGGTTTCTTTGCATGCCATAAAAAGGTACGTTTGAGGTGGGCACAGCAACATGTCCACTGGGTCAGTTCAACTTTGAAATCACAAAAATTATTAATTCAAAGCACAATGCGTTGATGATTTTTAACAGGGAGGTAATGAAAAGTCTTATAAATGTCATTTAAAAACAATTTTTTTTTTAAAAAATTCAAAATTTTTAAAACAAATTATTCATTATAACTTTCATTTTAATTTAAATATAAATTGCTGCAAAAACAGATGCATCATTTCTTATTTTAATCTTTAGATAGCCAAAATTCAACTTTGTAAAGTCAGAATTTTTATTCAATACTGATACTGCACAACTGAAAAACTATTGAGTTTAATAGTAATAGTCCTTATTTAACCCTTTTTAGGGCGAATGTTTAGTTTAAAAAAGTTTTGTTTGAGATTGATCTTCTTCTTCTCATTGGCACGACAGCCCAAGATGGGCCTTGGCCTTCTCAACAAGCCTATGCCAAGACATTCTTCCCTTAGCCAAGGTTCTCCAGTTAATTATCTTTAAAATTTGTAGGTCCTTTTCAAGGCAGTCTAAAAATCGTAGGTTTGGTCGTCCTCTTTTTCTTGTACCTGTTGGCCTGGCACAGAAAACTTTTTTGGTTGTCCCGCTATCCTCCATTCTTATAATGTGGCCTGCCCATTTAATCCTTTGAATTTTGATAAATTTAATGACATCAGGTTCTTTATATGCTTTGTAGAGTTTCGTATTTGATCTTCTAAACCAGGTACCGTTTTTACTTATTCCACCAAAAATGCTTCGCAGTATTTTTCTCTCAAAACTAGCTATCATATTTTCATCTCCACGGGTCATTGTCCAGGTCTCACATGCGTATGTAAGCACTGATCGTATAAGACATTTATAGAGTAACACTTTTGTTTTTCTTTTTATTAGGCTTGACTTAAGATATTTTCTTAGGCCATAAAAATACTTATTGGCCATCGTGATTCTCGTGTGTATTTCTTGTGTAGTGTCATTTTTGTTGTTAATCTAAGACCCCAAATAGGTGAAGCTATCAATTGAGATTGATCTAGATTTGGAAAAAGAAATTCATTTATTATTTTTATACTTTTTCTTTTATTTTATAACCATCATTGAACAGCCGACCCAATTTTGAGTTTACCGCTACCAATGTTCAACTCCATAGCCTTGTCATTTTGAACCCAATCCAGAAGACAAGAAACTTTCTGGATCAAGCATTGGGGGAAATTTGCCTTCATGGAGGCCTCTTTTATACAAGTAACCCACATTTGCGTTACATGTAACCACAAAAACCTCCCACTGGTAGTCTGACGGTAAGGGGACTCTAATCCATGATCCGTCTACCACTGAGGATATTTTGGATCAGTGCTGTGGTCGGTGTGATCCCGGTGCGGATTCCTATCGACTATTGAACCCAAATCACCTCATTGGGAATCAAACACTCTATCCCTTGAGCCACCATGCCCTTTTATGAAATGCTACCAAGGTGGGTAAGATTTTCAAAATTTATTTACTGTAAAGAATTGGCCACAAACTTGAACTTTTGTGTTTATAAGGAACCAAATTTCTAAATTCTATGTTTATAGCGATGAGAAATGATCAAATGAAGGAATGCTCAAGAAAAAATGACTTCCGGGTGTTTATTTTTCTTCTGACCCTTTACTGTTACCCACATTTATGCAAACAAAGCCTTTCATTGATATATAATTTTTTTTGTATCTTCCTAAAGTTATCAACAGATGGCCACAGAAATCATAGGTGGGAAAACAACGTCCGATGGATATTTGAAAACTAATGAAGTTGGGGGGAAGCATATTTTACACTCCTTTATAAAGGGTTAAATAAGATAGTAATGGATACATTTTTATCTTTAGATAGCAAAAATTTAGCTTCATACTGTTGCCATTTTTATTTCAGTAAGATACTGCACAATTGAAAAAACTACAGAGAATCTTTTAAGATTGAATTAAATGGTAATGGCCCTTAGTTAAATAAGATTACAATTTTTATTTAAAAAGATATTGCAGTATAGAATACTTCATTTTAACTAATTTATGTATAAATCTTTCCTGAGGTTCACAAAACTTGGTCTCCAATGAAAATGTAAAACAATAATTTCATTAGCATTGGATAATGAAACAATTGAAATTTTTACCATTCAATATTTTTTCTTTTTCCATTTTAATGTATGTTTCCCTCACTTTTCTCCAATTAAGATTTTCTTGGACTAAATTGAGTTTTTGGGTACATTTAGTATGAGTTTTTACTTTGTGTAATAGCCTTAAATAATTCATTGTGATGCTCACCTCAACAGAAAACTTTGATTCGTTCTTTGTTGTGTGAATCAATTCCGCTGGTATTTCACAGAAGATTTTATCTGAAGAGATTGTGGTAATATTGCATAATTTACCACCTATAGTTACAATCACATCTGATGGTCTATGAGCTAGCCCCAGGTATTTACCCTGTAAAGAAATAATTGTACACATAATAACATTGAAAATTGCATAATGTTATTAACAATAAATAAATAAAAATTATAACCATCGTTTAACAGCCGACCAAATTTTATGGGTTTACGACTACCAATATTCAACTCTGCAACTTTGAACCTAATGCAGAAGACAAGGGAACTCCTAGATCGAGTATTGGGAGTCCTTTGCCTTAGTGGAGGACTTTTTGATGGAGCTACCCCGCATTTGCGTTACGTGGAGAGGAAGACCATGGGAACCTTCCACAGTTAGTTTGACAGCAAGGGGGCTCTAACCCATGATCCGTCTACCACTGAGGATATTTCACATCAGCACTGTGGTTAGTGCAAGCCTTATGCGGAATTCGCATCAACTGGGATTCGAACCCGGTTCACCTCACTATAAGGCGAACACTCTATACCCTGAGCTATATAAATATAATTTTTTTAATGCATACGTACAGTGAAGCAATTAAATTTAAAAAAAAAAAAAGAAGATCACTGAATAACTTTTGGATACTTTTTCGTTAGCCAGATGCAAACAAATTCAACTTTTGTATTAATTTTTTAAAACATGGCCATCCCTCCTTAAAAAATAAAATAAATAATAAATAGTTGAATTTACCTGTGCCTAACGAACGACAAAGTATACCAACATTTGTAAGTTGCTATCTTTAAAATAGGTTTATAATAATAAGTCAGGAAAACAAATTGGCTCCTTTAAGTTAATTTCAAGTTCAGCTTAAATCGCTGTACCTCGGGAATTTTTAAAGTAAAAGGAAATTTTTGTACGTAGCCTTAAAACTTGTTTTTTCCAAAGGTAATTGGACGTAAAAAATAATTTTTCATGTAAATATTATTTTAAAGAATATTTTTTAATATGAATTGTCAGGAATGAAAGTTTTTAATTTTAAATGACAACATTCTTCTTAAATAGAAAATAAAAATACAATCTTTTTGAAATTTTATTAACCTAATTTGAATTTTGTTACTAATTGTTTGGATTGCTATACAATATAAATAAATTTGATAATGTTTCAAATTACAAATTGTTATCTTAACTCTTTGACATTCAATGATGCTTTGAGATTAATTCATATTGCAATGTTTAATGTGTTATAATTGTCAACTGTTTATCGGGAATGTTTTTATTTATAAATCATACCCTTAATATTCGATCAACTTGTTGTGAATTATTCATGTTTGAAAACATGTATGCCATAAACTATGTTTGAAGTTTCCATATGTATGATGAAACAAAAGCAAATACTGAGAAGTTAAGCAAAATAACTTATAAAAACTGAACAGCATAAAATAACATAGCTAATATTTATTATTGTGGTAAATTTTTCGAACCATACTTTAGAGATGGTGTTTAAAAAATATGAAGTCTAAAATTTTAATACCTAAATCTAAAACAAAAAAATAAAATTTCAGATAAAACTTCAATTAAGAGATTAGTTTTTTCATGAATGTTGGAGTTATTCAAATCCGTTAATTCAATGAACTGATAAGAATCAAACCAAAAATTCAATCAGGGTCCCTTATAATAGTTGGACATTTCAAACCAAAAATTTTTGTTTTCAACAATTGTTGATGCTTGAAGCGCCATCTGTGTATAAAATGAATAATTACTCAGTATAAGTGCTCAATATGAAGCCACAAAGAAACATGTAATTATTTTGGCTTTTAGAAATTAAATTAACTTCAGATTTTACGATTCTAGTGTCTTAAAATTATTATAGAACTGTGAGTGAAAAATGCATTGAGAAAATGCCGTTTAAAGAAGGTGAATTGAAAATGCTTAACATTGTTTAAAATCATTGTGGAATTCTTTAAATAGAGAACCTAAATTTCGTAAATGTTACGATACTTTTATGCAAGAATATATGAGGTAATTATAAATCCAGTATTTATAATTTTTCTTTTATAAATACTGGAATCCGTTTGTGCCAGTTATATATATTTAATGCTCACCTTAATTTCAAGGAGGGTCTGATCATATAAGACTGTTTGTATCCCATCAAATGGTTCATACTCAGGATCTGGATAATAATACAGCTTTGACAATTCTTTTTGACGAAAGGGGAAATCCCTCAATGCCTCCACACCATCCATCATAAAAGCTATGTGAGCGACCAAGGGTGCCCGCTCAGTGGGGGCATGTAACTCAGAATGACCGCGCAGGGCAGGTGTCAGGCAATGCATCTTGGATCCATTGGAGTTAACCATCACCCAACAAGCCTACAAATAATAGATTGATATAATGTATCTGTAAGCCTATTTGCTGAATTATTGTATTTAAAAAAATATATTCAAATAACACTGAAATTTTTTTACAATGAAATACTGTATGACACTTTTACATCACCCTGTCATATTATGAGCTTTTTAATGCTTACATTGTATATAACACTGGCTAAATGTGAAATTATTTAACATTTCAAGGTTACCTAAGCATTGTGAACAATAACTAACTGCCAAAGTATGAAATAAGATGAAAAGTATAAAAAATAACTTAATTAATTAGTGTAGTATTAATTAACTAGCCTTAGCTGTAAGTAATTTCTTGGTGCAACAAGGTTTGTATTTTGTTTTCATTAATAGGAAAAGAATGAATTTTTAGTAATCTACAGCACCCATACCAGGTTTAAATATGTTTAACAACATCCCTCTCACATAATATTTGTCTGCCGTATAATGTTTATTATGTACAGTTCACAAAATAAAAAATCATGTCACCTTGAATAACTTCTGATCTAATGATCAAGTTTTTAAGAACTAGGACTCGATTGATAATTTAATGATTGTTTGATGAACTATACTTAGAGGACCTCATCTTAAACATGTCAATTTATTTGGGTGGAAAAGTTATGAAACCAGAATCAAAAATGAACATCGGCTGAATAAAAATACATTTCTTTCCGCAAAATTGGATTCTTGGTTCTCAAGAATATGAAGGGTAGCTATAATCTGGAACATATGGTCACAGTAGAGTCAAAAGTTTTGACTCCTATAATTAATTTTAATTTTTGTATATATTGCCATCTCAAATAAGTTGGGTTTTTAAAATTTTATACATCTTTAAAAATAGTGGATTCGCTTCAAATTTTGGATTTATTAATTAAAATTACATGAGACTCTACTTTACAGATTGAGGGTACCCATCATATTTTGAGAGCAAAGTAAGTAAGTCTAACAAAGAAAATAGGTATTTATCAGAGAAAAACGTTTAGTGTCTTAACTTCTGCGCAAATTAATTAGCATATTCAAAATAGGGACCTCAAGCCATTATTAATGAATATAGATATGTTAAAAATCTAATCATTAGATCAAAAGTTATTTGAGGTGGTATTTTTTTTACTTAGCACACTCTATACATATATGTTTTCTGTATGTCAGACACAAAAACTATGGAAGTTAGTAATAGTAATACAACTCATTCTTGGTACACTCTATTGTAATTATAATAAGGAAGAAGTACTATTTACACTAAAAAGTACTGTGAATCCATTTATAACTTGGAAATAATACTTTCAGAGTGGATTATTTTGTAATAACGCATAATCTGAAGAACAATTTTTCTTGTCAAAGAAAAGTTAGTTTAAATGTAGCATTTACTTGATCAAACTCTAATTTCTTTCCAGTGAGGGGGGAGACAACAATAACTTTAATTTTAGGTTCGGCCACACTGTCCAGATAACGTCCACTCACTGTGAGATTCACTGTGCCACTGCAAAGAAAAAAAACAATTAAAATTTCATTATTTTAAAAAGTTTTAACACTGTACATATGAATTGTAGTATTAGCTACACAATGAAGTTTTAGTTTAAATAAATTAAGGGAAACTTTTACTGCTATTTTACAGAAGGTTCCCTAATGGCTATTCTTAATATATACTTAAAGATTATTTGTCAAAATTGAGGTAAGAAAATTATGCACATTGAGGCCACTAAATAATACTTGAACAAGGAGGAAACAGAAATGCAATGAAAATTTAACATATCACTATTGAGAAAAGGGGAGTTAAAAACATCAAATATTGTTTGATTATAGGCTGCAACAAAAAGAGGTCTAGAAGAGAATTTTTTAAAAACAATTCCAAATCATCAAGTAACCAAACTGGTTTAGATGTTTTGGATCCTATTTTTCTCACTAGTGATTTGACAAATTTTTAATCTTCTAAAAATATAAATCCAGAGGCCTTTACCCACGCCAACTTGAAATCAGTACGCAATGTTAAGTCTATGAAGAAGTTTCTTTCAAGTTAGCGGTGAAAACCATTATAAAAATAGCATAAAAATTTATATCATACAAAACATAATTAAAAAAAGGAAAATGCCCGATTTGATTGCACATGCATGAGGCGATAGTCCATAAACAAAGCTCCAAGCGACTAAATACACCACATGAACTCATCATTTATACAAACTTTTCTTTAGAGAACTTAGCTGGTTCAATCACTTTTCTTGATTAAGATTTTTTTCTTCTCAATACCATGTCAATTGCGTTTTTTCCCCCAGCCCTCTTTTATCTAACTGTTTCCACTTAATAATAAATTTATGAATCTAATCAGAAAATGAGTTCAATTTACGAAAGCAAAAAAGAGACAAAGAAGTAAATAAAACATTAAATCAAAATGGAAAAGTGCCTAAAGCAGCTAAAACCAAATTTACTTTATTTACTTTAGCCTTTCTGTTGTCAGTTTTGGTATGACAGTGTGTCCCCTGAAGAAATGCTGTCTTAAAGACACACATATATTTTAATTTTTACAGTTTAATATTTGTTTAAATTTTTAAATTATAATAAATTTATGATAAATTTTCATTTAGGACTAACAAATACTTTGAAAAAGGAATTAAATTTATGCAACGTATGTCTTAAATATAGTTTAGAAGGCATTAATTACTTAAGTAAATATTTAATTATCTCAAATATTATGATTACATCAGATGTGCCATCTACACTGATTCTTTGAAGAATTGAGCAAAACTTTTTTCCCCAAAAAATTATTATTTTCATTTTTTGTGGCACCCTCTCTAATCAGTGAAAGTCTTTAAAAAGGAAGTGTCAAATTAAATAAAAAATATGTAAAACAAAAATCAGTACATAATTAAAAAGGTAAAGGCAGTCTGTGCACAATGTCAACCACATTACCACAATCATGCCAAAGGTCACAAAATTGTGGAGTCTTAATCTTTATGATCCCCTTATCCAAAATGGTTTGTTGCGAGAATGCTTTACTTTTTACTGAAAGTACACATTTTAATACAAGCATATAACAAAATATTATGATTTTTATCATCACATTACTAAGATTTTAAAAACATAATTCTTTTAAAGTAAACTGTTAATTAACCTTACCTTATGGTTGTAACTTGTGGAATTATTCGAAATATTTCTGGATCTGGTAAATATGAGAAATCTTTTGAAAGTGGCACATCATTATCGACTCTCATATCAGCTTCCACTTCGATAACTGAATCGTCAATCAACATTTCAACTGGACCCCTCAGAGGGGCCTGATTAGCGGGACTTAGGTTGCCAGTGATGCACCATACAAAATTTTCACTCACTCTGAAATAGCAGGAAAACTACATGAATACATTTATTCTTATAGCGGGGCTCAAAATTTTTACCAGTTAGACCTGCTTCTGAATTATATGTGATAGGATCAGATTATGTAAGCCCTCCCAGTAGCATTTCAATCAGCACCAATTGCTAAACCATTGATATACTCAACCAATCAGTGCATCACAGTAAATCATTCGATTAGTTATCGAAAAACGAAATTTTTAAGGATAGAGCGTTCGAATCCCAGTGAAGGATGGATGATACGAATCCCGCATCAGGCTTGCACTGACATAAAATATCCTCAGTGGTAGACGAATCATGGGTTCGAGTCCCTTGCTGCCATGCTAACTGTGGGAGGTTTTGATGGTATTCCTTTCATGTAACGCAAATACGGGTTAGTTCCATCAGAAAGTCCTTCACAAAGACAAAATTTCTCCCAATATTTGATCCAAGAGTTCCCTTGTCTTCTGGATTGCGTTCAAAATTGCAAGGCTACCGAAATGAACGTTAGTAGTCGTGAACCCAAAACATTGAGTCGGCTGTTCAACAACAATAATAAAATGAAACAAAACAATACATAGCAAAGATGTCACATAACCACCTTTCCCTGGCCTACTCGATCTCCAGATTTGTCACTAATGGTATCTGGAACCACTTGAGACATCCTCCAAGTTGAGTCAATTTAATAATGTTTTTGCAAAAACTGTGAAACGACTCAATGCCCAACTGCATCATGTACTGCATTCATGCTAGAGTACAAAAATTTCCATTCATTTGTATTTTTTCCTGCAATAACTGATCATTTTGTTTAGATTTTTTAATTACTCATATCAATGTTGTACTTATGTATGTAAAATTTTGTTTCGTGCTGACAACTCTTTCTACGTACGCTAATTTTTATGGCAATGTGTTTAGTTTAAAATTCTTCTACAACTATTAAATAAATCAATAAAAAATAATAAATAACGAAAAATTATTTATTTATATGGAATTATCCTGGGATAAATGAATAAATTTTAGAATTGTTTGCAAATATTGTTCAATTCACTTAAACAAGTTCTTGAAATGTGGCAAAATACTCAAAAAGTGAAACTAATCCAAAACCGTCAAAATAAAAGTTTGTTAATTCAGGGAAAATAACTTTTTTGCCGTGTTTCGCAACTTAAAATAAACCCACCACTAATTAATTAGGATATATTTAAGGCTAAAATTCCAGTCATTAAATCAAATTACGTATTCACAAAACTCCCCCTTTTTTTTGCACTGAACAACACTTTTTAAAATACATATGAGTGAAATTATGCAATGCAGGCATTTTAATGACAAGAAAATAGTCTTCAAAATCTGAAGTATCATACATTTGTTTGGTGAAACTAAAAGTATCAAGAATACTTTTTAATTTCCCCAAACAAATGAAGTAAAATTTATTATTTTAATTTCTCTGTTGCTGCTCTTTTTGACTTGGACAAAAATTTCATCAGGTTTAGATGAAGTTTTTATTCTTATGAAATTAAATTTTATAATTTTCAAAGTGAAATAAGTAAGTTCTAGTAATTTCATTTTTGACAAATTCTCTCAAAACATGTATAAAAAGCAATGATTACAGATTTCGTATCTTTAGAATGATCGAAATTATTAGTTGCCATACACATGAGGTGAGAACATATTCAAAATAGCTAATCTCATTAATATAAAGCAAACATACCTCACATCTACACAGGGTGTCCGAGCAACAATAATGCTGTATGAAGAACCAACGTTTAGCTGCTGACCAAAAAGAGTAATGTTCGTGCCCCCTGAAACTGGACCTTTGCTCGGATAGACGCCATATAGTTTTGGTATCTGAAAAATCAAAATTTTACTATTAATAATCACAAGATTCTACAAAGCTAAATTGTTCTTCCAAATTTTTATTCCCCTTAACTAGGAGTCTAAATAATATTTGTACGGTCCCTCATACATACTTATATACAAATAAATTAATCACAAAAGTTGTTTGTTACTCACAACATAAGAAAAATTTCTAGAGCTGTGGGCGATTCCTTTCATGTCGTATTGGCCGTGACTCCATGATAGATCAGCCACATCTATTTCAACTGGTCCCGATATACTTAATTGTACAGCAGAGGTCTTGCATTTTATCCTAAAGACAGACAACTTAAATAGTTTTTTTTTTCAAAATATAAAAGTTTTTTTTTTAAGTCTTTGTTTTCATAAATATTTGCAATCCACATAATTTTTATTTTATTTTATAACCGTCGTTGAACATCCGACATAATATTTGGGTTTACGACTACAAATGTTCAACATCGCAGCCTTGTATATTTCTGAACCCAATCTAGAAGACAAGGGAACTCCTGGATCAAGTATTGGGAGAAATTTGCCTTCGTGGAGGACTTTTTGATAGAACTAACCCGCATTTGCATTACATGAAGAGGAAGACCACGAGAACCTCCCACAATTAGTCTAACGACTAAGGGACTCTAACCCATGATCCGTCTACCACTGAGGATATTTCATACCAGCACTGTGGTCGGGGCAGGCCGGATGTGGATTCGTTTAAACCAGGACTCACAGGGATTCAAACCCGGTTTACCTCATTGAAAGGCGAACGAATCATTGGAAGAAATAAAATTAAGAATATTAAATACATTATTAAAAGTTTCAGTATAATATTTTCATGTAAGACCAGTCAACATTACTTCAATTATAATTTTTGGTAACAAATTGTTGCAATTATTAGTTTTAGTTTACCGAATGTGCTGGATATTAAAGAATTCATTGTAAGAAAAAAGCAAATGGCTTTTATATTACTGGCTGAAATGACTTTTAACTGACCTTGAGGAAAAGTTTGTACTTTTATTTATAATACAAGGGTTGCTATATATATTTCTGGCCTAATAATGAAAAAACAAATATGTAGCATCGAAAGTGGTTTTATTGTTTTTCAAAATATTCTCCATGATGATCAATACACTTTTGCATGCGTTTGAACCAATTTTCAAAGCACTTTTTTCAGTCCGATTGAGGTAACTCCAAAACATGCGTTTTAAATGCATCATCTTGGATTGCCTCGTCTTGGAAGACCCATACAGTTGATTGCTGTTTTGCTTCTCATATTGCTGTTGTGTTTCTCATATGCATAGATCCATGATTCGTCACCTGTGTAGATGTTATACACAGCCTTTGATGTACCTTGAACGTATTTTTCCAACATTTCCTTGCACCAATAGACACGAGCCTTTTTTTGAGCGTTTGTCAGATTATGCGGGATCCAACGCGAACAAATTTTTTTTAAGCTCAAATGTTCATGCAATATTTTATTGATGCTAGCCATACTAATGTCCAAAGACGCCTCTATCTCACAGTATGTCACATGACGATCTTGCTTTATCAGTTCACGCACAGCATCGATCTTTTCTGGCACAACAACGAATTTTGGACGGCCTGCACGGGATTCGTCCTGGATCGAACATCGACCACGATTAAATTCGTTATACCAATTTTTTACAGTGCTATAGGATGGCGCTTTATCGCTGAATAAAGAATTAAGTTCATCGAAGCACTCTTGAATCGAAAGTTATGAAAAATAATGGCACGAAAATGTTCACGATTCAATTCCATTTTTTGAAAGAGAAGAACTTTTCAATTTACTGTCAACAACACAAATGAAGCTATAATGGTAAATCGTCTGCTGAATTTATGTTTAAAAATATCAAACTTTCGATTAAAATCGTCTGCGGTCGCCTAGCAACACTTACTGTTGCCAAGGCCAGAAATATAAATAGCAACCCTCGTATGTGTTCAAAATATGTATGCCTTTCTTAGAAGCTACGCAAATTTTGAATCCATAATATATTGAAACATGGTTCAAAAATGTGTCAGATTACTTTATTGTTTGTCTTTATGTCCTATCTGTAAGGGCTTTTTTCTTGAATCTTAATTTCACATTATTTTTACAGCATCTTTTTTAGATCAAAAATCTCATTTCACTTTGAATAATGATAAAATAAAGAATTCTTGGAATAAATGAGGTACAATAATTCTTTTCCAAAAAATGTAAGCAAAAAAATCTTAGTAATGCCTACAAGAGTAGAATTTATTTTTATGCTGCATAAAAGTTGCCTTTAAACCATCAGCATAAATTTTTTTTTTTTTTTTTTAAGTTCGCAAAATTTTTCTAAATATTCCTTAAAGTCTGTCGATTTTGCCAACTGTCCCAATATTTTGTCCTTTCAAGGGGATTTTCACGTGCCTGAACAAGAAGAATCCCACCCACGTCGGAACTTTAGGGCAGCTGATTAACTGTTAGCATCTTTAAGTCGGTCAAAACAAGGAGGTGGGGGCAAAACACGTTGTCATTTTGAAGTTTCATATTTTCAGTAATACTAAGTTGTATTTATTTGAAATGTTTATTGACTTCATCTTCAAATGAATACTCAAATAATAATCAGAGTTGAAGAATTCATTCACATTTTTGTTGAAGTCAGTATTTGATGACCCTCCAGCATTATTGCTTCAGATTCTTCAATAAATTACTCCAGTGGACTCGGTGATCGGATAAACAACTATCAGTAAAGGCTGTTTTAAACATGGAAAAAGTTAACAACAACAAACCTGCAGAATACACAACTGGAATGGTACAGAGCCTCGTGAGTGTTTCGTTTTCAAGGCAAATATTTGTCTTGTCTTGATTGAGTTGATCTCTGAAGCCAGTAAAGAGGTTCTATTACGTAACAAGCTCTGCTTTCTGCTTGTTTGTTGCTTTAGAATTGGTGTTTGTTTATGTTCCGGGCAATGATGAGGCAAATATTTGTATCTTAGAATGAAGCTTGGTTACCAGTTAGCTTAGCTACATCACAAAATGAGAAGTTAACTAGTTGTCTATTCCATAGTACTTTCCATGGCAGTTTCCATAAGAGACACAAATGAATTTCATAAAAATGTTTTCATTCCCCAGGTAGTCAGATATGACTGAGAGACTACGCATTTGTACACTGAATGCCCCCCACCCCGCAATCGATTACAACTAATCTGAGAATACTGGAGAATGTATTAGCTTCTTATTAAAATTAGTGACATTACGTTCTAGACTTACTATGTAAATAAACTTCATTATCAAAATAATGTTTCAATAATACATTTTTAAAAAAAATATTTTCATCATTTCTTTTTGAGTAAAATAACATACGTTTTGTTTCTTTGTAGCTTAAAGAGTTCACTTCAAACCTGATTACAATCATGATGAGATTGAATCTGCAGTGAGATGTAACTCAAACTGAAATAATTAAGAGAAAAAAAAACATGTATAAAGCACAAATAAAGGTGTAGAAATGGACATACTATAAGTTTCGGTTCAATAAACAAGAACCTTCTTCAGCATATGAACAACAAACATTGAGGACGTTTCTTGTTTATTGAACTGAAACTATAGTATGCCCATTTCTACAGCATTATTTGTGCTTCATCCATGCTGTTTTACTTTATTCCATGTAGCACATAGAAAAAAGCAAAACAATTATTTGGATTAACCTAAAATGATTAAATATTTAGAAACCTCTATTAAATGGTATCTAAAGCAATTGCTTTAAAACTATGACATTTTAAGTGGAAATTATACTGTTTTTAATCTTTTATTAATTGAATTAGCTTTAAAACTGCTTTCACAAGTTAAGAAGTGGGGGCAAAAGTATTTAACATTAATGTAGAGTACACTTTATTGGGCTAAAATAAGATTCAAAAAGTTTAAGTAAGGTTAAAATAAGGTTTACTTTTCCTTCTCCCACAAAATGATTTCACATGGATATCCAGCCACCTTGATCAATATTTTAGAGTTCAGTTCTCCACTGTAAGATGACCCAAAATTATCGCCCAAAATAGTCAGCACAGTTCCACCTTCTGTCGGTCCACGGACAGGACTCACCTAAAATATCAACAATTTCTCTCAAATCGAAGAGATTAAAATATAGAATAAAGTACTCAAGAGGGAGTGCTTCAAAATTAGAAATGCGTCAAAATACTAATCCAGGTGGGCCATAGAACAGTGAAAATAGGGAAAAGTTGAGAAATTTTATCAATCTGTGAAAATCAGGAAAATACCAGGAAATTTAACTAAAATACCCCAAGAAAAAAAAATCAGAAAAATTGTATAAATATACGTTCAAAGAAACTGAAATTCCAGTAATTTTTAAAAATAAATTTGTTTCTTGTGATTTTTTTAATTGTCTATTTTCAATTCTAATGGCACATATAAATATTTCGTAATATATTTTAGTTCAAAGACTGTTGCATAATTTAAAATCTATACACATAGTAAAATAAAGAATCGATCTGTATACTGGATTTTGTATAAGCTCTAAAAATAAGACATTCAGTGTGAAGCTAAATGAGTACAACTGTAAACAAATTATGAAGCCGAATTTTGATTTTTTTTATTTATTTTGATTATTTTTTTATCCTACAATTTTGAAATAAAGCTTTGTCTAAAACCTACAAATATAAGTTTAAAACTTTTATGTATTCTCAATTTATTACAGTCAAATTAAAGAAAATGGTTTTGTTTAGGCCGTTTGCAAAACCAGAACTTGCATTAGACAAACTTAGCCAACCTTCAAGTTTACGATTTACTTAAAAAAATAAATTTTTTACTGTTTTATTGTAAATTTCTATCAAGAGGATAGTATGATATTTTTTTTTCACTCCTTCCGTAAAATGTAAGTCTTTTCGTGTATTTTATTTTGGGGATAAAATGTTTGAGCTATGAATTTATCTGCCCATATCCGTATGTAACATTGAATCAGATAATTATTACATTAGATTAGATCATTAAATCAGATAATTATTTTAAATGCATTTTTGATCTTTAATAAATTATAATATATATAAAACTGTGTCTTGTGCGGGGAGGACGTCCCAATGAATGCTGAGAATTTGGGGGGTTTGCCCTGCAGTTACTGCAACATCGATGACAGATACTGGAATGCTAGGGAACAGTTGCAGGCTCTGCTAGCTGACTGATTTTCTGTTTATATTTCTACATTGATATTCTATTTAATATTTCCTTGTTCGAATTGTTTTTGTATTTCGAATGTTTTGATGTTTTCAAATTTTTGTTTAATTTGTTGTTATTCCTTATGGGACTGTGAGGAGTGTTTTTACACGCCAGCAAATGATGTATCTATATCAAGTGCTGCTGCTTGAAGTTTAAAAAAACAAAAACATATCTATATATCTATACACACTATGAATTTCTTTTCCTATGGGAGTCGGAAATGGTTAGGCCGGCCCTTGCCATTGGCTTAAATATTTTATGGTGCTATCTACCAGACAATCCATCAATGAGAGAAGTTCTTACTTGGTGAATGATTGGTGAGCATGAGTTGGTGGTCCTTGTGTCCGGCCTGTCACACTCACTGACGTGTGCACAGTGGTCACCACACCATCCGCACCCTAGAGGATCCTCTGTACTCAAACAGCTGCCACAGTCCGTATACAATGAACAGGAACCAACCGGAAACTTAACCACCTGTTAAGAGGAAAGCATATTTTCAGAAAAGAGAAAAAGCTTTCTAATTTTATCTATGCAATTTAAAATCCCTATTTTACCATGAGCGTCGCAGGTGTCTAATTTTTGAGAGAGACTAAATTAAAATACACGGGCACACTTAAATACCTAATCCCACTCTAAATTTCACTCGAAACAAAATAAGTTTCTTAAATTTGCTAAACATCTGTAAAAAGATTAATATCTTTTTTGTTTCTTTACCTCCAGTGAATTTGAATCCATAATGATTGATAAAAGTTTCTGTTTGCCTAAAATATTGAGGAAGACATTTAGAAATTTCTAATAATTGAAGAGGAAATATACCCCCCTCACCTGCAAACAGTACCCATGCTCCCTACAGCAAATTTCATGAGAAAAAAACTTCTTAAAGAACAGTTTTTTTGGTAAGCTTAAATTATGTTTTAAAGGATCTTAAAACATTAATCATGAGAATGATATACAGAAGTTCCTGCTTAAGCAAAAATATCGCAAAAATATTGGTTATACTTAACAAAATTTAACTTCATTAACAGACTTAACAATAATAGAAACAGCATCTTAATGTTTAAAGAAAAAACAAACTTTTAGGAAAGCCTCTTTTGAATTGTTCTGGCTTATTACTTAAGGGTGTCGAAAGGTACCAAGGACAAATTTTGATTTCATTGGATTTCAGAGTGAAATGAAATACAGCATGGGTCAAGATAGGGGATATGTATAGTTTGTCTATGGTAAGAACTCTCCTGCCACAAAGTCTGAGGCTGTCTGCTGCTATGGAAACAAGAATAGTGCATTTGAGGGAGGGTAGTTTCTCCTCACTCTAAGGTTAACACAATACACTAAGGAAAAAGATTCCCTCTCTGCCCTAAACAGTGACCCAACACCCCTACTTGAAATAGTTATATTTTGTTATCATAGTCCAAACAAATGGCTAGGGGAGTTCTTATTTTAGAAAAACTATACGTAAGTCAAAACACGTAACTTTTACACATAAAGTATCTAAATTCCCTGTAAACTAGGATTTGATAGCATTGAATTCAATATAAATAGAAATATACCTAAGAAACATTACCTTATTTGTCCAGATAACAATATCAGGCAAATAAATAGGTACTTGTCAAAACTTTTACTTTTTGCATTCTAAAAACCCTCATATAGCTTCTGAACCAATAAACTTAGAGGCTTAAATTTTATTTTATTCAATTTAGTATAAAAAGCACATACAAAGACGGTACCTCAGAAACGTAAAAACTTTTAAACTACCATTTCTGACAACTTGCATTAGGTTTCATTCGGTTTAGCGTTAAAAAAAAACACAGAGATCATTAAACCTCACTTGTCTAGATAGCAATGTTTAAGGTTCACCCTCTTTTTATCCCCTATCCCTGAATAAATTCAATATAATAGATAAAGCTCATTTTAGAAGAAGCTTCAAATATCCATAATATCCATTAAATAATGCAAAAAGAATAAACCAAAAAAAGAATAGTTTAACTTAAAAAAATATGTTTTTCAGCTCTTTTCAAAATGTGTCGGGTAGCTCCGCCCAGTTACAAAAATTAGGTTTTTTTACTGTTTTTTCAGGTGTAAATAAAAATGACCAATGTATTGACAATAGGTCAATAGATAAAAACCTCGTTTATCATTTTTATCACAAAATTATCTTAATTTCATGACTACTGTATTCAACATATTTTCAAAACTATTGTTTACCATGTTACCAGCTGCATAAATACTTGAAACTTCTTATCTCATGAATAATATTTTTTTAATGTAACAATTAATGTCCGATGCCGATGGCCTATTGACTTGAAAAAATATTCTATACATATGAAATTGACAGTGGGCGGGGGTACCCGACACTCCCCTACTTGGGAAATATGACCATTATGTTCAAATTCATCTTTTTAATTGTTGAAAATATTTGACTAAAAAGGATAGGATTATTACCATGTTGCCTGTTAGGAAATAAATATTTTCATGGCTGGGATCAAAAGCATTAGATTTTTGAATTTCTTGATCAGAAATATTTTTCACATACAGTAAGCAGTTCGGTTTATTCGTTTTCTCCAAATTAACCTGTGGGAGAAGGAAAACATAAATAAACATGAAACTCAAAGTAAGTAATATTTAAATAATGATGTTAGAAATGATAATGCACTTTATTTATAACTTAACATTCCTTGATATGAAAATTCCTTTAAGAATAACATTTACTCTATGTGCAATAATATGCCACTTTCTTATATCTTAAAGCGTTTAGTGCAATCCTGTTCTTCCAAGTCCGGTGCTAGGTTTACAAAATTTATTTGATAATCAATAAAATAGTTTAGAACATATTCTATTGAAACAGACGGAAAATTCATACGCTAGATTTAAAATTTATTAGTAATGAAAAAAGAATATGGTATTATCCAATGCGTATGGAAATAAAACTTATTGGTTAAAAATTATGTGAATATTAAGTATAAGTATTCTATCAAATTACCCCTAAAAATTTATAAGTAGAACAAATCAGAACATAAATTTAGAGTTCTAAACAAGCTGGAAGTTGTTTATTAATGCTGTAGGACAAAAATAAGTTAAAACAATACTAAAAACGTTCGACAGTTACAAAATGTATATGGTATATCTAAAAATTATAACATTATGTTAATAGAATATATTTGAAATTAAAAAAATATATTGAACATAAATTAAACTAAATTACTAGTAACCACTGTTATAAACTAATGCTCAAATCATGTAATAATAATCGAAATAATTTTAAAAATATCATTAAATGGGTTTTAAAATACCACTTGCAAAAAAATGCTAAACATAGAATTATTTCGTTAAATTATTGATAAAACTATCTAAAGTTATTGATTTTTATTAAATTAAAAATAGTTTTAATTGTATTTTCGTTTTAAAAAATAATAGTTTCAGAAAATTTAAAAATTTAGAAAAAATATTGACGGGGCACGTGCCCCCTCCCCGACGCTACGCCTATAATTATATGTATAAAACCTTTCAAAATTATAGTTTTGTTTTTGCTTCATTATATTCAAGAAAATGTTTTTCTTCCTCCCCTATTGGGATCCTTTAAGTCAGTGTTTCCCAAACTTATTACTTTTGTGTACCCTTTCTAAATTTTTCGTAACGCTGTGTACCACTCATAAAAAAATTTATGTATTTTTTACTATAAAAAATTGCACAAAAGTTAAAAATCACAACTGGCTGTTGACACCATTAATTATTAACTGTTACCTCTGCAAAAAATAGACAATCGTAATCGTAAACTTTATGGCCAGTTTTGTTTTCAAATAAAATTTTTTGAAATTTTCGTTTGTTGCAAGATATTTTGCATAAGAACGCGAACCCCCGCTAAATTGTTCCCGTACCCCCACGCGTACCACACTTTGGGAATCACTGCTTTAAGTCAATAATTTTGGCATTACATTACAATTCTTTATAAACTGGTACCAATGAGTTTATTTTTCTAGCCAAAATTGAGGAGTTTTATTCTTAATTTAATCTTTAGAAGACTTACTAACACTGCAGTCACATAAAAAATGTGTTGCGTAGAAACTTCTTTTATAACTCCAACATCTTATACAAATGTAATAAAGATTAAATAAAAGTGATCAAAATAATAATCCCATCAAAAAAGGTTTTGAAATAAATCTCCCCCCCCCCAACCGAAAGAAAATAAAAATTAAAACTTATGTTCAACTAATGCACTGGTTACAAGTGCATTCCTCGCATTATGTTTATTTTGAGTTAAAGATATAATAAACATAAAGATATAATAAACCCAACCCCATTAAAAACCAAAGTTCGAAAAAATATCCGCACCCCCCACCCCCCCGAAAATAAAAAAAATCTTTTTAAATCTATCTCGCCACCTGAAAATCTCCCATCCCCTTCAAACTAAACCACGTATTGCAAATGTGTTTCTCATGTTTGTTATATATTCTGTAAAGTAGAACATCTATGGTATGATAAATTTGACTGGAAAAACTACCCACTAAGAAATTATTCCCCCAAATAGTAAAAAATTACTCCTGGAATAATCAAAAATATCCTTAAATATTCAATTTACAGTTTTGGAACTACAAAATTGTCTAATATATGTAGAAAGTAAAAAAAAATAAAATAAAAAAAAGGAAAAGTAATTCTCTTACAATGTCTGTAATGACTTGCGCCCCTTGGTATCCCCCCTCCCTTCGGGCTCTGCTTATATAAGATGAATGAGGAAGTTTTCAGTTTTCACTGGGTTTGTTTGCTAAGTAAAAACAGGCTGTCAACCTGGACTTAAACCTTTTTTTCCTTCTATCAAGAGTTTTGTCGTTTTTTTCTACTTTTTTCAAAATAAATAACTGGATTGCCTTTAAAACGTTAATAAAAAAAATCATTCACAAATAAGTGCCTTCATGATATTTCCTTTTCTTCAGAGGAAATTTTTACGTTACAATATTAAGTTATTTCAAACGCAAAATACATTAATCAAAACAGATAATACACGTAACTGTGAGGGACGCCTTGTTCATAGAATAAACTATTAATCATCGATTGACTAAGCCAGAGAGAGAGAGAGAGGGAAAAAAAAAAGCAAGGAGTTAATTGATAACAATACAGAAGAATAATTGAAAATAAACTTGTTTCATTAATGTGTCATGTATAAAGCTTAATTTAAGACACGTTGGCTAAATTGGGTATAATATGAAAAAAGCACAACTACTTCCACTTACTAGGAATAACATTTACCTTTTAGTTTAATTAATAAACTGAGTTTTAAATATGTTTACTAAATTCATAAACTTCGGTAAAACAACAATATAAATTACTTCCAAAGGAACTAGACTAATACAATTCCAACCTGGCGAGTAGCGACTTATAAACAAGACACTTCGTTTGATGCTTTTACTTGTTGCTGGAAATCAGGTTCGCAGAAAAGGCTGTTTACTAGTTAAATCTAGAAGGAATAACACGATCTGTGACGTAGTCTATAGTATACCCAATTATTCTAGTCTTATTCTATCCAAAAGTCTATTCTATCCAAGAATCTAGTCATATCTTATCCAAGATAGGTTGAGCAATTATTTAATAGAAAAATAAATAAAACTTTGATTTTGCTATTTTCTTTCTTTATTTATTTAACAGCCGTCACTAATAAAAGAAATAAATAAATAAGAAGAAACAGTTGAATTATATACCGACTTCGAAATGGTAAATAAAACCTAAATTTTTCTCTTGTCTTCCAATAAGCATCTACTGGCTATAAGCTCAGAAAAAAGGCCACAAACGATCAAATTAATCATAATCAAACAATATAATTTATTAAATGAATTGCAAATAAACCTTTATAACTATAAATATTAATCAACGAGTGAAAACAAAAAGAGGGAGTTAAATTAATTTCAATAGGTAAATCTATTTGACACTAAATAAACAATGCTTCTGAAAAAAATGCCATTTTATTTTCAGCTGACAGAAGTGTGTTACAAACAAAACGGAAAACTTCATTTATTTTGTCTCAGAAAAGAACACATTTATGTCTCCAAGCTGTCAGTTTTTAATGAGATTTTATGATTCCGTGATGAGAAAAGAACTAAATTTCACTCTTTTAATAAAAAAGAGATTTGACAAAAGACAGAGTCCTTGTTAGTTGCTCCAATTTAAATGGACCAAGTTTTTTTTTTTCAATTAATGCGTCGCAAAATGACGTCACAGATGGCACAGTGTGAAATCATTTTGATCAGGAGCCGCCAAATGTTTTTAATTATCAACCTCCAAAAACTTTATAATTCTCTTACCGATCCCCTCAATTAAAAATTGATTGAAAAAGATGGAAAAAAAATAATGCCTGTTTTTTTTAATGATTTATTTCTATTTTGACAAAATCAAATTTGTACGTAAATCAGTTAGAAGGTTCTACTTAGTGACGCAAGGCTAGAATAGCAATACTTAGTTCGAAATTTGTTCGTGTCAGTCTTCAATCGCCACCTTTATTTATTTATCTGCTTTGTTAAAATAGAATTAACAAAATGAGTTTTCACTGCACTGTGTTGAAAGTGACAAAGAGTTGAAATCATTTATTGCTCGGCTGTATAATATCGATTATATAAAACACCTTACGGCAGTATTACTTGATTGAATGTACTCACCTTATAGACATGGCCCGTGATTGAACCAGCAACAGCCACTGTTTTTCCCTCTTGCAAAGTGGTGGCTAAGGACGTAACATGGTTCTCTATATGGGTCCTGAATCCTCCGGGTATTGATTCACGACCAGCTATGTAGTGATTCAGGCCTGATCCACAGAAGTCATCATTTACAACGAAGTCTTCCTACAAATACATCACACTTTCATTTAATTTCGTTCCAGTCTCGTTTACAAACAAGGTACGCCTCAATATCTTGAGATCCCCCAGATCATAAGATATGATTCCCATCAGATCAACGAAGTCAAGCATCACTGGCTGCGGGTAGGTGATCACTTTGATTAGCAAAGCATGCGGATGGACCGAGGGGGCGCGGTATCGGTCCAACTGTTCTACCTTAAAGTGCACGACTTCGCATGCAAGTCGTCTGGCTACCAAAGCAAGGAAGCCCTTCGCAGAGGATCAAATTTGTGACAGCATGTCTTCGGACCATCTTCACGAACGTTTCCCAGACTGTCACCAATGGTCAATTATGCAGTTATATTGCAACCTAAATAAAGTACTCAGTGCATGCGAAAAATTCATATATGCAAATTCTGAGAACCTGGATGACGAGTTTTTCCTCTGGTTCAGTTCAGTCCCTCGGCAGGTGTGAAAGGCCCTTAAGAAAGTTAACGCAAACATTTACACTAGAAGGTTACAAAATTACACAAGTTTTCTGAAAGATAATTCCAGCAATTGCATGACGTCTGATCATTAAGGGTTCAGAATTTGTATGCTGAACTTTACTAGCGCTAGCTGTTTAGCTCACTATTTGCGGAAAGATCTACTTTTGATGTTTTATAAACGTTATGCCTACCATTAATCTATGATGTAACAAATATTTAATTTTGAAAGTAAAAACTGTCTTTTCATTGCGAATTAAAAAGTATATTTAGGAGGAATTTGTGCCAATTCTGAAATTATAAAAATCTCATTTCATTTATAGAAATAGGAAACCGTTTAGTTTATTGTACGTGCAAAAATGATAAATAAGACATTGGATATAAGTTCAAATGTTTAAACGAAAACACGAAAGTGGCGGAAACCTTCCTTATACTTAAATAAATTCATTAAACCACACTACAAGCTTTTGAGATAAGATAAAATTTTCCCGTTTTTTGTTTCTTTATTTTAAGCTAGCGGTGGTTTTATTAGATTCCAGATATGTATTTGTAACGCTAGCGAAACCACGCGCGCAATGATGTGAAATACTATTTGTGTTATTGGGCACTCACCTGTTGGTTGCAGGGCAAATCAATCCCAGTCACGTGTTTCAAAAGGTGTGTCCGTGGTTCAGCTTTAAAGCAATCTCTCGTGGCGTTGGTGAAAGAATCAATAATGGTGGACATGGGGAAAGAACAGATGACCGAACCTTTAGAGTTGTCCATCGTAGCAGCATGTCCTGGCAATGTTTTGATGAATGACACAAACAGAACGTCGACCTTTTTATCAAGTTTGAGCCTACGCTTCAGCTGGGGACCCACAACGCCCAGGTGGGCTGCAGTGGCCAAGTTGTACACCTCGAGGCCATACTGACACTTGATGGGCACCTCGGTATACGAGAAGAAGGCGCTGTCTTTGGTGCACACCCTCACCAACCGTGTCTCATAATTCTCAGACTCAATAGATATTCTCTGAGTAGTCAAGAAATAGGCAAAATCCTCGTAAGCAAAACCTGTAATATATTCTACCTATAAAAATGGGAAATGTTTTAGATCTTACATAAATGATAACAAACAAAACAAGTATAGTTTGTCTAATGAAAGAACTCCCCTAGCCATTCGTCTGGACCCATGGCAACGAGATTAACTATTTCAAGTAGGGATCATTGCGTAGGACAGGTTTTGGCTAAGAGTGAGCGAGAGAAAGGGAATCTTTTTCTGATGTCAATTGTGATAGAGCCCTATAGTGATAAGAAGCTAACCTCCTGAAATGAATACATATCCGTCGTTGAACAGCCAACCCAATCTTTGGGTTTACGATTACTAATACTCAACTACGTAGCCTTGTAATTTTGAACCCAGTCCAGAAGACAAGGAAACTCCTGGATCAGTACCCCCAGAGGTATTGCTTTGTTATGGGAACATGGAGGGCTTCGCGACTCGACAGGTTTAACGTGCATCAGTCACCATTTACTACCCGGGGAGCCTTCGGTCGACTTGGATCGAACCCACGAACATGGGCCCAGTGCCCTACCAACCAGGCCATCCCGGCCTCCTCCTGAAATGAGCTATTCTTGTTTCCATAGCAGCAGACGGCCTCAGACTCCATGGCGGGGGGAGTTCTTACCATAGACAAACCGTAAGAGAGTCCCGCCTATCAAGCTATGTTCATTAATTAACGACAGAAATAAATTTGAACACTGATTGATCACTTTTTCTGATTATAGAATCACCTTGTCCTTACCCATTTCTCCTGAAATCTAGATTAAAAATCGTGAAAATAATTCCAATGAAGAAAACAAAAGTATAAGTAAAAACAAATGATGTAAAAATAAAAGAAAGAAAAATTTTTAAATCTAATAATAATAAACAAATAATGAATACGTTAAAAAAAAGAAAATTTCGGACATAAAAAATAACAAGAATGTGAACAAAATTAACTTGAAAAAAAATTCAAAATAAAAAGTAATATTTTTAAAAACCACGTTTTAGTAGAGGAGAATAATAATTAAGAAAAAAATTGAAAAACGAAAAACGTGGGGCGCATGAAATACATAACAGTAATATTATATTAGTGTGTGTATGTGTGCTCTTGAGAATATGTGTATGTATATCAGTAATTGTAATTGTATCTGAATGTGGATATGGAATATGCTTTTGTATATGCATATGTATGTGGATGTATATGTAGCTGTGCATGTGTATGAGTAAGAAAATGTGTATATGTATGTGTATGTTATGTATTTCATGCGCCCCACGTTTTTCGTTTTTCAATTTTTTTCTTAATTATTATTCTCCTCTACTAAAACGTGGTTTTTAAAAATATTACTTTTTATTTTGAATTTTTTTATTTTGAATTTTTTTATTTTAAACTATGATTTTTTTAATTTTTATTTTATATTTTTAAAAAATTATTATTTTTTAATTATTATTCTTCACTACAAAAAACGTGGTTTTTAAAAATATATATTTTTATTTAGATTATTTTTCTTAGTCAAGAGTAGTCAAGACTACTACAAGACCACTACTAAAGTAATATAACTTTTATTTTAAATTAGGGATACAAAAATCTTTATAGAAGAACAATACCTTTACGACTTTCATTAGCTTTATGCTGATGACAACCAAAACAATCTGGAAATGAATGAGGAAAAACTGGATCCTACCACGTGATTTTTCAGCCAATAAAAATACTTCGACAGCAAAAATCTTTTCACCTGACACGTAATAATTTGAAATAATGGAATCGACAACAAAAGACAATCTCGAAAATAATTTTTTTTAAAATTTTAATTTTATTTTACTTTGCATGTCTTTTTTCTCTTCATTTTCATGCATTGTCATCCAATTCTGAACTGTGTGCTAAATTTGAAGTTTGTAGCTAGTCGGGAAGTTAGTTTAAAATCGATTACAAAATTCCACCCGGACAGACATACACGAAGGCAAGTTTATATAAACGTGGTAAAAAAATAAAATACTATATAATAAAGATTACTAAAAAATAAAGATTTAAATAGCAAAATTAAAAATAATCTTGACTTTTCTAATATTCTCGAGACTGATAGTGATTATGTGGAGCCGCGTTATCAGAATCATGTTGACGGTATTAAACAAATTCAAGATAGTGAAGAAGAAAAACAATTTCCCAACTTCAGGAAATTTTTAAAAGAATAATTTTTTGACGTGACAAATATAAAGAATAAATAAAATGAAATAAAAACAGTTCTGAAGTCTTAAGCCAGAATGACAACCAATGTGTCACTTTAAAAATAAAATAAAAAGTAAACTTCTCTTCAGATAGAAATTTTTTCTATAACAAAAAAAAATTGAACTTGTATTTTCATGTTTTTATATCTCATGTTTTTGAATATTTGAATTTTTAAATTGCACGTGGAAATTTACAATTTTAAATGAAAATTATATTGAAGAGGAGCATTTATTGGAAAGGAGCGAAAGACTATCCTCAAGAAATATAAACAAATGAAGAACTGAACTGAATATAATCGAACAATATTTTAAGTTACGAAATCAGACACAAAAACGCTTCGAACCGAACAAACCGACGAAATCAGATTTATCAAGATATAACAGGCAACCTGGAAAAAATAAGTTTAGTCTGGAGAGTAGATACTGAAGTTAAGGCTTTTTATTATTAATTTGACTTCTTTTTTTGTGCGTATTTTGCCATGTCTCGAAGCGACTCAAAATTGTTCTGTATACAATACAGTATACAATATATATCAATTGTATACAATAGAAGCTGCCAAATGATGGAGTATTTTTTGTCGATTTGAAAAAATATTTTAAAAAACGATAGAGTACGACAAATTAAAATTTGCAGATTTTCGGTTAATTTTGAAAACTTTTTAGACTGCTTCACTGTAACCAAGGGTCGATTTCACATAAGCCTTTGAAATACTTAGAAGTAGTGGTGAGAAAAACTTAATAAATCAAATTTACAAAATCGAGAATCATGCGTTAATAGACTACCACTCAAAAATATTTTTTTCCGTTGTCTGGAGAAAGTTGACATTTATGACAATTAAGTTCGTTTATACAATGTAATTCCAGCTACAAACACATTTTTAATAATTGTTAGTTGATTTTTATTCAACAATAGTCGAAAAATTTAAAATTGTAAGGTATGCAATTTTTTTCATAATCTCAAAGTAGTAATTATAAAATAGGAAATTATAAAATAAAAATTTAAATTATATCTATTGAATAGGTCAGTAACTGTTCAACAGTTCTTTGTTGCTGTTGTTTCTATTACCACTTCCCAATGCAGCAAGTAAATTAAAGGGTGTTTTTTTAGTGGCGAAATCTATGGCTAAGAATACTATTTCAGCCACACAAACACGTCACAGCCCGTTTTCATCCATCCACAGATCGTAATTTTGACCTGAACCAGAGAACAATCAATCTATAATTGCGTATAATTGCGCAGAGGAATTGATTTGTTATGGGATTTTGGAGGACTTAGTGACACTGACAGATTTAGCGTGCACCAGTCACCATTTAATATACGGGGTTTCTTCGGCCGGTGGGATTCGAATTTTCCTTTTTCACGAACAAGAGTCCAACGTCCTGGCAACCAGGCTACCCCGACCAACTACTGTTCTTGAGGTGCACAAAAGTCGGACGATTAAGAGGCTGCCCATTCGTGCGCAGGTCGTCGGGCTACTGAAGCGGGGGTGCCATCCCCTCCGCAGAGGATCAAAATTGTGATGGCATGTCTTCGGATCATCCTCCGGGATGTTTCCCAGACCGTCGCCAATAGCCCATTGTGCAGCTCTAGTGCGACGTACATTAACAACAACATAAGAGGTTGCCCAGTAATGATTTCTTTTTTCGTTGTACGTCAGACATATTTTGTAGCATCTTACAAAAGCATACTTAAAGTAGTATTTCAGATTATTGTCTGATTTCATATTTAGTTAGTAACTGTATAATTCAGTTACCGATGTAATATTTAACAATTCTAAAAATATGTTTTAAAAACAGTAATTACGGGATATATCAAAATCTTTAAATTTCTTGCAACTATATATTGAACGTTAGTATTAATAGGAAATGATTTTGGTATAGAAGCATATATCTTTATTATTTTCGTCATAAATTAGAAAAAGATATTCTTATCAACACATTCGTCTTTTGGCATTTATACATATTCTCTGCATCATGCTCACCAACTCTGCTTATGCAATTGGTTGCGCAATTATTTTTAGTTCCTATCGCAAATTATTGTATGTGTGCGTGTGTGTATAATGAAAATAAGAAAAGCCAGTTTAAGTGCTTTACACTTGAAGCAAAGCTATAATTTTAAACTGTATATGCCATTTTGCTGTAAAGAATTATCGGAGCTTTAGAACAGACAAATAATTAAAATTTTTTACAGGTTATTAAACTTTTTCTAAAACCGCCAATTTGGCTACATTATTATTTTTTTTTTTTTTACTTAGATGAAAATTATCAAAATCAACGCCTTTTCCCCATTTTTTTCTTCATTCTTACAAATTTTTATGTGCCCAGATAATGCAGCACTGGAGTAAGTTTCTAAATATAAAAAATTAGACTACAAAAGCTATTCTGTTTCTTAAAACTATGGCTTTACTTCATTTTCTAAACGTTTTTCGCCATTTTTTGAATAAACATAGATGGCGCTGTCTAAAGATTGACTAAACTTGACCTAAAGGTCATGACTCATGAGTAACTGTTGTATACAAACTCATATTGGTTATGAGGTAGGTAGGTACTTTATTTAGAGCTGCACAATGAGCTATTGGTGACGGTCTGGGAAACATCCCTGAGGATGATCCGAAGATATGCCATAACTTTGATCCTCTGCAGAAGGAATGGCATAGCCCGGTGATCTGCATGCGAAGTTGGGCACTTTACGGTAGAACAGTTTAATACATATTGGTTATGAAAATAGCATTCGTAAAAAAGCATCATTTCATGCTACAGAGCCTTCGAAAAATAGTCCTTAGACAACCTTTAAGCAAGGATTTTTTTCAAGCTGGAAAACCCTAAGACAACCTCGAAATTGAGGTTGATACATAAGAAGTTCTTTCTCGTAGTTTTGTATTAGGGTAATGAGCGTAGCAGATTGTGAGAGACCTCGTTTTGAGGTGGAAAGGTTTACACGTAAACTGTATAAAAACCTTTTTATGTTTACATGAAAAGGTAATTACCGAGTGGAAATAAACTTTACATTTCTACCCGGGATTGATCGAATTTGTATTTTTGGGTAAAAATGTGACTACTGTAGAAGATTAATGAATCAGCAAGGCACAACTTTAAATTAAGTGCAAAATTAGAACATTTAAATAATTACCCCGAATTAACAATCTAATTAGGCCCTGCTAATTTATACTATGATGAATATTGAGCTGTTTTTCAAGGACAATATTTTGCAATAAATCTTGTTTTGCATTCATGAAATGATCATGCTAAATAGCAACCATATTAATAAAGCTGTTTTGCGGTTATGAGACAAAAACAAGGGATACATTTTGAAGGGAGACAATGACGTCATAACGTAGGAAAACAACAAATCAGAGAGAACAATGGTGTTCCGCACTGATGAACACGAGGATGACGTCAACTCTCTCAGCGGGTCAAAATCAACGTTTCTACTCTTCATAATAAAACATGTCGTACTTAAAAAAGTAGAATCTTTACTAGACTTCCAGCATGGCTGCATAGATCGTCTGTGAGCTTTTTATTTAGAACACAGCTCTTTTGAATACGGGTTTTGAAAATGGATATTTTACAGTAAAAGTAATAAACTGGTGATTATATATAATAACCAGTAATTATGCATAATCACCACCGAATTTGGTAAATGTGATAAATTTTTGAAAACCTATCATATTAACCGGTTTTTTTGCATAATTTCCAAATCTTAATGGTTAATGTGATTAACATCATGACTGATTGAGTAAGTAGAATAGAGTGCAGTGTTTTTTTTTTTCTTTTTCTTTCTTTCTTTTTTTTGAGTAGTTACTTCTCAGAAAGATATTTTTTTCGTTGGACACTATGGCTAAAGAGACCGCGAATTAAAATATTTTATATTTTAAAATTAAAAAGTCAATAAATTGTTATTTTAAGTCACATACATTTACTTAGCCTGAACGGCATTTGAATAAGGTACTATAGTCCCGCAGTGGACTGACTGTTAAGACACAGTTCCCAGTAGTGCACCGAAGTCAAGCATCACTGGCTGCGGTCAGTGTGCGGGTGGGTGACCACTTGGATCAGTCTACGAAGGGACCGAGGGTGTGCGGTATAGGTCCTCGTTAAACTGTTCTACCGTAAAGTGCTCGACTTCGCAAGCAGGTCGTCGGACTACCGAAGCGGAGGTGCCATCCCCTCTGCAGAGGACCAAAATTGTGATGGCATGTCTTCGGATCATCCTTAGGGATGTTTCCCAGCCCATTGTGCAGCTCAAGTACGACGTAAAGAAACTACAAGCAGATATATATATATATATATATATATATATATATATATATATATATATATATATATATATATATATATATATATATATATATATATATATATATATATATATATATATATATATATATATATATATATATATATATATATATATATGTATAAAAACTAACCCATATTCTAGATTTTTTTCTTCTCCAAATAACGCTAAATGCATTACTACAAATTACTAAGTATTGCAAGTTTACATATATTTAAGCATATTAGACTGTTATGACATTTAGAATTTCAAAGTTTGGCAGATTTTGTACATTTGCACTTATCAGACTCGCATTGCCCCCTGCAAACACATCGCATCACTGATGTCCTCCAGAAAGCGATGTCTTTCTAACGCATTCTCGAAGTGATATTGGGTAGATCTGGAACATCGTGAAGCAAAACAAATTTTTCTTCACAAATTCTCCTACATTTAATTCAATTACATTTTCTTCACAAGCTAAGTAGTTAGGCAAACTGAACGAATTTTCGGAAAGTGAGGAACTTATGTCACATTTATCATTATGAGTTGGGAATTATGCAAACAAACCGGTAAATTTGATACATTTTCAAAAATTTATCACATTTACCAAATTTAGTGGTGTTTATACATAAATACCGGTTATTATATACAATCAACGGATTAATCAAATTTACCGTAACAGATACATCAAATAATGTGCAATGCTCAATCCATATATAACAACTAAATGAGGAAATATGTGTATACTTATCCTTACTTTTTTAAACACGAACTAAGCGAATTCATTGCTTGACAAAGGTTTCTTAAACAAGCATTGCCCATTTTCTTAAACGTGCATTTTAAGCTACATCCATTTTCTTGATTACATATTTCAAGCTGTGTCCAGAATAGAGAGAGGGGGGGGGGAAATGACGAAATTCCTCGTCATTTAGGGGGTCGGGGGTAAAAAAATATTAAGGAGGAAACACAACGCAACTGTACAAATCTAAATTACATATTTTAAATTCATTTTTGAGAAATGTGGAATTTTATTCTGTGGTAAAAAATTTACTATGTTCAACATAATATTCTTAACATATCGTTAGGGCAAAAAGTATTTAAATTTTAACAAATTTTTTTAACCTTTTTTCATAATTTTTTAGGAATTTCCTAAAATAATTATTGAACTAGTCGTTTTTCAGTTATTTTGATGCTAAAATAAAAGTTTTTTCTGGCGCTGTGTTCAGTGGCCCCCATTCCCCCCAAGCTCTTGGGAGCATTCATTCCCCCCCCTAAAAAAAATTTGCTAACTTCCCCCTTCCATGTTAGCTTGTTTGAAAGAGTGCTACTTTGCTTGCTCATAATATGACAATGCTTCTTTTATTTATGTACTGAAAAAAAAGAAAATTCTCCCGTCTAAATTCCCCCCAAACTATTCGTTTTATTTAGTGTAAGAATTCCCCCCCCCCAAGCTTTAAGTTGGCGCACGATTCTTAATGATTAAAAGTTCTCTTCGTAAAAGTTTTATATATTTTTAGATTAACCTTCTTAATGATTAAAAGTTCTCCATGTAAAATTTTTTATATATTCCTAGATTAACCTTCTTAATGATTAAAAGTTCTCCATGCAAAAATTTTTATATATTCCTAGATTAACTTTCTTAATGGTTAAAAGTTCTCCATGTAAAAAATTTTATATATTCCTAGATTAACCTTCTTAATGATTAAAAGTTCTCCATGCAAAAATTTTTATACATTCCTAGATTAACCTTCTTAATGATTAAAAGTTCTCCATGTAAAAATTTTTATATATACCTAGATTAACCTTCTTAATGATTAAAAGTTCTCCATGTAAAAATTTTTATATATTCCTAGATTAACCTTCTTAATGATTAAAAGTTCTCCATGCAAAAATTTTAATATATTCCTAGATTAACCTTCTTAATGATTAAAAGTTCTCCATGTAAAAATTTTTATATATTCCTAGATTAACCTTCTTAATGATTAAAAGTTCTCCATGTAAAAATTTTTATATATTCCTAGATTAACCTTCTTAATGATTAAAAGTTCTCCATGTAAAAATTTTTATATATTTTTAGATTAACCTTCTTAATGATTAAAAGTTCTCCATGCAAAAATTTTTATATATTCCTAGATTAACCTTCTTAATGATTAAAAGTTCTCCATGTAAAAATTTTTATATATTCCTAGATTAACCTTCTTAATGATTAAAAGTTCTCCATGTAAAAATGTTTATATATTCCTAGATTAACCTTCTTAATGATTAAAAGTTCTCCATGTAAAAATTTTTATATATTCCTAGATTAACCTTCTTAATGATTAAAAGTTCTCCATGTAAAAATTTTTATATATTTTTAGATTAACCTTCTTAATGATTAAAAGTTCTCCTTGTAAAATTTTTTATATATTCCTAGATTAACCTTCTTAATGATTAAAAGTTCTCTATGTAAAAATTGCATTTAAGCTTCAAGCCAGACAAAAACAGAGAAGTGACCTTAGAGAATGACTTAGGTTCTCATTTCATTTTGTCCTAGATTCAGGGACCAATCAAGACAAATTCAGGCCCAAGACCTACAAAATTTCCGGGCTCTTAACAAAATATTTTGAAATTAAATTTCTGAAGAGTAGTCCTAACAATAAAAATAATCTATGGAACTACATAATTCAAGAGAAACATTCTAAAACTTTTTGAAAGCAGACAATTGAAGATTATTTTTCTAAAATAAAATTTACGCATCTAAATATTAAAGCAAAATATAAAATGTTGTGAAAATAAAAAGTTTGATGACTACAAATAAGTGAAATCAGTGATTTTTGCTAAAAGTCATTGATTAGCTGAATTATTTTAAAGATTGTAGCCTTCCATCAACAGTTTTACATATTTGTTAAGAATAAGCTTTAAGTTCTTGTTGACACTAATCATTAATAAGAGACTTTGCGAATATACATTCTCGTTGCATTTGCTTAAGCCGTTGGAGTAAAAATTGCACCAATTAAAATTCAGCTGTACTTTGGAATTTGATAAATGCAATGTTTACACGAGTTTGTTTTATCACAATATAAAGAAATTTTGAAATAAAAAAATGCCTTCTTTGAGAAAAAAAATTTCTTCCAGTATTTAAAAAAAAAGTAATATTGTGGACTTTTTACTAATTTTTAAAGGCCCCCCGAAAAATGTGGGCCCTAAGACCGCGCCTACCAGGCCTAGGTGATATTCAGACCCTACCTAGATTTATTATTTTCAGCTCAGTATGTTTTGTCATTTAAAACTACAGTATTTAAAAATGATGTAAAAATTTGTATACCTCAGAATTCAAAATCATTGTGACTATTATTAAATAATATAATAAAAAAAAATAATTTAAGCATTAAAACTAATTTTTTAATTAAGTATTAATCTTTGTAGTAACGAATTTTATAGTAGTGAGCAAAAAACATTTTAGTCGCTTTTAAAGTTCTCGCTGTCCTGGCCAAACAAATAGGATCATATTTCTCAGATTGAGACTTCTTTCAGAGACTTTACGTATTTGTGTCTGATTTCGTGATTTCAAATTACGTCAAACCAATTAGCATCTTTGAGATCACCCCTTCGAACAATTAAGCTTAAGTCCTAGTATGTCAAAATCCGATCGTTGAATCAAAAATTATTAACGTGTTTTTTTTTTCTTCTTTCAATAGATATTGTTCCCCTTTCTTTCCAAAATGTAATTTTAATTTTAGTTTTTATCTAAATTCAAGCAGATATTTTGCGAGGGTTATTTAGAAACAAGACGGAAAGATTAATTTCAAAGATAATTAGTAAAGAATAAAGATTACCAAGATCTTAGTAAATTTTTTGTAAACAACGAGAACATCAATTCATCGTAAAAACATGTTACATACTTAGATATAAACATAAAATAGTAATGAAAAGATTTTCTGGGAAATTCAAGTGCAACTTCTTTTTCTGTACAAATATTAGCTAACAGCGGCATTGATAACTTTTTAATTCGTCTGATTTATCTAAATGTTTAATATTGTTGTAATTTAGGTTGTATGTAGGTTTTTCTTAGTTTATTTTAACCTATAGTATAAAAACCTATGCTATAAAAAATAGTGGTAAAGCTATTAAAACTTATTTAAGATCTATAATGACACAAAAGAAACTAAACTCTGCGACAATAATTTCAATCGAAAATGAAACCGAAAATTACAATTGATTTTGAAGAATATAAAAAATTGTTCGCGTCTGTTAAAGTACGAAAAAAATAAAATTTAATACTTATGCTCTGGCGCAAGAAGAAAAAAAAGAAAGAAAGAAAGAAAAATCCTAACACCAAGAAAGAGTACTACAAGAGGAGCTACATAAACAAAAATAGGTGGGCTTGTTTATGGAACTAAAAGATGTCTATTCAAATTTCGCGGCTGGCGCATTAGTTTAGCGCTAACAGCGCCACTGTGCAAGCATTATTTTACGTTAAATATTGACATAGTGAGTTGCTGTTAGTCAAGAATACCTTTAAAAAGATGCCACTATTGAAAGAACTGTAATAGGGCTGCGAGAAGGTGAGTTATTGCAGAAAGACTGGAGAGAAATGTACAACACTGTGCATGATATGATTTGATTTTATAACCGTCGTTGAACAGTCGATACAATTTAGGGTTTACGACCATCAATGTTTAACTCTATAGCCTTGTCATTTTGAAACCAATCCAGAAGACAAGGGAACTCCTGGATCAAGTACTGGGAGAAATTTGCCTACGTGGAGCATTCTTTGATTGAACTAACCTGCATTTGTGTTACACGGAGAGGAAAACCACAAAATCCTGACGGCAAGGGAACTCTAACCCATGATCCGTCAACCACTGAGGATATTTAACGTCAGCACTGTGGTCGGTGCGGAATTCTAATCGACCAGCCATGGCTGGGATTCGAACCCGGTACATCTCACTGGAATGCGAGCGCTCTATCCCCTAAGCCACCACGGCTCACCGTGCATGATTGTTGGAAGCAATGGTCTAGAGGGAAAGTACTGTTTCCAGATCGGGTTCTGAGAGGACACTCGGCACTATTCAGGGGGAGATCACCGTGTACGGCGTATGGCTGTGGCTCGCCATATTGCGTCTGCATCAGATTAGCTCTGAGTAGCAGTTAGCACTGCAGTGGTGAAGTTTTTATTTAAAAAAAAAAAAAATCGGTTTACTTTTTTGAAATTATACGTTTTGTATGTAAGTAAATTTTTTAAAATAAATCCTTAATTTTCATTTGAACATGTAAACGTTAATAAGAAGTATTTATTTTTGTGAAAATTCAAGGAACGATGAAAAGATCAACCATCGAAGATCAATATCATTTAGCAACCCAGAAAATTGTACTTTTGCTCATTTGAATGACTTAAAACTTTGGTGTTTAAAGGAAGTCAATTTGGAGAACTATTTTAGGGCAGCTAAGCTAAACCACATGTTTTTTTTTGTAGAATTATTATTACTACTTTTTTTCTTCTTAACTATACATTCATTTTTGTAAAAACAAACATGAAAAAGCTTACCTTGTAGTTTGGTTTAAAGTTATTATCAAAATTAACTCCAGTAAAGGTGACATCGGAACTGTGACTGTACTCCCACGCAAATCCGTCATCTCGAGTGACCAGAACTTTGCTGGACACTGAATCAGGGGTGTATTCCAGAGGTCGATCGTCGTAAGTGACCGCACTGAAAAGAGAAGGGTTACCGCCGTATCCATTGGTCAAGAAAGCCACCGTAGATTCGCGACCGGCCGTAAATCCCACGGTTTCATTGTAAGGTTTGACCCAACTGAAATGGTTGGAAGCCATGTCCAGTAAGGGTCTCACTTGGCACAAACCTTGGTAGAGGGTGCCACAAGACAAGAGGAGTGGCAGATCGGGATGGTGAATAACGTCCAATATCCTAGTGTCGTCATCCGTGGGTTTCTTCTGATGTTCTTCACAGGGGTAGGAAGGATGGAGGCAATTGATGTTATCCAATTTGGGTCCCGTGGACACTTTATCCTTGAGACGCAAATCGCTGTCGAAATGGTAGATGGAATTTCGCGCACCCACATACACTTCACGTGTTTTGTTGAAGACGACCACGCGTTGCATGGGACTCGGGTCCCTCGTGTCTATGAAAGAATACAGGTTGGGAATGACTGGGGTGAGGGCGACACACACAAACACAGTTTGAACGAAGAAATAGCACAGTGCTACTTGATAGTTGGTTTCCATTGCATCTGGAAAACAAAAAGAGAGAGAAATAGTTATTTTAACACATTAAAAACCAATACATTAGTATCATAAAAAATAGAGGCTATATCTCATTGCCCTATGGATATATTTTTATTTTACATTTTAGATTATAACCGTCGTTGAACAGCCGACACAAATGTTGGGTTTACGACTGTGAGGAGAGTTGTTATCGACAATGTCAACCTTCTTCTATGAAAAGGTGTCCAGAGATGCCAACTGGCTCCGGACAGCAAATATATATTTTAAAGTGATAGTTTATCAATTGTGATTCCTGGTTTAATAAATTCAATTTAGTAGATTTTTATCCACCACTATTTCTAAATAATTATTATAGGCTAATATAATTCACCACTTTATAGTATTTATGTCATGCTATACCTTTTAAAAAGCAAGCAAAAATCAGGGCTAAAGAGAATAGAAGGGCTGGTTCACTCCTTTGAAGAAACTCTCGCCGCGCAAATCCTCCGATTTTCTCTAGTGACGTCACTTTGGCGCAAAGCTCGCACTTTTACTTCAAGAACAGAGCGTTCGGCCTTTCTAGCTCTAACTAATATTGGAGCATTTCTATTTGTGATATATTCTAAGAAATTTGTTACTTTCTATAATGACTTTCCTCAGTTTTGTCGTGAATTTACAAAATTTTAAAACTATTAACGAAATGCAAGTTTGCGCAATTGCAACTTGCAAAAATTCTGATAGAAAAACAAAAGGAAAAAATATAATTTTCCGCGTGTTCCCTAAAGTAAATGAACAACTATGTAAAGAATGGATTCCAAAATGACACAGTTAATATAAAACAGCAATACGTTTTTTCTATTGTTAAGAACTTTTATAAAAATTCGTTTTCTAAATAGAAACCACCTCGTTACTTCATAAAAGAAAGGCATGTGAAAAAAATTAAAAAATGGATAAAGTCAAAGAAAATTAAAACGTAAGTAATAAGTATAAATAAAATATATAGTGTACAGTTGAAATTCTCCTAATTTCATAACTTATTTTTTTAATGTAGTTATTCTAAATATTTATGATTCTTTTAAAAATTATATTCTCTTGAATTTAAGTATCTATAAACAATTGTAAAATTTCTAATGTCATTATGAACCTAAATTGTTATTTTGTTTCAGTAATTAGCGTTTAAGGTTGATGTTTCTTAATGATTAAGTATGAACAAATTGCTATTAACGGCATATTTTAAAATCGGGGATTCTAAATTTAACTCAACTTATTGTTATAAAAGAATATGTAGATAAAAAAGTGTCCATATATGCTTTCATTTTTCTTAATAATTAAAGTTAAAACTGAACTTTTTAAAATAAAGTATTTATAGTGTTATTTTCGCCAACTAGTAACATATTTTTATAAGTTTAAAATGGTATTTTTTTAATATAATGGCCAAGAAAGTTTTTTTAAACTATGTTTATGAATCGAAATAATGTGTTAATTACGTAAAGTTTGAAAGCTAATAACCAGAAAAAGTCTAACTTATTTTTACAAAGAGAAAGATGCAAAGTTATCATAATATCTTTGCGTGCGATCTTCCGAGATCTGTGGACACAGTGACGTCATGAGGAGGGAAATCGTAGCTTCAGCTCTAAGAGCGGAGTGAACTAGCCCTTCTATTCTCTTTAGCCCTGAGCAAAAATAGTCAAATATTTGCAAAATTTACTTTGTAGTTATTTACCGTTTTTTTTTTTAAAAATTATGTTGGCGTGTCCGGAGCAGTTGGCATCTCTGGGTACCCCATCATAGAATAGAGTTAACATGTCTTATATACGAGTGAATTGAAATTAAATATTTGTAGTGGTAGATACGCTACAGTACTCCCCCACAAGAATTATATCTGCGACAGTATTCGATGAACGGATACCACTAGTTGATTCAATGCCGTTTTTGTGAGAATGCCGTTTTGTGAGAACTAATTTAAACACATTTTTATTACCCCCAAAAACTCAATGCACGTAAAATAAAGAATTTTTAAACGTGTGGTCCTAAATTAAAAACGGAACTTTTGAATTAGAACCCCCCATATACATCATTTTAAAAAAAATATCGAAGCTAACCAGTTGCAATCCTCAAATAATGAAATAATTTTCAGAACCAAGAAGCTAATAAAAAATAATTAAACTAAAAAACTTAAGGGTATAACAAGCAAAAAAAAAATTCAAAACGTACGAATTATTTCGTCAAACTATTAAAAAGTTAGTTATTTAAACATCTTACAATGCACATCAGACGCAATGACACAACTTTATTTAACTCGTTATAAATACTAAACAGAGTTGGAGGTGGTCTAGACATATTTAGAGACATTATGACTTAAAGAGTTAAGTACCTATAAAACTTCATTTTAACGTAAAAAAGTAGATTTCGGTAGACTTTTTAAGTTTTTCTGGTGATAAACTATTGGTGTTTGTATGATAATCAATCACTATTTTTAGAGAAAAAAAATTCACATTTTTTTCACGAGAATATATTTATTTCAAAAATTATGCAATATTGTTTATTCTTAGTTTTTGTTAATGCAATTTATAGATTCTCGAGAGCTTATAGAGTGCTTGAGGAGCCTGATTAAGGCAGGAGCATACGGGACAGTTGCCCCGGGCCCCTAAACATCAGAGGGGGGCCCCAAATCAAATATAAAGTTTATTTGACGTTTTCTTCTTTAATGAACATTTTTTTAAACAAATATCAGTAGAGTGTAAAATCCGTCAGTTTTATGTTAGCTTCTTTATTAATCTATCATATGAACACAATTTATATTTCGTAAATGCATGGCCTTCTTGGCGGAATTCAGCAAAATTTTTGCAATTACGATTTTTACATATCGTAAAATGCGATATGTTTACAAAAATACAAGCTTCTAATTGGCTTAATTGAGCTATCGTAATTGCGTAAATTTAGCTGAATTTCACCCTTATGTCAACAAAGATATGCATTTTTCGCAGCTAGATGACCAAGTTAACTGCATTCGGCATGATGAACATAGAATTATCAGAAAATCAATAAAATGGACGATATTTCGTCTGACGGGGAGAAATTTCAAAACTATTTTAGGTTTCTAGTCAATTTTCTTGTTATCTATAATGAAGTGAAAAATTTATACATCCCCATTAAGTTCGGTTCTTCATTACTGAAGTAGTTAATCAGAGGGGGCCCCCAAAGAAGATTTTGGCCCGGGTCCCAATTAGGCTAAGTCGGGTCCTGCCCATGCGTAAAGACGGTACTGCCAATTTGTTGCTACGTGTGAAGGACCAATTTAACGTAAAAGTTGCCATTGCAAAACTGTTTGAAATAGAGATATCTCGAGAAATTTATATCAGACAGGAAAAAAAGAGCTTGTTTGAATTTTAAGCGTATAGAATGATACTTCACGCGACCCCCCCCCCCCGGGAGTCCCCCAAACCTATAGGGGATGATTCCGCCTACCCATACTTTCATAATATATGGATAAGAAAAAGTTGAAAATCTAAAATCATCTGTCGGCCACGGAATACCTAATGATCGAGTTTCTTTTGGGGGAATCAAGATTTTATAAATTAAGTTCACTACAAATAAGAGAAAGAGTACGAATTAAATTTATTTAGTGAGAAGAATCAAATTTGTGTTATAAATAACAGTCCTAGAATTTGGTTAAATGTCAGGTCATTAAAGTCACAAGTCAAGTTATGAATTTGTTTTTGACGTATGCACAAGCTGAATTTGAATATTCTTCATATAATGATTTTTGAAAAAGAACTGTTACAAACTGTGACAACAGTTATCAGAGAAACATAACAAATTCAACTTTGATTTTAGTAACTTGGAACTGAAAAGTTAGATGAGAAATACTGATACAATATTTGAATTCTTATTGTAATTTATTTAAATACATTGTTATTGGAATATATATACATATATTCCAATAACAATTTCTTTGCCATTTTACATAATTAATTTCTTAAAAATTACCAAAATATCTAATTATGGGTCGTATACTAATATAGTCAACATATTTAAAAAAAAGCAATACTGGTGAAAAAATAAAAAATCTTCTTTTTTTTTTCCTTTAAGGAATTGTTCTACGAAATTTGATTTGGTTATTGGCAATTCGCTCATACTAGACAAAGTTTAAATGTACCTGGAGTACAAAATTATCTCTCTCCATATTCATTTAAACAAGACTTCAAATTATTGGAAGCATAGTTTTCTCATGTAATTTGTATCGCGTACAACAAAAAGAAAAACAACAGATTCACCATAAATGAGAAGAAAAAGAAAAAAAATAAAGATCTATAACAGTATAATAGAAAATAACTTACATTTTTAAACACACCTGAAACACAAAACATATCAGTCTCCATATTCATTGAAACGCAACTTCAAATTAATCGAAGCGCAGTTTTCTCTTCGAATTCGTGAAAAATAAAACAAGGAAAACATCCCATGCACCGTTTCATCATAAATGATAAATTAAATCCTAAAAATAATTAACAGAAAGTAAATCTCACCCTTTATTTTTATTTATTTATTTATTAAAGGAAAACACCGGCTTTCCGAGGCAACACACCGGGCAAGTCACGTGGATCGGTAGAAACGGAAAAAGTTAAACAGTGTCAGGTCTCTGGAAGCAGTCGGCAGGGGTAGTGGAGAGTGGGTGGGGAGGAGCAGCCACTTGTTGACTGCAAAGGGCGTGGGTGGCGCCGGTATACAAAAACTTAATAAATGCCTCTCTTATTAGTACGAGCGCATGATACGCACGCTATTTAAAGATCGTTATTTATTTACTTTTTTTCGTTAATAGGTCTTATGGATATTTCACATATTATGAAATGTGTCTTACAACAGTGATTGATTTGATCTTATCCGGGCGACGGCCGCCGCAGCTATCTTCGTTTCATCACCAGCGTTGCATTCAGCGGTTTCTAACTTTTTGAATCGTTGTCCGTCTTTTCATTGTGTAATCCTATTTAATAGACAAAAGGGAATGAATTCGAACAGGATATCGTTCCCTCTTTCAGATCTCCCCCCTTGCCAAAGTTTTTTCTTTTCTAGAGGATGTATCTACATCCTTTTCTTCAACACTGATAATTATTAATTTTTTTTAAAGGTTGCCATTGCCCAGTATTTCGTACACATGTGTGTACCCTACTCGGGTCGCCTAAAGGTAGGTATTTTTTTTTTTTTAATATCCTTATTCGTCAGCAGAAATAAATAAATAAAAATAGAATATGGCAACTTGGAATGGTTGTTGTTGTTGTTCATTCACGTCGCACTAGAGCTGCACAATGGGCTATTGGCGACGGTCTGGGAAACATCCCTGAAGATGATCCGAAGACATTCCATCACAATTTTGATCCTCTACGGAGGGAATGGCTCCCCCGCTTCGGTAGCCCGACGACCTGCGCGCGAAGTCGAGCACTTTACGGTAGAACAGTTTAACGAGGACCCATACCGCACACTCTCGGTCCCTACGCAGGCTGATCCAAGTGGTCACCCACCCGCACACTGACCGCAACCAGTGATGCTTGACTTCGGTGATCTGCTGGGAACCGTGTCTTAACGATCAGTTCACTGCGGGACAACTTGAAATGGAATGGCTATTGCTGCTCAATAAACGTGTTTCTCCGATTCGTCTTCTGTTCAGTCCCAACAATACCCAATAAGTCCCAAACATTCAAGTTGAACCCTAATTTTTTTTTAAAGAGGGAAAGAGTATTTGTCCTCTCGACTTATACTTTCGAATTGAACTAATACTCTCTAATTGAATGCTCTCTGGTTAGTGCTTCTCATTAAATTCATATTAACTATTTAGATACTTGATGCCTGCCTCATGAAGAGATATGCAGGTAGGTATTTTATTGACGTCGCACTTGAGCTGCTTAATATTGGCGACGGTCTGGGAAACATCCTTGAAAATGATCCGAAGACATACCATCGCAATTTCGATCCTCTAAAGAGGGGATCGCTCCCCTACTTTGGTAGCCCGACGATTTGCGCGCGAAGTCGAGAGCAATTTACGGTAGAACAGTTTAACGTGGATCAATACCACGCACCCGCCGTCCCTACGCAGGTACATCAAAGTGGTCAGCCACCCGCTTACTGACAGCAGGCAGTAAGGCTTTACTTCGGTGTTCGACTGGGAACTGTGTCTTTGCGATCAGTCCCCTAAGGAACAAAAATGAAAAGGAGGAAAATATTACATTAAGATGTAAGTTTCTCAAAAATCTGTCGCTAAATTAAAATCTATAGTAGTAATCTTAATTTAGAAAGAAAAAAAAAACGTTAAATAAAAATGAATCTATAAATAAAGGTTTACCTTTTTTGAAATCCTTCTTAACAGCAGACAGAGAGGAGAAAAAGCTTAGATGAGTGCTCTTTCAACAAATAACTGCGGTGATTCGTTTATTTAAAAAGATAATTATTATCTTTGGTATGACTCTTTAAACGATCGCTTTAAATGGCTGTTATCGCCTCCTCGTTGATAGATCAATATCGATCGAACTATTCCGAGTTACCTTCTAAAACGCTTTCATGAGAGAGGAGTTTTGGAAGCGTATATTCGGATTAATTTTAAAACTTAATAAATGTTCGAAACTGAATTTTATTTTTACTTAAACATGTTAAGATGTGACAGAATTTTATCTGGAATGTACGTCAATTATTGAAAATTCGAGGTAAATTTACGACAAAGATAACAATAAAATGAGATTCATTCCTAACGTGCTATCATTAGTCCCGCAGTAGACTAATTGTAAAGACACGTTTCCCAGTAGAACACCGACGTCGAGCATCACCGGCTGAGGTCAGTAAGCGGGTGGGTGAACACTTTGATCACCCTGCGTAGAGACCGGGGTGCATCGGTCTTCCGTAAAGTGCTCGAATTTGCGCAGAGGGTCAAAATTGCGATGGCATGTCATTGGATCATCCTCAAGGATGGAATTTCCGATGGTAATGCAAACTTTTCTGAAGCAGTGATTTTCAAAACGTCGACCCTATTTCTACTGCTAAAATTTCAATTTTGTAGCAAGTTTAAATTGCTTTTTTTTAAATGGTGCACGCAAAGGTTTTCGTACTTTTACCGCCAATCAAAATTTTGAAGACTTCTCACTAACAAACAGAGCATTATAATTATTATAAGTGATATAATAATTATTTAACTATAATAATAATTTCAATAAGATAAAAAAAATTAATGATTAGGTTTTTCTAATCGACTAAAAAATCGAAAATATATATATATTTTTATTTTATCAGACCAAAAACGAAATATGTAATGAACATCGAAAAAACCCGGGAGGATTTTTGGCGCGTAACGAAAATAGTGATCGTTCTTTTTTCTCGTTTTAGGTCGGACAAAAACCGAATCTTACTCCACTAGAAAAATGTAGTTTTTATGATTTTTATAATAACTTTATTATAAAATTGTGATATTTTCAATAATTTTTTCCGACATTTTATTCTCTTTTTAAATTTCGTCAGAATAATGTTCTTCTCTGTGTAAAAGAGAAATGCAAAAAAAAGTTTCTCGTGTGACGGAGTAAGTCGGTCATTGTTTCATGTCAAACTCTGGAGGAAACAATGACATTCATTGTAGGAGGGTGAAGTGTAATGAACAACGATGTTCATTAAAAACAAAGCTCTTCGCGAACACTTTTAACTTCACAAAACGACAACTAGTGTTTTCTAACGAACATTTAATAGAGTTCGAGGGTTTCTTTTTATGTCATTTATTTTTTGAAAAGCGATTAAACGTAAAAGGGTGGGAATAGCTAATGAGAACACAACGCAAATAAATAAAACTCGACCCTTAAAGCAGATGAAATACACGCTTTAAACCGTTATACTACTGTTTAAAAAGAAACAAAATAGAATTCTCAATGTCTGGATTACAAAAACATGTTTCAAGAAATAATTGGTTCATTGAAAGATTTTACACAATAATTTTTTTTTTTTGATTTATAAAAAGAACATTTTTATGAAGATCTTAAGTTTTTGCTAACATGATTTTTTCAAAATATATTTGATACATTAGCATAAAATCTTTTGTAGAACTTTGCATAAAACTCATTAACCACTTACACATCAATATTTAAGCACTAGAATGAAATAATTTTTCATAAAACTTCAAAACTTTTTGTTAGTTTTTTTTTCCAGTTTAATCACTTAAAATACTTTTAAAAAAAAATAAAGCTATGAAACGATTTGTAATTTATAGTTGCATTATTTATGCATAATCGCTATATTATTAAAATTTCAAATAAATTTAGCTCGTTTCAACTAAATCTGTACGGTGTAGAAATTTTTTTTCGTGTAACTAATGACAAATATATTTACCATATGGTTAAAGTTATTCCTTTATTTTACTAATTTTTAACGAAATGGAAAAATTCTAACCACATTGGCGATAAAAAAAAAATTAGATAACTTTTAATAGTATTTAAGCCCCTATTTGTCCGCTCTCAAGTGTAGATAATTCTTTATACGGCAAGAGGATGCACAGTAGAAAATTATAGCTTTATCTCGAGTGCAAGACACTTAAATCGTAGTTTTTTTAAAAAAAAATTTTATTTTTATTTTTTTTATCTTTCTTGGAGATAGATCTTCGAAAAACACTGTTAAACGTTAATTTAGAACATGAAAACCTCAAGATTCTTTTCCCCCTTCCCAACTACCAACATTTGAGTGCTAAACAATTGATAAAGAGCGAGTGCTTCCTGTGATAATACGATTAAGGAAAACTTAGGCAGATAATTGTTTATAAAAAAAATGTCCGATTTTTATTAGGTTTAAAATATTATGAATGTTTGTTATTAGGGGTAGAGCTCCAAAAATACATCATAATAAATATTATAAAAATGGTAAAAATATAACGATTATTTTTGCCGCCGAATGGTTTCATCGATTATCATAACTAGTAATAGCCTAAAAATTCTTAAAAAATGAAGGAAAAAAAAACCCTCTAAAAACCATAAAAAAATGACATTAAAAATAATGCCCTTCAGATTCGCAACGTTTTTCTTTTTACTTAAAATTTTTTTCAAAAAATTATAAATCGTAATCTGTATTTAAAAATTTAAGAAAGAAAAAAAAACTAAATAGTAAAAAAAAAAAAATTAATTTATGAATAAAATGAAATATAATACCTAAGAAAGATACATAAGAGTTTATTAATTTTCAATCTTGAAGAACATTAGAATTGTATTATAAAATTCCCTTCGATATTCATCATAAAACCGGAAGAACAGAACACCCTTTGATCAAAAGCATATTTTAATATCTTGAAAAACTCTGACCAATACTGGCACTTGTTTTTAAACGGTACTTAAATCTAAACGTGGCGAGTCAACAAAAATTAATTGACTACTTAAATTAAATAAACTGGTCTTTCTAAATTGTTTAATGATAAAAGCCGTGATGGTTCAGGGAATAGAGAGACCAATAAGATGAACCAGGATTGAATTCCAGCGAAGGCTGGTTCATACGAATTCCGGCTTGCACCGACCACAGTGCAAACGTAAAATATCCTCAGTGGTAGACGGATCATGGGTTAAAGTCCCCTTGCCATCAGGCTAACAGTGGAAGGTTTTCATGGTCTCCCTCTCGATGTAACGCAAAGGCGGATTAAAAACTAAACTAAACTCAGCGGCGCGACAGCCCATGGAGGGCCAAGGCCTACTGTGCCCATCTCAGTTTTCTTGACCTTGGGCTCTGGGGTGCAGAAGCAGACGTTCCGGTTAGGGGGTCAGCCGAACGCGGAACCCCTAGTGTTTAGTTCCCAAGCATGCTTGGTACTCATTTATCGACCCACTGAAGGGATGAAAGGCTGAGTCAACCTTGCCCGGCACGAGGATCGAACCAGGGACCTGTGGCACGAAAGCGCTACCGCTCAGCCACCGGGCGCAGGTTAATTCCATCAAAAAGTCCACCATGAAGGCAAATTTCTCCCAATACCTGCCAGGAGTTCCCTTGTCTTCTGAATCGGGTTCAAAATTACAAGGCTACGGGGTTGGTAGTTATTAACTCAAAATGGGGTCTGCTGTTCAACGACGGTTATAAAATAAAAGTACATGAATGCAACAAGATAACCTGGAAATTTTCATTAAAATGTCTCCATTCAAAATTTTGATCTTTCAGAGTCCATCAAGATTCACGTGGAAGGAAAGTTCAATTCAGATACTTCAAAGTTGTCATGTAGACATTTTATGCATTTTACCTCCCCAAATATTTTTAAGTCAAGTTCTTTTAAGGCAATCCGTTTAACTAAATTTTATCACATATTTACACATTACTTTTTAGTTAAATTAATTTCTTATAGCCGTACGGAGTTTTTAATATGAATCGTTTTTTAAAAATATAATTTAATCCAAGCAAAAGAAAAAAATTTTTTTTAAATGTGACTATTAAATGAAAAGGAATAATCGTTATCGCTCACCGACTCATTAGGTTTGAGGAAAAAGCGGCTACTAAGTTAATTATTAGAGACCACCGGCCACTGGCTACTAATTGAAAACTTAAATTTTTAGGTCTACTTAAAACAACATTCAATGCGGTAATTTATAAAGAAAAGCATTTTCAAGCGAAATGCATTTAAAATCATAAGTTTTAATCCAAATTGAAAAAAATTATATAAATTAGAAAATATGAAAAGAGCTAAAATTTTAACGATTTCGTAATTAGATGGCACACAAAGAAAAAAATAAGTTTATAAGTTGTTTATTTACCTATAATACACTGCGTAAAATAATTTATGATCATAATTTTGAATATGAAATAAAATAATATGTACTAAAAAGACAACAGTACGTTTATTACGGGATTAATTACAAGTTAACTGTTATTATTTTTTATTTTGCTATTTATTAATTGTTAGCTTGTTTTTGTTAGTTATCCTTTGTTAACTTGTTTTTATAACGATTAGTTGCATAGCTTTTGTTAATTAATAATTTTAATAGTCATCAAATTTACTATTTATTTTCGCATTTTAAGATTGTCAAAGACAGAACTATCACCGTCAAAGATGTTGACGTCGATAAAGCTTGGAAAAATTATAAAAGTATAATAAATATAAGGGGAGAGTCACTGTAGTGTTTCTACCACTGCAAAAATATAATTCCGGGTCACCAATGTGGGGAGAGTCACATTGACAATGGCAACCTTCTTCATCTATGAAAAGATACCCCACCAAAGAATCGAGTTAATATGCGTTATATGCTAGTGAATTGAAATTATAATACACATATATATATATATATATATATATATATATATATATATATATATATATATATATATATATATATATATATATATATATATATATATATATATATATATATATATATATATAGTTTTCTCCAGTTTAAACTTTACGCGTAATAAAAAAAAGAGCTTTATAATTTCTAATACATCGTTTCAAAAATTTTGCGGCACACAAAAGTGGCGCCACACATTGGTTGAGAATCACTGGTCTATCATAAAAAATTTGTCAATTAACAAAAATAGAACCGTGTAGGCTCAAGAGATCGAGTGCTCGCCTCCCAATAAGGTGACCCGGGTTCGATCCCAGAAATAGCTGGTCGATTCGAATTCCACATCCGGCTTGCACCGACCACAGTGCAAACGTAAAATATCTTCAATGGTAGACGGGTCATGGGTTAGAGTCCCCTTGCCGACAAGCTAACCGTGTACGGTTTTCCTCTCCATGTAACGCGAATGTGGGTTAGTTCCATCTAAAAGTCCTCTACGAAGGCAAATTTTTCCCAATACTTGATCCAGGATTTCGCTTGTCTTCTAGATTGAGTTCAAAATTACAAGGCTACGGAGTTGAACATTAGTAGCCGTAAACCCTAAATTGGGCCGGTTGCTAACGACGTTTGTATAATAAAATTAACAAAAATACACCGAGAAAATGAGAAGAAAAAAAAAGATTAGAGAAAGTCGTTGTTCAAAAACGCGAATTACATAATTTTAAGGTTTATGGTCAGTTAACTTTGGACAGCAAACAGAGTTCTAATGCAGAGGGGGGATTCATTAGTTGACTAACAGAACAGCGTTGATTTCTTCCTGCGGAAATTTCTCCCCATTTCCTTCCTGTTCCTTTGTTTTTAGGAAGTTGTTGATTCAATCTTCCGGAAACATCGCTCGCTTTTATCGGAATAAAAACTTTTCTTGTTCTCTGAGAATGATTTTACCCAGAAAATTGACTGAAAAATTTTTATTCACCCCACTTGACGAATTTACTAGAAAAGAAACTGCTCAGAAACAGAACGGTTTTCAAGTAATTGTTCTAAAACAGCAATAATTGCAAATAACTCCTAAATAAGAAGCGCAAGAAAAGTGTTCGAAATTAACGATAATTGCAAGTTACTGATCTCATTGTTGTTATTAATAATTTTTTTCGCTTAAGTTACTTTTTTGTTTACGTATGAAAAAATATACTATGAAAGTATTAGTAAATAAAAATAAAGTATCAGTAAATGTATAAAAATAATCTCTAAATGTTAAAAAAAATTAAAATCTGAATAAATTTAACGTATGTTATAGTTTTTAAGCAGGGGGAGGGTGACTGGGTGAAAAAAGGTTGTGTACCATTAAATTAAAGTTTCAAATATGCAGTTAAACATCACACATCATGGTTTAACCCCGTTGATAACGGGGTTAAACCATGGTTAAACCTTTTCCTATATATCTTGAACAAATTTTCAATCGTTAATTAATAACATTCATTTAAGTTCAAATACATTTTTTTTTTCAACTTGCAGTGGATGACCCTTGATCTTAATACAGTTTTTTCAAATATTAATTTATTCATTAAATTAAATTCATTAATTTTAGTTTTATATGAGAGGGAAAAAAATTTAATTATTCAATAAAAAGTAACTAAAATAAAAAATTTCTTTTCTGACCTAAGTAGGAATAGACTTTAATTTTTTTTTATTTTTATTACTTGTTTTGTAGAAATTTAACAATTGTTATGTATAGAACAAATGTTTTTTTTTTTTTTTTTTTTTTTTTTTTTTACTGGTTATACTATCAGAAAATATCAACCATCTTGCTATCAAATATCAACTCAGTTTGCTTATCAACCATCAGAAAAAAATTGGTTCTTTTTGGTGAGGACGTAGACGGTAAAGATGTTAGTTTTCTCATAGATTCTTTTTGAGATGAATAATAAATTTTATTTTCATAATATTAACTTCCTTCCTTATTTTCAGTCGCTCTTTTCGAAAACCGGTTTTTACACGAGATGAGTCAACTAGAAGAGTAGTCATTTCATTTTAAATATTCGACACTGCTGTTATACTGCAACAGATAAACAAGGTTGAATGAAGGATGAGTCATTCTCATCAATAGATCAACAACAGTTTTTTTTCTTCCTTTGAACCGATGCCATTTTGAACAGAAATGTTAGTAAGATCGATGGTAAATAGGAAAAGAAAAAAGAATCGGCCAAAAAGAAAAATAATTTGAAGTTCACGGTAAAAATCTTTTCACACTTTATACTTTTTATTAAAAATCTTAAGCAGGTCAAACATTTTTATTTTAAAATTCCAATAATTATAAACTTATCGTTCTACAGTCAAACCCCGCTATAGTGAATATGGTTTATAGTGAACTCCCGGATATAGTGAACGAAATATTCGCTCCCCTGCCTTGCTATACACATATAATATTATTTTTTGTGGATATAGTGAACTAAAAGAAGAGAGGAAATTGGATATTATGAACTTTTTTCTGTCTTCAACTGATTTTTTTCTTCATTTTTTGTTAATTTTGAAATTTCTACATAAAATACACACATATTTTTAGAACCATCTATTGAGTGAAATGTAGCCATAATCATTTTTTCTTGTTTGATTCTTCTATCTCAGTTTCCTATCTCGAAATAAAGGCCATCCCTAAATGTTTTTTACGCAAGACGAAGAGAAATAAAAGTTAACGCATTTTTTGTTACTACATATTGTTTAATCATTTTTGTATTTCTTTTATGGGTCATTTACTTAAATAATGTATAATAAATGGGAGCAGTTCGGAAAAATGAGTTAAAATTGTTTGGATATAGTGAACTCCCGGTTACAGTAAACCGAAATTTCAGTCCCTTGACGGTTCTCTATAACGGGGTTTGTGTAATGTAATAATATTCTAACACTTTTTCTATTCGTTTAAAAATTTTAATTAAAACGAAACACTTCATCATCATATTTTTCGCACCAGCTGTTCGCACGGGATGAACAGGGCGGGGGGAAAAAAAGGGGGTGAATAATCAGAACTGGGTAACAATATAAATTGTTGATCAAAACTTAACCTACACAACTGAAGACCGTAGTGGAAGTACAAGGTAAATAACATTTTTAGGGGAATTAATGAATCAGAGAGAAAAAACAAAACATACAGTGGTTGCATCAATATGGGTAACAGAATTGTTTTGACTTTCAGTTAAATTTAAAGATAACTAATCAACATTAGCTTTTAGTATGCTTGAACGATTTTTATTTCAAATTAGGTAGTGGTATTTAAAGTTAGGCAAAGAATTCCGCCTAAGAAATTAGTAAAAAAAATAATAGTTCGGAAACTACTTTTCCTCCCCATATCCTTTAGACCAGTGTTTCTTAACCTTTTTGATATAATGGACCCCTTTTAAATTTTTTTTAAGAAGTCACGGACCCCCCCCCCCTTGTGAAAAAAAATAATTGCGAAAAACATCAATTATAACATCATTTAATTTTATTATTTTAGTAGTATAAAAAATTTTTAAAATTAAAATTTTTAATGTGAAGGTTGCTGCTGCTTTTCCTTAATTAATAAATTTAATTGGGGGATGGTTTTCGACAAAGCAACGTGTATATCATGTTCAACATTCAATCGATGTTATGTTTTTATTGTCACAAGTGTGGAAAATCCCGCTTCGCAAAGATACACTGTAGCAAACGTAATTATAGCTGCCATAGTTCGATTTACAAGCAATGGGTAGACTTCCAAACGTTTTAAAAATTAGGAGTAGTCAGCGAACCCCCAAAATATAACTCATGGACCCCTTAGGGGTTCATGAACCACAGGTTAAGAAACCCTGCTTTAGACAATTGTTAATTTATACTTCATTTATTATTGTATTTATACTGCATATGATTTTTAAAAAAAATATCTAATTACATATGAACAAATATTTCATTACATAAATCGTGTTTATCGAATCAAATATTTAGTAAATGGATGTAATTATTAGAGTGGTGCTTTTTTATCTGTCTAATTTTTCGTTCTTCAATCTCTTTTAAACGATTCATTGCGTAAAAATTCAAATTTTAAAATGAAAAGAAGAGGAAAATAAACTAACTAAAAAAAGTTTAAAAAAATTCAATTCGTCAAGCACACAAATCATTATTCCATTGTAAACGATTCCTCGTTCACCTTCCATTAATTGGAACGTACAAGTAAAAAGACAGAGAGAAGAACGAGGTTATCAAGAAGAAAAAAAAAATAGTATTTGGTGAATGGTCGAAAGAACTTGAGACTGAAAAAGAGTGACAAAATTGTTCTCTTTTTCATTTTTTCACAAGAATTCTTTTTACATTTATTTATTTACTAGCTGAATACCCGTTCTTCGTACGGAATAAAAAAAGCATCAACTAATCAGTACTGAACACCCCAACAAAGTCATGCACAAAACTTTCAGACAAATACCGACACAAATAATCAATTTAAAATGATTCCACTTTTATTTATTGGTTACCCTTCTCGGTTACTTCACTTTATTGGATTAAGCACAGTTTTAGCCTATTTAAATAAAGATTATCTGGAATAATACTGTCTCTCAAGGCTAATACTTGAAACAGCCACGCTAATTTCTCCTCTAATTATTCAATCTATATAATAATTGTATAATAAAAAATATGACATAATTACTCAGCTGTAATCGTGGCACTAAATTTACTTTAAAATACTTATATAAGAGAATATCTATTAAAATACACCAATTTGAGAACTAACCAGTTACTTTTAGAAGAAAATCACGAAAACCTCCCACGGCTAGCCTGACTCATACCCATGATCCGTGTGAGCGGAATTTGCATCGACGAGCTATCGTACCCGAGTCACCTCATTTGAAGCCATCCCATCAATTTATTAGTAGACTTTTACGCACATAATATTTTTTTTCAAAAATTTAATAGAAATAATAGCTTGAAAACCATTGTGAAATTACAGGGTGATGCGCCCTGTTTTAAAGTAGTTGTGGCCACTGATGATCTAGAAAAGAACTCCACGGTATAAATTGACAAACAGGTTAGCACGACTTTTCATAGTTTCGAAAATAACATATTATGATGTTAATAATTAAAGAATTATGTTGCACCAAGTTTTTCTTTTTCCATAACAAATGTTCGACGTGTTGCTTCACGACAAACGAAACATCTGAGCTATAATGAAGTCCTTTACCACCGAGATTTCACACTAACAACCTATTTAACGAACACTGACTGCCTAAGATCATAATTAAGGACGATTTTTCTTTCCGACAACAACAAGAAACGGGCCACTGATTTTTACAGATGATGCTTATTTCAAAGTTTACTAATTTGTAATGACCGCTCCTACAGATCCCAGTAGATCACTGAAAGCGACGGTGAGCGGTTTGGTGACCACTTGGATCAGCCTTCGTAGGAACCGATGGTTAAACTGCTCTGTCGTCAAGTGCAAGTCGTCGAGCTAGAACCGCTCAGGGGATAGACCTTTCAATGAGGTGAACTGGGTTCGAATCCCAGCGATGACTAGTCGATACGAATCCACATCCGGCTTACACCGACCACAATGCTGACGTGAAATATCGTCAATGGTAAACGGATCATGGGTTAGAGTTCCCTTACCGTCAGGCTAACCGTGGGAGATTTCCATGGTTTCCCTCTCCATGTAACGCAAATGCGGGTTAGTTGCATCAAAAAGTTCTCTACTCCCAATGCTTGATGCAGGAGTTCCCTTATCTTCTGGGTCCTTGGGATTGAGTTTTAAATAATAATGCTACGGAGTTGAAAATTAGCAGTCGTAAACCCAAAAATTGGACCAGCTGTTCAATGACGGTTATAAAGTTTAGAGTTACAAAGGTAGTCGAGCTACCAAAGATAGGGTAGCCTCCCCTCCGAAGAGGATCAGAATTGTTGATGGCATGTCTTCCTCAGGTTTGTTTCTCCACACATTCACCAAGAGTCCATTGTGCAGCTCTTATGCGGACCCGAATAAAGTACTGCTACAAAATTGTAGCATTATTAATTAAAATTTTTACTATTGGATAATGGACAAAAAATATTATTAGAAGGAAAAGCAAATTTTGTTGGCAGTAATTATATTTTATAGCACTGAAATATCAGTAGCAAAAATCTGATAAGAACATCTCTGAACATTTGTCAAGTAAGGCGGGAAAAAAAAAGTATCTACCTATTTCTAAAATGAAACAGCAAAAAATGTTTGATAGAAGAAGAAAAAAAAACCTGAATGACACGTTGGAGTGAAGTCCTATTTTTATGTCCTTTTAAGTGGCTATTCACTCCTAGTGCGATATCCGACACAAAATGGCATTCTCCCACGCACAATCTCACGCTCTCCGTACTCTTTCATAAACACAAAACACTTCAAGTGTCCATCAGGCAATGTTGCCACTGCCATAAAAGAAATTATACACCACAGACATTTATCGTTTTGTGCCCAGGAAGGTGAAAATGCTCGAGAAGAGTTATTGTAAATGCGAAAATTCATTATTTAAATAAATTTATGAGTGCATGCCAACATTCCACAACTAAATCGTGAATCCTTTTTAATTTATTGCATTCATTCACTGAAAAGGATGTAGCATTTCGTTTGAATGCTTTCTGGAAGTCGAGACAGAGAGCATGACAACACTCTTAAATTTTCTACGAGACTTTTAAAAGGGACAAAGAGTTGGAAAAAAAAAGTCACCTTAAAGAATTTTTTTTTCTACAGATCGAATTTTCTCCTACTGGGAGCCATTCTTAATGATTTTATGAGAAGACCTCAACTATGCAAATTGATTTCTACTGACTATTAATTAAGTTACGTATTCAAACACAAAGAAGATCTTTTTTTTTGAAGAGTTAGTACGTTTTCATCACCCTAAATAACTTTAGTTCTAATGATAGGACTTTTCCCAACTTCACTTAATGATTTTAAAAGTAGAATTCAAATACACTAATTTATTAGCACTAACTATTAATTAAGTCACGAAATCCATGACAAAAACGTTCTTTCCCTTAATAAACATACCCCTTATTTTTCCAACTGGTTTGGATTTTTAATTATCAAAATAAGAGATGGGAAGTCGCTGCCATCTGGGAAAAAAATTATCCCAGTAGCAGCAGAAAAGAGCAGTCCGAAGATTAGATACCGAATATGTTAATATCACATTTTTGCCAAAAAACTTTTTTCAGAAAATAAAAATAAAAATTGCCCATATGTTCGTTTCTCCGAAGATAAATTCCTAATGAAAAAGAATTTCGTATAATATTTTATTGTTATTTTTTTTATTGTTTATTATTCCGAAAAAATATATTTGTATACCGAGGTCATTTTCAAAATAGAGAAACATATAGAAAAAAAAATACTTAAAAAAAAATATTCGTATTACTAGCTATACAAATTCCAGCTGCAATTGGAATGTTTCTTGACATCAAATCAGCAATGCACTTTTTTTATTTGGAACATAAAATAATAAATAAATAAAATATTTAATACCTGTTTCAAATCATTATCTTATTTATAATTAATTTTTTACTTTATCCATCTTTAAATTATTACGAATCAATTAAGAATAATGAATTTTTTTAAAAAATAAAAATTTAAAAAAATCGTAACAGAGTGGAAAAAATCCTGGGGCAACATATAACTGTTTGATTTTTTACTAGAAAGTAATTTCAAAACTAAATATTAGATAAGCTTTGTTTCACAACAGACAGTTTTCACAATTAGATAGATTGAAATAATTATGTTCAATAAACAGTTGGTTTAATTGTAGTTGAATAAGAGGCAAAAAAAAAGGTGGGGACATAGCAATTTCAATGTATCTGACATATTAAAAAGCTATTACACAGGCATTATTTTTTAAAATACTGATTTCTATGGATCACAATATTTATTAAACACATATAGCACATTGATTTGAATGTTTAAAAATGTTATAATTTTTATTTTGGCAAATAAAATTACTTAAAGTCATGGGACATCAAAAGTGCAATCTTTTTGAAAATAATCCACATTTATAATTTATATTTAAAGAAAAAAAAAAACACTTTGCAGAATATTCTTAAGATAAACAAAAAATGAAAATACCAACAAAATGGAAATTATTATTGTTTCCTTCCAATGTTTACTTGAGAAGAGGAAGGGAGGAGTGTGTCAGTGCAGATAAACATTCTTTTTTATCTCTAATTCAAATTTCTCTTCTTCTTCATCTCCAAGAAAAGCAGACCTGCACTCAAGATAACGACAGGAAGTTCTTTTCAGTCTCGGATTTGGAAGAGAATGAAAAATACACATTTCCATACCAAAAATTATCTTTTGCACGAATTGTTTTTTTCTCGCATCGTAATAAAAATATTAAAAAAAGTTTAAAAAAAATTTTAATAGTGCTGTCTGACTTCTATTTAACGAACTTCAATATTGCGAATTCCTCTATTTCGCAATTTTTTTTAGGACTTTTTGGAAATTTCTTCGCAAAATAACTTCCAAATAGCGAAGTGAATTTCTATTTAACGAACTTTTCTTTGAGGTTCACTTTCCCTATTTCCCAAAATATTTAAAAACATTTCAGACTTGTTAACGCATTTTATAGGGGAAATGACCTTGAATTGTTTTACACAGACACTTCACTTATAGCAGGGGTCTGATTAGAAGAAATTTGGGTCCGTTAACGGACCCTTCACAAAATATCTTTTCATAAAAACGGACCATCACAAAATATCTTTTCATAAAAACGGACCCTTCACAAAATGATTTTTCTTTTAATCGGACCCTTCACAAATTTGTTTCTCTTCATTATTATTTTGTTAATCGAATAAACCCTTTCCAGGGCAGAAAACAAGAAAGATGGATGTAAACGAATTAAGTTTTGTCTTCGGCAGACGATTCTTCCATTATTCGTCCGAAATTAATATTCTGCGTTCAGCTTGTATAGGCTAATTACTAAATATTCGTATGTTGCATCTCTAAATTTAGTAGCAGCTATTGCTGTTTATTTTTTAAATTTTAATTTTTTTAATTATAATTTTACAGTGTTGAGCATAATCTTGTATGTCTTTACAATTTAAAAACTCCTTGAAAAAGTTTTTTTTTGTTGCAATAACGGACCCTATTTGCACAAATTCATAAAAGCGGACCCTGGTTGAAAGAATGTGAGTAATTTTTTTCACAATTTCACGAAAAACGGACCTTTCACAAAATGTCTGGACAGACCCCTGCTTATAGAGAAAGCTCTAAAATCCCTTTCCCTCATTGTTTGCATTTCAAACGAAAAGCTAAGATAAAATTAACGGATTTTATTTAATTTAACATCTGTAGTAATGTATGTTACTTTTATAATAAAAGCAGCCATAATTTTTATACATGAATTTAGCCTTTTTTAGTTGAAATTGTATATAGCATGTACTGGATAATGCTTTGCTATATTCTTGCTTTCCATACAGATTTCTTTAATGGTTAAGATTTATAAAATAAATTGTAGATACCAGTATATAAGATGAAGGTGCATCCATCGCTATTTTAATTATGTCTAGTGTTAATGAATTTAAGACCTGTTTTGTGCTGTTTAAGTTTTTCAAAAGGTGATTTTCTATTTAACGAATTTCCATATAACTTATTATTGGGATTTAGCGACTTCAGGTCTGACTGTATTTATCTTAAAATGAAATGAGCGCATTTCGTTTAACGCAACATTGATGGGTGCTATTCTAAAAAATTTTAAAGAATGAACTTATTTGTTTGACCAATTAACAATGTCAAATTCAGGGTCAAAAAAATTAACTTCATTTAACTTCAGCCAGCAGGTCAAAATGTTGGAAAGAAATGAAAACTGAAACAAATTTAGATAACAATAAGTACAAATTTTGTTTAAGCAAGCAGTCTGTTTATTTAAACCAGTTCTTTCACAGCATTGCGATATCATTGCTCGATTATTTCGCAATAATTATGAAAAATAACAATGTTTAATATTTTATTTTTTAAAAAGAAATAACTATTACATTAAGGAAAAAGGTATTCTTACTACCAAACATATTTTACGTCAGCACTGCGGTCGGTGCAAACCGGATGCGGAATTCGTATCGACCAGCCATCTCTGGGATTCGACCCCGGTTCACCTCATTGGAAGGTGAATGCTCTATCTCCTGAGTCATCAAGACTCGATAAAAATATTTGCCAATATGTTTTCCAAGCTGGAATTTCATTTTATTTTCACCAACGTGCCCCCCCCCCTTTTTTTTTCAAGATTTTTATAGTGCTAGGAAGTTCCTGCCCCCTGCTTACTTGGATTTCATTAATCTTAATTTTTTTCTCTTAACAATCGCGACGTAATTTTTTTTCTCCATATATTTCTTTTTATTTTATGAAGAAATCATTTTGGTGTTATAAAATAAAGGATTATTGAAATTTTATGAAAGAATTTTTTTTTAAATATGTTAATCATAACAAAATGAATGATTACCAGCATGAGAAGAAAAAAAAATCACTTGTACTTGAAAAATACATATTTAAACTGAGGAATATAAAATTTGCGATATTTGCGTTTTTCTGATTAAATTTTTTGTTATTACTACTCAGGGGTCTGTTTAGAAGAAATTTGGGTCCGTTAACGGGCCCTTCACAAAATATCTTTTCATAAAAACGGACCCTTCACAAAATATTTTAACTTAAAAACGGACCCTTCACAAAATGATTTTTCTTTTAATCGGACCCTTCACAAATTTTTTTATCTTCATTATTATTTTGTTAATCGAATAAACACTTTCCAGGGATGAAAACAAGAAAGATGGATGTAAACGAATTAAGTTTTGTCTTCGGCAGACGATTCTTCCATTATTCGTCCGAAATCAATATTCTGCGTTCAGCAGTATAGGCTAAATACCAAATATTTGTATGTTGCATCTCTAAAGTAGTAGCAGCAATTGCTGTTTATTTTCTAAAATTTAATTTTTTTTTATTATAATTTTACAGTGTTGAGTATAATCTTGTATGTCTTTACAATTTAAAAACTCCTTGAAAAAGTTTTTTTTTGCAATAACGGACCCTATTTGCACAAATTCATAAATGCGGACCCTGGTTGAAAGAATGTGAGTAATTTTTTCACAATTTCACGAAAAACGGACCTTTCACAAAATGTCTGGACAGACCCCTGCTACTACTGTCATCACTAAAAAAAATTTGTTGCTTGCGTTTTTTTTTTATTTAAACTGTATTAATATACGAACTATTTATTGTGGTGGAACATTATGTATCGCAGTATAATTTTCTTTTTATCAACAGAGAATTTTTTGTCAGTTAAATGACCTGTTAATAAAATCAACGGTGGTTTTAATATTTTGCTACTGCATTAATTCATAGCCTTTTTTTCCCTTCTTGTCATTTACGCCCTTCATTCGTTTTCTTTATCAAGAATCATTCACGGTAGTTATTGCAATTGCTTTTGTGATGCTAATTCTAAAGAACACGTTTTGAAAATTTAACAATAAATCTTAGAAATAAATATGCGTAAAATACAACTAGAGCACCAATTGCAAAAAAATTTTTGCAACGTGATGAGAAGCAAAAGTAGATGACAATTTTCAATTTTAAAAATATATATATATATATATTTCTTTTCTGGAAACTACAACATACTATAAAAAGTTTGTTTCAGGCGAGGTTTAAAAAATTCCAACGCAATTACACTAAATGAGTGCAAGTGACAAAACGCGTAATCTAACAAATCCTAAAAATAGTTTTTGAATTACGTATGACTTTGTCTACGAAATGACTTTGTCTTCGAATCGACCTTTTTGACAAAATGACTCTCTTGACGAAATGTCCCTGTGGATGAAACGACACTTCAATAAAATGACCCTGTTGACGAAATGACCCTGTCGACGAAATGGTGTCGATGAAAGGGCCAGTCGATGGAACGAATGCCACCTCAGGCAAACCCAGAGTAAGCCATGAAGTTTACATTGCTGGAAAAAGAATTATAAATAAAATTATAAACTACAAAAAAGCGAACAAATTATTGAATTGAGGAATATCCTAAATTATCCCCAATGAGGAATATCCTAAATTATTTCACAATTTGTTTTTTATTTAAAACATTTCTTTTCCCTTCATGGCTTACTTCAGGTTCGACTGAACTCACTTCCTTTAAATTTTAAATGGTTTATTGGTGGTGAAACAGAATTTGCGGTTTCCTCCGTGGTTCAGCGTCCTCTTTACTGTTGCCAGCTCGAGTCGGGCAGCAAACATTGCTTCAGCAATGAGAGGGTTGCAAAAAACCCGGGTTTTTCTGGGTTTTATTGGGCTTTTCTGGTCTTTTAATGTTTCATTAGGTATTTTTTTTTCTTTCAAAAGAGGGGACAGGGATAAGTACCTTATTTTAAAAACGCTTATTTTAATATTTTTAATTAAGTTAAATCTTATGAACTGACTTAACGTATGGGTAATTAAAGTGTAATTAATAATTAATACAAATAAATTGGTGCAAAAATCTGAATAAAGTTTCTTCTTACATCACGGTGCAAAATGTTATATGTACTCACATACATAATACATTTGAACACAGGATTACTTTTTATTGATATTTTAATCCTAAAAAAAATATTTGAGGATTTTATTTTTTTGCATAGAAAGCGAATCAAAGACATTGACTAATCAATGGCCATACAGTGAAATCTAGCAATTTGACCTTCTAGTCTCCAAACACAGTGTTTTCCCCATAGGTTCATTTTTTTTAGGCTAGACTACATATATATTTCAATAGAAATGCGCTTAAATATAACAGAAGATAAAAAAGAAATCAATTTTGGAAAAGTCCAGTGAAACCCACTTTATGGTGAGTTTTACTCCAGTAAAACTCACCCTAAACTTTTCAGAGTGGGTTTTACTGGGTAGGTAGGTTTTTTGCAACCCTGAATGAGGTAGAAACTTTTAACCTGTCAAGAAAAAAAAATGCTTGGATGAAATGTAATGAAAATTAGTTTATTTCACCATTTATTTTTTATTTTTTACACGTTATAAGTTTCTACCTCATTGCTCAAACAATACTTGCGTACGACTCGAGCTGGCTCCACCCACTAGCACGTTACACCACTGGATTTGAGGGAGAGAATATAATTTCTTTACATATTGAGGATATTTTTCGATAAACTTTTTGTAAATAAAATTAAATGCAATAAAATTCGAGTTGATAGAATAAATAGCCTCTATACCATGATCCGTCTACCACTGAGGATATTTTAAGTCAGCAGTGTGGTCTGCGAGCTGGGTGCAGAATTCGTATAGACCCAGCCATCGCTAGGATTAAAACCCGGGTCACCTCATGGGGAGGCGAGCGCTCTATCCCCTGAGCCACCACGGCCAAGCCTAAGTATTAGACACCAATTTTAATTTCACTTCCGTTTGCCAATTTTGAATTTCTGAGCACCATGTAAAAGTTATACCCATGTGCTCTGCCGAACATGAAGCTAATTTTTATACCTAGATGAAAAAGTTAATAGGTTGCAAAAGTAACTGCATTCATTGTTTATACCATAGTTTTTACTATATTTGAAGCATAAAATAAACAATTGTAAGCAAATTGTATAAAATCCAGGGCAGAGTTTGGGAACAGTTAGCATTATTAAATAGCATTAACAGGATTCGTTGCAATTAATACTTCAAACTCTTAATGAAAAAAAAAATGATTTTTGATGCAGCAGAATTCGATGAGAAGTACGAAATTAACTCAAATTACCATTTTCAGTGTTTTTTAATGATATTTTGTCTGACTTATACACCTTCTCGTACAAACACAATTAGAAATGAAATGTTACAGGGAATGGAAAGAGTTCAATATTCATTTATCAAAGCATTGCGTTCTTCATAGTTGAGCGAAAAAAGCATTTCTTTACTTATTTATTTTCAATTTGTGGAAAAATGGTCCAAATATTAAAAAAAATACACATAATTTTTTTTTTGAGGGGGGGGGGGTTAACATAGGTAGTAATGCAATAGCTACTGCCGAAATTTTTTGCCATTTTCATTAAAGTGCATTAGACATTCACAAATATTCATCCTAATTTTGAACATTGATCTTTGTCGATCAGGAAGGCCTGTAATGAAAAAAAAAAAAAAAATGGCAGGCGGAGGTGCTGTCTCACTCGCCTAATGATGCGCTTTTGGATTTTCATTTACTCCGATCAATGGCTGAGTGGCAAAAATTTGTTTGAAGGATGTCCAAAATATCATCTATAGATAATCTATTTAAAAACAGTTTTTTTCTATCTAGCAGGGAGAGTTGTACCCTCTAGAGACGGCAGAACAAGAGGATTACATCACAGATTAAAAACAAAAACTTGTTTTGTTAAAATGTATTGTTTGAATTTAATGTTTAAAAAAATTAACATTACTTTGCGGTCCTTATATGTTTGAAGCATTTTCGTGTAAAAATGTCTGAAATGAGTAAATTGGTACTGCAATTAAATTTAGAATTTATTTATTGCAATAGAAACTCATGCATAAAAAGAGACTAAAATTACTAAACAAGTTAAAAAAATTTTAAAAAGCAAATATGAGCTTAAAAATGTTAACAAAAAAGAAAATTTAATATTTGCAATAATAAATTAAAGTAGTAAATCTGAAATTATAAATCTTTATTTACTCATTTTTATTATTATTTTTTTCATACAGTTTAAAAATTTATTTCACTGCGACTAAAGAAGTTAAGAATTTAAATAATAATGATAGTAACAAAATACTAAAACTTCAATGCAAGCATCTTGAGTACCCTGCTCGATATCTCTCTCCAACTCCCAGAACAGCTATCGCACCTCTCTTACCTTATTCTCTCATTTTACCGCTCTAAAACAATGAATACATACAGACATTGCTTCATAAAAGGAACTTCAATTTTAAAATTTACATATTGATAAATTCTTTAAACTTTTGCTTATGTTTCCCTTCTTCTGCTAGTGTAACTTAGCCTACTCACACTATATTGTATAAGCAACGTTATAGGTCATGTTACAAATTTTTATTTTCGGTCTCTAACTACGTTACATTAGCGAGTATGACAATATTAATAATGAGATGGTATTTATTTTGATTAAAAAAATTTAAACAAACTCAATAAGAATATTTTATTTGTTGATTATAAATATTTTTATTAAAACCAAAATGTGTGATGTCACGCTTTTTGTCACCCCATCCTTTCCCACTGTCAATGTCCTGTTATTATTTTAGCAGTCAAAATTTTCAACAAAATAGTAATGTCACAAGACAAAGCGCAATTACAATACACACTGCCTCTTTTACCCAAACAAGTTGGTAAAGGAACCTTTTCTCTTTGAAAGAATGGTTGAAAAAAAGAGGAAAAAAATAATTACGTCTACAATAATAAATATTTCTTACCTCTTATGTGCTTTTTAATCCTTTGTAGTAACTATTGATCATTTCATGAAGAGCACATATTTTGCATGGTTGCGTATAAAAATGCTATTTGTTCACTCACCTGTTGAGTCATTTTACGAACTCCATATTCAGAACGTCATAGGAATGCCTCAAAGCGGATTGGACTAAACATCGTGACGTAGAGAAAGACATTTTTCGACTTCATTCACTGAAGGCTTCATAGAAAACCGGAATTCTCGTCATGCCACGGTCAAATCATGTTCTCCCTCGGTCAACTAAAAGGTGCTCCTGTGTAATACAATGTATTTATTAAAAGCGCTTTAAAAAATATGTGTTCTATCAGTGTTATTTCACTTCATAATTATCGTTATTTTTGAGTAACAAAACCATTTTAGAACACTGATTCTCGGAGGACTTAATTCATAAACAATATAAAATTATAGTTGTCAATTTCTTTTTTCTGTATAAAGCTAAATAAACTCTCCCTGTTTATATTATTTTTTTATATAAAGTCATTTTTATCTGTAATTCAACAGTTACTTTTTAAATTTTAATTAAAATAATTTTTAAAAAAATAAAAATTAAAAAAAGGACATCGTTTTACAAGAAAAGCAAAAAATAGAATATTGAGTATAACTTACAAGAATCGAGTTTGTGTAATTTAATTTTCCAGGCATTATGATCATTTAATATTACTTTTATCGTAAAATGTGTCGCAGGAATATATAAATCAGAGGTTTATTTGATGTTATTCGAACCACCGACTTTTCCTCCGCTTTCTTTAAAACTTTTATAAGAAGTTCTTGCATCACACTTTACGATAAAAATCACATAAAATGATCATAATATCTGTACATGCAATTAACTCTTTGTTCGTTCAAATAGGGCTATTAGATAGCAAATATCAGTGATGTCATCTTTAAAATATTTGTTAAAATATAGTTAAATTCAAAATAATGACCAACTCTTAACCAATCAGGATTCGTTTTTCGCTCATCCCGCTCGAACGGTTCTTCGTAGAATGTTTTAATACCGACATTGACCTTCCTCGTACTTAAAACTATCTGTAAGCCAAATTCCATAGCTTTCGGTAGGAGGGTTAAGGAGTTTATAAAGGACAAACAGGCATTATATATATTGTTGTTGTTACTTTACGTCGCACTAGAGCTGCACAATGGGCTATTGGCGACGGTCTGGGAAACATCCCGCAGGAGCATTATATATATATATATATATATATATATATATATATATATATATATATATATATATATATATATATATATATATATATATATATATTATATATATATATATATATATATATTATATATATATAGATTAACTGCACATAAGCTGCAAGTATATAGAACTCATAAAAAAGAATTAAAAATATAGAGATATAGAGATAACATGAAAATTAATAAAGATTAATGAAAAGAGAAGAAGAATTATTAAAATATGTGTTTAAAAAAATATATATATTTATAGGGTAAACTAATCAGTGAAGGAACACTTAAGCTTTGCTTGCCTTTTAAAAAAATCAGATTAATTTCAAAATTTGTAATTTTAGTTGAATGACAGTGTCAACATATTTGTTACTAATTGCAAATTATGTAAAAAAATTGTGAAGAACTTACATAATATTGTATTAAAGTTTTGGAGGTTCAAATAACAAGTAGTAAGAAGACCAAGTGAAGGAACACCCATTAAAGGAACACTTAATTTTGGTTATTTTTTAATGCTCTTCATGAATTTGTATGCCATACAAATATTTAAAAACAAGCCTATTCTTGAAATTATAACATATAAATACTTGGAAAATGTTAACTTTTTTTTGTAATCATGAATTGAAAATTAAAGTGTCAACATATTAACACATATTGTTCATTCACTGGGAAATCTATGCCCAGTAAAGGAACATACCTGTTCGCTCACTGGTTAGAAGTTGTTTTTCGTATTTTTAACATACTTTTGATGCGGAACATCACTAAAGACCATATATGGCAACGTTACTTTTAAAAAGTAACGAGTAAAAGTACAAGAATTTTTAAAAAAAGTAACGAGTAAAAAGTTCTTATTTTAAAAAGTAACGAGTAAAAAGTACAAGTAAAAGTACAAGTACTAAACAAAAAAAGTAACGATTTAAAAGTACATTTCTAGGAAATCGAAAATTCAAAGTAACCTAAAATTTTATTGAATAATATTCTTATGTTCTTTAATGTTTTTGCAAATTTGTTGTTATTTATTTAATTGTTTTTAATTTTGAAAGTTATGGATATTAATTTATTTTTAAATTCGGAAGAATATTATTATATAATTTTATTATATAATTTTATAATATAATCGTATAATATAATTTTAAAATCAAATATAATTTTTTCAAACTTTTTATGGATTTGCACGAAAAAGAAATTTTATCTATTGATTTTAATTTTTAGTTTCTTATTTTTATTTATTTAAATTACCATTGATTTAAAATTGTTTTACTCTTTAGAAACGCGTTTTAAAAAGCACAGTCATAAACAAAGCAAACACGGGGTTTCAGATAACTTTGTGATCTTTGAGCTAGTAAAAAATAATTGAATGTGCTGTATAAGTTGAAACAGAGGATATTTAAACAGGAAATTAGATGTGAATGCATATATATTGCACATTAATTTTATAAATTAAAAAAACATAAGCATTTCTTTTAATGTAATTTTTTTACTTTTTTTTTTTTTTTTTTTTTTTTTAGAAAGCTTACCGAGTCTTAGAAAAAAGTAACGATTTCATTCGATATTTCCGTTACAAATACTTGTACTTTTTCCCTGAAAAAGTAACGAAAGTACAAGTAAAAGTACTAAATTTAAAAAGTAACGAAGTACAAGTAAAAGTACGTACTTTTTACTTGTACCGGCGGTACAAGTAACGAAAGTAAAAGTACTGCCATATATGCTAAAGACACAAGAAAATTAAAGCTTATCTTTTATTTTCATTAACTTAGAAATAAACCCAGTAAAGGAACACTTGTCCCTTCACTGGTTTTTCATCGTTTGGTGATCCAGTGAATAAACACCCCCTTATCTCAGTACTTTATTATGCTATGATGCTTAAAAAAAATAAAACGTAACTTGAATAACTATATTTTGAATTCTCTTTTTCACAGTGAGAAAAATAAAACTTTTACATGCAATTAATTCCACTTCAAACATATAAATACAAAAACTCACCTTATAATTTTTTCAAAGGAACAAGGTGTTGCAGAGATAATAACAAATTCAAAATTTTTTCCAGAGAAGTCTATTTGACCAGGTAATCCAAAACATTGCTAGATAACTTCCTATTGTTTGGCAGTAAGCTATTGTTACCAATCAATCTAAAGGAAAACTTTCAAATTCTTATTTTTAATCAATATATATAAAATGTTCCTTCAGTGGTTGGTTTACCCTACATAACACAATAAATAAATACAGAAAGGACAAAAAATAATTTTCCTCCCCGGATTTTTAGTTTTTTAAATTTTCTTAATTTTTCCTTTTCTTATTTTTCTGTAATTTTTCTGTGTTTTCTCTACATTTTGAACTCTGCTTTTTTACCTGCATTTATTTTTCGTTGTTCAATCTCTTTAAAGGATTCATTGTGCAAAAGTTAAAAATTTAAAATTTAAAAAAAAGGGAAATAAACAATTAAACAAAAAAAGTGATAAATTTTCAATTCGTTAAGCATACTCGATCATACTATCTGGAAAATTAAACAATATTAACTAGATTCTTAAAAGTTGCTCTCAATATTTTATTTCTTACTTTCTTGAGCGAAACCATACAAAAGAAGAGCTTTTTTTTCCATTTTTAAATTTTTGAAATTTCTTTATTACACACTTTTTTAATTTCTGATTTGTCAAGTTCTTAAGAAAAATTGTGCTTTAATCTTAATTTTCATTGAAAAAAAAATGATAACAGAAATTAGAGTCATTCGGTATGATGCTGTAGCTCGATGCTATTTCATATTTAAAAATTTACCATAGTGAAGCAATTTTCTCCGGTATTTATCCATTCCGGTGTACCGTGAAAAAACTATTCACACAGTACAGTTATACAGTGCGCAAAATAAAAAAAACAGACTACCCTGTTTAACTTTTGATCAAATGATGGGATCTTCACGTTCTAGGACTCAATCTTAAAATTTTGAGAGAGGGACCTCAAATATGCTAATTAATAACTGAAGACGACATTTTAAGTTACGAAATCTGACACAAAAGCTGTTGTGAGTAAATAAATATATATTACATTTTGGTCGATTACCGAATATTTAGACACCGACCAATGACTCAATTTCAACCTTGATTAAATTGATGTATTTATACAGTTCTTATTTTTATTTATTTATTTATTTTTTTTAAAAAAATTACTAGCTGATAGTGCAGAAATTTTTTATTTTTTTTAAACTTTACTAAAACTTCCAGCTTTTAAATATTAAAATATTTGATCAGAAAAAGCTTTGAATGATTTCTTACAGTTCATTCTCACAAACTTATAAGTTTTAGTTGTAAGTTGTTATCTGTTATAATGATGGTTGACATTTTATCCGGAAGATACCTATTTTTCCCAGAATACTGGAAGAAAGTGGAAAAAACCGAAAATGGAAGAAACTAAAAATGATCAAATATATTTGTTTTACAATTATATTCAATGGATAGTTAAAAAAAAAATTTTACTTAAAATATTATTACTTTGCTAATTTTTCGACTGCATTTTAGATATTATACAGTAGTTCTGATTGCATTAATTTTCTTTTATTAAAAAAGCTGTTATAATTTAAATATTAAATATAAAGTATTAATTTTTCACAATAAAATTTTAATGTTATTAAATCATAAGCAAAATACTGTAAAGCTACTAAAATGTTGTAAAGAAAACTTCGCTATAACACTTAAATTTAAATCATGTCATGTTCTGATTTATTACGAATGTTCATTCGCGATTTTCATGATTTTCAATTCAAACATTAAAAAAGCTTTAAATTTTTTTACCATTTCAATTTCTTAAAATTTTAATCATCAAATAAAAAATCTAGAATATTAATAAACATTATGATTCAGAATAGAAATAAGAAATAAAATAAAAAATACGAATACATTTTAACAAGAAATTTGTGTTTATAAGACTCTACCATATTTTATTCTCTAAAAACCGCTTGTAAAAAGAAGCAAAATTTAAAACAGTTATTTGTGTTTACAAAAATAGGCTTATAATATTTAAAAATTATGTCTATAAGGTTGGAGATTTCAATCACTACATACTAATGACCATTGTTCAATTTAAAAAATAGCAATGATAATGCTAAATATTTACTTATTTATAATAACACTAAATAAATGTGTATATAGGGAATAGTAAATTTAACCATTAATATAACTTACGAAGAATCTAGTACACATTAGCTATTAGAAAAAAATCAAGATTTTAAATTAAAATAAAAATTCAAATATTTTAATTTCTTAACTATTCAAAAAATTACGTATTCACTGAAAAAAAAAAAGCATTAAATAATTCAAAAACATAAATTACTTCACAAAATCACTCAATCTAAATTAGAAAATAAAAATCATAAGAAATAGTGTTGATTGGAGTGCATTATTATAAAAGTAAAAACTGAAAGAAAAAAATTTTTTTTTTCATAAATATGAAATTACATTGACTTGGCAATCTAAAATAAACACCCGATAAGGAAATGAAAACAAAAGAACCTTTAAACAACAAAACTAAATAAACTTTTTTAAAAATCGAAAATAAACAATGAAAGTGAACTCAAAGTACGTCAATATTTTCTCATCATCAATATTAAAACACTAATCACATCATCAATATTCTAATTAACCTTAAATTACAGATACTAATTTATTATCTAATATAAGAGCTTATATGCAGGAAAACAATACAAGTAAGACTCACCCCTTTTATACTGCTTTTGAAATAACCACTGCAAAAGCTTTCTTAAAATCACAGGCTTGGAATACATAGCGCTTTTCCAAAGAGAAAAAAACGCAATTTCTATTAACCAAACCATAAGAGGGGATCAACACTTCCTCAAAAAATACAACATTCTTCAAAAGTGATAACTTTTTTGAAATATTAAATCATGGTGACATCATGCAATTATCATATGAGCTCTTCGTTTAGATATTCCAAGGAACAATCTCAGAATGGGCATTTTTAAAAATGTGGCATGAGGTGTCTAGTGGTTCGTTCCTTTTCACCAAATAATACATTACAACTAAGCATCTAAACATCATCAAAAATCATCATCATCAATATTTATCTGGGTGTCTGGGTCCAGTGTCATCTGCGAAAAGTGCTGTGATGCTGTTAAAGTCTTGTTTGTTGACAGGAAAGTCGTGGGTAAATAATATAAATAATATGGGCCCAAGAATGCTTCCTTGGGGCACTCCTGCTGTTATTTTTCTGTTTGTTGACTTCACGTGCTTAAAGAAAAGTTCTATTATGTAAGTAGGCTTGTATAATTTTTATGATACCAGATGGGAATTTCAGTTTTATAAGCTTGAAGATGATGCCCTGGTGTCAGACCCGATCGAATGCTTTCAAATGCTGAACTCTGTTTGTTGTGGAGGCAGCGGCCAATATAGTCGACTATTCTGAGGAGTTGTTTGGTTGTGTCAAGATGCCTCCGAAAGCCATACTGCTCGTCTGGTAATTTGGTAAGGTGAGGCATAATCCGTGTGTAGATAATTTTTTCCATAAGTTTTCCTAAATTGCACAAGAGACTGATGGGTCTCATCAAAAATCAACAGCAAGCGAATAACATTTATTGGTTATTGCAATTACATAAATTTTAAGGCTTGTGTGCTCAAAATAGGCTTATAAACCTTCGTCAAGTAGAAGAGGACAGATAGCACAATAGGAGAGACAGCACCAAGTAGTACCGCCTCCATTTCCGCCTTTCCGAATAACATTTATTAATGCTTTATTGAAATTGCATACATTTGCAGACTTGTGTGCTCAATTTAGGCTTATAAGTCTTTGTCAAGTAGAAAGACAGATAGAACAATTCAGAGAATGACGTCACGAAGAAAACATCCAGGGTTACGGCAGGATTCGAACCCGCTACCTCCACGCTTTGCACAGCATTTGGCGGACGATACCACTCAGTCAGGGAGGCCCCTCATTTAATGAAAGTAAAACTAAGATTTTATAAAGTATAATCGTGTATAATCGTTTTTAACGTATTCAACACAAATTAAGGGTACAGGGGGGTCCTCAAATTTGAAAAAAGTGACCAAAATTTTGACTTTGAGATTTTTATTATTTCAAAAAATAGGCGTTATAAGCTTTCAAACAAAAAAAAAATGTTGGAAATCGAACCATTTTTTACTGAGTTATGAGGATTTTAATTAGGCCACGCCCCTTTGATTACATTCAGAAAACAGAAGTCGGTAGCTTGAAGCAGCCGATTTTTTTTAGTTTCGTTTTAAGCTAAAAGAGCTTTATATTATTCAAAATACAAGAAAATTAGTGATGATCAAAATTTTGTAAGATTTAGAAGGACCCTCCTATTGTGCGGGAGGATTTTAAGAAAATTTTCTACATTCGACTCGCACACAATTAGTTTTTACATTTACAATTGAGTCAATGTTTACTTTTTCGTTTGATATATCATTCATATTTTTTAAAATAAACTAATTTCATGCTTACTAACTTATTTTATGTTATTACTTTAGTGAATTTATTTGCATTAAATTTTGAATAAGTAAATATGCTTGTTGAGTACGTTTGTGTATTTCTTTTCATAGGCAATTTCATTAAGTTGAATTTTCCTCCATTTCAACATAATTATGGAGATAAAAGTACAGATATATGCTTAATTAGTCATTTTTTAGATATTATACGCAGCTAATAGTGTTATTTTAAATACATTTAAAAAAATGCTATTTTCTCAAAATGAAATTTTGACGGATTTTTGTGTTTTCGAAATGCTCCATGTGCAGTGCCGTAAATTCACTCCTGGGGCAGTCATTTTTGGCGGGGGCCCTTTCAAAAACTTTCAGTACTCCATCTCTAACTGTCATTTTAGCTATTTATGTATTATGTTAGTGAATATATTTATGAAAACAAGTTATTTGATCTCATATAAATTGGATTGCAAAACATTGTAAGTTTTAAACATGACAAAATGCAAAATTTCAGCGAAATCGATTAATCCTGAGAAATTAAATTTTAAAAAAGTCGTACTTGTAAAACTCGATTTCTCAGGAACTAATGCACTATTCAACCAATTTCGCTCAAATTTGTATTTTCCATGTGGAATTAGATACTTTAAAATGATACAAAAAAAAAAAAAAAAAAAAAAAAAAAAACTATATGCCTTACGATTCAAAAGTTTTCAGAATATTATTGTCCCAAAGGGGACTGATCGTTAAGACACGGTTCCTAGCAGATCACCGAAGTCAAGCATCACTGGCTGCGGTCAGTGTGCGGATGGGTGACCACTTGGGTCAGTCTGCGTAGGGACCGAGGGCGTGCGGTATTGGTCCTCGTTATACTGTTCTACCGTAAAGTGCTCGACTTCGAGTGCAGGTCGTCGGGTTACCGAAGTGGGGGTGCCATCCCCTCTGCAGAGGATCAAAATTGTGATGGCATGTCTTCGGATCATCCTCCGGGATGTTTCCCAGACCGTCGCCAATAGCCCATTGTGCAGCTCTAGTGCGACGTAAATTAACAACAACAACATCATTCTATTTTATTAAAAAAGATCGATTATAAAATAGAAGACAGTAAGCTATTAAATTATATGAAATTAAAAAACAGTTTGATATGGTAAAAAAACCTTCCAAATTTCACGGTAAATTTAAAAAAAAAACGCACCAAGGATGTATTATAATTGGTTTTGCGATTGTTATTAAATCTAACATTACAAATGCAATTGTTAATTCGAAATTAACGGAAGGAAAACTTTTCAAATTGCATACTTTTTAACTAAATTTTCGAGGCTTTTTAAATTTAGTAAAGAGAGTTTTAAAGATTTCTGATTTCCGACAACAGCAATGTAGGTTAACATTGAATATTGTCCCACAGTGGACTGAACGCAAAGATTCGGTTCACAGTAGAACACCAAAGTCAAGCATCACTGGCTGCGGTCAGTAAGCGGGTAGGTGACTACTTTGATCAGCCTTAAACCGTCGCCAATAGCCCATTGTGCAAGTGCGTCGTAAATAAAGTACCTACCTACCCTGTTTGGTTCGACATATTTAGTTTCGATTTGAATAAGGAAAACTTAAACCTAGTCAGTTTGATTGGTTATCACTGAAACCTCATCTAAAATTCTGTCCTTGAAATTCGTAATTTTCGGTTACGATAAAAACTTTTTTTAAGTTTCTCCTCCGCAAAATTATCCCACTATAGAGTGGAAAGTTAACTTACGCTTGCGCATCCATTACTTTAATTGCATTTAGTATTCATTATTTTAATTGCACTAGCTTAATGATTTTAAGGATGATCCACTCTCGAGGATTAATGGTCACCCATGTAAAAATGTCCTTTATTCAATATTGAAATAGATTTATGCACGAAATTAAAATAAATCGCAATTTACGTAACAAAATGCACTTTTGTCTTTCAAAGTACATCACATCCTTAAAAAATATAACTTCTAAACATTTAATAAAAACAATTATTGTAAAATTCCCACTTATGTCTATAAAGAAAAAAAATTAAAGGCATCAGACAACTATAAATGTGGTGACGTGGACCACACGGCCTAATGTTCTTTATTTGATACACCGAATATAAAATTAAATATTTAAATGTGCGCAATAAACTATTTTTTTTGTTCAAATAGATATTAAGTTAGAAATGATCAATGATGTTATTTTTAAAGTATGTGAAGAACTGAATCGCTTATATTAAACTTGAAGACAATGACTAACGCTTAACCCATCAGAAAACTCCATTTCGTTTTTCGCTCATCCCCATTTAATGAATGAATTAATATTTGATAAAAAAAACTGCATTAACAACAAGTGTCCTCCGCAGCTTAAAAGAAAAAATGTATTTAAGCTTTAGTAGATAAAGAGTTTTATTAAGGATTGGAAATTTGAACAAATTATAGGGAGAGTGTTGAACTAATTATGAATCAAATAAAACAAATTACCTTAACGACTACCAAGAACTTCATATATTTAAATAAAAATTTAAAAAGAAAACGATTAAGTCATTAATAGTTAGGCTTTTTGCCGTAGCGAAGCACTCAATCTATTTGAATGAGAGGGGTTGCTTTGTTTTGAAAGAAAGAAGTCTCTTAAATGTACCAATATTCGAGCTAAAACTATTCTAGCTAAACTCTAGTGCAGGGATGGCGAACCTTTATGCACCAGCGTGCCATTTTTTCTAGAAAATTGTTTAATGAGATCATAGACGTGCCGACAAATAGTTTTGACTTCGTGATTATTGGGTAAATAATAATATTAAATACTATCAACTCAAAACTCTTTTTACTGAGAAAAAAAAAGTACATTTTGCAATGTCTCAGTTATAAGCGTAGTTCAACTTAAAGTGACATCAGTGTGACTTCCATTGTTGCAGATTAGATGACAAGTAACTTATATTAGGGATATAAGATGTTAGTTTAAGCAGAACTGTTAATTTTTCTTTGCTAGTTATTTATTGTTCGCTTGTTAATTTTTTTTTGAATTTTAATTTAATCGTTAATATGCTTCATAGTGAACTTTGTGATCGGTGACGTGCCCAAAATATTGAATAACGTGCCATAAATGGCACGCGTGCCATTGGTTGGCCATCCCTGCTCTAGTGGATATTTCTCTGTCCACTTAATAAGTTTGTAATTTTTAAAAATTTTCTCCGACTTTCAATGATATATTATGTTATTTCACAAATGTTATAAGTTGAAGGTTTTTTATTTAATTTATTCTTGCAACTTTAAGATTTTTTTTTATTTATGAAAAGTTTAAAAGTAATAGAAAAGAAATTAAAAAAAAAAGTATTTTTCCCAGTGTGAATTGGAAAATGAGAAAAAAAATTTATTAAAAAAATTCCAAATATTCTGGTTAATTTTGATAAAACTTAAAACTATCTAATCCATAGCACTATAAATTGTACCATAACATTTATTCGAGTGAAGAATGTTCCATATTTGTTCTTATCTTTAACCATTGAAATAAATCCTAAACCAAACGTTAAAAAATATTCATGGATTTAATAGATACATATTTATGGAAATTTAAAAATAAATGCTCTTTAATCATTCACAAACTTAAAATACATTATTTCTTGAAATCTATTAAGATATTAATAATCGCAATATGAAATTAGTTGTAATTAAGTAAAAGATTGCGATTAAATCATTATTTTTATCATAAATATCATCTTAATATTAATTACAAGTCAACAAGCTTACTTAATCTGCTATTTAATTAGTATTTATGATAAGACATTTATAAATTAATTAATGTGTTTAAACAAAGTGTTTTGTGTTTGTAAAAACAAATTAATGATTGTCAATGAAAAACCAATTTGACGCTACAACTCAAATATCTTATTTATGTCTTTTCCATTTGTAGCTTTAACTGTTTTTATGTGAGAAAAACGAAACTGAAATAATTAAATGGAATATGAAAAGGTACTAATGGTTAGTTTATAAGGGTTACTTATATTATCAAGGATGTATTTATAGGGTTTATATTACAGAGTTGCCGCCAACATTGTTTTTATTCGAATTTTAATGTCTCAATTTTCAAAATTAGCTGCAATATAAGAGATTTTTTTTCAAATTTAACCTATTTTAAACATATCACATTGCATGTTTTAAAATGTTGTGAGTTTGGGAGGAAAGAGCATTCGATAACGTCAACTCTCAGCTATCAAAAGATTCCCTAAGATTTAATCGTGTTAGTATGTCTTATATACTAGGGAATTGATATTTATTAAGTGTAATAGTTACGCCACAATACTTCCCCCAGAATTTTATCAGGGACAGAATTCGATGAACTGATACCTCTAATTGCATTATTAACAAAAGGCCGTAAAAGCTGTGTTAAGTTCACAGAGTTGAGAGTTTGTTGTGAGAGCTGTATTAACACTATACATACCATAACTGGTCTAATAACCGTTAAAGAACTTTTGCATCGAAAATGCGCTAATCATCTTGCCCATTTGACTTCATGACTTTTTCTAACAATTATATACAGTTAATGTATTTTTTTGGTATTTTGTTTCGAATAATACTTGTATACCTATTTTTACCACAACCGGTCATTTGACCGGCAGAACAATTTATTGCTTTACAAGGATATCGGATCAGAAATTACGATGTAATGCGTGTTCAACGTATTGCATTCGATGAGCTGCACATTTCTGCAAAGACTTGCGTAGTTAGTTCATTCAGAATAACTGAATTAAAATTTCAAGAAAGTACCTGATATTTTAGATTGGCATTTTCGTGTCAGAAAAAGTGGTCAGTTGCTTATTTTATTTTGATAGATTTACTTCATTTCTAACTAACTTAGTTTTTATCCAGATCGAATCTATCGAACAATGTCGAAACAATCGAGACAGCACAAGTTCTTAGAAGAAATAATATTAATTGTAGGAATAATTATAAATATTATAATTCTTATATATTCTTATGATTAAAGGAATAATCATGAGAATTATGGAAATAATAATAATTAGAAGAAATATGTTTGCGGAAAATGTACAATTTAAACACCCTGTATATGTAAAAAATGAGTTTAGCGATGAATTGAAATTCTTTTTCTTTGCGTTTGTAATACATAAAAATTGGCAATATACAACTTTGTTCAATTACAATAAAGTTTTTTTTTTCAGTTTATTTCCTTCCTAACATCCATATTTCATGCATTCAATCAAGAAACATTCATTTGACCGGCTACGGTAGAAATAGGTATATACTAATAAGTGTTGGTATGTTTAGTGTTGAGTTCACCAGTGTTGCTATTAGCGGTCGAGCGTTTGTAAGAATGCCGCCGTTGTGTGTGTGTAAATGAGAAGTAACAAATAGGAAGTCAACTCTTTGAGCTTACCATCGAAGTGCGGATGACGTCTGCAGGTCAACAACGGGGAGAATCTAAAATGCCAACCCTCATCTATCAAAAGTTACCTCAAGATGAAATAGAGTTGGCATGCCTTATATACTATTGAATTTATGTTTATGAATTGAAGTGGTAGTTACGTCACAAGTTCACTGAAGTCACAAGTTAGTCTGAACAATAAAATATTCGCAATCATAAACTGGTCTGAAAAACTACATTTTTGTAGTTTACAACAATTATAACTACTTTTCTACACAAATTGTTGTCTACGACTTCTTTTAAATGACGTGACTAAAAACTACTTTATTGAGACGAACGAACCGGAGAACTTAATTTACACACATGTTGAAAATGATTTTGAATAAGCAATTGACTTACATTAAATATAAGGGAATATTTATTAATGTTTACTGGAGAGAGTTTGTTATTCCGAAACACTTTTTAGAATTTGTTCACTTAACCCTACTTCTTATGCCTTTCTAGACAGCGAATATTTAATTTAAAAATTGCGAAACTATGAAATACTTGCAATTTTTTTATTTATTGTTTTATGCACTTTTATTTCGTAAAAGTAATTGAGTACATAGAAAATACGTTCCTTTCCTTTGAAATAACAATGTTTCACATTCCTATTTGAAAGTGTGAACAAAGTGATTATCTATTTGTCGTAATAGTTTAAATATTAGTTATAAGCGATTTTAAATAAGAAATTTCTGTTAACGCTAAGCTGCAGTCTCAGGGTCATTTTCATTTGCAGCCATAGGCAGATCCGTGAAGATTTGTACCCATCAAAAAATTTAATTTCTTTGGAACTTTCGACATTAACCTTAAAAGTAGTTTCCAAGCCTCACTGATTACTAAACTACAAAAAGTAGCGACTACAGTAGTTTTTCACTATTACAGTTAGGTGCAAAGCAGTTTGTTCTAAGTGTTGAATTATAGAGGGCAGCAGAAATTTGCATGGCGAACTGCAAAATCTTTGAACATTTTGAACGTCAAAAAAATAATAACTTTGTAAAAATTAAAATCTGCATCAATTTATTTTTCTAAAGTTAAATAATCTAAGCCTAGGTAATTAAAGTTTAATTACGGAGTAACTGAGATTTTACTCAAACAACGAATTACAAAATTCTCGCTTTATAATTTCTTGTCTTATTTAAAGGTTCACTTTTAGACAAAAGTTTAGTTATTTAAGGTTAGGAGGACAAATTTTGTTAGAATTTTACTATATTATTTACAAAATATTTGCTTAAGTACACGAACTTAAATCACAAGAATTTATGAAGCGATATATTAACACTTTAAACAGAGGAAAATTGACAAATTAAACTAAAAGTAGTCTTAAGTACTTAAAATAGGATCGACTTACAGTACAAGTGACAAGTTTTTTTTTTAGTGAAACAAATTGAAATATTTTAAACTAATAAGAAAGCAGTTTAGAAGTTCGTATGTCATGGAAAAATTCACCACACAATGTAGCTAAAGGACAGACGTGAGGAACCAACACTTTGTTTGACTTTTAATTATACAAATTTACTTTTCTTTTAAAAAAATAAACTTAGTTATACCAATTTCGACCGAATCAGAAAAGTTCATTTAAGGGGAAAATCTAAACTTTGAGACAGTTTAGAACCACATTAAACAGATAAGCTCTTTCAAAACATTTTTGTGCTAAATCATTTAAGCTTAAGTCTCAAATCCAAAATTTCGGGTATTTCTTTATATTCATTATTAAAAGTTGTCCTCGCAGCTTTTTTCCAACCAACATCCAGAGTTACACAACATATTACATTTATTTCAAATTGGCCCAAACTATTTTCAGGTGAAAGTAGATATTCACAGAAACCTAAAAAAAATGTACTTTTAGAGAGAGTGTTAAGTACAGAAACTTCTTTATCCCCGTTCCTTTATCCTTAATCTTAAAATAAAGACAAAATCGAATATTCATAACCAAAACAATTTTATTTATACTAAATACAAATACATAGACCAGTTAGATTTTTAAATTTGTCTTATTATATTTTAAGAAAAATTGTTCTGACGCAAGATTAAATCTATAACCAAAATACATTTATTGAACACAGTATAGATAACATAGTAACATTTCTTTCAATCACAGCATTAAGTTTCGAATACTAGTGTATTACAATTATACATTATAAACATTTGTCACTAATTTGTTTCGTTAAAAAATTTAGCAAACAAAATCATGATTTACATTTCCTTCATTAAAACATTAAGTCCAGTGATTAATACATTTTAAAAAATTTCTGACATTATTGACATCTGATTAAATTTCTGACATTATAGACATCTGATTAAATTTCTGACATTATAGACATCTGATATTAAATTTCTGACATTATAGACATCTGATATTAAATTTCTGACATTATAGACATCTGATATTAAATTTCTGACATTATAGACATCTGATATTAAATTTCTGACATTATAGACATCTGATATTAAATTTCTGACATTATAGACATCTGATATTAAATTTCTGACATTATTGACATCTGATATTTTAGCTAAACATTAATTTTATCTTGTTAAACGGTTTGTCTATTTTAAAATAGAGCTCTACTGCATTATGTTCGTCGTATCGTTACGAAATTCTGCGATTAGAATGTTAAACTTTAAAATTAAGTCAACTGTCATAAATTTAGAACATTTGTTATATTTAGATAGCTAATTATTTAAACTGGCATTTTTATTAAATTCTTTTAAATATTATATGCTTAACTGATTTAGATTAATTTTATAATAGCATATAATTTGAACAGTAGAGCTCTATATTAGAAGTTTTCTATTTAAAGTTTGCGAGTTAAAGACAGGATGAAAGATTTTGAAATAAAAAATACAAATCTTCCCTAATATAGCAGTTTTGCAACGACATACATCAACAGCATTGACATTATGAAAAATATAAAAATTAATGAATCTTTTCAAGTACTCATATTTGATAGTATTAATTTCATTTTAAACTGTACGCAGAGATTATACATTTTACATTAAAGACGGATTATACATAAAAACTAAAAAACAGCAGAAAACGCTCCTAATATACAGTTCAGGTTGATGTCAATTTAACTGATACAAGATATTTAGAAAAAACTAACGTTTAGGATTTCAGTAAGCCTAAGTTGTGCATAGAAATATTATTTAATGTGAATTTAATAAAATGTACAAGTTAATGCAAGTAATAGAATTTTCCATGTGCTATAAAATTTAGGTCTTGCAAACCTAATTCTAAAAATATGCTGGTCAAAAAATATAAATTTAACTCAAATAAGAAATAATTTATTATTGTAGACATATTTCTTAGTTACTTTAAAAGAAACATTGTAAAAACTTAGAATTCAATGAAAACTATTAAATGCTAATTTTAAGCAATTAATCGGTCAGTAATGAAATTTGTTTTTTTATTAGATTTTAATAAAAGTACGAGTTAATTGTTACAGTTAATTTTCACTGAAACTTTGCAAAAATTTTAAAAATTTGCGAAAGTTTTATCATTTTTATTTCAGATTTTAAACTTTTAGAACTCTAACAAGTATGATAGCTGTACTAGTTAAACTTTCGGCATAAAACTTTTAAATATTTGTTTAGCGATATCAAAATTGAGATTGTAGACTAAATCGATGATTACCTGTACACTATTCCCTGCTATCAAAAAGTTTTAACATTTTAAGCACGTGAGATGCTACCTTTGCCCCCAAAAGATCCTTCCTAATGTCTATATAGTCTGATTACAACGCTCTGTAATTAGGCTATTTTTCCAAAATTTAACTTGTCTGCTAAAGCTAGTATTTACTCATCTAACGGTTCAAATTGGCAAAGTTGGGAAAATGTTACTCCTTTATTCACTGTTTTCCATCCTAACTACATAGAAAAACTGGTGTTTGCTAAGCGGAGAAGAATGCAAAACTAGACTAAGTGCAGGACCATCAATGGGTTAAAAACTGAGTTAAAAACTAGAAGTTTGAGTAAAAAGCTCTTGATCATTTTACTTTGGAAAATCCTTATAATTAAAATTACTATCAATTTATTGTATTTTACAAACTAAATTACAACTCGTACCTTTATTAAAATCAAAACCGCATCGCCTGCCTATTCGAGCAGTACATAATTGCAACTTAGCACATCAGGCACACAGATTTGCACAACAGACAGGGTAGAATTTAAATAACTTAGAAAACTTGTATGAGCTGTCGACAAGTGCTGAGCACCTTAAAAAAACTCAGTTTACGTCAAATATTTATGTTTATAATTTAGACTAAAATAGTTTAGTCTGAAGCATTATTTTTAACAAAGCAAACCAGAATCTTTAAATCCAGCTTATCAACACAGATCACGTTACAGTTTGCATTGGTTCGTCCTTAGATCTTTAATTATAAAGTCATTTAAAAATATTCCACAAATTATAAATGCCTATAAATTTATCAGTATTTATCAGTACTATAACATCTCACATAGTCAAAACAGAAAAAAAAACTACCCGATAACGAATGTAGTTTGCTATAATGAACCCATGAAAAATATCAATACTTTGTACTATGACCTACGTACTTAAAATCTTATCTGTTAATTGATCTCTTTCTGTAGCTGAGCAACTGCAAACGAAGAATAGAAAAGAGCAGAGATTTCCTAAATGTAGCTGCATCAGAAGTTCTAAACTGCTTTTTAACTCGCTCAAATTTGTAATGATTAAAAACAATTTTTATATATCAAACTAACAATATTTTCCCTTACTGATAGCAAACACCGAAAATTTGCAAGCATTCCATAAGGGACAGTCGAAAAACTTCAAATAAGGGTGAAAAGATTAGAACTAGGAGGGCAAACTGGTAGCATATAACTTTTGGCTAACAACCCTGACAGCTAATAAACTGGTGTGGAACTTTTATTCTAGTTTAAATTGCATAATATGCTGCCTTCTAATTGATTTATTCTGCCTCTTAAATATTTTGCTTTCGCAAAAACCATTTTTAGAACTCATTAACATCGTAAACTACTATGTGGTATTGTGGATAACTGCTTGGTCTTTGTAGATATTTTGTTCACATTTTGTTTTGACTATCTCTTAAATGTTAAGATTTAAGATTTTATCAGTAAAATTTTTTAAAGTTATTAGGATAAAACATGATTCTAAGAATAAAGTTTTCTTTTAACTCTATTTCTAGCGCAAAACTAGCTAAAGAAACTAAGAGAAGTTTATTATAAATACTCAAAATATTTAAATTGCAAAGGTCAAGTTTGAAAGTCCCCAGGAACGGTACAAATTATAACACTGAACTTTCACAATAAAGTAATAAATTATTTCGTAAGATATTGAGTATTTGTTTCCTTATAGAGTATGATTTGTTTTACTAAAAATTAACCCGTTTCTAAAAAAATTTAGATTTTGTAATTTTAGACTATTAGGTATTTGAAAGAATTCATAATGCATTCCTTAAAATAAACAGACTGTTCTACATACTATTTGACTTTCAGTAAGCCTAATGTACTGTAATGGTTAAAATTTTTCAAAAGTGATTATTAAATCTCAACTAAATGCGGCTCCTATTCTGAAAAACCTAATTCACCTATTTCTGAATGATTATGTTCTAAACGAATATAAAGAACTTATTTCACTACTGAAGCAGCAAGTTAGTGTTAGGGTAATGTTAAGGTAAGTTAAGTGATTAGTAAATTAGGTGTTATTTACTACTCCAGTAGCAAAATAAGACTTAACCGTCTACAAACTTACGAAAGTCTGTCAAGATTAAAAAATTTAAATATCATCAATCTTTAAAAATATAAAATAGCATTTAAGTACTTTGATAAAAAAAATTCTCACAATTCGTAAAAATTTAAGAAACTGACAATTTCTACTTTTAACGCGTATTTTCTAAAATGGTTTTAATTATTTATCCCAAATTTTACATTAATCTAAAAGCAATTTTTTTATTGAAATTTTATTTTTGACGTCAACTTTACCAAGTCTATATACATTAATTTTAATATTAATATTTTAATTGCAAGTTTTAGTATGTAGAACGGTAAACATGTTTATTTATTTTACTCCCTCTGTTTCCTGAGTATGTTTACGAAACAAGATTAAAAGCTAAATATTAAACTAGATATTTTAAATCGTATATTACAAGTTTAACTACACTAATTCTGTATTTCTGAATTGAAAATTTTTAATTTAAATCCTTTGAATTACTAAAATTTATTCACAATAAGTACATTATATTTGGATAAATTTATGTAATGCAAAAGTTTTTGAAAATTATATTTTAAATGGTATTTGTTTTTAAAGACAAATTAAAGATATTTCAATGGGTAATTGCTATTCAAGAGCTTTCGATAATATTTTCTTACTTTATGAAATTTGTACAACATAATTATTAAATCGGTTTATATTTATTGCTGATTTAATTATTTGATTGTAATGATACCTATCCTAAAGAACTAAATTTAATTAAGGCTAATTCAGAAAATAACTGTGCATAATTTTTAGATCTTGATATTAAACCTGTTAACAATGAAATTTTAATTGGATTATATGATAAACTAATAACATTAAAGTTAATATCTCTTAACACATTTTAATTCCAACCTTTACTTTAAGATTTAAGAATATTCTGATTGGTCAAATTCTTAGATTTAAGTTTATTTGTAATAATAAGGCGGATTTTCTTTCAGCTATTGGGATTTCCAGGATTACCTTAGAGAATAATAATTTTTTTTAAATTACTACAATCAGGCAGATCTTGAAGAAAACCAAAGAGTATAGCATTGACACATACGACTTATTTATTGACTTCAAAGCTGCCTACGACAGTATCAACCGAAGAAAACTACTTGAGACTATGTTGGAGTTTAACATCCCAAAGAAGCTAATCAGCCTCACAAGAATGACACTCAAAAGAGTTTCGTGCAGAATAAAAATCTCGTTAAGTCTCTCTGAACCATTCTTCACCGAAAAAGGCCTGAGACAGGGTGATTTCCTTTCTTGCCTGTTATTTAACATAGCTTTGGAAAAGGCCATTAGAGATTCTGGTATCAACACAAATGGAACAATTTTACAAAGAACTGTCCAACTACTCGCTTTTGCTGATGATATCGACATAGTTGGAAGAACAAAACTCTCAGTCATTGACGCTTTTGTAGCGCTTGAGAGTGCGGCGAAGTAGATGGGACTAGTTATAAATGTAGACAAAAAGTTTTTGATCGCAACAAATAAAACTCCTGATCGATCTCCTCTGGAGATAATGACTTACTCTTTTGAAACTGTTAACCAGTTCAAGTACTTAGGAACCTTGATCTCTAGCCACAACAACCTGAAAATCGAAATAAATAACAGAATTTTCATGGCTACGGTCTCAGAAACCAACTCAAATCATCAGTGTGAAGACAAAGTTAAACATCTACAAAACTTTAATCAGGGCTATAGTTACGTATGGAAGTGAGTGCTGGACCCTAATCAAAACAGGAGGAAAAACTGCTAATTTTAGAAAGAAAAATTTTGAGGAAAATCTTTGGATCTCTTCAAGAGAATTACGTAAGGAGAATTCTTTACAACCACGAAATTTACAAAAAATATGACAAATTCGGTGGGACCGACATTGTGAGAACTATTAAAGCATCACGCATTAGGAGGCTGGGCCACCTCTTCAGAAATTCTGATGCCGTCCCTGCCAAAAAAGTGACTTTTTCCACAATTGAAGGGACGAGACGTAGAGGACGACCACCTACAAGATGGATAGACGACGTTGAAAAGGACCTCAAGCTATTAGGAGTCAACCGATGGCGGGCCGTCGCACCGGACAGGGCCAGATGGAGGAAAATCTGCGAGTCAGCCTTGGCGTGTGAAAGGCTGTTGCTCTTACGAAGAATTATGTTTAAATTCAACATATTTTAAAAACGTTCAAATAGTTCAGCCGATATTGAAGGCCGCATAAATAGGTCTATGCGGTGAAATTTAGGATTTTTTTTCCAAAGCAGATGGTATCACATTTTAAAAAAAAAGAATATTTTTATTCACTGAGTATCTGTGTTTCAGTTTTCAAGATTTTCAAATAAGGGTTAACACTTTATTTATAATATTTTCTAACTGATTTGGCAATTTATATTTTATTTTGATTTGGTTACATTAACTGTGACTGCAGCTATTTTTTTTTATAAGTGGGCGTATCATTTTTAAGTCTTACTATGCACTTTTGAGTAGTGTTTGCTAGTTTATTATTTTGCTGTATTTTTCAATTCTTAGGATTTTCTCTTATTTGTTTATCCATTATGGGGCCTCAGGGCACTTAACAGTTGTGGTTTTTCGACTGACAACAGAAAGGCTCCTGTGTGTCAACTGTCGCCGGATTAAGTGCTGTCCTGCCAACACACATGTTTTATTTAAAAAAAAAAAACAGGAAAAAGCAATATCTAAATTAAAATATTCTGTTTTGGAAAACTGGTGTATTACAGGATAACATTGTATTGAATGGGGGAAGTGAGTTAAGAAAAGGTACACTGTCTTCGTAAACAACTATATTGGTATTGTGGATAACTGCTGGTGATTTGTAAATATTTGGTTTACATTTTGTTTTGACTATCTCTGAAATGTTAAGATTTTATCAGAAAATTTTTTTAAAGCTACTAAGATAAAACATGGTTCTATGAATAAAGTTATCTTTTATCTCTATTTCTAGCATAAAACTTAAAAGAAACTAAAAGAAGTTTGTTATAAATACTCAAAATATTTAAATTGCAAAGGTCAAGTTTGAAAGTCCCCAGGAACGGTACAAATTATAACACTGGACTTTCACAATAAAGTAATAAATTATTTCGTAAGATATTAAGTATTTATTTCTTTATAGAGTATGATTTGTTTTACTAAAAATTAACCCGTTTCTAAAAAAATTTAGATTTCGTAATTTTAGACTATTAGGTATTTGAAAGAATTCGTAATGTATTCCTTAAAATAAACAGACTGTTCTACATACTATTTGACTTTCAATAAGCCTAATGTATTGTTTAAAATTTTTCAGAAGTGATTATTAAATCTCAAAACTAAATACGGCTCTTATTCTGAAAAATCTAATTCACCTATTTCTGAATGATTATGTTCTAAACGAAAATAAAGATCTTATTTCACTACTGAAGCAGCAAATTAGTGTTAGGGTAATGTTAAAGTAAGTTAAGTGATTAGTAAATTAGGTATTATTTGCTATAGTAAATTAGGTATTATTTGCTACTCCAGTTGCAAAAATAAGACTCAACTTTCTGCAAACTTACGAAAATTTTTGGCAAGATTAAAAAAATTTAAATATCATCAATCTTTAAAAATATAAAATAGCATTTAAGTACTTTGATAAGAAATTTCTCACAATTCGTAAAAAATTAAGAAATTGACAGTTTTTAACTTTTAATGCGCATTTTCTAAAGTGGTTTTAAATTATGTATCCCAAATTTTACATTAATCTAAAAGCAATTTATATTTTTATTCAAATTTTATTTTTGGCGTCAACTTTACCAAGTCTATATAAATTAATTTTAATATTGATATTTTAATTGCCAGTTTCAGTATGTAGAACAGAAAACATGTTTATTTAACTCCCTGTTTCCTGAGTACGTTTAATATTTAGCTTTTAATCTTGTTTCGCAAACTCGATATTTTAAATAGTATATTAAACGTTTAACTATACTAATTCTGTATAAATCTTAATTCTTAAGATTTCTTCTTATTTGTTTATCCATTATGGGGCCTCGGGGCACTTGTCAGTTTTGATTTTTCCACTAACAGAAAGACTCCTGTGTGTCGGCAGGCAATGTGTCCCCTGATTAAGTGATGTCTTGCCAACACACATTTTATTTTTATTGCTTTTTCCTGTTTTTTTTTTAATATCTAAATTTAAATAAAGCAAATTCGGTTTTAGCTGCTTTTCCATTTTGATTTAATGTATTAATTGTTAAATTACCTTTGTCTTTTTCTGTATTTCTAAATGAGATTCATTTTCTGATTACATGTTTAATTATTTAACACCCTCTGTTTCTTGAGTATGTTTAATATTTAGCTTTAAATCTTGTTTTGTAAATCGAATATTAAACGTCTGAGTATACTAATTCAGTTTTATGAATTGAAAATTTTTAATTTAAATCCATTAAATTACTAAAACTTATTTATATTAAGTAAACTATAATGTGTATGTATCCTCGTCCAGTCTAAGTTTTTAATTTCAATCTGTAAATAATTCTGAGCTATAAATTAGTGAAACATGTAAATAGAGTATTTTTAAATGATTTTATTCAGCATGATTTCAGTGTATTAAGTCTTTGTGTGGAATTATTTGTGTGCATCCGTTATCCGTGTATAGCATCCGTTTGGTATGACGGTTCGTTTGGCTCCGTATGATTTATTACGTTTAATAATCTACAACAAAGCAGTACTCAACAAATTGAAGACAAAACCAAGTAAATGTGGAAACTGTTGCACATGGATTTTTTTAACTTTTAACTTGAAAGCCAAAAGTGTTGCAAAACCGATTGAACTAGTGCAAAACACATTCATAAATTATGTAATTAGAGTTTTCGCGATTACGATGTTTAATTTGAAATGTGTATTTAATTCCGTTTTCTATGAAATAAAAACTAAAGTTTAAAATTTTAATTGTGCCAACTATTTATGCACATTATATATATAAATTTAGCAGTTTTTGAAAAACTTGAGATAATTCTCAAGTCCAAGTTATTGTACTAAATTACAATTGTTCTACTTTATTTTAATGTTTAAATTTGAGGAAAGTCCTTATTAAACTTCAGAAAAATGAGATCACTGAAAAAACTTGTTTTCGCTACAGGCCAAAATTACACGTCGCAAAAGAAAACAAAAGCTTAAATTAACAAGTCATGTTAGAATCTAAACACTTTTACATCAGAATGCACGTTAAACATTCTAAAAAATTCGGTGCATAAGCTTTTAAATAATGTTTTTTTAATAAGGGAATGAGACCCGGGTAAAATTATTTTTTAAAATTGGGGCGGTATTTGTTTATAAATATTGAGTGATACAAATAAATTAAACAAAGTGAATATTCTACTGTTGAGGATACTGTGTGCCTGAAGATTAAATAGATAACTGGTTTCTTAAGACTTATGTCATTTGACAGAAACGTCCAAAAAATAATATTAATTTGTTCGCAATTGTGATAAATTAGAAAAGTAGATATAAAAAAAATATTTATCGGGATACCTTTTCTGAAAGTTATATTAAGGCAAAAGCTGCTAAAATATTAAAGCCAAAATGAAACTTATCTTAACTGAATGTTACTTAGCTAAAATTTTTAAAAGTTAATTTATATTTTCAAAAACAAAATAGAAATTAATATCTAAAATATGTTACAGCAATTAAATTTGTGAAAAGCATGGAAAATACAGGAAAACTAGTCAATAACAATAACAAAAAGACCTGGATGGAACAGTTTCAATTGAGACAGTAGAATCTAGCAGATAACTGTAGTTGGTCATAAAGTCTTGGAAAGAACATCAAACAATCAGTGGTGGCAAACAATCAGAAGGAGCAATCAGTGGTGGTGGCAATTTCTAGCAGCGATTCTGAAAACAAAAATATTCGTCACTTTCTAATTTATGTAAGAGAAAAATGACTAATTTAAGTATTCAATACACTGTAAAAATTTTGTATTGCAACACCAACAACGATGGCAACTATCTTACAGATAAGTGGCGCAGTGAAACACCATAGGGATGTTGGTGTTGCATTACACCAAAAATGTTCTCATACACTACTTTGCACAAAGTATTGTTCGGTATCAAATTTTATCAAGTGAACCCCTCACAAAAGACCACCTCTATGTAGCTACCTCTATTTACGAATACTTTTGGCAACTATTTGTTTAAAATAGTTCTATCCTTCATAATTTTATTTTATATCTGTCGTTCAGCAGCCGACCCAATTTTGGATTTACGACTACTAATGCTCAACTCCGTTGCCTTGTAATTTTGAACCCAATCCGGAAGACAAGAAAACTCCTGGTTCAGTACCCCAGAGGTATTGAGTTGTTATGGGAACATGGAGGACTTTGAGACTACAGATTTAACATGCATCAGTCCCCATTTACTAAACGGGGAGTCTTCGACCGGCTGGGATCAAACTCATGAACTCTTGGATTAGGGCTTAGTGCCCTAACAACCAGATTATTCCGGCCTCATCCTTCAAAATTGGTAAATTTGTTCTAACACATAATTATATCAATAGGGATCATTTTGATTGATGCTAAAGTTTTTCATTGATCCTGTATTTAGGGGGCCCAACACAAGTGGCCTTTCCTCATCTCTAGCAGCCAAATGACCCTTATTGCCCCAATATTCACGAATCTTGGCGCAATAAGGGTTCAAAGGGCAGTTATTCTTCTGATATTGGCCCAATACAGAATTGTCAGATTCAAACGATATTTTACAGCCATTATATAGTGTTAAATCTATACATTCTAAAGTTGGTCCCTCAGTGCATGTTCTTATATGACTCATATTGAGCCAATTTTGAGCCCCAACTGGGGCCAAGATAAAATTGTTGCTAGGGATGAGATGACACTGATTAAAATTAAAATAGTTTTAGAAACATCACGTACTTTCAGCATTTTGAAGTCAATGGAGGTAACCCCCTAAGAACGCACTGCACTTTGGTCGGTGCGAGCTGGGTGCGGAATTCGTATCGACCAGCTATCGCTGGAATTCGAATACAGTACACCTCATTCGAAGGCAAACGTTCTATCCTCTGAGCCATCATGACTCGAGTTTAAAATATTTTTATCCCATTGTTTAGATTTCATACGAGCGTTGTAAGACATAATGAAAGTACTGGTTTTTGTCGTACAAAACTCTTCTCAAAAACTAAATTTAAGTAATACGAGGAGATTTTTGCTAACAATCTTATTAAATTTTATAAAACTTAAATGTGAGTGTTTTGAAAGCACTATTACAAGAGTCAATCTGTACATTAGCATAAAGTTTTATAGTTCTAATTGAAAAAAAAAGTTGAACCTATTTCACTAAGTTTAAAGAAAGTGTTTAAAAAGTTGGAAAAACTTCTGCAGAATACAAACACCATAAAATTTTTTAACACATGTGTATTAGCAGGACAGTACTGCATCAGTGGAAACTGATGCAGTACTACTGATGTATCACTACCTGCTAACATACAAGAGCCTTCGTTAGTGGTGATACCAAGTACTGACAGTGTCCCGAGGCCCCATAATGGAAAGTCAAATAATAAAAAGCAAACTCATATAGAATGCTTATAGAATAGCTTACAGAATATAAAACGTGTTCACTTAAATATATTGGGAAAATAGGTACTGAGTTTAAATAGTCGTATTAACAGTCATAGATAAGTCAAAAAACTTTCATAAACACAATAACTCTGATATTGAAATTATTCCTTTTCAAAAGCATTCTTTTAAAAAATATTAATATTGTTAAAAATAATTTAAATTTAAAATTAGATTATGTAAAAACATTTTTATTTGCAAATTAAAACTTTAAACCCCTATGCGTATAAGTAAATTAAATGAAGGTAACCTAAATTCAAATAATGTGTGCATTTATAATAAATTGAACACTTTTGATAATCATTTTTCAATTAAATTGAGAGGATGCAGGGGTAAAAGAAAAAGTAAAGATAAAAATAAATTTAATTTGGTATTTTAAAACTTTGTGTTTATTGGATGTCAATGAATTTAACATTAAAAAGATTAGGAGCTTCATTTTCAGTTCTAAAATTTAGTGTTGAAATGGATGATTAAAGAACATTTAAAAATTGTGAAAATTTTCTACCCCTGATTTTAAATACATAGTATTAGATCTTATTAAATTTAAACTTGCAGTCCACAACTTTGATTTTTTAAATATTTCTAAAATTAAAAAATAATTTAGTTATTAATTTTATTAATTTTCTTGATAAAGATTTTGATGGATGTTTACTACCTATGACTGTTGATAACCCTATTGTTTCCCCAATTAAAGATAAAAGAGTTTGCTTTAGATATTGCAAGACTTTATAGAAGAGAATTTGTAGTTATAATTTTTATAGCAAAAATTTAAACGATTTAGAGGATATTTGTTTATGTGAGCTACAGCATTTTAAAGATTTTGTTAAAAACAATTTTAAGCACATTGTCACTGGTGACCTTAACCTAATCAGAAAAAAAGATTTTAAATTTCTCATGGGACTTGGCACTAAGTTAAACCAAGGACGAAATGTCACTTAAATTGTATTCTTGCTTCAATCAGTATGGATTTAGATTGTTTTATTGCAAAATGCTCAAGAATATTTAATTAGCCTATAGAGGGATTTAGTTCATGGAAATTTTATTTTAAATGATTTTTTAGTTACATTTTTTGAACAATATAAACTACCAGGGTTTTTATTTTAATTCTGATATTATTAAATCTATTTAGGAATTAATATAATTTTAATATATGTGTTTTTGACAAAGCTTCTAATAATTTTCGCTTTATTTGCAAAACATTTTTTAGACATTTAACGAGTAAAGAATGATAATACTTTTGTCAAAATTAATCACTCTAAAAAAGAATTCGATAATCGAATGTTAGCTAATTCCAAGAAAATAGGTTTAAAGATAAATAGCATTAATTATCCTTATTTACTACAATTCAATTCCACAAAACACAGGTTAAATTGAGATTTGTAACTTATGGTCAAATTTTTTAAAATTATTTAAACATTATTTAAATAAGATTATTTCAAGTGATAAGCATTAATACAAACCGAGAAGTTATTAAATGTTTGAAATATAATATTAATACTGTTCTTACATGTGATTTTATAAATCTTTTCACGAGTATACCACACAATAATTTAAGGAATATTCGATAAATATTTGAATAATGAGGACAAATTAATACGGATGACAGGATAAATTTATGTAATAAGCACTTTTGAAAATTATTTGTTTTTACGGACAAAGTATTGCAATGGGTAATTGTTTTTCAAGTGCTTTTGCTAATATTTTCTTACATTTTTATGAACAAAAATATTTACAATAATTTATTAATTGGGTTAATATTTATTGCTGATTTAATTATTTTTGATTGTAATAATTGATTTAAAAGATATTTATCTTAAGGCACTAAATTTAATTGAGACTGATTGAAATGAAAGCTGTGCTTTTTTAGATCTTGATATCAAACTTCATCAGAAAAGTTTCATCTGATTCTACGATAAAAGGTTTTAAGTTTAGTGTTATTAATTTAACAGATTCTAACCTTTACTTCAAGATTTAGGAATATTTTGCTTGGTCAAGTGATTAGATTTAAATTTATTTGTAATAAAAAAAGATTTTCTTTCAGCTATTGGGAATTTCAGGATTACAAAAGAGAATAATAATTTTCCTCTTAATTACTGTAATTATGGATGTTCTTATTCAAAATATTTTAAAAGACTTCCAAATAATTCGGCCGATATTTAAGCCCGCATAAATAAGCCTATGCGGTAAAATTTAGGATTTTATGTTCCAGATGCCAGCACCTTTTTAAAAATGTTTACTTATTGAGTGTTTTTCAAGAAGCACTTTATTTCTAAAGTCTTCTTAATGACTTGGCAATTTATATGTTATTTTGATGTGACTATTCTCTTATTTGTGGGCATTTCTTATGTCTTATTTTTAAGTCATTACTAAGACTTACTTTATGATTGTCATTTATTTATTTTTGCACACACATTTTTCTAATAGCTTTTTCTTGTTTGACTTCCCATTATGGGGCCTCTGGTCAGTTTTCGATGTCACCACCGACAACATGCTAACACACATATCTTTAAAATTTTTATGGTTTTCTGCTGGAGTTGTTTATCTAATTTTTTAAATTAAAATTTAGATTTAGATGCTTTCAGCTCTTTTCTATTTTGATTTATTGATTTAAATGTTACTTATTTTGTCTTTTTCTGAATTTGTAAATTAGTTTCATTCTTTGATTAAGTATTGATGAGTGTTTGAAATTAATGAGATAATTCAACTGAATTTAAGTTCATAAATGTTTATAGGCACGGTAAAGAGAATTTAGAAAATTAAAAATTGTACCCAGGTATTGCCTAAAATAAATTTAAATTTATTAAGAAATAAAAATCCAGATTACCTCATAAATTAAATCAAGGTGAAACTTGATAAATCGATAAATTTTAGAGTTTTTTCCAGATGTTTCAACATTCCGACCATTAGGAAGTGCAATAAAATCACTAAAATTTTATTTTGAAATGAAAATTTTAAATAACTTTTTCAAGCAGTCTAAATTAAAAATGTCAAGTCAGATCTAAAACTAAAAACTTTGTATTCGAGGTCTCTAGTAAGACGTAAATTGACGGAATCTGGAAATTCTCTAGTAGAAATCTACTATTTGAGTAGAATAGTTTGTCGAAAAGATTGCAAATTTAGATTGACTAAATTCCCTTTTGATTTCTCTTTGACGTCAGTAGTCAGAAAATTTTAAACTGTAATTACTGTGCACGGAGTTTCATAAGAGATTTGATAGTTCTAGCTAGTCAGAAAGTGATTAAGATTAAATCCTCAAATACAATAAAAAAGCTAAATTATTTAAAACTGAGTATTAAGATATTAAGTTTTACAAGACCTGTTCTTAAAGTCATAGCACGTTAATTGAGAATTTTTCAAAAAGTGTTTTCAGAGAATAGATTAGCTCTGAAACGTCAAATAAGTTTTAGAAAACTTCTTTCAGTTTAATAATTCATTTTTACATTTAACTTGAGATTTAAATGCATAACTTTTTTAACCTTTTGAATTGGAAACGAAAACTAAATTTATCAGTTTACTTTAAAATATGATTGTAGGATTGATAATTTGTTAAATTTTAGATTTTTAGCAATAACAGATGAGTGAATTTTGAAGTTCAGTTTATGCAATTCTATCAAATTTAATTATATTACTTTCCTAAAACTAAGGAGACTATCTTAAAACTTGCGATATAATTCAGCGGCTTCGTATTTTGAGTATCGGGGAAAAAATTATTTTTCAGAGATTAAGAGTTCAAGAAATAGCAATTATGCTTTAAATATTCGGTACGCTGTGTGTTAGGTCTAAAGAAGCTAAAAAAAAACTAAAATCCCAAGATGATTTCAAACAAGTAAAGAAATCAAACTAACATAGTTTTTACTCTAATCATTGACTTACTACTATCTTTTTTTTTTTTTACGTCCAACAATTTAGCGTGGAATAAAACATTTCAACATTTTCTTAAATTAAACATTTGAATTAACATTTAGAATTAAACATTTTATATCTGAATATTTTCAAGTATTACATTAACAAATTAATTTTACAAACTGGCAACAATAACTTAAGAATATTACACTGGTAAGGGTTAAAACAATGACGAAAAATGCCTACCTTTGTTTTCTTCATGGTTTTTTTCAGATCCAGCAAACGTTCCTTGTAGTCTCCTTACAAACAACCTGTTTTCACAATCCTTATTGCAGTCTCATCTCTAGTTAAAATTTCTCCTCGCAAACACGCTTTTCACCATCTTCATTTCCATACGAATTCTAATTTCCACAGAAATCATTTCCATGTAAACTGAAAGAAATAATATCATTAAGAGTCTTTACTTTTAAAAAACTAAAATTACAGATATTTAAATCATAAAATAGTATTTTGAACTGTCGAAAAGGGAGCTATGAATTTTCTAAAACTACGTAAATCTGTATGAAATCAGAATGTTTCGTAGAGTATGAGAAAAATACAAATTTGTGCAGATTATCTTCAATATTTTTTTAACAAAATTACTTGACCTATTTCTAAAGCTTCCACCAGAATTATTGCTAAAAAAACTGAACTTTAAATTGCTTCTTCTAGATAGTTTGAGCAATAAGTTAATACATTGATGTGAAATGTTCCCATAACGTTATTCATTTTTTAGAAAGACCAATTACCTGAACTTAATTAACATATGGCGTAAAATAAACAAATAACTTGAGACCGGAGATAAAAATAATGACAAATCAGATTTTTACTTAGAAATATGTAGCTAAAAGGTAAATTCATAAGTGCAATAAAATTAAAAAATATTAAACTTTTAGCGTGTCTTAGGAATTTTAGGATATTTGTATAGTGTATTTCTTCACATTCTGTCATTAAACGAAATAAACTAGACTAATAATATGTGGCATAGAATTTCACTAAAAGTAATACAGTTTTCGATCAACGACTAAATTCTAATATATTTTTACATCAGGATCAATTTAATCAATTTAATAAATTATCATTTAGGATCAATTTAAAAAAAGCAAAACCTAGAGTCAAAAATTAATTTTTGAACAGTTTTCGAAAAAAATTATTTGTCAAAATAAATAGTTTAACCAGTCTATAAAAAAGGCAAGAGATTGAAAATAAGAAATAAGTTTGATTTTTCCATTTAGAAATTTTGCAATTTTTTTGGCACAAACTACAGAACGTTATGAATATTTGACATATTTTAAACATAATTTGAACATAAATTTTTGTACACCGATATCGTATTTTAAATGCTTTTATCTCGAATCTAAAATCAAGTATTAAGTATAGCCAATTTCTTCTAATTAAATTCTGAATATGATGTACATATTAGGGTTATAAGGATAATATTAAGAGTAATTATTTAGCGTGCAGTAAAAAAAAAAAAAAATGAGGATCATTTACTTCATGAATATAAAGTCGAAATAGCTTAAAAAGAACAAGTGTAACACTTTATGGAGGAATAAACTACTTATTTTATACTCCTTAACACCTAAGAAAATAAACTGAAATACATTAAACTTCAAAACCAGTTTATAAATAAAATCCAGCAAAAAGTTTGAAATTGGACCTGCTAATTTAAAAAGAAAATACTAGATATAACTTGTAATGATAGTAAACTTACCTAATACGATTAGACTTGGTAATTTTTAGTGCCCACTAACTTCAGTAAGAAGGCATATTATTAGTTAGCTTTTTCGTGGGCGAAGAAAAGGTGAACACATGCGTTTTTATATAGGTTTTAAAAAAATGTGCGTGAGATCATTTCCGGCTACTTGTTTTTGTTAATTAATGAAATTTTATGTGCTTAGATCCCAGTGCTGGAAGTATTGTCCTTCTGATAACGCTCGTCTCGCAATGGACTGATCGTAAAGACACGATTCCCAGTAGAACACCGAGGTCAAGCATCACTTTCTGGCAGCGGGTGGGTGAACTCTTCAATCAGCCTCCGTAGGGACCAAGGGTGCGCGGTCCTCGTTAAACTATTCTACCGTAAAATGTTCGACTTCAAAAGCAGGTCGTCGAGCTACCAAAGCATGGAACCAATCCTGTTTTGGTAGAGAGGATCAAAATTGCGATGGCACATCTTAGGAACATCCTGAGGTATGTAACATCGCCCATTGTACAGCTCTGGTGCGACGTAAATAAAATACCTACCGACCTTCTGATAACGCTGTGGGCCGTAAGCTAGATATATCTTTGGGTTCCTTATTTAGTAATTTGTGATCACAAGAATTATCATTTTATATCGAGCACATGTACACGTTCAGTTGAATAAATAAGTGGCAACAAAATAGAGTCAATCAGCATTTGAAGGCGTTCGATTCCTACTCTAATTCTGGATGTCATTCTTTTAATCTGATGTCTAGTGATTTAATGGCAAATGATTGAGTACATGGACCTGTATTTATTTATTGTTATATGCTAGCTTGTATGCTCTTACTTCAGAATAACTTGGCTGGTAGGGCGTTGGACCCATGTCCGAGAGGACATGAGTTCGATCCCCACCGGTCGAAGATGGGTTAGGAGGGGGTTTTCAAAATGGTGACTGGAGCACGTTAAATCTATCCCTGTCACAAAGTATACCAAATTCCCATAACAACTAAATGCGTCTGGGGGTACTGGATGGGAGATTGATGATGCTCTGCTTCAGGTCTAAATTATAATCTGCGGATGGATGGGTGGTGTGTAAATGTGTCTTCCCTGTCAAATAGGACATGACGGATGAATGTTGTCTCCAGATCATCCTCAGAGATGTTTTCCATACCGTCGCCAATAGCCCATTGTGCAGATTTAGTGCGACGTAAATAAATGTACCTGTATGATCTTCAGGAGTCCCGCAGTGGACTGATAGTTAAGACACGGTTCCCAGCAGATCACCGAAGTCGAGCATCACTGGCTACGGTCAGTGTGCGGGTGGGTGACCACTTGGATCAGTCTGCGTAGGGATCGAGGGTGTGCGGTATGGGTCCTCGTTAAACTGTGCTACCGAAAAGAGCTCGACTTCGCGCGCAGGTCGTCGGGCTACCAAAGCGGGGGTGCCATCCCCTCCGCAGAGGATCAAAATTGTGATGGCATGTCTTCGGATCATCCTCCGGGATGTTTCCCAGACCGTCGCCAATAGCCCATTGTGCAACTCTAGTGCGACGTAAATTAACAACAACAACAATGATCTTCAGGAAGTACGACTTATAAGCTATTTGTTGAGAAGGTAGCTCAAGTAAGAGACTGACGTCACAAAGATACATCCAGGATTGTTTCGGAATTCGAACCCGCTACGCCGACGCTGCAGAAGACTTTCCGGAATGGCGAGACTACTCAGCCTAGTTGGCCCCCTCTCAAACCCTTAAATTTATGAATAATATGTATTAATATGCTCCGCTTCAATTGCCAGGGTGGCGAGAATCAAAGAACTTGGTCATTAACAGAAAAAAGGCACGGGTTCTTTCTACGAATTACTGAATAGCATCAGCGTTTTGAAAGCACAAAAATTTTAAATCGAGATAAAAAAAATTAAAATAACAGCAACAACAATGGTGGTCTAATGATAACTAATGAAGTTACCCGTCGAAAAGTTTATCATTTAACAAGGGAATAATACACAAAAGCTTTTAACTTTAGAACTAGAGATGGTCTTAGATTTGGCTGTGATAAATTCGGTAACAACTGGTTTTTACTAACTTCTAACTACGAAACTTCTTTCAAAAAAGGTAAGTAGGTACTTTACGTAGTACTAAGGCAGCACAATGGGCTATTAGCTGGCCTCATCAAAAACTCAAAATTTTGACAATTATAACAACTGTGCTTATTTATATTTGACAATTATGTTTAAATAAGTATTTTTTTTAAAAATTGAACTACTCTCTTGCTTGAGTAGTAAATATGCAGAGTTTTCGTTATTTGCGTAACACAAATATTTAGAAAGCAGATTTATTTAAATTGACATATTAACAAAAAATATAGTAATAATATCAAAATTTAATAATAATATTTTCTTTGTCTCTCATTCAGATTTTGTCTCTGAAACTGTTTTTTCTTCTTAGTTGTTGCTCTTTTACCTTTTTCTTCTTCGTTTTCTCTGGTTTTTGTTGATAGTCTGCATACTTAAGGGGGTTTTCTTTAATTTCTTTCCGAGATCTTCCATAATCTTTTCGTGCTATACCTTCTCCGGAAAAAGAAAATAATGTATAAATTGAATGAATATGGCACTAAAAGTCCGAAAATAGATATTTAACAAATTGGAAATATTTATTAATTAAAATGATTTAAAATTTTGATTCCTAAAAAAATTTATTGTGTTAAACTTTGTTTAATTTCAAACTCGGACTCTACAATCTTATGCTAACTTGAGACAGTTTTACTTCCTAACGATATTTATTTTATTTTATAACCGTTGCTGAACAGCTGACCCAATTTTGGGCTCACGACAACTAATGTTCAACTCAGTAGCCTTGTAATTTTTGAACCAATCCAGAAGACAAGGAAACTTCTGAATCAGAGGTTTGATTTGTTATGGGAACATGGAGGACTTACATGGAGAAGAAAACCACAAACACCCATGGTTAGCGTGAGGACAAAGGGATTTAATTCTCTCTACCACTGAAGATATGTTAAGTCAGCCCTGTGGTCGTTGGTCGGCGCGAGTCGGGTGCGGAATTCGAATCGACCAGCCATGGGTGGGATTCGTACCCGGTTCACTTCATTAGAAGGCGAACGCTTTATCCCCTGAGCCACCACGAATCAAAAAATAGTATTCTTAAAATCATCCTCCGAAATACTTAGCTTTAGATATTATCCCGTATTCTTTTTATTGAAGTTATACTTCTTATGCGACTTCCAACAAAGTTTCGTTAAACGTTTAACGCTACATTTTTATTGGTCGGGAAATCACGTGGTAGGATCCAGTTTTCACTCATTCATTTCCATATTGTTTCGGTTCTCATTAGCATAAAAGTCATAAAAGTATTGTTTTTCTATAAATATTTTTTTAGTTTGATTTGATACACATATAATTTAATAGGATAGTATTTTTCATTTTCAAATTTAGTGGATAACAATTGTAAAAAATGAGTGAAAACAATCTCACGGACAATGCAATGGATTTAAGGTTATGTCAAGGTAGGTCTCTTGTGAATATCAATTGATTGTTAGGTTTTCTTTCTTGAAATTACATTATGACGCATTCACATACATTATTAATACAAATACGTTTTCCAGACGATGAGGCAACCGCAAGCAGTGGTTCAATAGGTCCAGGAGGGAAAAATGCACAATATTACCGTTATTACAGAGCACGGAAGCGAGCGGAGCAGGAAAAAGAGTCGTTGAATAGAACTAGTGATCCTTCTACGACTGCTGATTCTTTTACAATTAACGTCGCAGGTTACGAAGTTTAACTTCTTACACGCGGAGGAACTCCACGCACTATTTTTTTTATATTTTATGACAGTCGTTGAACAGCTGACCCAATTTTGGGTTCACGACTACTAATGTTTAACTCAGTAGCCTTGTAGTTTTTGAACCAATCCAGAAAACAAGGAAACTTTTGAATCAGTAACCCCAGAGGTATGATTTGTTATGGGAACATGGAGGACTTTGCAACTCGACAGATTTAACGTGCATCAGTCACCATTTCTTCAGCCAGCTGGGATCGAACCCTAGTGCCCTACCAACCAGACTATCCCGACCTTTCCTGCCGATATTCAAATTGTTGGTTTTAAATTTTAATAAAAAATTAGTTTAAAGATCACAAAATGTTTTATTGTATTAATACATGTTTGGTTCGTCCTAACACATCCCGTTAACGCAGAAGAAAAGCTGAAAATTATCAAACGTTCATTTGTCTTCCTACTCTAATTGGATTTCGTACTGGTCCTACTAATAAATAAAATTTTCCTTTTAAGGAATTGATCAGAAAGTTAAAGATCGTTCCTCTCCAACGCACCAAAGAATGCATTTCAATTAGTATATATTAAAAAAAATTGATTTATTTTATATTTCCTAAGAACGAACGATAATTAAATTTAAAATTGATGGTTTTATAACTTTTAGCTCAAATAACCTTTTTCATTCTATTTTATTAAAAAAGATCTATAAAAAATTGAAGACAGTAAGCTATTAACTTATATAGAATTAAAAAACAGTTTGGTTTGGTGAAAAACTTCCAAACTTCAAGGTAAATTAAACCACCAAGAATATAATATAATTGGTTTTGTGATTGTTATTAAATCTAGCATTAAAAGTACAATGGTTAATTTGAAATGAACGGAAGTCAAAACAAGCATAGTTTTTAACTAAATTATCAGGGCGTTTTGAGTTTAGTAAAATTTAAAAGTTTTAAAGATTTCTGATAATAGATTAACATTGAATATTGTTCCACAGTGGACTGAATTACGATTCCCAGTAGAACACCGAAACATCACTGGCTGCAGTTAGTAAGCAGTTGGGTGACTACTTTGATCAGCCCTAAACCGTCGCCAATAGCCCATTGTTCAGTAATAAAAGTGCGACATAAATAAAGTACCTGCCAACCCTATTTGGTTTGACAGATTTAGTATCGATTTCCATTAGGCAAACTTAAACCTAGTCAATTTGATTGGTTATTATTATAACTTGATCTAAAATTTTGTTCTCGGAATTCTTAATATGATAAAAACTTGCATAGAGTTTCTCATCCACAAGATTATCCAGAGTAGAAAGTTAATTAACACTTTAATTTCATTTTGTATTCATTAGATCCACTCTCGAGGATTAATGGTTAATTTTATTCAACATCGAAATAGATTTTTGAGAGAAATTGGAATAAATTTTTGCGCACTTTTGTCATTCAAAGTACACCATATCCTAAAAAAGAATAACTTCTAAGTATTTAATAAAAACAAGTAATATATTCTTACTCAAGTCAACGAGAAAAAAAAATTTTTTAATTACTTTTTATTAAATAATTGCAATTTTTTCTCCCATATGAAACTAAAATTGATTCAATTTAATGAATTGAACAAAACAAGTTTAAAAGAGATTTATTTGAACTTAAGTTGATGGATAAAAAAAGTATTTTATTAAAGGATTTATACACAAGATATAGGAAGACTAATATAGTATGAATTGAATAAAATAAATTATCTAGCGATTACCAAGAACTTCATATATTTAACTAAAAATATTAAAATAAAACGATGGTAATAGTTCTTTTTGCCATAGCGTGGAACTATTTGGGTGAGAGTGTTGTCCTGATTTAAAAGAAATCTCTTAAATGTACCAATAAAAATTAAACTCAGTGGCACGACAGCCCACAGAGGGCCTACTGTGCCCATCTCAGTTTTCTTGACCTAGGGCTTTGGGGTGCAGGAGCAGATGTTCCGGTTTAGGTGGTCAGCCGAACGCGGAACCCCCAGTGTTTAGTTCCCAAGCATGCTTGGTACTCATTTATCGTCCCACTGAAGGGATGAAAGACAAGCGACATGACGATTCCATAATACAGACGGACTTAGAAAGAGAAAGAAAGGGGAAAATGAGCTCGACATCGGAAATACGTTGCTGGTGAGAGCATTAACTAAGCACAGTGTTTCCCAAATTTATGAGTTTTGTGTACCCTTTCTAAATTTTTCGTAACGCTGTGTACCACTCATAAAAAAATGAATGAATTTTTTTCTGTAAAAAAATTGCGCAAAAGTTAAAAATCACAACTGGCTATTGACACCGCTAATTATTAACTGTTAACTCTGCAAACAATATTCAATAGAAAAATACGTAATCGTACATTTTCATGGCTAGCTTTGTTTTTAAATAAAATTTTTTGAAATTTTCGTTTGTTGCAAGATATTTCGCATAAGAATGCGTACCCCCTCTAAACTGTTCCCGTACCCCAGGGGGTACGCGTACCACACTTTGGGAAACACTGCTCTACAGGGCTGTTCAAACGCAGGGTTAAAAAATGGTTCGATTTCTTTTATGGGCGATCTCAACTCTCGCCATTAGGGGTTCCCTTCCCTCTCCTCCCCTTTTCATTTGTGTCTTTTCTTTATATTTTTCGTATTTATTTGTTCAAAATAATTTCCACAACGCTTTCTTTTAAAACTATGCAGTTTTCAGTCCCATATAGTTTCCTAACTAAAAAGATTTGTAATCTATTTGAAAATCCAGACATAGAGGGGGGGGGGAAGGGTTCTGCTCTGAGGCCGTTTCGATTTCCAATTTATAAAATTTATTTTAAATTATAAAAATTTTAATCGTGTAAATAATTAACTGTAGTTAACATAGAAAAGTCTGAAGATTTATTCCCATCACATTTTTAGCTGCCAAAAACGGATTTCAAGCGTGTAATACCATTATCATAGTTGTCAACTCCACTAGACTACTGGATTTCGTCGGTTTCTACTGATTTATTAAAAAAATCTTTTGAGGTTTGTACATTTTAGAAAATTCTCCAAAATGGAGTAAATTACTTAAAAAAATCCCTATTAAAATAGAATTTTTGGACAGATTATTGCTTTCTTGAACATTTAAATAAGTATTACTCATAAATAATGAAGCGAACTTCATTTACAGAAATCAGTTTAAAACTTTTTATTTCTTCAAAAATATTCAGTTTATTTTTATTCAAAACTCTCTTTTTAAATAAATTTAAAAAAAAAATCTTTTTACTACTTTTGATGAATTTAATGCCTATTACTATTCAAAAAGATGAATAAACATAATACATAACATTTCAAGTAAATTTAATATCAATGATAACTGGAAAATAAAATATTGCAGTTTTTGTATTTTGATGACTCTAAAATCTCTAACATTTCCTATATGTGAAACATTATGCGACAGTTATCATGAAATTAATATTATTTCTCAGAATCTACTGGATTTTTTTCTGTCCATATATGCCATCCTTTATGGAGAAATGTGGTATAATAAAGCTATAAACGTTTTTCTGATAAAAATCTTGCCATATAACCTGTTATGAAGAAAAAAATCACAAAAGGTGTAAGATTGAATTGTTTGGGATAGTTTCTAGGGGAGAGCTTGAGTCAAGAGCTTTTTTTGAATAACCACCTTTTCACGAGCTTGTCGTCCCGCAGTGGACTGATCATTAAGACACGGTTCCCAGCAGATCACCGAAGTCAAGCATCACTGGCTGCGGTCAGTGTGCGGGAGGGTGACCCACTTGGATCAGACTGCGTAGGGACCGGGGGTGTGCGGTATGGTTCCTCGTTAAACTGTGCTACTGTAAAGTGCTCGACTACGCGTGCAGGTCGTTGGGGTACCGAAGCGGGAGTGCCATCCCCTCTGCAGAAGATCAAAATTGTGATGGCATGTCTTCGGATCATCCTCAGGGATGTCTCCCAGACCGTCGCCAATAGCCCATTGTGCAACTCTAGTGCAACGTAAATGAACTACAACAAAATTCACGAGCTTGTCTCACCAATCAAGATGGATTTATGTACATTACATGAACACATTATTAAATGCACTATAAAATTTCATGTTAAATCTTAATTATCAGGTGGTACTATAATACAGTTTCAGTGTTTTTACGAAACCGGTTTGCACTTGTTTACATTAGTGTATAAATTGGTTAAATGAGGTGATATATAATATAAATTCGACGACTGGATACATTACGACGATCGTAAACCAGTTTCAGCCACGTAAAAACACTGAAGCTGTATTGTACCACCCGATAATTAAGATCTAACATAGAATTTTACAGTGCGTTTAATAATTTGGGACTGTAGTGTTTCTAAATAAACGTTAGAATTAAATAAAATTTAAATTATCAGAAAACAATTTTCATAAATATTCTGACTAAATAATATTCTGATTAAAAAATATTCTGACTAAAACCGTTTGTTAACATCAAAGGACGAATTCGGATTTTTCAGTAATATTTTTTAATTGTTGTCCGAGAAAAATTAAAAACCTACAACTATTACATTATTAAAAATAAATAAAAATCGATCGTCTTGCATTATTGTTATTACTAATATTTAACAATGCAATCTATGATTTGTTGTTGTTGTTAATTTACGTCGCACTAGAGCTGCACAATGGGCTATTGGCGACGGTCTGGGAAACATCCCGGAGGATGATCCGAAGACATACCATCACAATTTTGATCCTCTGCGGAAGGGATGGCACCCCCGCTTCGGTAGCCCGACGACCTGCGCGCGAAGTCGAGCACTTTAAGGTAGCACAGTTTAACGAGGACCAATACCGCACACCCTCGGTCCCTACGCAGACTGATCCAAGTGGTCACCCACCAGCACACTGACCGTAGCCAGTGATGCTTGACTTCGGTGATCTGCTGGGAACCGTGTTGCAATCTATGATACCTGGCAATGATGCTTGAGCACTCATGGGAGAATTTAACATAAGGTGATTGAACAGTGAAAAGACAATATAGTTTTGTTTCAGGATTTTCTGTGATTATGAAATAAAACTATCTACTAAAGATGTTTTAGATACATGTTTGCAGGGCGGAGATAGCCTGGTTGCTGGGGCGTTACGCCAAGAGGTTATGATTCTCGCCTGCTGGTGTAGTAAATGGTAACTGGTGCACTTTAAATCTGTCTCGTCACAAAGTCCTCCTAGTTCCCGTACCAAATCAATACCTCTGGTGATATTGAATTGGAGATGGATCGTTCTCTCGTTCAGGTCAGAATCTGTAAATGAATGAGTGGATGTATGACTGGGTCCTCCTCTGAAACGGGCTGTGACGCGTCTGAAGTCGTATTTTGTGTCACAAGATGGCACCTTAGAAACTCATGAAACCCACCTTCTTCAAACTCGCTTAGTTCACCCAGCAGGATTGCTGGTATTGGCATGTGGCGTTAGAAGCAACAACGGATAGATATTTGCGAAATATATATTTTTTCAAGATATAGATAAATTAATTTCATATGCCATATGCAATACAGAACTGGGAAATCATACCACAGTTTCATTCGTATTAACAAATGTCTTTCATTATAATTTTATTTATCATGTATTTTATCATGTTATATATCATGTTTTTTATTTATCATGCGATAACTTTTAGTTGAAAAAAAAATTACAACCAAAATGTACCAAAAAAAGGGACTTTCTTAAAAAAATAAAACACATGCTTAAAAAAACTGAAATAATTGCCCATCTTTTTTGAACGAGCAATAAAATGCATCTGACTAATAAATTTATTTTTAATCATCCCTTGACTTTTAAAAAAAATTTCATTCCCCACAGTCACTTTTTAAATTTTTTTTTCTTTATATCCGTTGTTGAACAGCTTACCCAATTGTTGGGTTTACGATTACTAATATTCAACTCCGTAGCCTTGTAATTTTGAACCAATCCAGAAGACAAGGAAACCCCTGGATCAGTACCCCTAGAGGTATTGATTTGTTATGAAGCCATGGAGGACTTTGCGACTCGACAGATTTAACGTGCATCAGTCACCATTAATACACCGGGAGTCTTCGGCGGAGGGGAACGGACCCGCGAACTCTTGGACATGGGCCCAATGCCCTACCAACCAGGTTATCCCGGCCTACCCACAGTTTTCTGACTCCACAAAATGCCCTTTTTGCTCCTTTAAATTGCCTTGATCATTTTTATAGTCCTGGGCTCTTTTGACATTTTTCTTTTTTTTTTTAAATGTTATATATTCACAAAACCATCTATTTGTCGCATATTTATACGTAAATTATCTTAAACAAACAATTACCTAAATGTTCTAGAAAAACAGATGCAAGCTTTTAAGGGATCCAAGGGAGTGATTCTAGTTGACATTTACTTAGGTTATTTTGTCAAGAGACTTTTTCTGTGACAAACGTTCTAATACTCTCTGTTAAATTCCAGTTTTTAGCTCATTTAATTGCCTCATTTAAATTAACTATTTCTTATTCAGAAATAAATTTTCTGTTAACTTTTATTTTGCTCAATTTTTGAAATTAAAATTTAACTTTAATTGAGACTAATTGAAATTATTTGCAACTGTCTTTTTTTTTAAACATAAATCGTGATATTCATTATTCCCATTCTTAATAAAATGTTTCTTTAGACAACAGAAAGAAAACAAAAGTAAATTTATTTCTAAGGAGGTAAGCAGATGTTTAAATGTATGAAGAGGTAACCCATTTGAGACATTTAAAACTGTGTATTTATGTACTGTTAGAATTGTTTTATATGAATGGTCACTCAACAATTGCTTTTTTTTTAATGTTTGTATATTAAATTTCATTTATATAGTACTTTAACTCATGATTTTACTGTTTATTGTGTGCTTAGATTTTGTTCTTATTTTATATTTTTTTTAATTAAGATCTTTAAATTTTTAAAATTGAAACTTGGAATTTTTTATGCTTTTTAGCAACATTGTTTTCATTCGAAAATAAAATGCAACCTTTAACTTAATGAAAAAAAACTTATTTAATTTAATTTAAAAAACGCATTTAATGTAATAAAAAAGCTATGAACATTGTTTCGTTGAGAATAACTGAAGAAATGTCATCACTTAAGGTATTTTAGTTTAAATAAATCTCTGTTTTTCAGTCAATAAAAAATAAAGTCATTCGAAAAAATATTTTATTTCGTTGTTCTGATAATTCTTTCTACTTTTACGAGAAACTTTCTTAAGGTCATTATCTAATATAATCGATTCTTTAAGGTCAGCATTATCTTTATTTTATTGAAATTAAACTAATTTCAAGTCCTTTGCTTTTATTGACAAAAAATGGTACATATTGCAGTTACATATATTTAAGAAAAAAACTGTTAATTTAAACAGCAGGGAACTAACACGATTGGGTTGGGTAATTAATCTTCTTTTAAATTTACAATTTTATTCTTATCTTTAAAATAACGATATTATATAAATCAGAGCTGAAACACTAAATCCACTACGCATTTATTCTCTTTTATTTGAAATAAACCATATAAAATATCATTTATGCACCAAAAATAATTTATATAAAAAATACAATTCTTATTCCAATACAAAAAATTAACCTCAACTTATACTTTAAACAATTAAAATAACGAAAAAATATTTTTAATACAAAAGTTTCATTAAAAAATTCTTTAAAATGTTGTTATTATCAGTAATAAAAGCAGCTATAATTAGAAAAAAAGCAACATATTCTTAAGAATGGGACAATTTGTGCCTGTAACATTCGGAGAGGGAGGGAGTGTTGAGAGCAATTTATCTAGTTTTTCTAATCAAAATCATACAGGATAATCAAAGTACTTATTTGTACTACTTAACTTTTTTAAACTCTTTTTATGTATCATATTTCTGAGTTTAAGGTATGCATTTGATGGAAGAAAAGAATTTATCTGACCATCAGAATTATAAATTATCATTTCTTCAAAATGGGAATATTTCTGTTTCTTAATTAAATAACTTTGTTTTACGTATTTAACATGATCAACAATTTAAAACCAGATAAATTAAACTTTAACAGGATGAGTAACACATTTCACATAAGATTGCCTTAATTTTATTTATCTTTCCACTTTTTTTTTACAGTTTTGAGGTTCATATTTTTTTAATCGTGGATCGTTTTAAAAAAAAACTATTACTCTTTGACATAATTTTGTCATACATGATTACACGGCCTCGTGAATATATATATTTATTTGATATCCTGTCTGATCAGAAGTTTCAACAGGCCAAATATTCAAGAATGAATTCTTTTCAAAATATAGCTATATTTTTTTAGGGCCTTGTCCATATTTTAACATTGTAAGGCAACATTGTTTTTTAATCGATGCATATAGAGAAAAAAGTTCGGATATTTTTTCAATTGTGACTTTTTAAACTGTGGGTATAGGTGCATATGAAAAAAAGGCTATACTTTCCTTCAATTTCCATAACGCGAATTGAAATTTCCAGATTTGAAACTGAAAAAGAGTTTTCATTTTTATAATGGTTCGTCCTGAAAAACCCTTCCTAACGATATAGTAAGCGGATTTAAGAGGTTTATAAAATTGGTATTTTATGATCAGCATTATATTTAGAGGAAAAGGACATAGGGGACAAGAGTAGACAACATGAATAGCTTTTTTTTTCCTAATCAAATTTCCCCTGTGAGATGTCGCAAATTGGTAACATTAACCTACAGTGAGCAAAAGAAGGACCACCCTGAATAACTTTTGATTTAATGATCGGATCTTCACGTTCTAGGACTCCATCTTAATAGTTCGAGTGTGTGACCTCAAATAAGCTAATTAATTGGGGCAGATATTTTATTTCAAGTTACGTAATCTGATATAAAAACATACTTTTTCTGAATAAACATAACTTTTGTTCAATGGATTCGATTTTCTAACCCTCGTAATATAGGGGTAGCCGTAATCTAGGAAATATTTTCCCAATAGTTTAGTCGGGTGAGCGATCCAAAGTTTGGACCCCCAAATGTTGATTTTATTTTTTTGTATTTCGCCATAGCTCGAGAGCTTTTTATGTTGCAATCAACTGTATAGGTGTTCCAATACGAGGCAAAACCAACAAAAGTTGTTCGAGGAAGAAGCACATGGAAACAAATGATTGCCTGTTTCTTCGGCATTAACGGTCATGTGGCAACAGTGGCGTTAGAGCAACGCAGGACGGTCAATTCTGAATGGTACACGACCATTTGTTTGCCAGAAGTCATCGGAGAAATTCGAAAAAAGCAGAAGAGCAGGCGAATCATTCTTCATCATGACAATGCGAGCTCTCACACATCGACTCAAACAAAGGCATTTCTGACGGAGCGAAAGATCGAACTGATGGGTCATCCGCCGTACAGCCCTGATTTGGCACCCAATGCCTTCTTCTTATTCCCACACATCAAAAATAAATTACGTGGATAACGATTTTCGACCCCCGAAGAAGCGGTTGATGCATTCAAAACGCATGTTTTGGAGTTACCTCAACCGGACTGGAAAAAGTGCTTTGAAATTTGGTTCATACGCATGTAAAAGTGTATTGATCATCATGGAGAATATTTTGAAAAACAATAAAACCAATTTCGATCCTACATATTTGTTTTTTCATTATTAGGCCAGAAATATAAATAGCAACCCTCGTATTGTTGAGTTTTGAAATTACAGCATTAAGTGTAATTGTATATTTGGCTTAAACCCGAAAATTAATGTGGATTTATATGAAAACCCGATAATTATTATGAATTATGATAAACCCGAAAATTATTATGAATTTAGAATTGAATAAAATTTAAAGCGTGATGTTTTTAATGTTTATCACTCAGAAATTTATCCTTCTTTAAATATATTGTTCCGACTTATTTTCTTTTGCTTACATTGTGACTGTGTTACTTTAATATTTTCAGAGAGCAAACTTGAAATATTAGCACTCAACCTTACTTGAGTGAATTTAAGTGCATTTCTCTTAAGCTACATCGATATTTTGACATAAGAGGAGAAATAAATGCTTTTTTCATTTGTAAACCTAGTCTAATAATTAATCAGAGGAAAATCGTATAGGGTTAAGATAGTGGCAGGACTTCTTCAATCCCCAAAGCATAGCATATAAATGAGTTCAGAGAAAATTAATTTTAAAATTCGAATGTGCACAGTTCTGTTAATCAACTCTAAAAAAATTGGATTCAAAATTAAAATACAGTGATATTTAGAGTATAAGGTGAGGTAAAATTTTTGATACAAGAAATATTAAAAGAAAATGTATTCATTTGAAAGGAAAGGCGTTAATTCATGGTTAAACAAAGTTACATAAATTACTAACTAATGAAACACAAAGTTTGATATCAGATTATAAACCACATTATTGGGAATCATTTGGGTAACATTCTGGAACTTGAAAATTTCAGAAAGTAACGAATTCGGGTAAACCATGGTTAGTCAAAAATCACTTTATTTACAGGTTTATTAGTCCGGTGATATACGCTGAACTAAAAGAGATCAATCACGAGACTCATCGGAAAATATATTTTACCTTTGACAACAATATAAAGCATATGCGTCGGAAGTAATACTTTAATTTTAATACATTAAACTCCTGCACCTTTTGAACTACAGTCGCACTTCTATTCCATTTTGCGATTTTTTTTCTTCGATGAATCAAGAACATTTTGGAAATTTCTTTGTAAAATAACTTCCAAATAGCGAAGTGAATTTTTTATTCAACGAGCTTTGAGATCCACTTTCCCAAAATATTTCCGAACTTTTCAAACTTGTTTACGCATTTTATGGGGGATATTAACAATTCAAAGCCACTTAATTTTTAGAGAAAGTGGTAAAATATCTTTCCCCTTTTGTTTGCAGTTAAAAAGAAAAACTCAGACAAAATTAGAGGATTCATGAGTAGCAATTAAATTTAAGAACGCATGTGGCATTGTATGTTTAAAATTAATTTTATATTAAATGCAACTATAATTTTACACATAAATTTAGCTTTTTTTTTTAGTTAAAAATGTATGTAGCTCTGCATAATGTTTTGCTCTATTCTTGCTTTCCATGCAGATTTCTTTTATGGTTAAGATGCATAAAACAAATAGTAGATACTAGTTTACAAGAAAAGCCGGGCCGAGTGGTTAGCGCTGCCTGACTTGCGGAGCCGAGAGGCCGCGGGTTCGAATCCTACTCAGGGCATGGATGTTATGTGAATGTGACCCGCCCTATAAACGGGTTGTGTGACGTGGGCGAATCTGCTTCGCCACAGGTGCCCACTGGGTAACGAGAAAAGAGTAGCAGTTCTGGCATTCCTGTGGCCAACGGGACAATCCCCAAACGGCCGCCATTAAAAAAAAAAAGTTTATAAGATAGCGGTGTATCAATTGCTACTTTAATTATGTCTAGGGTTAATGAATTTAAAACCCGTTTTGTGTTTAAGTATTTTAAAAGTTTATTTTCTTTTTAACGAATTTTCCATACAACGAACTTGTTATCGGGATATAGCGACTTCGTTAAATAGAGGTCAGGCAGTGTTTGATCCATTGACGTGTGTAGTCTCATTCAATCCATCATAAGAAATTGTACGCGTCACTTGTTTAGGCGGGGACCGATCAAGGCAGGTCCAGATTTTCTGGGCCCTTTACAGAATGTTTGAAATTAAATTACTGAAGAGTAGTCCTAACAATAAAAAAAAAAATCTATTAAACTGCATGATTCAAGAGAAACGTTCTAAGAAATTTTAAAAGCAGACAATTGAAGATTATCTTCGAAGATAAAGTAACGCATCTATAGATTAACACAAAATATGCTATGCCAAAATAAAAATAGTTTATTGACCACAAACAATTGATGTTAGTAATTTTTTCTAAATGTCACTGATTCGCTGAATTATTTTTATTGTAAGATGTAATTATTTAGCATTTTAAACCAACACAAACCTAACCCACCTTTGATTAGATATAACTACAAGTTCAGCACGTATTCTAAGATATTAAGGTCGTTAATTATAATTTTTATTAAAAAATTTATTTCAAGACATAAAAAATATCCAAAATATAAATAATGCTCATAGATAATTAAAAACTCATTTAAATAATAGTTTATTCAGATATAACACATTTTAAAAAATTAAAATTCATATTTAATGAAAAAGTTTTACTCAAAATATTCATACATTTGAAAGTATTCAATGCAATAGACTTCTTTAAAAAAAAAGTTCGTTTTAAAAAAAAAAAAAAAAAAAAAAAAAAATTTTTTTTCAGCAAGTAATTTTGAGAATTTCAAAATCCTGTTTTATAGTAATACCTGATTCAACTCATAACATAAAGTTTTAAATAAAAATAGTTAAAACGGCTACAGTATGGTGACCACTAACAAGAACTTTTGCTGAAACATTAAGCTGTAATTATTCATTAGTTAAACGAACACAAAGCTAGCCCATCTTACTTTCGAATCTGATTAGTGCTATTTTTACGTGAGTTTCGTCATATCACGATATAAAAAAAAATTTAAAATTAAAAAAAAAAAAAATGAAATTTTTTTTTTTTTAGAAAAAATGTTTCTTATATTTAAAAGAAATAGTAATGTTGAGGACATTTTACTAATTTTCGAGGCCCCATACAGATTTTGGGCCCTAGGACCATGCCTACTGGGCCTAGGCCAGTGGTGGCGAACCTTTCTACACCAACGTGCCATTTTTTTCTAAAAAATTTTTCAATGAGGTCACAGACGTGCCGTCAAATAATTTTGACTTCGTGATTATTGGAAAAATATTAATACTAAATACTATCAAATCAAAACTCTTTATTTACATTGAAAAAAAAAAATACATTTTGCCATGTCTTAAGACAACTTAAAGTAACATCAGTGTGACTTCTGTTGTTGCAGATTAGATAACAAATAACTTATATTATTAGGTTGTAAGATGTTAGTTTAAGCAGGACTGTATTTTTTTGTTTTTTTTGCTAGTTATTTATTGTTGGCTTGTTTTTTATGGTTATTAATTGTTTTTTAGCATTAATTGTTTATTTTGTTCATTTTTGTGAATTTTAATTTAATTGTTTCATATGCTTCATAGCATAATAACATTCGTGTAATAACAATTCATAGTATAATAACAATTGTAATCGGTGGCGTACCCAAAATATTTTGTCTCGTGCCATTGGTTCGCCATCCCTGGTCTAGGCGATAATAAAGCTCTGTGTTCAGGTCAGATTCGTAAATACTTATAGTACAATTTTGTACTTAAAACGCTTATAGCTTCGAAACTATTGGTATGATAATTTCGCCATTGATTTCATTATTTTCAGGGAGAAAAATACGAAGGAAAATGTGTCACTTGCCGTAGTTTTGTATTTCAGGTCTCAGCTATTCACCGACTATATAGGTGGTCCGTTAGAAAAAAATTATTGGTCATTTTGTGATGGGATACTGTTAATACAGAACTTTCTTTTTCGTGACCGCGTGATTGAAATAATTACAATACAATATCAAATTAGTTAAAACTATGTAAGAACTTAAAAATCGAATTAAAATGTGTAAAAAAATATTTCTAGTAGAAAGAGTTTTTTCATTGGTGCCCTACGCACGTGCTTAATCCGGCATTGGTCAATATTAGGGAAAAATATAGGCCAATATGAGTAAGACAGCCCGACCAAAAGATCAAGTTCTTAATCCATAAAGATCCGTTTTTCTTGTTTCAAAATTAATCATAACTTTAAAACTCGATATGATGTATAGGAATGTTTTCTTGTATAGGTGATTGATGTAGGCTTCACGGACATTTTAGGTTAACCCTTTCTTTACTAGAGCCGTCTTTAGCCACACAAAGTCAAGAAGAAGAGTTACTATGGTTTGCAGCGCCTGGGAACAAATTCAATTTTTGTGCATTATGGTGCGAGACTTTATGTAATACCCACCGCACTTGATTTGTTAAGTTCTTATAGAATAAGATTTTCAACTTAAATTTTTTTTTTTTTAAAGAACATAACTTGATAATTTAATGTTTGATTCAGTTGAAGATAAAGAATGTAAGTTACTAATGAATTTCTATTCCACCTAGATGTTTTTGACCGCGTTTACTGAGTTTTATCGAGTGCTAAGTTTTTATTTAAGGGCATTTTTATTTCAATATATAACCAACTTGTTATAAATAATTAAAATAATAATAATAATAAAAAAAAAATTCGAGTCAAGGCAATAGTAGCAATAGATATTCTGTTCCAATTTATCGGTAAATTTGAAAAACATACGGTGATTTGTAATTTTCAAACGAAACTGGTGAAATTTAAAAAGAAGTTTACTGTGGAATTTATGAACAATTATGTCTCACAAATTTTCCACACCGCACAGGTGCAAAATTTATGAGAAATAACTTATAATTTCGAAAGTAAGACACATATTAAAATCATAAGTTTATGCCTGAGGGTAATACCGCCTAAAACAAAAATAAATAAGTTTTAGAATATTTTATCAAAATTGTTTTTACAGTTATAATTACTATATTACAGAATTTTGCTAAAAAAAAAAAATTGCTGCCTGTCTTAGGCTCTTTTTTGCCTTTAAATATAATAATTTATTATTTCTTTACATAAAACATCTATTTTCAATCAATTCAAACTTTTCATGCCAGTGATTTCAAATGTTTTTTTTTTTTTTTTTTTTTTTTTCTAAATTATTATTGTGCACCAGAGTTAAAACCTTTTTTTCTTGATAAAGAAAAAAAAAGTAGTCCCCATTTATTTGTGTATTGGATACTCGAACAACTCGCTTATACGAATAAAATTTAATAGAACCAAATCATTTTATATGAAACAAATGTTAAATTTCTTCCTTTAAACCAGGGGTCCCCAACCCTATGCCCGCGGTTAACTAAGGCAGTCTTACCCCTCTTCAATTTACTCAACAACATTTGGAATATAAAAAAGTACAAAGTTATTCGTTTCGCAGTCAAGACTTTTGGTCTCTTCCCGGTGCACTGTTAGATTTGATAAGTTTCAAAAACCTGTTGACAGTGTTTCTTTTTCGAAAGTAAAATAATTATTGTTTATTTCTGTGCATAACTCTTGAGTTCGTCGCACGAAGAGCGCGAAAAGGAATAATTTAAGTTAAATGAAAAGATAGAAGTCTTGGAAGCAAATAAATTTCATAAAATCCCAAACTGAAATAACAAATCAATTATCAAGAGTTTAAAAAAAAAAAAAATCAGAAAGCATTCGAAAGGAATACGCTAGTCATGGAAGCCTTAGTAAAAAAAGAGAATCGAATTTTGATGAATTGACGAATTAAATAAATCGAAACAATCTTCAATTACTGATTTTTTCAAAGGGAATAAAGTGATATTACCTATATCATACTTTTCATTGGCATTGATTCATTTTTATATAACTTAAAATAACATTTATATTTTTCGATAATAACACTGACAGCTTTAATTTTAATTGATCATAAAATTGAGTTTATTTAACCAAAATATTAAACTCTGCATTAGATACCATCAGAAAAAGAAAAATTTTGTAAAAAATTTAGCATTTAAAATAGAATAATGCACTATACTTTTAATCGAATAACACGTTTAATTGGATAGAATTAGCTGAAACCAATGGTATTCCTTTAAGCAGTGTTGACTGAGGCTTTAAAAATGCTTTAAGAAAATATCCATTTGTCAGAAATGTAATCATTTTTGAATTTTTCTGATTTTTCAGGTGTTCTAGAAATAAAACTTTTCCTTGCAAGACACCTCCTGCGCAATACAAAAATCAATGTAAACGACAAAATTGGAATTTTTGTATGATAAGTTACTTATTGGAGAAAAAAATTAGTTCAAAAATTAATTTTGCATTATCAGGTTTGCTACACTTCCATTTTAGCATTCATAGCATTAGCAATAGAAATAACATTGTTGTCAAGCTGCTTTTTTGAAATCTATCATAAAGCACTTACCGTTGTTTTTACAATCGTCAACAGCCTTTTCCTTCGAACAAATTGCTGAAAATGAATGTTTTGTGAAAATTGTGCTCAAAAAAGTTTGTGGTGCTTATTTGTTAGTCTCTAAAACAAATAATGAAATACACATAAAAAATAATTAAATACTTTTTAATACAAATTGTTAACAAAGAATAAATCAAAGAAATGCCATTTATTTTCACAATATATTTTTAAATGTGACATACAAAATGCTTCTTTTATAAGGTCATGTGTGTTCAAGGGTAAACAATGCGCATGCGTCGTCATTGTATGAGTTGCGATGGCGACCGCTTCTGTTTGATAATTTATGTTCAAGAGTAAATAGTGTGCAGCAGTAGCCATAGCAATGCATACAATGACGACACATGTGCACTGTTTATTCTTGAGCATAGTTCAAATGATGAAATTCTCTTTAAATCAGAACTCGAGAAGTTTTTCATAAATTCTTTCCGGTCCAATATCTCAAAAAAAGAATTCTAAAAAAATATCAAGCAGCAGTGGTTGCCATAACAATGCATAAAATGAGGACTCTCAAACAATGTGCACTGATGATAGAAGTATGGTTTCAGAATGAAATCAATCACAACGAGCAAACATAGATTATACATAACTTTATAAACAACTCAAAACGCTTCCTTTGGTAAACAAAATAAACAAGCAAGAAACCCTTAATAGTACAAACGTTTCCCCCCCTTTACTTTTACAATGTGAACAAGCATTTCTACAAGTGACAAAAAATGTTTTTTCCCCTGATCATATGCATTTTAGTGGTACTGACCAAATACAAGAAGATTCTTAAATTCACAAGAGGTTTGTTTATTAATCTATTTTCTTGCAACAGTGCACTTCCTGCTTTTTGGGTGTATATAGAAACTACACATACATGTTTTTAGAATTCATATCAAAAATAAAAACGAGAAAAAGTTTACACATTGAAAGTCACAAATTAATATTTCAATCAGAGGAAAAGTGAATCAAAATTAGAAACATCCCTTATGCACGGTTCTGTCTGTTTAACTGCAATCATGTTTCAATTATTCTCTGTTTCATCCAGCAATTAAGCAGGTTTGGTAATTTTAAAGTATATACAGTCTTTTTACAATGAAGTCTTTTTATAATGAATTGCTCTTCATTGGAAAATTAAAACATACAAAATATTCTCTAAGCAATAGAATAGTTGTCTCCTAATAGAGAGTGTTCCAAACTTTTGCAAGTTAAATTCTTGTCATTATTCAGACTTTTCAGAAGTTTTTTTTTATTTATTTTTAAAGTTCACTCGCTTCTGTTTCACTCAGAATCATTTATTCCGAGGTATCGCATAAAAATAGAATTCTGTATGAAGGGAAATACCTCTTTTCAAATTATATATATTTTTTAACTTTTATCGCACAGACTGAAAATTAAGGAACATTCACAGCTGCTAAAATATCAAACTTCTGCCATACGGCAATAGAAATCGAACAGGAACCAACCAACTTCATTAAAGACAGATTAAGGGAAGCGTTTACAGAGCACCCTGGTGATGCATGGTCACTGTCCTTTCAAAGCTTTGAGATTTTGTTTAGCAGCCCGCATTTGTTTCCTCCATTCCAGCCATTTTGTTACATGAGGGAGCCTAGGATCGACCTTCTTCTCCAGTTGAGTATAGTAAGCTTCACGTATGATGCGGAATGCAGTGAGATTTGCAGACGGGTGCTTTGTGAGAGGATCGAAATATCTTGCTGGAAGCCTGGTCACAATGCATGTACTTCTTTCAACTGGCTTGGGCTTTTCAAAATTGAAGTTCCGCTTCATCGTTTGCAGGTCGGGGAAGGTCACAAAGTTCCTTGTGCATTTACCAGTTACTTTGTTCTTTTCAACACTGAAAAACAATTAGAAATATAATGTCTTAAATAATTAAAAACCATGCCATTGTGAGGGTGAGGAAAGCCAGGCATTTTACATAGACCCCAGATTATAAATATAGGGGATAGCCTGGTTGGCAGGGGGCTGGACTCACGTTCGTGAGAACGGGAGTTTGAATTCAGCCTGCCAAAGACTCCCTGTGAAGTAAATGGTGACTGGTGCACGTTAAATTTGTCGGGTCACAAAGTACTCCATGTTCGCATAACATATTATACACCTGCTTATATTATACATACTGAACTGCAGCATATTATACATACTGAATTGGAGATTGATTGTTCTTTAGTTCAGGTAAAAATTACGATTCGTAGATGAATGAATGGGCCTGCCCTATAAACGGTTGTGACATATGAGTGTGGCAGAGGCTTAAATTTTGGTTATAGATGGCGGCACTGGAAAACAAGAACAATCGCACCCCTTGTCTTAATGGCTCAAGATAACACCACTGACAACATTATAAATATACATAGACCCACATTAAGGAAAAATGGTGCCATTGTAAGAGTAGAGAAAGCCAGCCAGGCATTTTACATCGATCCCACATTTTGTAAGATTCTAGAGAGTCCCAAGAAACAAAATTTCTAATAATTAAATTATAGAAATTTCCATTTTTTTTCCCCTTGAAAAAAATTTGTTTTTAGCATGGAAATTCAAAAACCTTGTTTTCTATTTTACCATACATATGAAATAGAAAAGATGGCAGTTGTTTCTACTTATATAAAAACACTGCCAAAAAAAAAAAAAAAAAGCTATAGGTTAAAATTAGAACAAAAAAAAAAGAAGTAAAAAAAGATTTGTTACAAAGGCCTTGCATTTGCAGGAATCTAGAAAGCTGTGAAAAATAAATTTCGTATAATTTAAACTTCAATAATTATTAAAATTTGTTTTAAGTATTGAAAACTTGAAAAAAATGTCTTCCATTTCATTATACATGGTACATTTTCACAATTGGGTGCCATTTGAGAAATTGAAGTATAATGAAATAAAATTGTAAATTAAGTATAAATTTTAAAAATAATTAAATGTACATAAATCTTTCATATTATTTTAAATTTTTTCTTACAGTTTATTTTTAAAAAAATTGTTATATTTTTGTCATATTTGTTGAAAATTGCCATGTCTGTTAACAGACATGTTTAATAAAATTAAACCACTTAAATTTCAGCCCACAATAATGTAAATTAGTGTTTATTTTAACTTTCAAGTCCCATCATACATTAAATCAAGATTTTTAAATTTGTTTTTGTCATGTCTGTTACCATTCTAAAATGTTTTTAAGTATCGTTTTATCATAACGTACTGTAAAATATAATTAAAGATTTAGCCTTATTATTTGTTTCTGTATTAGATAAAAAAGAAATTATATGAACCTCTTGCAATATTAATAATGTATCAATTTGCATTTTATGAGAAAAATTATCAATGGTAACAGACATGACATTTTTTAAAGTATAATGAAGTTTAATATTTAATTTATCTTTTGAAATAGTGAACAGGGGTCTTTACACCTCAGTCTCAATAAATCACTCCTAAAATTGTTCTCGGTTATGAGCTAGTTTACAAGGAGAAAAAATTTATGCCAATATTGCATTGTCAGGGTCCGCAGAAAAATATTTCAACAAAAATAAGCATCTTTTAAGTACTTTTTATCTTTTTAAGCACTAAAAAAAAAAAAAAAAAAAAATTAAGCACTATACACACTAACTAAAGGAAAATTAATTTTCACATATTTTACATGATCATGATAAAATAACTAGTTTTTGACAAAGAATTCTTTTTCTTGATTATATCAGTTAGCCATCATAAAAAGAGATTTTTTGGTTCAATTTTAGAGGGAGGAAAATGATGGTTAAAATTGCGAATATCTTGCAAAATGCAGCAGAGTTGCACACTAGTGCTAGAATCTTACTAATTTCTTCTCTGTAAACGGACATGCAGACTTGTAATTATTTCATCAAACATGTAAAATGAGTGGAGCTTTCATACGCTATGGACTGATGATAGGCCAAAATAGATTGTGGTTTTATTAACTGTGAAAATGTTGAATAGAACAATGTGAAAAGCACACTTTTGTATATTGAGCGGCGAAAGTCGACACAGTAAAGAAAAAAAATCTCATTTTCGAAAAGGGAAAATTAAGTACGTTTTAAAAACACCCAATTGAAAAATCACCTTTAAGGGCTTTTAAAAAATAGAAATCGAAAATAAGCTCTTTTTAAAAACGCTACGATTGAGGGACTATTTAAAAAAAAAGTGTCAACTTTTAGTGGAATTTACTTCTCTAACAAGTTTACAAACATAATATTCTGAGAAGGCAATGCAAATCAATGCTTTATTTTCAAGTTTTTTTTTAAAAACAATATTATTATTCATGAAATTATTGTCTAATATTGAAAATGTGTTTTTTGAATCTGCTCATATTGCAGGTTTTCCACTCTTTTATCAAAGCAAAAATTAAGCACTTTTAAGGACTTCCATCAAAAAAATTAAGGACTTTTTTTCTAGAAATTAAGAACCTTAAAAATGGCATAATGATTATTTATCATCAAATAAAACATCACAGATTAATAATAATAGATTAAAAAAATGGAATAGCTTTTCTTCAACTCAGTCATTCTTTAAAAAATGTTTAAAAAAATACTACATAAAGAAATGTTTAATACAAATAATCTGTATTTAATTAAAATTAAATTGCATTTAATCACCTCACATAGCTTTTAAGAATATAAAGAAAAACTCAAAGAATTCAGATTAAACATTAAAATTTTCTATTTTAAAAATAGAAAAAAACTATGTAAACAGATAGAAATATATAAATTAAGATAGTAAATTCAATAAAAATATTATTTTGAATGCTCTAATACTAAACCAAGACGAAAAGAAACTAACAAATATAAGCTTATTGAAGTTAAGACAATTATTTTAAAATAAGTTAAATAAACCTAATTATAATAAGTTAAAGATTTATTAAAACCACAAAATTAATATAAAAAATTTAATAATTAAAATTGGAATATATTTAGTACCTAACAATCAGGGAAAAAGAAATAAATAAACTACAAGGAAAACTTATTAATTAAAATTAAGAACTGAGAAACAGAAATGATAGTTAAAATAAGTGCTAACATAAATATTGAAACACAGGACAAGGCAGGATGCAAATATGGATCAATTGAAATAAAAATGAAAAAATTGCATATCTAGAAATTGAAATGAAATAATTCATTAAGTACAAAATTTATTGTAAATGAAGGGGAAAAAAACGTAGTGGAATCAGAAACATCATTTATAAAAATCTTCATGAAATAGTCTGCTTTTAATTGTAAAAAATGTTATGCTTACACTGTGTGTGATAAGCAATACTGCACCTGAGGAATTAGAATTTTTTTCAATTAAAAAGTATTGTGACTTGTATATATATACAAAAGGAACTAAAATAATAGACGATAAAAGAATTTTGTTCGTAATAATTTAAGTATTGTCTGAAATTATAAAGAATAATTTGTCAAATAAATAAAAGGTAATGAAAATTGGATGCAAAAATGGATTATATATATATATATATATATATATATATATATATATATATATATATATATATATATATATATATATATATATATATATTAATATTATATTACTATTTTATAAAATAGGAAATAATCAATAGTGATTTGGCTGAATAGTCAAACATCTGGCCAAATAAATCGGCCGCCTACCCAGTGATAAAAAAAAATCATCAAGAATTATTATAGTTTATGTAAAAATAGGTCTGGGCGTTGTAAGAAATTTTATATCGCGATAGATCGTCAGTCAGACATCGTGATTTAACATATGTTTGAAATTTATCAATCTGAAATCTTTAAATCAATCAAAAATAAATAAAAGAAATAAATCTAAAACAAAAGAAAATTTTAATTCTAAAAAAAAATTGCTTCTATAACATCAATAGCATTGCTTAATTTTTTCAATTAAAATAAAGATGGATTGATTTAAGACTGTCTTAAAGTAAAAACAAACACAAGCTTCATTTAAATTTCTTTTAAAAACTAAAAATGATTTAGATTTTTTAAAAATAATAATAAAACTGTTACAAAATATGTCACATACATTAAAAAAAGGAAATGTCCACTTAAATAAAAAAAAATTTAAATTATTTGCCGAAAAAAAAAATTTGCTTTTGAAACATCGTTAGGATTTTGTTAATTACTTATTTAAAATAATAAAGTTGTATTGACTAATGGTCAAATGGTTTTAATGTAAAAATAAATGCAAGTTTATTTATTTATTTATTATTATTTTCCTTTTTGAAAATGAAATAGACTAAAGATTTAAATGTTTAAAAATAATACTTACTATCTAACAAATTATTAAACGAACACATATTGAAGGAATTTTTAAAAAAATTAAAAAAAATATTCTATATTTAAGAGCAATATTGTTAAATTATTGAAAAGCGTTAAAACCTTGCTTAACTTTTCATTTAATTTAAAAAAATTTAGTCATTTTAACGAACAGCCAATTTAAAAAAAAAGATAAGAAATAATGCAAACTTTGTTTCAATTTCCTCAAAAATAAAAACAAATTAATTAAATGTAGGCTTTGTTTGAATTTTTTTTAAACTAAAAGCTACTGAAGATTTATTGGTTTAAAAACTAATCAAATTATTATATTTAAGTGAATTAAATAAATTAAAAAAAACTAACTTTTTATGACAAAGTATAAATTCAGGGTGGCCATTCAAATCAGATTTCAAATTTCCCTGATTTTTCCAGGTTTTCCAGATAAAAATCTTAAAATTTCCAGGTTTTTGTTTCTTTTTTCTTATAAAGTGTAGGATGTGTACAAGAAAGTGTCTATATTATAAAATATTTTATTCAAAATGTTATTTTTTTAACATATCATCTTGAGAAAAAAATTTATTTTGGCAATTTGGCAAGATTTTTTATTTATTTTTCAAATGTTTTGGTGGAAAATTTTGAATCAAAAATCGTATATTGACCAACAAAAGAGTAAAATTAAATATTAATATATAGTTGGTTCTTTAAAAAAAAAAACATTTTTTTAAAATATGTTATAAAAGGTTAAAATGAAATAGAAAAAAATTAGCTTAATGCAACAATTGTAACGATTTATCGACAAACATTGCTGTTAGCGATTGTAAAAAAATGTGTGATTGGTTGGTTAGCTGAGAAAAAATAATTTACAGATTTCTTTGAATGGGAATAGAAAAGCTTTCAGAAAAAGAGTGCAATATAAAATCTATTATTATTAAATTATAACCAACAATTTTTGGAGAATTTTATAAAGTTAAAAATACAAAAACATTTTGTCAAAATAGAAAAAAAAATTACCACCAAAGTATCGGAACAAACTTGAGCCATAAATGGATTCAGCCCAAGGACAGAATTTAAAAACAGAAGCTAATATCCTAATCCCCTTTTCCATCTCCACCAGAATCTTTCCTAAATTGCACAGCCCCATAGCGGTCAAAGGTTTCTGCATTCGTTTAGCAAACCGTGGGAGAATATTATGTGGTATTCTAGTTTGACAGAGCTGTAATGGAGCAAATTTTGATGCAGACAAAGTATTGTTAAGTTAATGATTTTTCAACTGTTTAGCGATACATTTCCGTCTAAAAAAGTGGGTATAATCGATGAAATAATTTAAATTAAGAAAATTAGTAAATAAATTAAATTAGTGAAATTAAAAAAATTATCAAAGAAAAAATTTCCAGCTTTTCTTTAAAATTCCCTGATCTTTCCAGGTTTTTATCCAAATTTCCCTGATATTTCCAGGTTTTTTCCAGTATAAAAAAATTCCCTGATAATTCCAGGTTTTCCAGGTGGGTGGCCACCCTGAAATTACTTTAATACATAAAATATTATAAATACATAAAATATTATATTAAATACATAAAATATTCAATTGTATCACTTTTAAAAAAACTAATAGAGAAAGAATCTTTTTTTAAATTCATGATTTCTTTTCATTAATACATTAAGTTCAGAATGAAAATGTAAGATAATAGCGATTGCGCAGTGATCGACAAGGAACAGTAGGTCTGCTGAAAATAATTGAGAACGTTAAATCCAGACAGAAAAAAAAAAGTGACGAAATAATGCGCAACGATATCTAAGTAGCAAATGTCTCACTTGAAACGTTATACCCGGTCGAAATAAAACGCACAGCGATCGCAAAATAAGTCCCGCTGAAAAATAATCTTCAAGAAACGTAAACTCCCAAGGGAAAAAATGGCGAATAAAGAAACTATGCATCGCGCTCTATATTTCAACGCTGATCCTTGCTCTTCGTTATTCAACATCACAAACATTATCTTCGTAGCTAAAAATGTAATCAACATCTTCACAGCTAGACGAAATCAAAATAGTTTTCGTCAGCACAGCGACAGCGTTAGCATAGGCAAGAATCCTCGCACGTTAAACTGTGAGCGTCGTCTTAAATCATATTCCTAATGCATAAAATGAAAGTAATTATATTGAACTGCCGATATGTGCGGTAAGTGGATAATCTGCGATACATCGATTTAAAAACGCCTATGAGTAGTGCTCGTTAAAATTGCCGCATCATAACGAAAACAAAAGTTCTTGGTTTTTTTTTTTAAAAGGGAAAGCCAAACAAAAAATAGCTCTCAATTTTTATCAGAAAAATTGATATGGTAAAAGTGTTCTCCTTAAGTGTTTCCCATAGCCAGATTTTTAGGAAAAATGATGAAAAAGAAGGCTCTTTAAAATATGCTATCAAAATTTTAAAAAACACAATTAATCAAAAAGGCAAGAGAGCAATATAAAATTTTCCTAAATTCTTAAAACAAAACTTGCAACGCAGAAAATCAATTTTCTATTTTACCGGTTATCTAATTATCTGTATAACTTTAAAAGAAAAAGTAGAGATAAAATATATCAGAAAGGCTGTTAAAATGCAGCGCTATATATATATATATAAAAAAACACAGCAAAAGTGAAAAAAGAAAACAAACATTTCACTCTTTTTAAAACAAAAAGTGTCGATGATAAATTACCTAAGCTGATAAAGTACTGATACGAAGCTAATAAAGTACCTAAGTACTGTCTAAAAATAAGTCAAGAACTCTACCCACCTGCACTATCACGCTCCCCTCTCCCCACACTAAATTGTTTTCTTTCAGAATGATCCAGAAAGAAAGAAAATTTTAATGAAAAAAAAATTTTTAATAAAAAACAATGTTTTCTTTCACTTGCTTGTATCCCCTACTCTCACACGCATTCAAAATGTTCTACCCTCGATACAGGGTCTCATTCTAGGCTAAAGACATACTTTTTAATTGTGGATATTTTCCTAAGATAAACAATTTTTTCCAACCAACTAGTGATACTAGAAATTAAGGACTTTTAAGAACCTTGAATCAAAATTAAGTACTTTTAAGGGCCCTTAATTTTCAAAATAAAAACTAAGCAGTTTTTAAGGACCGTCAGAGCCCTGTTTTAGTATTGAATTTTGCTATCAGTTCAGAAATGCTAGTCTAAATTATATCTATCGACATAACATGAATATTAACTCTTCTTTTAGTCGTAATATTATCAGGGTTTTAACTCAAATCTGGAAAAAAAAGTTCCCTGTGTTTTCTCTGTATATGTTATGCTATATATTATACTCTTTAAATAATCAATAATTTGCACTTTGAGAGGTCAACATTTTGCAAAAGAAGAAAATAAGAAACAAAAATTCCCTGTATTTTCCCAGATCATAAGGGAAAAAATTCAAAATTTCCTGTTATTTTAGATGATTTTCAAATTTCGCATATTTTCCAGGTTTTTCCTATTCTCCCTGTGGAATTACAACCCTGTTTACGTTGCTCATTTAATTTATTTGACCAACATTGCCATTTTATTTTTTCCTTCATAAAAACCTTTATGTATTCATAATATTTATAAGCAACATATATTTCGTCCGCTGCTTGTTGGAACACATACATAAAATGGACGAAGTCTTGTAAACGCACTGTATGAAACCTTTACAGAAACATTTTTCTTTACTATTATTTTATAAAGATTTCTTTTTTTAAATTGTCAGAAAAATATCGATTTTGTCTTTTCATCATGTTAAGTGTAATAGTTTCTTTTTCTTTTTAACCTGCTGCCCAGCTAAAATTTTGACAATTTTACGCATTCGTAAAATACAACAGACCTTAGTTATCAGTAAGAAAATCTTGTTACTTTCGTGTTTATGTTTTGGACAACTGTATTTTCAGTTTACCTTTATTTAATTTCCTCAAAATACTATTTTTTTTTAATTAGGACCTTAAAACATTGCAATTTCTGTAATTGAAATTCTCTGTTAGTAAGTTATGACACAAAGAAAAATCATTTAAAATTTCTTAAAATATCTAAAAAAAATTTCAGACAGACAGCAAATGGCACCTAAATACAAAAATGACCCATACATGAAATTAAAAAAAGAAAGCAGAAAATAAATTAAGAAGAAACAAATTCAGAAAGAGAACAAAAAAGTAGGAACTCTAAGATCGTTGCATTTTATTAAAGCCACAACCAAAGCACTGGATACGTAGCCAGAGTTTTCAACAAAAAATAAGCACCTTTTAAGTACTTTTCAAGCACTCAAAAAATATTTTTAATAACTTTCCAAAAAAAAAATAATCATAATTACGACTTATGAAGTAATGAAAATTATATTTTTTCTATTGTTTAAAGTTATTAATTTATAAACACAAAATCAATAAAATTCAAAAACTAAACATAATCACAATAAAATAACTAGTTTCTGATAAATAATGCAGAAGCATTTTTTACAAACCCAGAATTAAAAAAAAGTACCTTCAGGGGCTTTTAAAAAATGCAAATTAAAAATAAGCACTTTTTAAAAAAGCATGCACTCTGAAGGAGTGATGTTAAAAAGGTAGTGTTTATTCTTCTAAGTAAAGAGATGCAATGAAATTCTTTTTATAATACGAAACGCTTTTTCTATGGATTTTGGCAGCAAAATTGAAGGCTGCACTCAAAAGATAACAGGGAAAAACACAGAGAATGACTGCCTTTCGGTAGATCCCTTTTCTTTTAACTGTTATTCCAGATTAGATAAACCTAATAAATAATGCTTAAGCACAGATATTAATTTTAAAAGTTTATTGTAGTAAATTGTGTTCATTGCTTAACTTCATGATTCAAGGAATAAAGAAAAGCAAAAATAAAAACATAATTAAATGTAAAATCAAAGTTTAATAAAAAAAATTGCACCAAATTAAAATTTTAAACAAGATGGTTATCATGTGAAACACAAGAATCCGTGCCCAGATTGGAAAAAATTATTAAAATAAAGTATTTACAATTTTTTATTATTTTTTAAAAAAAAATATGGTTTATACAGTGGGTGTAAGGAGGATAAAAAAAAGTAAGATCATTTTAAAGTTCATTTCCCAACATATAACTTATAAGCTTGTAGTAAACAATCACTTTTTTTCATATCTATATATCTAAGGGTATTTTGCATTGATATTTTTATACTGTACTCTTTACAAAAATTGATATTCAATTTAGTGAACGATTATGTAGGTCTCAGCCAATTTGATAAATCGAGGCCCAACTACATATAGTTTTCCAGAATTTTGTCGCTTGAACAAACAATGTATTTAATAAAAAGTATTTTGTTTTTAAATAATAATAAAACAAAAAACATTTATATTTACCCATTTTCAGATTCTACTTCAATAACAGGCATTGTTACAGAATGATACCGAATAAAAGGACCAGTGTTTGTTTGTTTGGTTAATTTTGTTTTCTTCTTTTCCAATTCCAGTCTTTGGAACATTTCTGTAACGAAATGTTGCAAACTTTTACATAGAGCAATTAAAATTTAATTAATTAATCATAATTGTTGAACTAGCATAAATCCTAGAAATATTAATGGATAAATATAAAGCATTTAAAATTACTGATAATCAAATTGAGTCTTTAATTAACCTAGATGAACTAAAAAAAGAATCCAAAGCAATTGAAAAATATTCTGAAAATGTTATTTTGTGGATATCCCAGTTAATAAGAAAATTCGACAACTTCAAAGGGAATTGTTATTAACTGTAAACTCAAATCAAGAAATCTTAAGTAACATGTCAAAACTGTCAATCAATAACGAAACTAATTGTAAGAAAAAAATCAAATGATTTGGTAAAGGTTAAATTACCTAAATTTATTATTCCCAAATTCTAATTCAATTAAAAAAACAAAAATTTGGAAAAAGTTGATAAATTTGTTTATTCGAAAGCTCATTTGAGCGCAAGTGCTTCATCAACAAACAAAGGTTTTAGTGTTTGGTCCGACAATGAGAAGGGAATTGTTGATTTATTGAAAGATCGTTTCACCTGTAAAGATTATTGATACTCATATGGACAATTTAATGCAAATCCAACCTTTAAAATGCTCTACTTATGTTGAAATTATTCTTGTTTGTAAATTATATTCATTCTTTTTAGGAAGTGTTGTATTAGGATGTACATTTTGGAGTTCAAATACATGGCATAAACATTCTTGATTTTTTTTTTGAGAAAGCAGGTTTTCATATCCACCATATGCTGGGAACAAACATTTGAAAGAAAAACGATAGAAAATTAATGCGTTTGTCGAAATTAAGTTCATTTAAAAGTTACAAGTAAATGTTTGCTACAGTTTTGTATACTTGCAATAAAATGACCTCACACTTTAACCCCATTTTCATTTGGACCACAGAAATGGAACAGTAACAGAACTGGGAATATTAACCACAGAAAATTATTGAATTGATTTAACAAGTTGTACCAATATGCTTGTTTTAAAAGATTTTCTATCTGAAAAAAAAAAAAAAACTAATCTGGCATGACTTTATAAAGTAAAAAAATATATAAATAAAAATCTATATTAAATTGTAAATTTGAATGTACAACAATTATTATCTTACAAAACACACAAAAATGCAACTAATAGCTGCTCAACATTTAAAAAAGTATAATTCACTTCGTTGAAAAAATTATCTCACCAAGAGATTTAAGATTTTTCAATTCTGTGATTGAAGCTTCTTCCAGTAACTGCTCTTGAGTCATAGCATGGCTTTGTGCCTGTTTCTTTTTTTGATGATCTTGAGTTTTCGATGAACCCACTGCTTCTTGTCTCTGACGAACTTCTAAAGATTTCTTTGTTGTAGACTCACGCATACGTTTCTTTTCTGAATAGGAGAAAAATATAAACATATTATACTGAAAGAATACATCATACGTAAAGAGAAGAATTTTATTCTCCCAACTATTCAAGGTATTTTCAAGTCAATTTACATACAGGTAGTGAAACAAATTTTTCTTCTCGCAAAAACGAAATTTATTTTTAATAAAAATAAATTGTATTTAATACAAATCAAAAATAATCATAACATTATATTGGATTACTTTTAGATTACATAAAATTTGAAAAAAAATTCAAATTCAAAGTAAATTGAACATGTCACAGCAAGATTTAAGCTAACATACCAAATCTAACGATTTAAATAATCTGATTTTCTAAAAATAACTAAATTAAAGAAAATAGAATTCAAACATTAATACAGAATTAACACCTTTAAAAAAATTATACTAATAAAAATGGAGGAAAACTATAATACTTGCATAATGAGAATTTTTAATAAATGATTAATATATAATTTCTTTATTATTAAATTTATTATGTAAATGAAAATTGTAATAGTGAGAAATTATTCATAAACATAATCATTAATTACATTTTGTTTGCATTGAAGATCCTAAGTCAAGTCTAAAATTGGTGTAATATCAATCATAGAAAAGTATAAATGCTCTTATAGCTAAAATTGTTGCCTTAAGAAGTTAATAAACTGTTTTCTCCTCCTTTGTCAAGTTATAGAAAAGTTTGCAATTTTATAATTGGCAAGACAAGAATATCTAATGAATTAAAATAGTTTAAAATTAGTAACAGCAATCACTATTTAGAGTTTGGTACAAATTCAAATCACAGAATATATATATAATGTTCAGTGATTCAAATTAGTTGATTTTCTATAATTAAATTTTTATTTCTTAAATTTCAGCTATTTTTATTTCACAGTGATGCTACGTTATATTAAGTTACAAACTTTTTGTAAAACAAGTTTCTTACGCAATTATTATTAAGAAATTAAGATTTTCCATTTAAAGAATTCCATAAGTTCGCAGAGAAAAAATAAGGAAACAAAATAAAAAAGGAAATGCATTTTCTTTATAGTCTTTTTAAAAATTACTACAGTTAAAAATATTTTTACCATTTAGCATTATTTATATTATAACTATAAAAAAGATATAATGAATAAATTTATTTATTCAAAGGAATTCTAAAATTAAATATCTCCCCCCCCCACTCGCTACCAGATAAGTGAACTGATATTAAAATCTGAGCTGAATAGAGTGAAATCATTTGATTCGTAAATCATGTGTTTCAAATCAGATATCCTGACCTGATTCCTTGATTTGAATCAATGATCTGAATTCTTTGATTTAAATCAATGATCCAAATCCCTTGATTTAAATCAATGATCTGAATCATTGACTTAAATGCAAATTAATATGCAAATTAAAAACTAATGTGTCTGAAAGGAGACCAACTGAAATGTATGAGATTCCCCTCTTTACACAAGAAATTTCACGAAAACAGTTTTTTTACTTAGCACCTAAATTATATAATAAATTACCATTTCAGTTGCAAAACATCAAAATATATTCTTCTTTTAAGCGTGCTTTATTTCAATTTGTGATGAACATTGACGATTTAGATCTCTATTTTTCACTTTAAAGGAAGCATTTGATTTTTTATACCAGTCTTGTGCCAATCCAAATGAATTTCTTATGTTACCTTTGTTATTTTTTTTTATTTATTTATTTATTTTTTTTTATATATATATAGTTTCATGAATTTTTTTTTTTTTTTTTTTTTCTATTATTACAGTGTTCAACAATATATGACGTCTTATGATGAGCAAAATAATTTATGATTGTAATACCCCCTTTCTTTTCTTTCCTTCTTTTAAATTTCTATTTTAAATTTATTGTATTACTTTTCTTTGTCGCCTGGACAGGATTTTCCTCTTGACGACGAATATATATTCTTTGTATTTATGTGTTTTTGTTCTCAATACAGTTATATTTGTTTGTTAAAAAAAAAAAAAAAATCTGTGATCTGAATTGGTTGATTTGAACTCTCGATCATAATCATTAGACTTGAATTAATGACCTGATTTAATTCACTCTATTCCAACAAGTCATCTGAATTACTTGCTTTGAGTCACTGTTTCATAATAAATTCAGCCTATTAACATAACTTAACATAGCAGCCCCCTACCATTAATAAATTTTTTATTTACTATTCTAATTATAAAAATCAAAAATTCATTTAAGTATTTGGTAATATTTTTTTCGATATTTTTTTTATTTCCAATGAGCTGCACAATCGGTCTTGCCGATGAGCAGACCTAGTGCGTTCTCTAGAGGTGGTATCCACTCTTTCAGCACATAAATATTGTAATATCAGTCTCAAAAACTTTTCTCTTTTTGCCACTTTTTATATGTTTTTTTTTTCATGTTGACTACTAAAGTTTCCTCTTAGTTTTTTTTTTCCTTCAAAAAAAATTATCCCATTGTTGCTAGCAGAAGGGGAATTTAAAAATAAAAATATCTTTTACTCCATGTTTTTTCTACATAATGTTAAACATATTTTATATTTTTATTCTAAATAAAACATTCAAAATTTTTATGCCTTTTTTCTATAGTGCAGAATAATAATAAGCTAGTAAAATACATCAAGTAATTTAAAAAAAAAAATTATTTAACTATTTTTTATCTATAAAAAAAAAGGTTTAAAATAAGAAAAAATTTTGTCAGTCACCATGGAATTGTCCTGTTTTCTATATTACCTTAACACTTATTTATGATAAAGAAATATTGTAAACAAAATGGGAAAAGTACCACATACACAAAGCCATATTGCATTTGTAATTAGCAGGGTTGGCAGGTTTTTGACATGTGACAGTTTTTGACAGTTTAAACCATGGTTTAAACCGTCACGTCAAAAACCTCACTGTCAAAAATGTCAAAAACCTATATTCATATGTGAAATTTAATTAATACATAAAATTTATATATTTTTTTATAAAGGATAGTGTTTCTAAATATGTTCTAGAAAAAATAAATATAAAATTTTGAAGAAACACTTATATTTTGAATAGTAACCAAAATCTTGTACTTTTGAAAGCTCACATCTTATGTAATATTATGTATTCATTTTCATGTGTTATTGAAAATCTGCAGTGATATTATTAAGAAATTTATTTATAACCAAATTTAGTGTATAGTATAGATTATACTAAAAATTAGACATTTTTAAAGATAAACATTAGCAGTTTTGTACATTAGACATCTTTTAAAGAAAAATCTTTTTAATATTCTTTTAAATCTTCTTAATAATCTTTTAACATAAGACAATACAAATTTAAGTGCTTTCTGTTAAATACACAGAGAAGTTAGTGTTGATTTACAGTATATTTAGCCTATTCATTTACTATGCTGAAAATTTAGTTTATCCAAATACTTGTGAATTTCATTTTGCTGAATACTATATAGTTTTGTTGAATATCTAAATATTCAGCTGTTGAATAATTACTTCTTGCTTTCAAGATATGCATTATTTGTATTCTTAATACAAGTGGGGGAAAAAAATTAAGAGGTAAAAATTGTTTTAAAATGTTAAGTGTAATAATTATAAATAAATATAATAAACAATATGAATTATATTTATCATTATTCCCAAATATAACTACTTTTAAATTCAAATTAACATACTGGATAATAAAGATATTCGGTATAACATTAAAAATTTTTTTCATACACTTGTATCAAGTTTGTATTTATACAACATAACTTGTAAGTTCGTTATAAATATTAGTTATATGTTCCTTATATGTCAAAAATGCATCGTAATAAACTTTTAATTTTCTTAAGTATCAAAAAAAAATTTTTTTTTTTCAAAATATAAATATTTAAAAAAATTGTGGGCAAAATTTTTCTTCACATGCATTTGAATATAAATTTCTGAGATTTTAAATCTGTTATTTTACCTTAATTTTAATTAAAAAATATTTTAAAACCTGCTGATTACCTATAGTATAATTAAATTTCAATATAATGCATGGCAACTGTTGGTAGTTTTGAAGTTTATATATTTTCTTGGCAAACTTTAGTTTTTGACATTTTTGACGGGTTTTTGACGGTTTAAACCAGTATTATACCCTTGTCATGTCAAAAACCACTTTTTGACGTCAAAAACCCAACCCTGGTAATTAGTAAACAGCCACCTGTTAAAATTCAGTTTATTATTGAATTGCTAATTCAATACAAACATTAGATCTACTTAAATACATAAAATTACAAAACTAGAAAATTTATTACGTAAAGAAATACTAAATAAATAAATTAAAAACAGACCACCCTTAATAACTTTTCATATAATGATCGGATCTTCACATTCCAGAACTCATTCTTAATGATTTGAGGAGGTGACCTTAAATAGGCTAATTAATCAATGCTGACGATATTTTAAAATACGATATTGGTCACAAAAACACACTTTCTCTGAATAAACATACCTATTTTTTGACAGATTTAGATTTCCGACTCCCAAAATGTAAGGGTTTGAATAGTTTCATCAGGAGAGCAGTCTTACGTTTGGACCCTTATTGTTAACTTTACTTTTTGCGTATTTTGCCATTTCTCGATACATTTTTAAGCAAATTGAGAAATTTAAACGCAATTATAAATTTCTTAATTCAAAAGATAATTTCATGCAAAAATAACTTTTAACAAATATTTATAATTTTTAATTGTTCTGTTTAATATTAGTCAAACACGTTTTGAATTCCAAGGTATAAAATATTTACATCATGCTAAAAAATATAATTTTGCATGACAAAATATAACATTTGCGCGAAATCGGTTGAATAGTTCCGGAGAAATCAAATTTTTAAATAACTTCATGTTGAACAAATTATGAAAAGAATCAGCATTTATAAAATATTGCATTAGTATTTCCTCCTATTACATTAGTATTTCCTTATAAAATATCACATTTTTCAAATCAAAATAATAAAAAAATTTCATGAAGAATTATATTTTCGAAATAAACACTTTCAATGTTTATAGTAATTGTTTTAAGTTTCCATTTCAACAAAAACCATAATTCAGCTTATTTTATTCATTTTCAGCTTATGTATATGTACCAAAAACAAATTCTTAATTAGAATAGATATAGCACAAGAATTTCAAATTAAATTGGACACAAAACCTAATTTAAGATTATTAATGATAAAATTAGTAAAAATCTTCATTTCTCTAATTGAATATTTTAAAATAGTCTTTTGAAGGTTATAAGTCGAACACGTTTGCATTGAAACTCCTTCAACTTCTCACTTAGAGCTTTTAATAAATTTTTATAAATTTTCAATGTGTTTTGTGAAAGAATTGTTTTAGTTATTACAAATTTGAATTTAGTGAAAGGCATTAAAACAACTTTCAGATTGGCGCTAGTAAGCACACATGCATAGATTGAAATAAGTGGCGCAAATGAAATGAGAAGGATGTTTACAAAGAATACATTACCGATATTTGCAACAGATATAAAAGATGCTTTTTTCAGAGGTGATTTTTTAACTTCTTTTTTTATTTTTGGTTTTGTAGGCTCCTAAAATGAAAGAACTATGATAAGGAAAATGGAATTCTTATTAGAAATACACAGACAGAAAAAAAATCCCAACACCAAGGAATTGTGCTAGATAAACTAAATTTGGTTAGCTTGTTTATACAGTAGGGAACCGATTATCTGAACGATCGGGACCATCGCTATTCCAGAAAACTGATATTTCCGATTTTCTGAATCGCTACAAAATGCTGTTTTTTTTTTCAATTGTTAAACCAAACTAAAAAAAAAAAATATTTGAAGATAATCTTAAAAAGAAGAAAAAACGATGAAGTAATACACCAATGATTATTTCCAAAATGATGGTAAGGCAAGCATCTTTCAAAAAAGAAAGAAAAATCCTAAAATCTTAAGAGGAAAAAAAAAAAAAAGTTTTTAAATGGCGGGAAAATGTATCGAATTTCGTTCAGGCTTTTTGGTTTTCCGATTTCCGGATAACGGGTCCTGTACTGTACAACTAAAACATGTCTATTCAAATTCCGCGCTTGTCACATAAGTTTGGCGTTAGTAGCACCACTATGAACATGCAAATCAGGGTTGCTTTAAACACATGTTCTACAGTTTGTTAGCGTTATTTTTAGTTAAATTTTGACAAAGTGAGTTGCTTGTTAGTCAACAATGCCTTTAAGATGATGAAAAAGCCATTATCAAAAGCTAGACTTTGAACGTGGTCGTGTAATAGGGCTGCGAGAAGGTAAATTTTATGCCCATGATATTACAGAAAGACTGGATTGAAATGAATCCACTGTGCATGATTGTTGGCAGCAGTGGTCAAGGGAAAGAACTGCTTGGTGCACGGCACAGCGCCTGCACCAGAAATTTGAGATGCAATGGGCAATGCAATGATACAACAAACTGTTACAAATGTTCTACTTTAAGTACAGCTCCAAGCGTGATGCCCTGTAGCTTGCATTCTACTCACTGGAGGACAAAATATTTAATAGGGAGAAACATTGTGTTTTCTGATTAAGGTCGGCTCTGCTCTGGTTCCAGTCATAGCCGTATAGTAGAAGCCAAGGCAAGTGCCTGCTATCGACCTGTCTCCGGCCTAGACATACTGTACCTACACTTGGAGTTATGTTCTGACCAGCAATTTCTTATGACAGCAGGAGCAGTCTCGTGGTTATTCCATACACCTTGACTGCAAATTTGTACGCAAACCTGATGATTCAACCAGTTTTGTTCTTCGAGAGCAACATCCAAGGAGGTATTTTAAAACAGGATAACGCTCACCCTCATACTGCTGTTGTAATCCAACATGCTCTAAAGGATCAAGCACGTTCGGGACATCATTGAACGATAACTTCAGCGTCCACCACAACCAGCAATAGCTGTCCCCGTATTGACCGCCGAAGTGCAATACACATGGAACTGTATCCCACAAAATTACATACTGCATCTCTATGACACAATGCGTGCCTGTTTGCATACTTGCATTCAAAATCCTGGTGGTTACACCAGTTATTAATGAGCCAGTATATCCCATTTGAAATTTTTTTTTCTCTTAACTGCATTAACCTGTGATCTTGCACTTTAATCAATTAAATATGTTAAGCAGACAAGCCGCACTGCCAAAATTTTCTACTCTACAATGGTGTTTCCCAAACTTATGACTTTTGTGTACCCTTTTCAAAATTTTTCGTAACACTTTGTACCACTAATAAAAAAATGAATGCATTTTTTACTCGAAAAAAATTGCACAAAAGTTAAAAATCACAACTGGCTGTTGACACCACTAATTATTAACTGTTAACTATGCAAAAAATAGCCAATAGAAAAATATGTAATAATAAATTTTCATAGCTAGCTTTGTTTTTAAATAAATTTTTTTAAAACTTTCGCTTGTTTCAAGATATCTTGCATATAACCCTGCTAAACTGTTCCTGTACCCCAGGGGGTACACGTGCCACACTTTGGGAAACACTGCTCTACACTAATCTTTTCCTGGTGTTGTTTTTTTTTATCAATGTAATGAATGCATGTAATGAATGAAGGATATACCTTATAGGCTTTAGTCACAACTCGACGTTTCCGTTTTGTGGTATTTTGATCATCATCCTCATCAGACACTGGTTCATCATTTTCATCAATTGATATATCAGAATCAGTATCCTCACTCTCTGATTCTTCATCACCAGAGAATTCATGATCATCCTCTTCCTAGAAATATTAATTACATGAACTTTGAGTGTTAAAAATAAATAGATTGCAGATGAAATAAAATCGATTATTCGTATATTAATTCTGAAAATTTTTTAGGTATATCTTTATATATAATGCATGGCCAAGCACCTAATTCATTTCAAGACTCAAGCTTATTTCAGCTATCTAAGCAGCTATAGTAGGAATGTTGTGCTCTGGGTTGTTCGGAAAATAATTTAGTTTTTTTTGCAATCAGGGACTTAATTGTATTTTTTTTACAACCAAATTCATTTTAAGCCACATAATCGTTTAATGATTTGACAGCCAATGCAGTTTGCTCAGCAAAGTTGGCTTGTGAAAAAATTCTATGGATGGAGCCCTTCCAAATATGAAAAGTGAAAAGCTCAAGGAAAAAAATTCCTCACTTTTTTTCCTGTACAAAATATATTAAGAGGAAACAAACAATTTCTGTACTCTTGTCTGAGTTATATAAGGATAACTATACTAGCTTTAATTGCTGGAAAAACTTAAAGAAATAAGAAACAGCTTAACCTACTTAAAACAAATAATGCTATAGATGGCATTAGTGGTCCTAGTTTTTCACAGATTACGACTTCAGTCGAGGGCGAAGAGTAAGATATGGGCTTGTGTGCAATACCGTGTTTTGGGATATACCATACTGTAAAAGATTTGTCAAATTTATGTATTGAAAATCATATTGTTGTGTTTTATATTAAACTATACTAGTAATATTATATTTAGCTTCAAAGTTTTGTTTAATTTGCTCGAACGAAATAAGATGTGTGTGTAATCCATTACTAATTTATGTGTATGTAAAAATTATAAATACAGTAGTTATTGCATTTAAAATTTAATTTTTGTAATAAGAAACTATTTTCTAGCTTTTATAATAATATAAAGAACAAAATTAAACAGTCAAATTTTTTTTCCATTTTTCTGAAATATGTCATGAGGTTAATTATGATCTTGAATTCGTATTCATTGTATTATATGTGCCAATGATACTGAAGATAAAAAACCACTGCTGTACATTAAAAGAGATATTTTTCATACAAAAAAGAAAAATTGTTGCAGAGAGTTTAAAGATACTCTTACTTCTTGAAATCCTCCATAAGCGCTGCTGTAGAAATCATCAGCATCTTCATTTTCCAACAACAAGGCCATGCGATTCCCAGCATTTGCTCTCTTTTCTCTGGTAGATGCCATAGTGTGATAAACAATGTCAAGACTCTTTTAAAAAAGATTGATAAAACAGATATTTAGATACTTTCTTAGTATATAAGTAGTCAACATACAGAACAACCGAGTGCTGTTAAGGCTACAATACAATCCTTTTATAATAGAGAAGTTTCTCTTTATTGTGCTAAAAATCTGCATCTCCTTTCAAACCTGTTGATATCTTAGATTTGTGTTGTTTTTCTGCGCATTTCAAAACTAAAATTATAATATTAAAAAAAATAGTCTGAAGATATTATTAGTGTGAATTGTACTTGTTAATGCCTGGTTGACCTTACCACGGAATTGCCCGGTCAGCAAGTGGATAAGCTAAAAGTATTTAATATGCATTATTTATGTTATCATTTCGTTTTAAGTGAGTTTTCTCTTACTTAATAGCTCTAGTTATCAGAGTTCTTACTTATTTATTTTTGTAATTTTATAACTATTTGTAATTATAATTTTTAAAAAACTGTCTTACATTACTCACTATCCATTTTTTAGCTCCAGAGATTTACTCTCATCTTCATTGTCACTGATTATTTTCAAGTACAATTAATATTTTTTTTTACAGTTTGTTCTAAAACTAGCTTTAAGTTCCAATAAATCATTAATGTTTGTACATGAATTCCAGTTAAGCTTCCAGTCTTTCTTTAATTAAAATCCATCTGTTCAAGTAATTGATTATTTTCACTCAATTTAACTTCATTTTATTCTGTAGAAAATTTATTTCATTTCTGATTATTTGCTTTAATTTTGTCTCATGAATGTTTACTTACAAAAATGTATACTTTGACTTTATCCATTTAAATCAATTTCCATCTGCATGGCTACTGAAAGTTTATAAGTGAAACTGATCATTTTTCATTAGTTCATGTCATATTTTTAAAATTACTTATTAGTATCAATGATTTACATATTTTCACTTTGAATTCCGGTTAGCAAATATGCACATCCTCATCATTATAAATCATATTTGTTCAAATAACTGATTATTTTGCGTACAATTTAATTTCAATCCAATCTGTCTAAAATGTAATTTAAATTTTTCATACTATATTGTAATAAATTATATTAATTTAAATTAATTTCTTTAAAACTTTTTTTTAAAATTTAAAAATGCTACTTTAAAAGTTCATTTTCTGACAATTTTCAGTTTGAAATCTATCTATATAAAAAAAAAAGCTTTTAAGTTGTTTGTCAATTAATCTTTTTTTTTTCTAGTGTACTTTTTATTAAGAAAATGCATACACAGAGATTGTCTTTTAGAATGCCTTTAGTTATTTTTTGAAAAACTTCAAATTCTTCTATTTTTTATATAATGAGTAAAAATTACTTTTTGAAACATATACATAAAATAGTAATAAAGTAACTTGAAAATTGCCGAGGATCAAATTTGTTGTGACATAATATTATACATTTTGATTAATTTTAACAGTAGTAAATGAGTGCCCTTTTCTGAAAGAAGCAACTTTCTTACTCTGGGTATACTAATGGTATGTCATAACATGAGAAAGAAAACAAAAGCATTCACTAATTAGATTTTCGCGACGCTTTACATATAACACAATTGTATATAAATGCAACAACCCTGTGTCCATTGTGCATTATTTTAAAGTATAAAAGAAATATTTCAAAGCATTTCTTACTGATATAAAAGATACTCCTTACAAATATAGGCTCTTGTAATATTTTGGATTTTTCCTAATCACAAAATACTTAAACAAATTAATAAACAATAAAGAAAATCATTATTTTCAATTTAAATCCAATCCTTTGGCAAGATCATTCCAAATCAAGCCCGATATATTTGGCCGAATTGCAGCTTGTAGCTTTCAAATAAAATAAAAATCAATTGCTTCACATGTAATCAAACAATCAATAGCGCTCTATCAGTTGCCATGGTGACGGTGTTCACTTAAGTGTAAATACAACGCTTAAATGGCATTTCTAGATCATTGCCTTATTAGTATACAAACTTACTAAATTCTTCTATTTTAATTCAGTAAATATAGCCTTCGTAAAATGTGAGCATGGTTTATTTTCTTGCTACCCGTATTTGTTTAAACGTATTATGCATTTTTTACCACTTTCTTTTAAGTGCAACTTTAGAAAACTATACATCAAACTTTGATTATGAAACTTCTTTTGAAAATGAATCATATGCAGAACTCGATAAAAATCACTCTCTCTGGAAAAATATTTCTGCTACGAATATAACTGGGGTGAATGTTACTGACGCTTCCAGCGACGGAGAACTTGATGATTTACCATTCTGGCACTGGTATGATCTATCTTATACTCCATCGGATGAAAACATCTGTATTTGTGATTTATATTATGATGTTTGTGATATTAACTGTTGCTGTGACTCAGATTGCAGTGAAGATGATATGAAAGTTTTTTCTAGTTGTAATTCTCAAGTGACGGTTGATGAAAATTATTGCTATTTCACGGATATAATTTTACGAAACAATGCTGTTTATCAGATTCAGCAAAATCCTAACAACGGTTTGCTTTGCATAGCTCATAACAACTTGAAACAGTATTTGCGCTTTAAAGATTTACCTACTCTGAAATCTCACAGAGATCTTGATGTGCTCCTCAAATATCAGTCAAAAACGATTTATTCTTGGGAGGACACTCAAGTGAGGGAAACAAAAGAACAAGACATGAAATCTGGAAGACCTGTACCCATTATTATTTCTCAAATAGAAAGTGTTTGGGGTAAGTAATTTGGATCTTAAACCAGGGTTTTTGACCCACTCACAAACCCTGGTTTATTATTTTTTTTTAAAAATGAACCACTAAAAAAAACTAGGCTGTAGTAGTTATTTTTTAAACATAATCAAAATCTGACCTTTCTCATATAAATTGTTATTCCTTATTTGACTTATAAATAATTATACATAACACACTAGCATACATAACTCTACTTTCAAAACTTCAAAAATATTTAGAAAAATATGTATGTAACTTTAAATTGATATAATAATCTTTCTTGTTTCAACATTAAGGAAAATAATATTTTTAAACAATAATTTTAAAAATTTTTTGTTTTGAACTAAACAGGGGAATAGATTTGTTTTCCTCTTATCTCCTTAATAAATAAATTTTCAAATAGAAATGAAATAAGCATTTATTAGTATTATCACAAAATATTAAAATTATTTCAAAAATAATATTTTATCTTTATGAAAGACTTAAATGGATGGATTAAAAAAATTTTTTTTTAGTAATTATATTTTAAGGCAACTAGATAATGGTTTAAATTTAAAAATTCATTAAATTTCAAACCATGTTAAAATAGTGAACAGTATGAAGTAATAGTGAACTTTTATTGCATTATAAATTTTATTTACTATAAGTTGACACAATGATTATTTTTGTTTTGATTTAAAAAACGATGTCATATAACCAGTTTTTTGGCTTTTTCAATCCCTTGTTTGTACCTCAGTTTTGACTAAACCAGACAACAAGTAGAAAACACTCTTTTACCTGATGTAGAACTTCCTGAGCAGTTTCCTAATTTCCTCAAATAATGACAGAAGCTGGATTCTCAGTAGAACAACGGTTCTCAGTAGAACAACAAAGGCATTTTTTTTTTATATATTTATATTTGCAAAGTTATTTTTTCCCCAAATTTTAAAAAGTTTTTTTTTTAATTGGCAGAGAACACAAATTTATTTGTATTAAAAAAACTTGTTATGAGTTATATATTTTAAAGGATAGCTCTCTTTTCAAAAGTGTAATAAGAAGTTAAAATGTTTTTAAAAATCACATTTTATATGTGTACTAAAAATAAAAAATAAATGTTAATTTCTATCACTAAGTGGATTTTTAAATAGTAATAGAGTCCCGCAATGGACTGATTGTAAAGACACGGATCCCAGTAGAACACTGAAGTCAAGCATTCATGGCTGCGGTCAGGAAGCAGGTGAGTGACCACTTTGATCAGCTTATATAGGGTCTGAGGTATCAGTCCTCGTTAAGCTGTTCTACCATAAAGTGCTCGGCTTCGCTCGCAGGTTGTCTGGCTGCCAAAGCAGGGGAACCATTCCCTCTGCAGAGGATCAAAATTGCCTCAGGGATGTTTCCCAGACCGTTGCTAATAGCCCATTCTGCAGCTCTTGTTTAAAGTAAATACAGTTATCTACCTACCTAAAGACTACTTTTTTACATAGTGGGATCTTGCCATTTAAACCCCATAATCTGTATTATCCACTCTTAGACAAAATTCTCGTATTCAGGTGTGAGATGTTTACCTATGCATTTTGAATTCATCATACTTTACACTACAATAATGCAAGACACTTTCGGTTTTTGACATTTTCTTAAGATATACTTAGAGGATATTTTACATTTTTAGAGGTATTTAGTCCATCCGATTTTTCATACTTAGCTTTCAATGGTTTGAGGGACTGACATTAAATTACGAAATAAAGCAAGTATTTTTGAACGCCTTATGCCAGAAATTCAAGAAATAAACTTTATCTTTTACTTTGATTGCTATTCAAATAAGTGCATAAAATTTCACAAACCTAGTTTAAATATTATGGAAATATATATATTTAAAGAACAAAGTTTTTTGGCTTTCTTTTTTACTATAACTTTAAAAAGATTTTAAGAAACTTTAAATTTTTTTGCAGCAATTTAAAATTATTGTTCTAAAATTTGAAAAAAAAAAATCATTGAAAACTGTGCAAGATATGAATAATAAAGTATTGGTATTTTTTAATGCATCTAAAATTAATATTTTCGAAATATCTCAGTAGAAGTAAGGATGTGCATCTTTTTATTAGTCACTCAAACGTTTGTTTAGTCGTTTGGAATGATTTAAAAATAGTTTCGGCTTTTTTTTCATACACCCCTCATTTTTTTAAAAAAAGCTCAGGCCGACCCTACCTGCAACTGATTTTCTCGTATTCCTAATTTAAATTTTATCAACTTTTAACTAATTTTAATTGGTACTAATTGCTCTGCATAAGAGGTATTATGGTAAGTCAAACTTGTGTTAGAACAGACTCCATGGTGTCAGGCTTGCTTAAAAATATATATTGTCACGTATAAATGATAACAAATAGATAAAAAAAAAAGGCAGGAGAAAATTATTTCACTTAACGTATTGTGATATTATAATCATGTGTGAATGAAATTTTAAATATTGTCTCAAAATAGAGTGCCTCATTAGTTTTGTTAGTAATTTTAACTTAAAACAAGATTTACTCTCTCAGAAATTACTGTTGATTATCACATTATTATGATACCATTATAATAGAAGATACATAATAAAAATAATATATAAATTTTCAAATCGGTTATGAAATGAGCATAATTTTTTTAAAATTAGCACATGAGTACTGTGTGTGTGTCAGATTTGCATTACAATTTTAAACATATTTTTTTTTCGATGTTTCCAGTATTTTTTCGCCATTTGTTTAAAAGATGTTAATTTAGTCTTCTGAAAATTAACGAGCTATTCAAAACTTTTACTCACATTTAACAGTGATGTTATTTAAATAAAAATTTTATATCTAAATTTGTATTTGCTGGAATAAGGGGACTTTATTAAATTTGGTGTGAGTGTGTGTGGGGGGGGGGTAATGTCCCCATCAGCCTTCCTTAGTAGGGTTGCGCACCCCTGATTATAAAAATGTTTTTGTAACCAGTAGATGCTCCAAGATTTCTAATCAAAATTTGTACAAAAATTCATTTTCACATAAATTAATCTTATTTTATATTTATACTCGTAATGCGGTGAAAACTAAAAAAAAAATTTTTTTTTTTCCTTTTAAAATACATAGATTTTTTGTCGATGGATCGTTGTTGTTCATTTACGTCACACTAGAGCTGCACAATGGGCTATTGGCGATGGTTTGGGAAACATCCCTGCGGATGATCCTGAGACATGCCATCACAATTTTGATCCTCTACAGAGGGAATGGTACCCCCATTTCAGTAACCCGAAGACCTGCAAGGGAAGTGGAGCACTTTATGGTAGAACAGTTATACGAGGACCAATACCGCACACCCTCGGTCCCTATGCAGACTGATCCAATTGGTCACCCACCCGCACACTGACCGCAGCCAGTAATGCCAATGGATTCAGCAATTTATTGGAGTCAAAATCTTCATTAACCGATGCAATTAAACAATGGGCACTGTATATTTAAACTTAATTTCCTCATTTTACTGCTTTGCTTAGTTATAAATTGCTTCTTTTTTGGTTTTTATATATTTATCTTTTACAGATTTACCTCATTCATGTTTTGGTGAGGCATGTACCTGCAGAAGAAAAGTACTATATTTGGAAGACTACAATTCCTCTTGTACTGTTACAATAAATAATCTACGAAACGAATGTGAAAAAAATGAAGCTTTATCCGTACACAACTACATAAATTTTTGTTTAGGCGCTCAGCGGAGAGGACTTTCAAATAATCTGTTTCCTCATTCAAAAACCATTATTTCTGATGAATTATTTTCCGATGTCAACAAGTTTTGCTTCACTAAAATAACAGAAAAACCCACCTATGAATCAAATACTTGCTTCAACGTTGTTAGTCAGATTCATTTCACTGTACTTCACAACGGAATTTTAGGAATTAAAGAAATCATACCAACTTTCAGTCTTCTCAATTTATCGTCAGTTAACTCAACTGTGACTCAACGTTTCAGCGTTGAATTTAAGTGGCACAATTCTACAGAAACAATTACTAAGAGAAGTGGCAATCCTGGATACCAAGTAGGTTTGCCAATTGTTACCGGCACAAACAGTTCTGAAGCTACCAAAATAATAATTCAACCAGGGGGTCTCTCAATTTTTGGTAAAGACGGTTTGAGCCAGTGCCATGGGCGCAAAAGCGTAAAATTTGGAAAGAACTTCAAATCAAGTTGCTACTTAAAGATAAATAGTAATATTAATGACTGTAAAACTGCCCAGGAAAAAATTTATGATGTTCTTTTAGGTTCTAGTAGGGATAGTAATTTGTTTGTTGGCATGTTTGGAAATGCTAATGAGAGTAACAGAGAAGAGTGGATTGAAGCCTATCATGATGAAGAAGTTTCAAATGTGGACGGTGTTTGTCATTTAACTACTGGACTAAAAATAAATGTGGTATATGCGGCAGTTGGTACAGTTCAAAATCCACAGTTTAAAATATTAGGTTTAGGCTATCATTACATAAATTTTGCTGATTTAACTAATGGGGAACAACTCATTATTTTGTCAGCATCAGTGTCATTTTTTGATGTTACTGAACCAGTCATACCACACTATCCAAAAGCGCCATCACTAAAAGTAAATTTGCCAGCTGATTTCTTTTATCCCTTCTTACAAGGATCTTGAAAATGGATTTCTCAATAATTTGGATAGAGTGTTACACATTTCTTCTGTTAAAGTAACCTGCCGCACATACAAACTGTTCAATTGTTTTTTTTTTTAAATATCTTTTTCTTTTTAGAAAAAGACAACTAAGTCGAATAAGTTACCAAAGAAGATGCATTCTGTACATAATTTCATAGCTTAATCCACAGTAATAGTAATTAATGAAAGAAGCGTTTAATAATGAAAATGTACTCGTAAATGTAAAAAATTGATTATGAGATTAAACGTCATTTATGTAATTTTTGTTGCTCATTTGAAACGACAATAGTTTAGTAAAATGGGAAAGATAGCAGGTTAGTGCTTACAAGTATTATTTTGATTCATAAAATTCTCACAATTGACTCGTAAAATCTCTTATTTTTCAAATTGGAAAATAAAGTATTATAGCACATTTAAAATAATAATACATAAACAGGGTAAGGTTAATTACCCCTAACCCCCCCCCCCCCCAATGTGGGTACGCGGGAAAAATTTTCAACTTGTCGCCGTGACAGTCTCCCGCACAGCCGGAGGTGGACAGAGAGTATCTGGCACACGCACTGCCCGAGAGGCCCGGCGAAGCCCTTCCGTGGCATTTACTTAAAAACAAGAAAAAAACATAGTACTATTTTGGCAACAGCCTGGAGGTAATCGGGCAAAAATACAAAAGTAACTAATTCACCTCTAGAATTAAACGTTTTACAAGTATAATAGTTGTGATTATTCCGACTATTAACTAACAGGTGAAGTTAAACATCTAGATTGATGTTTACAATAAAATATATGAAAAATTCAAGAAAAACATTAAATTAAAGTTTATAAATTGGCCAACGGACCCTTATAAATATTTGAAATTTAATAAAATTAACAATATCTACCATGTGAGACCCAGAATTTACCAGGTGAGAGCTGTCAAAATATAATGGAATTTGCACAAGCTTCATGAAAAATATTTTTGGTCAATCCTCATGACCGAAAACTGGTTGTTTAAAAATTTTAAGTTTAAAATACAGGAAAAATAATAAAAAGATTATAAGGGACAATTGATTAAAGGAAAAAACATGAAGTTAAAGGCTAAAATTATACAATTGACCAAAAGGGTCTAAAAATTCAACATAAAAATTTGTAAAGGATCGAGCATACTCTCAAAGTCGATATAATAAGACAAAAAATTTTAAAAGATTAAAACTGAATATAGCACTTTAAGTAAAAACATCGAAATCACTAAAATGATTAAGAGAAGTACAGTTAAAATAACACAAAAGATTGACATAAAATAGTCAACTTATAAAAAACAGATTAACATTAATACGAAAAAGTTAAAATTTATTGACTAAAAGACACGAGGTCAATAGTACAATGAAGGAACGTTAAAAATTTGTACGAAAAAACCCATTAAAGCTTAAAATAGGCAAGATAAAATCAAAACAATTAAAAATGCAAATAGAGTAAAAAGGTGGTCTAAAATTGTATAAATACACTTTAAAAATTTGGGTCGTGGTCCATAATATAAAAATTACAAGCTGGTCCAGAAATGGAGATATTAATTAGTTGTTAAAAACTTGTGCCAGCAGATCCTCTAGAGCAGTTTTGATTATTTCTCTACATCTATTGTTTGCAAAAATTTGTTGGTCATTTTTATCATGGAATAAATTTTATAGGAGTGCTTGGAAATGATTGCAGAAATATGCTAGATGTTCAAGTGTTTGTTTTTCGTTACAGTATTTACATTTATCGTCTTTGTTAAAAAATCTCTTTTGATAAGTTCCAAACACTCCTTGCCCCGTCAAATATTGATTTAAATAAAAGTTTGCTTGTAGTCTGGTAGTTGACGGGGTTTTAATGAATTTGTAGGTCTGCCGACCTTCACTCGATTCTCTCCATTTCCTTTCCCAGCTCGCCATGATAAGTTTTCTTATGTCAGTTTTAGTCATCTTAGGGGTACTCAGACACCGGAGATCTTTAATGTCTGAACCGATTGCGTTCTTTGCGGCTCTATCTGCCTCCTCATTGCTCTGGATACCAACATGCGCCTTGACCCAATTTAATTCAATGCCCTCTCTCGATTTTCTTTTTGTTTGTTCGATGAGTCTGTAGGAAGGTTCTGGGTCTGCCAGGGCCTGGAGAAAAGAAAGCGAGTCTGAAAAAATGAAAGCTTGCGTAATATTGTTTGTTACAGTCCAATATAGTGCTGCCTCAATCGCCATCAGCCCAGCAGTAAAAATATTGGTATTATCCACTACTCTAGAGGAGTCTTGATCTACTGTTATTCCGTCAATCTTAATGATGACTGCGTATGATGTCCTGAAGGAACTTTTATTGTCTGTCTCCATTCTAGAGCCATCTGTAAAGATCTCCAAACCCTTATCTATTGGGCTGTTATATCCCCAAGTCAAGGCCCGATACGTAGAGGGGTGCACTAAGTCGAGGACATCAAAATTAATGTTGAAATCAAAATCTGGTGGTAAAACATAGACAGGGTAAACAAAAAAAAATCTCATTTTCAAAAAGGGAAAACCCAGCCCCTTTTGAAAACGCCCAATGAAAAAAGCACCTTTTAAAAACACTAAGCACCATGGTATTTTGATTTACATTTTAACTATAAACAAATTCACAGAGTTTAGACAATTTGTACATGAGAAATCATTCTTTGCTTTCGTGTAATTTGAGTATGACACCAAGAACTTTTTAATACATTTAATTTGAACCTATTATAATCAGTTTTTACAAAACAAATTATTTTTTGATAAGTTATGATGTACAAAATATTTGATATAAAAATTTTATGATTGTTAGCTTAAATTATTTTTTGAAAGAGTTTTTCTAAGAAATTTATGTTTATTTTTTTACATCTGACACCACAGTCTATTTATTAAATCCAACACCACAGGCCCATAAGTCTATTCCAAAACTACAGTATTTTAAAGTTACATAATTGAATAAAAAAGCATGTTATAATTATGCTTGTTAAAAAAAATAAAATGAATAATTCCAAAATATTTATAATAAAATGTGTAAGGTAAAATTTAATTTAGGAAGTGTATATAAATAAACATAATAGAAATTCAATTTACAAGGTAAGCAAAAATTTCTTTATTAAAAATACATAGGTTACAATTTATATACTTGATAGGTTACTTATGAGTCAGATTTTGCTTTATTACAGAGGCAGGCTAGAAGACCTGATAACTGAAGCAGGGACTGAACACCTTTAACAATTCTTAGGTGAGCAAAACCAATTTCCTGTGCAAAGAAACAATGAATACCAGTTATGGAAAAATTGTGAACTAAAAAATATTAGTCATCTAATTTGTACAGTTGCCACAGAAGAAAAAAAAATAGTTGCCTAAATAAGAACAAAAATTTATTAAATGACTCATATACCATGATCTTTTTTAAAAAAAGTTCTATACAACTAAAAAAAAATTTACACAACAGAAAATACATACCTAGATAAAAGTTGAAACAGGTAAAAAATTAAAGCTAACGTTGATAGAAGGAAAAAACAATTCACAAAAAAAATATATTATAAATCAGAGAGAAAAAAATAAAATACACTTAATTAAATGCAATGGGAAACAAATTTTTTGGCATTTTAGACATAAATGATAGTAAAGAATTTGTTTTCTTTTATTCAGAAGCTTCTTAGGCTGCAGGTTGTGCTAACCAACGTATGCTAAAAAAACAGCTAGGAGTACAGAAAAGTCTCGTTTTCTCAAAAATAGTTGCTTTTTTTAAGTTTTATCAGGCAATAAAAAGTTGCAAATAGTCATTTGTGGCAACTCTGCTTGTATAATCATAAAAATTGAAATACAAGGTTTAAAGAAAAAATGTATATGTAAACTTCCATTGGTAATAAAATAACTTTTTTTTGGTAATTTAAACCAGACATATATTAAGCTTAGTTTACACTCGTGGAGCTTTCATATTACTTTTTAAATCTAAACTGCTTGACTTACAAAAAAGTAAACTATTTTGCTTGAGCAAAGAATATAAGTTTTGCTTTTTTTTGTTTTGGTAAAGGAATTGAATGATTACAACCTTTTAATTTGTTTATTCATTTGAACAGTTAAGCATCATGGTTTCCACTTAGACTAAGAACATTATAAGTAATTATATCAATTTTAGAGTTTGTACAAGAAAATGGATGTTAGTGTCATGATTTGAAAATGACATATATTGTCCTTTTGCGTAAAAATGTCGATTGGGCGTGTTAACCCATTTGGTAATGGAATTATAATAAATGGAATGAGCCTCAATATTGAAACACCATTGCAATGCTGATTGTCCACGGAGAAAAGCCTCAATTTAATGCAAATAAGCATTAAAGTGAAATCTTCTAACTTCGAACTGCCAGCAGAAATTGAAAATTGTTTATTTTGTACAAAGGAAGTAGGCATATTGATTGCTGACAATACTTAATATTGGGTAAAAACTAAGAAAATTTAATCGTAAGTCCAAAGAACAAGTAAAAGATATTTTTACATAGTTATGAATTAGCACATTTAGGCAGAGCTAAGTCTATATGAAATAACAGCAGGGTGAATAGGTTTAAAAAGGCATTGCCAATTTGCAAAAAATAATAATAATAATTACAGGGGTAATTGTGAGTGCAACTCAAAAATCCTGAAAATTTCTTGAGTAAAATCATTAATGAAGCATTTAAAAAAAATAATGTCTTTATAAATTTAAATCATTGATATTTTCAGAACATTAAATTCTAAATAAATTATATACAGCATACTTTAAATGAATAATTATGTATAAGTTTACTTTTATCTTCAAATCACATTTAGTATTCTACCAGAAAAAATATTTACAAATGAAAGATGCAAAGTATAAATTCTAGTTCTAATGTTTTTAAATAAAATATACAAGAATTTTTATACATAAATGTGATCTATGATTTCTTGAAACTTTTGGACCTAGGATTTCCGGAATCTTCCGGAGCACAATCACCTCTGGATTTAACATATTGAGTTAAAATAAGAGTTAATTAATTTAAAAGAAATTTTGTGAATGAAAAGTAATAAAAATATGGCAAATGGGCTGCATAAATACGTACATGTAAAATAGTAAATGTGTGTTTAAGTGTTTGTAGTAATGATTTAATAATAAGAAAAAAATCCTTTATTTATTTATTTTTTTAATTTTGGAGCTTTAAGTATAATATAATTTTTAAAATAATGCAGGAATTAAATAAAATAATATACAGTGCAAAAAATAAAGAGTACTCTGAATCATTTTTTTATCTAATAATCGGATCTCTACGTTCTAAAGGTCTGGTTTCTTAGGACAAGCGCCTTATCTGAGCGTCAGCGGGACGTCAACGTCCCGCTGACGCCAACAAAATACTGGTTTGTTAGCTCAAGACCTGGTTTCTTAGAACTAGCGCCTTATCTGGGCGTCAGCGGAGAGTTGACGTTAGAGCACGCCAAAAAAATACTTTTTTGTTAGCTCAGCTTGAGCAGTCGGTCCAACGCAGACATTATCTCTCATTGCGCATGCGTTAATAACGTAAACAAATATTTATTTTGAATTTGCAATGATTTTTTTATTGTCGACCAGTGTTTTAGAGACCAAATAATGACTTCGTCCAAGAAAAAACACATTATAGCTGAGCTAAATGAAGAGTGCTATGTTTAATGAAGAGGATATGTTTAATGTCAAAATCAAAATCTTGACTGATTTCAGTGTGCTGTTGGATGTTGTCCGCCATTGCTTCTGTGGTTAACGTCACGCTGTAATCCAACTGCAGTTGAGTTGGACGGCAATCGTAGTTCAAGATGAGCGTTCGATGACGTATACTATCAAACTCACAAATGGATCAATCAGAGGTTAGCGCTGATTTCCAGCTTACGGCATCCTGTCCTAAGAAACCAGGCCTTAAGGCTCAATCTTAATGGTTTGAGGGTTTGACCTCAAAAATCGAATTAATTTATGAAATAAAACAAAACCAACACGTACGACGTTTCGAGTTACGAAATAAACAAAAAAGTACTTTCTCTGCATTTACATACCTTTTCGTCAATGGATTCAGATTTCTGATCTACAAAGTATGGGGAGTTGTGAATCGGGGAAATAAGGTTCCAATAGTATGGTTAGGATAGCGATCCAAAGCTTAGACTCCTTAATGTTAATTTTATTTGTCTATTTCGCCATATCGAGAATTTCTTAGGAAATTTAATAATAAACGAAAACATTTAGAATTGTAAGGTATACAATGCAATTTTACATGGTAATTAGAATGTAATTTAGCAGAAGAATCACATCATTGAACTTCACATCGTTTTATTACACAAATATTTATTGGAAAATTCTAATTTTAGAAGGGGCTGGGTCACTTTTTTTTACATAATGAAGGGAAGCCCCGATTCTGCAGTCTTGGTGTGCCCTATGCTGATAACCCTGGCTGAAATTAGCTCTGCATTTAAGAACATTAGATTATATTTCAAGTATATAAATTAATACACATTAATACATATGATCATCAATAAATTAAAATTTTTTTTCTTCTTGGAAACAGGGTTTTAACTCTTTGGCTCAATAGGTTCAATTTCTAACCAGTCTGTTAGTATCAGGCTCATCGTAAATTTTTTTTTTTCTTCCCTTTTCTTCACATGGATGAAGCAAATACAGGCTAGGATAGTTTAATTGAAAAAGCTTTTGACGGCAAGGTTACCTAATGTTAAATCTAGGAGTCACTTAATCTTCTGAATTGTATTCAAAATCACAAGTTTAACATGAAGAACAGCAAATCAGCATTGATAATAAAATATAATTTTCATCCTATTATAAAAAAATTTGAGAGTTTCCACCAATGTAGTTTCGTTTCAATTAAATTAAACTTATATTTATTGAATAATTAAAAAATATAATTCTTAAATGTAAGATTCTTTCCATTTAATATACCATCAATTAATTTAAAATCATCCAACATTTAACATAAGCTATATTAATAAATGATCTCAAAAATTTAAGTTCTCCAGATGTCTCCAAAAGCTCAATCGTATATTATTCTTTATTCAACTGTCTTTCCCCAAAATTCTTTAAAAAAAATTATTTTTCAATCTATATTGAAATACATAGAAAAATTTTAAAATAAATATATTAACATCTGTGCAATATAAATATAATTAGAATTATATCATATAGTTTCTACAACTATAACAAGATCTTGTTTAGTTGTTTTATAGAAAATTATATGATTTTCATATTGTTTTGCAAGAATGATATAATACTTAGCGTGGTTATAAATACAATTTTTACTAAATAACTGATTGGGTTACGAATAAAGTTTTCATGGGTAGCCCCGAAATGGCAGAGTAATAAAGAGTCAGTTTTTGTTCGACTCACTATTAAAGGGGGGTCAAAAAATTGCTTCTTTTATCCCCAGTAATCTTGGAACTTTTCTCTCTGTTAGTGGTTGTTCTACCCGGTAGTAGATGGAACTAGTTTCAAAAGAAGAGTGGAATGTGTTTTTCAGTTGCACTATTAAATTATTTTTTCAATACCTACAATAGAATGTATGTACATGGCATTCCCTGTAGAATTTTTTCGAGCTATCTGCAACAAAACTCCGCTCAAATATCTTTTTGCAATATACTCTCAATAATAACAAAAATACTATATAATTTTCTTTTTTTTAATTGAACATCTAATAATTTTTTATTCTAATATTATGGGGGATATTTTTGCATTTTGTTGGGGGGGGGGGGACGCACAAATTATTTCCTCCTTTGCATTTTGTAAATAATCATCTCAATAAAAAATCAGGAACTCCAAAGTAGTAATTGCCGAAAAAAAGATTGATGATGAAATCATCCGAATCGGACTCCTCAAATGTATGTTTTGTTTCGAGATTAGGTGGTGGCAATAAATAATATCCTATTTAAAAACTATGGAGAAATCAATAGCAATAACTGCCAAACATTTGATAAAATCATTGCATTAAAAAGTATATACTCAAATGGACTATTTTCCATATTGTTTAAAATATATTGGGATATTTAAAATCCAGGTGAAAATTAATAACTGCCGAAAATACAATCGGAACATTACACCGATTTATCATACTAAATTGAGTGCGTCAAAAGTGATTACCTAAATGCATGATTCAAACATTACTTTAACTTTTGTAAATTTATGAAAAAAGTAATTCTTGTCACTTTTCAAAAGAAAAATCATTCTGCAATAACTATGTAACATTCCCTGCGATTCTGCCACGTGGATGTGATATATATGAGTACTTCAATGTAGGAGGTGAAAGAAAGCCTTTGCAGGTATGGAAAACTATGTAGAAAAAGATAATACTAACCATGGTTCCCTTTAGAGAACCTAGTTCGGGTGAATGAAAAGTTAAATAAGTAAACATGGTTAAGTTTGAGAAGGGTTCAGCTTCTGAGGAGTGTTTACCTGAAGAAGACAAATACCACAACGGGTAGTTCTAAGCATTCGAATCATTAAGCGATTCTTGAAGGTTGGTGAAAAGCAAGCAGGCAGCAGAGCTTTTTTTGTATTAAAGTAACCTTTAATGCTCTTTTTAAAAAAAACATTTAACATGAAAAAATATAATCTGAGAAAATATCCTTAATATACAGAAACATTAATGATGGGATCAAATTAAATTCACTAATAGTTCTGATAAACGAAAGAGCAGGGGAAAAAAAGTTTTTTTCGTTAAGATAGTCTGATAATTTTAATTCAATGTAATGGAAGAATAAGTTTTTTTCTCTCGTTTAGATTAATATGTTTTTAATATTTACTTTTTTTATTATTATTTATCTTTTACTCCTTAATAAATTTATCTTTATTTTACTTGCATGCTTCATTGCATATAATTTGGTAAAAAGTCAGTCAGTTCAAAACAGCTTTATATTTTTAGATGACATTTTTTTTAACAAAATAATGTGTAATATTAATAATACTTACTTTGATAAATTGAAGCTTCAAGAATTCAGGCATATCATGGGTTTTGCAAACCCTGAAAATGTTTGTAATTATATCTTCACATGCATAACCAAGTTTCCAAAGATGAAGAAGTATTTTGTAGGCTTCCTCCAATTTGGATTCAACGCAAAACTGAAGCATATTTTTTATAAGCAGAGGATGGGGCTCATCACAAACCTGTAATCAATCAATAAAGATTTCCTAAATAAGATAGATAAACTTGCCCATGCTTCATTGCATATGCTAATATATCAGAGAAGTTTCCCGATTGTGCTAAGAACTATAAATTTTTTTGTCTTATCAATGTTTGTATTGGGCAAATACAAGAAATTCTTCTCTTTTTTATTATTATTTTATCCCTAACACTTCAGCACAACATTCAGAAAAATAAATTAGCAAAAAATAAATGAACAATAATGATAAATTATTTTTATCATAATTGTTTGTCCATAAATATCCTACAACATGCAGAAATAAAGAAAATATTTAAGAAAAAAAGAAAATAAAGGTATGTTCACATTTAGCCATCAAAAATTGTGGAATTTTGAAATTCCCTATTAGAGGTTACAGGTGCCCAGGGTATGATTTCATTTTTTAAAATCATTAGCAAAGTTTGCTACTGCTAAAATGTACTAGTGGCAAAACTAGGGTTGATGCAATTTTTCTTTTTAAACTTTGCAACAAGAGTATTGCAACACATTTTTTATTTCTGCTTAACGAACTTCACAGTATTTTGTTATTTAATTTGATTATAATTTATATTTGTAACCTAGTATTAGATTTAAATAAAAAAAAAGAAAGAAAAAAGGAATTTTTATCGAATAATTTATTACTCCAATAAATTAAGATTGGCATGAACCTGATTCTAAAAGTATTAGATTTTGTAACTGATACTTAAGTGTACTAGCATTTGTTTGTAACTGACACCAAAAAAAAAAAAATTTCAACTCGGGTGTCTATATTTTCGATATATAGTGCATGTACATAGTGTACCAAAATCAGGGTTCGCATTTTGTCTGGAAGAAACTTATTTCTTCCAGAAAAAAATCCAAGAGAAAGTGGAAAAAACCAGAAGAAACTAACAATGATCAACACAATTGTTTAGTGATAAATATTACAAGATTATTTTAAAATAAAACAAATAAAATTTCATGATGTACAAAAGTGTTTGATTTATTAAAAAAAAAAAAAAACTAGTTTTATATAATTTATTGTAGTTTCAAAAAGAATTTTGAAATTTGTGCTACAATAAAATAAATTTTTTATTCGGATTTCATTTATTCTTATTTTTTATTTTCTAAATATTCTGCCATAAGGAAAAAAAATATATAAATAAATAAATAATATTCATATAAAAATTATAAATAAATAATACTCATATAAATAAATATTCATATTTTTTATTTCTTTCTATTCATAACATTAAAAAGGCTGTAAAACTTCAATTCTCTTTAATTGTAAATTTATTTATGAATTAAAATTTTAAGTTATATTTTATAAATTATAACCATTTAATAAGTTTATAAAGTATGCAAAAATAAAATATGTATTAAAAATATCTATTTAGAAATACTTTTTGCATGGCTTCTTCTATTTCTTCCACTTGGTATTGTAAAGTTATTACAAATTATGTAGTTATAATAAATTACAGTTTATGGTTATTAATATTATCAACCAAGTTTATATATTTTGTTATGTGATACACCAATTACATAATTTTTTTAAAAAATTTAGTAATTATGTTATTTAATTTAACCAAAATTCACGCTCATAAAAAAAAAGAATAACATTAATTAAATATGTGATTGCATGAATTTAATATTAAGGGAATTAAAAAATAAAACATATTGTTCAGAGTTTGTTCTAATATGTTACCTACATTCAACTACTTAAAAGGATAACATCCAAGTACGTCACATGGTTAGAACGCAAATGTGCGGAAAAAAAAAGTCCAGAATTATTTACGTTTTATAAATGAAAAAATTGGTTGGCCACCTATTAGCAAGTTTAAAACATTTTAAATAGACTAATAGTTTTCAATTTTAATCAAATTCTACAGATTTCAATAAAAATCCAATAATTATATAACACAACAAAAGTATACTTTTTCTAATAGTTGATGCAGTGGTTATTGAAAATATTCCGTTTCATTTTGATTTTCACCTGGCATCTGATTTTTGTTAGACTTTAATTCGATTTTTCCTACAATATGAAAAAAATTGGATATCACGGAACTTCAGCATTTTAGTAAAGCGCAAAAAAAAATTGTGACGGTTTAATCTTTTGGATGGTTTCAGGAATGAAACAACTTAAGTGGTCATTTAAAGAATTTAAACATTTCTTTAGTATTTCTTCATTTATAGTTTAAGAGAACATATATAGCTAGGTTCCGTTAATATTATTGCATCAGAGCCGTGGTTGCTCAGGGGATAGAGCGCTCACTTCCCAATGAGGTGAACCGGGTCTGAATCCCGGCAATGACTGGTTGATCTGAATTCCACACCTTGCACTGACCACAGTGCTGACGAGAAATATCCTCAGTGGTAGATGGATCATGGGTAGGGCTGTAGGTCTGTCGCTGCACAAATTTCTGCAAAATTGCCCTCTTTTTTTCTAAAATCCACAAATTTCTCAATGTTTTGATTTGCGCGAAAATTGCTTAAAATTTGAATTCTTTTTCACTTATTATTTTTATTTAACAGAATTTTTTACTTTCCTGAAGCCTTAAATTGAACAAGTAAAATCAATTAGATATTTAGGGGAGTGAATCAATAGCAAAATGACAAGAAAATAGTTCAAAGATGAGAGATAATCCCAATCTTGTCAAGTAAGGTGGTCTTTCTACACTTAGAGAGGGTAATAGACTGATAGGATTACCTCCCTGAAGTCAATAAGAGTACAAAAGAAATTGGAATCACAAAAAAAGGAAAATTTTATAAATCAAATCTTTGACATAAAAAATTGTAACACAAGCTATTGCACTGGGCAATGAAATTTCTACTGCCTTTCTACATATCCAGACAATTTTTCCTGGACAGCTTCTTGCGATTTCTTAAATAGGGCGCAGAAAGATCGTATAGAAAGTATAAAAATGTATTAAGTGATGAAAGACGAAGCATAAATGAGAATAATCTAACAATGTACAATACTTTGTACCAAAACTATGTTCATTTAAATAAAAATATTAATATTACTTGAAATTAAAAGAAATACTTTTGTTACGTATTTTTTAATTATTTGCGCAATTTCTGTCTTTTGCACCATTTATATATAAAAAATTTTTATGTTTAGAATCTGCGTAATTTTTAAAATTTCCCGAGAATTTCGGTTTTTTTCCCCGTGACAAACTTGCAGCCTCTAATCATGGGTTAGAGTCACCTTGCCATCAGGCTAACCAGGTTTTCCATTCCATGTAATGCAGCTGCAGGTTAGTTCCATCAATAAGTCCTCCACAAAGGACTTTCTCAGAATATTTGATCCAGGAGTTCCCTTGTCTTCTGGATTAGGTTCAAAATGACAAAGGTATGGAGTTGAACATTGGTAGCCGTAAACTGAAAATTTGGTCAGCTGCTTAACGACGGTTATAAAATAAAATATTATTGCATCTAACATTAGAATTTTTACAAAACATTTAGGTTAATATAAAATGTAGTAAAAATAATCACTTTACAAACAAAAATAAAAAATAGGCAAAATATTGCCTTACCTTAAATACATATTCACTACTAACATGACCAAACCCAGAAAAGGTAGACTGCAAATTATTCAAAGCCTAAAACAATGCATTAAAATTATAATTAGCACAATGGAAAAATAAATTTTTTCCAACATTTTTCTACTTGTGATATTTATATATATTACAGCTATAATTAATTCTTAATCAACAGCTACATAAATAAAATTAGTTTTTTTTTTTTTTTTTTTTTTTTTTACAGCCAGAGATAAAATAAATTTCACTTAACAGGGTTCTGACCCAATTCTTTTTAAAAAATTCAAGGACTTTTAAGGACCGAAAATCAAATTTTTAAAGGTCCTATACAGTAATATAGTTAGTATGTTAAAATACATGCCAACCAGATTTTATAATTACACAAAAGCAGAAATAGTATATTTTTAAAGCACGATACTTAATTAACAAAAAAAAAATGTCTTCATTAAATTAATCAAGTTTACATCGTTTAATAATGGTAGATTGTTTAATATGCACAGCCAACAGCTACCAATGCAAATGTCTCATAGTTACATATAGATCAGAATATATCTGTTTTAAATCACTTTGAAGACTATAAAAAAAATTTCCAATTGACATTGGATACCTCTCAACTTTTATTAACTGGCATCAGACAGTGAAACTTTTCATGAAATAAATGAAGCTAGTTAGAATTGAAAAATAATATTACATAAAACAAGCATAATAAATAAATAACTGATAGAATTTGTTATGCAACTGCAGTTAATAAAATACAAAGAATTTTCTTTTTAATTTGTTAAATCAAATTTGAGGTTATCGAAAATGTATATTAATAGATAAAATATCAAGATATATATAATTTAGCATATCTGTTTCAATTTTAAGAATAAAATACTGATTTTGTTACTTTAGAATAATAATGCTACTTAAGCATAATTTTTAAGTCGCAAGTATATGACTCATGATATGCTGTGAGTGAATCGAAATTATATGAAACTTGAAGTCAGTCTAGGAAATTGTAATAAATCATGTATCACAATGAGCGATTTGCAAATTAAACTATGAAGTATCTTTCTAAAATAGGGACAATATGAATAGCAAATGATACAATTTGAAAAACGCACAAACTAAGAAGTCATAAATCGGGATGAGTGTTACATAAATGATTTTAATCTGAATCCTGCTGGATGATTTGTTAACCACTTTAATATGATAATAATTTGCTAAATAATTTTCCAGTGAATAGCGATGCATATATTGGCAAACACTATATTGCAAATTACAATTTGTGATACTATAAGCACTTAATTGAGAATAGCAATAAGTAATTTATAAATCATTCTGATGAGAATTGTGAATAGTGATTCTTAAAGCTCTCTTATGGAAGTTGCAATGCATAATTCTTAAATGCTTCTAATACGATTCCCAATGTGTGATTGAATGAAACCACTTGAATGAGAATTGCAATGCATGATTTGGAGATAACTTAAATTGGTTCGGAAGTCACATTTGCGATGTGTTTGAGAAATTACTTTAATATGAATTACAATGTGATCTATAAAACGAGTTAATATGAATCACGGTGCGTTATTTGTTAATCACTTTCATGCGAATCGCGATTCGTAGTTTAAATGAATTCTGATGGGTAAATAATTAATCACTTTAATGCAAATAATGCTTATTCATAATTCACGAAATTTGAAGAACTAAATTTTACTTATTACCAGTAAAAAAATCGGAAAAATTAGAATTCACTTTCCCTCTTTTTCAAGCAATAAAAATTGCAATTAATTAATGCACGATACCATTGGTTAATACTAGACATGGTTTCCTTCAATATATTTTTTTTGACAATTGATTTCACCCACCCCCTACTTGTATTTTGCCATCCAATCACAATCACAGGAGAAGTAAATAAGGCTATGGGTCTTGAATTCTCACTTGGCTGACTTTAACTATCCTTCAGAAAATGGCAAATGGATAAGGAAGGAAGAATAATGATTTGAATTTCTATCAATTCCACTTAATTAATCAATTAATTTTTTTTGCGGTTTTTTGTAAGTATGAGTTGTTTTAATTTCAAGAAAATCAAATACTTTTTAAGTACACTATCACGATAATCAAGGACTTTCAAGTACCTTGGGAACTCTGTTAAATATACAGTGAACCACAAAAAATTTAACATTAATAATTTATATGTTACATTGTATATTTAATTTCAATTAAAAAATATAACACCTCAATACAGAGAAAAAATGGTAGCAAAGACTAAAGAAATATATCATATAACAGAGAAAAAAAATATTTTTAAAAATAATAACATTTTGTATCACTTAAACACAAAAAATAATTTTTGTTTTAATTCTGCAATTTGGAAGTTAATAGCAGACGATTCTATGAAAAATCCTTGATTAATTTTTGTTAATTATCTACCCTATTTGTACCTGCATGATGTGAAAGATGCAAAAATGAATAAGAGGAAAGAATAAAAAATATTTAAATAATATTATAGTTAAAACATTTTATTTAAAATATCAATGAATTATCAATAAGAAAGTATACATTTATTTAAAATAAAATGCTATTTTCCTAAATGTATTTAAAAATACTGCAGAGGTGAAATCATAATAAATAATCCAACTTAATTAATAAATCATAATCATTAAAGATAAACTTGATACTAATATTAATATTTAATGCAAATTAAATAAAAAGTAAACTTAATTTATCTGAGCTTATACCATATTTGATAATAAAATTAAATGTTAAAATTTAGTTATTAATACATTTATTAGTATCTCTGCAATACACAGATATTCTGCACCATAGATACTAGTTCACAAAAAAAAAAAAAAACTTTTCAAAAATACTAAATCAAAACAAAAAACTAATAAATATATAAGCACTATTAATTCAATAGTAACTGGCGTTGTCTTAATGGCAATGGCATTTGTAATCATTGAATCAGTCATGTGCAATCACTCATCATGCAATAAATTTAATTTTCTAATTTATTCGATTGTTTAAGAACAAGCCATTGTTTAGTATATTCCTCTTGGGACATTTGATTATGGCTTCAATTCAGTGGAATCTTAAAACAATATACGTTTTTTTTTTAACTTGCAAGCAAAAACATGCCAAAAAAATGAGAATCTCAAAATGTAAATATTGAATGAACTTATGTTAACACGTGCTATGATGTCACATCACATGACTAGAGCTATTTTGGCACTGTTGCAAATTAATTCACAGGATTTTTTTTCTTTTTTTGTGCAAGTATGGGCATTTAGTTTATGCGAGTGGAACACCTACAGTTTACAAAAGGGAAAGCTCTTTTCTATGGAAAGTCTATTTACAGGGTACGTAGCCAAATCTTTCAACAAAAAATAAGCACCTATTAAGTACTTTTTAAGCAGTAAAAATTTTTTAAGCACCATATGCATCAACAAAATGTAAAATACTTTTTCAAGACTTTACATGATCATGATAAAATAATTAGTTTCTGATATGAAGAACTCTTTTCTTGATTATATTAGCCCCCACAAAAACATTGGAAGATTTTTCGGCTCAATTTCGGAGGATAGAAAATGAAGCCTGAAATTGAGAATATCTTGCAAAATGCAGCATTGTTGCACGAGAGAGCAAGAATCTTACCGAACCCAGTTCAGTATATGCACCTCCAAGAATTTAATCAAACATGTAAAATAATTGCTTTCATATGACATGCACCGACGGGATGCTGAAATAGATTGTGGATGACTGAATTGTGAAAACGTTAAATAGAACAATTGGAAAAGCAACACTCTTGCATAATACATTGCAAAAATTGAAACGCTAAAGAAAAAAAAATCTCATTTTCGAAAGGGAAAAAGTCAGCACTTTTTAAAAACTCCCAATGAAAAAAAAGCACCTTTAAAAAAATTAAAATCGAAAATAGTCACCTTTAAACACTTTTATAAAAATGCTATGCACCATGAATTAAGGTTGGGAGCACCTCATAATTGATCCATAGTTCTTAGTTGACACCAAATCGAAACATTTTCAAAAAATAAAAAATAATAATTTTTAAAAAAAGGATTATTTTGGAGTTTAGAGGAGCGAGCGGTAATAACATTTAAAAACGGGGAAACTCTGGGTAAACTGGAGCAGTTGCCACGACTGTTGTTAGAACTAATTTGAACCGTGGGTGAACTCTGTAAAGAAAAAAAAGATTTCATGTTCATACATATCAGTTCCATAGTATTTTAAAACATCTACAGCTTATTTTTGCTACCAACAAAAAGCAAGAAACTGTAGGGCACTTAATACAAAAATGGAGTAACTACTTATATAAGAAGTAACAACCTGTCTCATGTCACCTTGTGCAGTAAATATAAGAGCCTCCAGACCATCATCAGTATAGCTTACATTTTCTCTCTTACACACTTCCATAATTTTTGTGAGTATTTGAAGATCAGAAAGTTTTCCAAATCGTACCATAGCACATCTCGATTGAATTGGTTCTACAAGGAAACACATATATCTCTTAAGAAAACAAACAATTTAATTTATGCAAGCACAACTATAGATTATTGATTACGTACAGGCTATGTAGACCATGCATAGCTGCCAACATGGATAGGAAAGAAATCCAGTAGATTTTACGAAATAATATAAATTTCATGATAATTGTTGCATAATGCACCAAATACACAATAGGAATTTTAATAGTCATCAAAATAGAAAAACTGCAATATTTTTTAGCTATGATTGACAGTAAACAAACTTGAAATGTTATGTATCAAGTTTACTCATAATTTTAAAAATTAATAGGCATTTAATTCATCAAAGATAGTTAAAAGATTTCTTTAATTTATTTAAAAAGAAAGTTCTGAATAAAAATAAACGGAACATTTTAGAACAAAAAAAGTTTTGAACTGATTTCTATAAATGAGGTTTGTATCATTATGTATTGGTAATACTTATTTTAATATTCCAGCAATAATCTATACAAAAATTCTATTTCAATAGGGATTTTTTTTTTTAGGAAACTTACTCAATTTTAGGGAATTTTCTAAAATATAAAAATCAGATGAATTTTAATTAAAACCAGTAGCCCTACTGGAAAATCCAGTAGAGTTGACAGCTATGACCATGTCAAATATCGGCAAAATTAATTATCAGAACAAAATGCAAAAAATCAGAGCAAAATATTTTTATCAGGAAAGTTAGGAATATCAGGACAACAATGAACCCAACATTACGTATATTATTTCTTAGATGTATTAGAAATTAGATCGTCTTGTTAACGTCTTATGTTTTATCAGTAGCTGATGACCTGTGTGAACAGAGTTGGTTCTACAGGTTGGTTAGCTTGGCTTCATGAGCCTTGTAACTGTTAAGTATCAATAAATCCATATCATCTTAAAATTCCATACACAGAAATATACAGGTACATTAGGATTGAACAAAACTTGTGCCTAGGGTGAAAAATGTGATCCTGAATTATCAATAAGCACCTTGCCTTCTTTCAATGAAAGTATAATTAAAAACAACAAGAAATTACAGTTTTTAAATTTATTACAATTAATTTTTTAAAAAAACTTACAACTTAAAATGGAGAAATTCTAAGTGAGAAAAAGATTTAGATCTCTTGAAATTTTTTTAAATTATTTTTTTTAAAATTTCTTCTAACTTATTAGTGGTTAAAAAATTTACCTAAAAAACAAAGATGCAAGTAGATTTTATCCGCAATGAAATATAATCAAAATGTTTCACATCAGATTAAATTCTCCGATACATCCCCAATGTAACCATAATAAACAATATATAATTATTACTTTAACTGTAAAATAATATCTCCTTTTATTTTTTAAAATCTATTTAGAAAGAAAAAAAAACTTTTGTTAATGATCTATCTCACTTTCCCAAATTCATCAATCTTTTAATAAATAAAGAATGGATTTTGCCTTATTTAAATAAAAGAAATAATTTTTTTAAAAGTTATATTTTATACAGTGAACTTGATATCACTTATAAAAAGTTACATGTACTAATTGAGTAATATAATTTTATTTAAATCTGTGGGAAGGATTTACAACAAACTAATTCAATATTTTGAGAATGTTTCTTATTAATTAATGTTAACTTGTCTCCTTTCTGCATGTTTAAAATGGTGCAATTTGCTCATGGACTTTCAATTCTGGACACATCTTAAAATGTTTAAAATATGTAGAAAATGCAATTACCAATTGATACAGTTTTTCAACTTCTCTAGTGAAAATTGTTCTTTTTTTTAAAAAAGCACACTAATGGATCCCAATAAATTCATAATGTGATTTTGTCCATCACTAAGTACATTTTTGGAATTAATCTTCTTTGAAAAGATATTAAAAGTAAACAGTTTTTACAAGGTTGTCACGGGTTCCATAAATTTAAAATAGTGGTTCCAAAATGACATTGTAAGAAAATGAGACTTTTTAAAACCACTTTGTCATCTAGAGTACTGAATATGAAGAAATGAATGAAAAGCTGTAATATAACCAAAATCATAAGAATTCTGCTTAGTGTTTAAAAGAGTAAAGAAATTCCTCAGTTAGTAAACTTGAGTTGAACATTGAAAGAGCGCATTTTCTTAAGAGGACACCATACTACAGGAGAAACTTTTCGTCCAAAATTCTGCTTCCCCCCCCCATACCTAATTTAAAACATAGAAAAAGTGAGTTCAGACAAACTTAGAGTAAGCCATAAAGTTTTAAATACTGAAATTTTTTTAAAAAAAAACTTCAATATAAAAATAAATTACGAGAAGAGAACTTAGGATTTCGGAATAGAGAAGCTCTCTTCTAATAATTTGTTTGCATTCTGATACTTGGAAGAAAAAAATTTCAGTAACTGAAACTTCGTGGCTTCAAATAAAAAACAAGCATCTTTTAAGCACTTAAAAAAATACTTTTATTCACTCTATACATTAACAAAATGCAAAATAATTTTCAAATACTTTACATGATCATGATAAAATAGCTAGTTTCTGACAGAGAACTCTTTTCTTGATTATATTAGCCACCATAAAAAGTTAGAGAGATTTTTCGGTTCGATTTCACAGAGTGAAAAATGAAGTCCAAAATTGAGAATATGTAGCAAAATGCAGCAGAGTTACACACGAGGACTTGCAAGTATTTCATAAAACAATTAAAAATAATCGCCGCTTTCATATGCCATGGACCACCGTAGGCCGAAATGGATTGTGAAATTGTTGAAACCACGTGTTTAACCAATGTGAAAACCACTCTTTTTTATAATATGTGCCAAAAATTGACACAATAAAGAAAAAAAATCTCGTTTTCAAAAAGGGAGTATCAAGCACTTTTTAAAAATACCCAATGTAAAAAGCATCTTTAGAGGCTTTTAAAAAACAAAAACAAGCACCTTTTAAAAAACACTAAGCATGGGCTTACTCTAGACTTGCCTGAACTAACTTTTTTCTTTTCTTTTAAATTAGTCATGGTGTACTCTTAAACACATATTTTTCAAGCTGGGTCCATAATAAAAAGACTTACTGAGGCATTGCTCACAGAGCTGCATTGAGATAATAGAAAAAAAAGTCAACCTAGAAATGCATACAGAAACACAAAAATGGTTTTACAAATATTTTGAATGAAATGTTTTAGGGAAAAGAAACAAAGTGAAAAAAGAATCATAAACTAAAGAGTTCAATCTATTTATATTATAATGATGAGAGGAGAGTTGCTAACTATTTTAATTAGAAGGAAAAGATTCAAGCAGTGAAATAAATCAAGAGAAAATATACCAATGATTTTGTCTGAAGCATTACAAGCTAAGGCAAATCGAGTGGTTTTAGAATATATCTCCATTGTTCTTCTTAAAGCCTGCTGAGCACCTTCTGTCATGCTGTGTTAAAAGAAAAACAAACAACTTAAGAATATCTTTAATATTTTACTTTTAAAAAAATAAATAAATGTATATATTTATTAAAATAAAAATAGCTTTACAAAAATTATCAAAGCAAAAAGATTAAACAATGTATAGAAGATTAAACAATGTATAAATTAATTTTCCTTAACATTTTTTCTCTTTCTCACTCTGGTTGAACGTAGAAGTAACGACACGCATGCACACTGCTCAAAAACAAAAAAAGAACTGAATTTTAATAGTCAGTCGATTTGTAGAATTTTATGTAGCTGTTGAGCTTTAAATTGAAATGTAAACACTTTCTTTTCTTTTATTAAATACTTTAAATATTCTTAGATTTGACTGTTGAATTAGAATTGCATTGATTTCCTCTTAATTGAATTTTTAGAATTACTTAGATCACTTCTGAATAAAACTTCTAGAATTAGATTTTATAGATGAACCACCGTTTGCAACTTCTTCTTCAGTAATCTAGCAAAGTATCTTAATTTTTAAGAAATAAAAGTGAAATGATCACCACAGTTGCAAAGGATTAATTGAAACATGTTTTACAAATGTTTTTTGTGAGATATTAAGTATAGTATTTACTATAACACTTCAAAATGTTTTAGACTATTAATTCATAATAGAAATTTCTATCTGTAACATTAAAGCAAAAAGATATTTAAATAAACATACATATAAATATATCCTGCGGCAGAATCGCAGCAACACAGGGACATCGCCGCTAAATGTTAGAGAGTTTTTGCACTTTTCCTTTGAAAAGAAAAAACAATTACTTTTCATTTCTAAAATTTACACGTAATATTTGAATCATGCATTTAGATAATCACCTTTAGACTCGCTCAATTTATGCCGTAGCATTGTACATTGATGCAATTATTCAATTGTATTTTCGCCAGTTATGGATATTGATTTCCATGTGGATTTTAAATATCTCGATATATTTCAATGAAGATAGTAGGCTAGAGAGTTTTGTCGCAGATAGTTCGAAAAAATTCTGTCACAGGGTCTATAGATATATTTCTCTATCTTTCAAAATTCTTCAACAAATTTAATTAAAAAAATTTTATTGGTTCAAAATATCGTCCCTGTGTTGTTTCGTATAAATAACTTAAATTTAATTTTAAAAAAAGCATAACCTACCTGTCTGCTTCATCCAATATGATAATTTTGTGTTTTCCTTTTGGAAGTGTTACTTTTTGTTGGGCAAACATTTTTATTTTGTTTCGTACTACATCAATACCTCTAAAACATAAAAATATCTTATAATTATCAGAAAGAAATCAAAATAATTCAAATTCAACTACTAGAAGAAACAAGTTTAATGATTTGTGTAATTAGGTATATTAATTTATGTATGCAAATTAAAAAGAACAGGCACACTACATTACTAAACCTCTTAAAATTGGTCTTACTTTACAGAATCGATGGTGGTAAATTTGAAAATAAGCTGGAAAAGCAGGCTTAAGCCTCTTTCCCAGGAAGATTTAAGTTAGGGGTAATAGTGACATTAAGTGAAAAATCCTAAAAATTTTATATGGAAAAAAAATCAAGATATCAATTTACATACTATTTATATTTAATATAATTTTTTGAATATGTAATACAATCAAACATATAGTGAACAAAATGTTCGTTCCCATGTCTTACTATACACATATAATATTTTTTGTGGATATAGTGAACTAAAAGAAGAGAGGAAATTGGATATTATGAACTTTTCTCTGTCTTCAACTGATTTTTTTCTTCATTTTTTGGTAATTTTGAAATTTCTACATAAAATACACACATATTTTTAAAACCATCTATTGAGTGAAATGTAGCCATAAGCATCTTGATTCTTGTTTGATTCTTCTATCTCAGTTTCCCATCCCTAAATAAAGGCCACCCCCAAATTTTTTGTATGCAAGATGAAGAGTAAAAATAAAAGTTAACCCATTTTTTGTTACTACATTTTTATTTTAAATCATTTTTGTATTTATTTTATTTAAATAATGCATACTAAAAGGGAGCAGCTTAGAAAAATTAATTAAAAGTGTCTGCAGTACCAATATAGTGAAGTCCCGGTTATAGTGAACCGAAATTTCAGTCCCTTGAAGCAGTGTTTTCATCATGGAAAAAAAATGGGTGAGAATTTCTCACCCTTTCTCAAAAACAGGGTGAGATTTCAGAAAGTTAAGTGAGATTTCTAAAAACTGAAAAAATACAAATAGACTTGAAAAAAAAAAATTTCTTTCATTATAATACATTTTTAACGTCTTCTATTTTTTTAAAGCATTGAATATTCTTGCTGCATCATCATAGAAGATTTTGCCTTTACTAGGTATTTGTCCATTTTACATTAGTGCATAAAAAATTTGAACGTCTTACATGAAATAACCTAACTTGCGGTAAACACGTGGTTGCAGAGAAATGTGTTCTGAAAGGGGTTCCGTGGCTCGGAGGGGTTGTGTTTTGTTGTTCGAAAAAGTACTGAACAATACTGGTAAATAGGGAATCTAGATAACGGGGCAAATGTTGAAAATAATGAAAGATCCAGGAAGAAAAGTGAAATGGATTTTATTCTAATTGGCGTAATTCGAAGCTTTTTCCAAAATGCGAGAAATTCTCGAATTTTGAAATTGATTTATAGAATGCGCGAATTTCTCGTGATAATCATTTTTTAATGGGAGAAAAGAAAAAAATATGCGAGATTCTCGCGCTGTAGTGAAAACACTGCTTGAAGGTTCACTATAGTGGGGTTTGACTGCATAATTTTTTAAAATTAAATGACCAATTAAGAATAACACACTTCTATTGTAACCAATTTAAAAAACAATTTTATTTAAACTAAATAAAATGTAAGTCTGGATGGTGTTTTGTACACTAGGGTGCACCGCAAGCTCTTTATTGCCTATACTTCCAGGTTACTGTTTCTGGTGTGTTTTGAAGACTCACAAGGTGATCATTGTGTTTTGAAACTATCTCGAGTATATGTGTTACCTGACTAATTATTTTTGTTTGAAAAAGAATCGCCATTTCAAGACCTGTCATTCCAAGATGTCATTTGAGGAAAGAATCGTTATAAAACACTTCTTACTTTGTCTACACCAGGGTTGGAGTTTTTGCCGGCAAAAAGGTTTTTTTGCCAGGACAGTGGCAAAAACCTGGTAAAAACCGGCAAAAACCAAATTATCTAAATTGCTGATTAAATATTATTACAAAATACTTGAAACAAATTTAAATCAATCATAAGGAATAATAATTGTGATACATTACATGAAAAAATTATTTTTAACATATTAATTAATATAATGGTAATAATTTTTAAAAGATTGAAAGTTTGTGATCTCTTTTCATTTTAGAATCCTAAACCTAAACTAAATGTTTTTTTACAAATAAATAAATATTATTATTTGCATAATATTATTATTTATTATAAAAAATTATTATTTGTACAATAATTAACTACACATATTGATAGATATTTTATGTTTTAAATTATAGTTATATTAATTTAAAATAAGTTCATTTCACTGGAAAAAAAAGAATAATCACAAATTTTCCAATCAATAATGTTTTAAACTACTAAAATGATATATTATTACATTATCATTTAATTATGGAATAATAATTTTGTTAATTTTTTTGTAATTATTTATATTTATAGTATATATTTCAATTTTAGGAATAATTTTGTATCAAAAATGTGTTTTTGTCCTCTCATCTTGGAAAATATAGGTTTTTGCCACTTTTTGCTAATTTGCTTGGCAAAAACCTGTTTTTGCCAGGACGGTTTTTACCGGTATTTACCATGGTTTTTTCCACCTGTGGCAAAATCTTGCCAACCCTGGTCTACACTATACAACTTGCAAATGTAAACCTAAATGATAATTTGTAACCTGATATCACTGCTCAAATATACTAATTCTAACGTATAGTGGTGCATGGGTTTCAACAAGAATAAACAGTAATAGTAAAAAGAGGTCAAATCAGGACTGCGAAAAAAGCAAATTCTTTCTAAATCTAGCAACCGTATCACCATTTTTAACAATACATCTATAAGTAACTAAAATAATTTTTTATTTCAAATTCACCATAATTATTTAACATCATTATCTTCTGAAATACAGCAGATTTGAGCTCAGAAATCATGTAGTTTATTTCTTTTATTAAAAACAAAATTATCTGTTCGAAAATATCACCTTGTAGAATAAGCTGTAATAAGAAGCTGCTTACTTTCCAACAGGAAGTCAAGAGCACGAGAGTGTTGTTTATATGTACATGGTATCTGCTACATTTTAGATTTTCAAATTCATGACTTTCCATGACTAATTCCAAGAATTTTTCATGACTTAACGAAGCTACTATTTTCTCCAACAAAAACACAACAATAAATTTTAAAAAGCATTATAATGACATTAATTGAAATGATAGGTATAACCAAAACTGTAATATTCTGCATCTTCATATTTATTGATTTTAAATTTAAAAAATAGGATAAAGAAAGAATTGTTTATTGAAAGGGAAAGAAATACTCCTGATTTTTCTGTCCTCATTTTGGAACTTTAAAAAAATTTGCAAGGACCACCTTGCTTCAGATAGAATTTTAACCTTATAAAATAAAAAATTACGAAATTACAGAAGATAATTCGCTCTAGAAATGATATCTTTTCTTTCATTTTTTGAAAGAACATCATAATTTTTGAAAGAAAATCATAATCATTAAGCATTTTATATTTGATATATAACTGTATATTTAAAATATGACTGTGAGTGGAGATTTTGTTACAAATTCAGATATTTGGAACACCATGAAATTGGGGGGGGGGGGGGAAATAAATTTTAAAAATTAGATATCGCCGCAACCTAAATCCATGACATTTCATGATTTGTTTTTTTTTTAAATAGTTAAAATCATGACATTTCATGACAAATTTCGTTAAATATTGAAATTCATGACTTTCCAGGTGCGCTGATACCCCGTATGAATATTAAAAACACCACCCATGAAAGATATGCATTTTTTATAAAAAGGTGCACAAAATAGCTTCCCTACTGTTCACAATCAAATTCTGATAAAATAAATTTTAAAGAAATGTACCTATCATTTGAAGCATTGAGCTCCATAACTGCATCTTTAAAACAGGGACCAAGCATTATCTTAGCTAAACATAAAATAGTAGTTGTTTTACCAACACCAGGGGGTCCCTGAAAATTATAATAAAAATTATTTGAAACAAGCATTCATTCTAGTGATGAAACAATCAACTTTGTGCTCAACATGAGTAACTATATGAATATATAACTATATACTATATAAATAAAAGTTGAACATAAATAGTTAATAACAGTTATAACGATAACAGTTTGACTACAAATTAATCCACATAAACTGACATATTTCGTGTCAAAACACAGAAAAAAATTACAAACAAGTTATAGTGAAGAAAACAGAGAACATGAAAAATTCTAATAATTTAGTAAATAATCTCTCTTCAAATTTCTTGAAAAAAAATTTTGTTTCCCCTTTTTTATCTATTTATTCATTTCTTGTCTGTTTTGTGGTTGCTTCCATAACCCTACTGGTCTAAAGCCTCTTTTCCTTGTTCTCTTGTCTGTGTTTCTTTGTTTGTGTTCTACCACCCAAGGCTATTGATTATGGAACCAAAACTGCAGTATGTCTGGAAATGTAGCCTTATTTGTACCTTTTTTACTTTGAATAACTTAGTTCACAATAAATAAATAAAAAATTTGTTAAGATACTATAAACACAGGTGAAATAAAGAAAATTAAAACTTTTACAATTAAGAATATTGTTTTGCATGCTGCAATCGCACTACTTAACTATATTTTTCTTTAAATACTGCTTTATTGGATGTCAAGAACAAAATTCCTTATATAATAATCATAAATCAAGAGAATGATCTCGTAAGGGGAAAAAAAAATTGAAATAGCTAAGACCTTCAAATTTTTATGTGAATATCTCTGGAGCCGAATATCATGTGAATTTTAACTATATAAATGGAGGACATAAGAAAAATCTTACTAAAATGAAGGAATGAGGTTAAAAATTAAAGTTAAATAATTACAATAACAAAATAATTCTGGAGACAAAATAAAATTAAAACAAAATTTGAAAAATAAAATAGAAAAGCAATGTTTTTAAGGGAATCACAAAATGGATCCAATTATGGGGATCAATAAGGCAGGAAGGGTGAGCCACTCTTTTAAAAACGCTTAGGGAGAACATTGTTTTCAAGTTTATAAATAGATTTGTGCAAAATGTAGCTTTTGTTTATTATCTGGAATTACAGTTGTGGTAAAAGTATTCAATTCGCCACGAAGAGTAACACAGCTTATACCCCCTGAGGCAGAATTTTTGCCAGTGATTCGAATTAGCTCCCACGACACAATCATTAGATTTTTATGTACAGTTAAATACTGGGTAAAACCATTTAATACAACATAAAAAAAAAACATAAACTTACAGCTAAAATTACATTTGGGATATTTCCTTCTCTGGAGAAAACCTAAAATCAAACGGAAAGAATAACAGCATGAAAATACACAAAATTAAAACTATTTAATAATTTACAATTATTAGAATATGTAATTCAAGATTGATTAAAATTTTAACACAGGAGCAGTGCATAAAATAAAAGATATCACTTTTAATAGATTTCTTTGCACAGATATCCATACAGAAAACGTAAATCAATTTTCACTTGCATATATTTTGCGTAGCAAATAAATATTGATTTGCATTTTGTACTAAAAAAAGACTTACTTCTACAACAAAAAAATGTATAGTAGCCTACGAAAAAAATGGAAAATAAATATGAAAACACAATTAAAAATGAAAAAATTCTTTTCATCCAATGTCACATTCCCTGCGGCAGAATTTTTCTGGGCTTTCTGCGACAAACCTCTCCAGCACTAAGATCTTTCTGCAAGATGCTTTTAATAATAACAAATATACATGTGACTAACTAAATTTAAAGTTACAAAAACATTGTGTTTACAAAAACAAAAATCTATTAGAATAAAATAAAATTGCATTTAATTTTTAAATGAATATGTAATATTTTTTTATTCTAAAATCATGGGCAAGATCTCACATTATATTAAAAAAGAAAACAGACTAATTATTTCCTTTTTCACATTTTGTAAACCATCATCACAACAAAAAATAAATAAATAAAAATAAAATAGTAGTCACTATTTATAAAACTAAATAGTAGTCACTGCATGTAATCCGTAGCAGTGACTACCGAAAAAAAAAGATAGAGGGCAAATTCATGCGAATTAAATCGCTCAGGGGCTGCATTAGTGGTACAACTAAAAAAACACGCATAGGAAAATACACATTCTTTTCAGCAGCAATACTCAACAACTCATAATTCACTTTGAAGGTAATCTTCGTTTAAGCAAACTAAAGCATATCTTATGAATTTTCCTTAGCAATGAAAACTTTAACCCCACTTATCTCAAAGCATGATTTTTATGAGTTGTGCCGCTATTGCAGCCCATGAGCAAAATATACAGTGTGGATTAATGCGAATATCGGCGCAAAACGACCGTGTCAAAGAACGACTTCTTGAATCCGCGATTCAAATTTCGCATAATAACTTTAGAGAAACCCAAAACTTTTAGAAAATCAGAGTTTTTAATAAAAAGGCTGAAATTTGAATGACAAAAGCGAAAATCCGCTAAAAAGCGGAAAAATCTCATCCCTGAAAAATAAATAATAACAATAATTCTGACATCACAGAAGTTTAAAAGATAATTTGCTCCAGAAATGATGTTTCTTCTTAAAGAACACCATAAACACCATGTTTTGAAAGAACACCATAAGTTTTAAAGAACATGATAAAACATTTCATATTTTAATTAAAATGTGACTGTCAGTGGGGACTTTGTTACAAATTCAGATATTCTAAACACCATGAAATTGAGGGGGGGGATTCCATTTTAAAAATTAGACTTTTCAGCGACCTTACTCCATGACTTTCTATGATTTGTTTTTTAAAAAAATAGTTAAAATCACGACATTTCATAACAAATTTTGTTCAATACTGTTAGACAAATAAATGCTAGAAGGGTATAAGGTTCGATCTTTGTCAGTTGTACTCATGCATTCAACTTGCGTCGGTGACGTCATGGTTTGCGGGGATCGGCCAGTTTCTTTTCATTTGCAGCTGGTCGTTCTTGCGTGGATCATGGCGTCATCCATTTAAAGAGTATTTGTGCTTCTGTAGAAGCATTATTGTTAGTATTCATTCTTTTCATTAGTCACTCTGTTTGTGACAGTTTGTCTACCAATACATTTTTAAAATAAATTTATTGCTTTAGAAACTTTGTTTTCTTATTTGTTTTGTTGACATACAGATAAAATGATATTCTGCGACAATCTCAGATGTCAAATACCGAAATTCATGACTTTCCAGGTGTGCAAATACCCTGTAGGTTAATTATTGTAAGTATTATGATTTAATTACTAATTCTACAAAAAATTTTAAAAATCATTATCGGAAAATGACAGCAAAATTTTATTCTTACCTCAAAACGTTCAATAGCTTCTTGATTACCAACAATGTCACTGAAGGCTTTAGGTCTATACTTTTCAACCCTAAATAAGAAATATATATTGTTCCCTTACTATTTGATATTGAACATTTGTATAATACAACACAGAGAGCTTAATACAAAAATAACAAGCTTTATTTTTTGGAAAAAGGAAGGAAAAAAAAATAACAGAAGACAACCATTCTGGATACAGTTATAGAATTGTGATAAATCGTTTAGCCTAACATTAATTGTTTAGCATATCACTAAAGTGCTTAGCATACAAAAATAGAAAGAATCTAGTTAAAAATAAAGATTTTTCTCTTTTTTTTAAAATTCCTAACACAAACCCTCCAAAAGAGAGCAAAAAAATATCTTTCTGAAAAGAAATCTCCATGAAGGCCAAATTTTTCTTCTTCCTTTATTGTGTTTGATTTACAGTTTGCTCGGTACTTTTCCATTATACCGGCGCAAATCACGCCAAGCAGACTTTTTGGCGACCGCATTTTGTGGCTCGAACAAATCACACGAAACAGACTTTATTGTCCACATCACACAGCATACACATAAAAAAACAGTTAATAAATGGTTGAAAACTTTTTTTACACCTAAGGCATAAACATTTTAATATTACTTAAAATTTTTTTAAATGGGTCCTTCGTTTACCTTCTCCACATAAATTCCGCACGATAACTTTCGAGATGAAGGCGTGCCGTTCCTCTTTGTTTTTTATTTCACCATTTAACGCTGCCCCACAGTCACACTATTTTTAGCTTGTGTGTTCTAGTTTTTGGATCGACTAAGTTGTACTTATGGTTCACTTTGAAATGTTCGAAACTTTCATCTTCCAGCTTACTAGTTAGTATTTTTCGGTATTTTCCCTAATTACCTTCAACAAAGTGTTCATGGATCGGTTTGGCACCTCCACAATTCGTTCGCCAGGTAAATTCCACCCAAAATCCATTGTTGTGGTAGAATCCGACCGCATTGTTTTTTCGCCTTCGTACACAAGCTTTCGTTCACTTCGACGATCATGGCAGGTCCTCCTATTTTCCGTTGTTCAGGTTTAAGCAAAGAATTCATACAAATCTTATGCATGAAGTTATTCCAGTCTACAGCTGTTCCGTGTCTAATTTCCAACTGCTTCTTCGCTCAAACCACAAATAAACTCTTCAAAAAGCTCAATTTCGATGACTGAAACCATGTGCCTTTACAGATACTTCTTTAACAGCGGACAAGATGAAAGGTTGCAACACCAATGAATTTCATCTTCGATATACAATTTCATTTCATGATTCTTATCAGAAATTGTGATTTCAGCCGAAACTCCTTTCTCTTGCAAGAATTTGACAGCTTCTTTCTCTGTTTTGGGCAAATCTCAAATTTTCATTGCTTTTTTCGTATTTAGAAAAAGACATGACTGATGGGGGGAAAATGGCAGCTACTTGCTTTGAAAATGTGGAGGCAAAAGGTTACCAGAAGCGATATTCCGTTTGGCTTTGGTTGCATCATTATTGGCGGCTTTATCACCTGCGCCGGCATAATGGAAAAGTACCATTCCTTAAATTTCTAACACAAACCCTCCAAAAGAGAGCAAAAAAATATGTTTCTGAAAGGAAATCTCCATGAAGGCCAAATTTTTTTTTCTTCCTTTATTGTGTATGATTTACAGTTTGCTCTAATATTAACTCTTAATAATTAAGTCTGCTTTTTTCTTTAATTTAAATCTAAAACAGCATACAGTGTTAATATTGGAAGAAAGTTATACATAAATTTTATTTTAAAAAGCTTATAAACGAATTAACTTATTATACTGTTTCATTTCATTTTTTAGTAAATGAGATGCAGCAAAAAAATGTTTCTCAATTTCAATCAATTAATTATATTTATTTAAACTCTGTCGTGTAGAGTTATAGTTTGGTGATTACTAAAACACACTGCTATCAGAAAAATACCCAAATATTCTTTCTAATCCTGTAACTCTTCTTTTTTTAAAATTTAGGTTTGTTTGACCATTATAGAGATGGTGGTAGAGAGAATTAATAAGAATTTTATTATTCAGTTAGCTGGCAGTACAGCAACAGGCAAGGTTGGCAAGATTTTGCCGCAGGTGGAAAAAACCATGGTAAATACCGTCCTGGCAAAAACAGGTTTTTGCCAAGTAAATTGGCAAAAACCTATATTTTCCAAGATGAGAGGACAAAAACACATTTTTGATACAAAATTATTCCTAAAATTGAAATATATGCTATGAATATAAATAATTACAAAAAAATTAACAAAATTATTATTCCATAATTAAATGATAATGTAATAATATATCATTTTAGTAGTTTAAAACATTATTGATTGGTAAATTTGTGATTATTCTCTTTTTTCCAGAGAAATGAACTTATTTTAAATTAATATAACTATAATTTAAAGCATAAAATATCTATCAACATGTGTAGTTAACTATTGTACAAATAATAATTTTTTATAATAAATAATAATATTATACAAATAATAATATTTGTTTATTTGTAAAAAAACATTTATTTTAGGATTCTAAAATGAAAAGAGATCAAAAACTTTCAATCTTTTAAAAATTATTACCCTTATATTAATTATTAATATGTTAAAAATAATTTTTTCATGTAATGTATCAAAATTATTATTCCTTATGATTGAGTTAAATTTGTTTCAAGTATTTTGTAATAATATTTAATCAGCTATTTAGATAATTTGGTTTTTGCCACTGTCCTGGCAAAAAACCCTTTTTGCGGGCAAAAATTCCAACCCAGGCAACAGGAATTCTTTATCCAGACTTGTTGGGTGCAAACTGTAAAAAAATTACTCACGAAAAAGCTAAATTACTTGTCTAAGTTTATAGACAGTTAATGACTTAAGCAGAACCAGAAGAGAGTATTATAGAACTTTAAACTAATTGGGGCATTCATTTTATTTTGCCTATATATCACTAATTTATGTAAATTACAGAATTTTTTTAAGAAATTAATATTATGTGATATGATAGAGATTGAACTATTTTGGAAAAATACAACAAGTTTTACATTTTTCTGGGTGATATTTCTGTATTTTGATCTGTTGCCCCCAACTAAAATCGCCAAGGTGCCAAATAGATTTTTAAATTGCAATTTAAAAAAAAAACTTGTAGATGTTATGAGTTATACCTTTTGAATTGATCTCTTTCTGTGATGTTTTAGACAGATATGATCAAAACATTTATGCAAAAAATAAAATTTTGTACAGAAAATATCAATTCTTGTTTTGTTATTACAATTCATTAAAAATAATCAGCGGCTTAGGTTGGGTTAAATATTGAATGCACACTCACCATGGCATGTGACCTTTCGCTTTTTCGATGAAATTCTCTGTACTTTTATCGAGAATTTCAATGTCCACAGCTGACATATTTTTTCTGTCCAAATAGTTAATCCTAAGTCTAGTATTTAGAAGGTAACCTAATGTTTCAGAAGGTAAATGAATAAACTTGTTGTATTCCCGCTAGGTAGAGATTGTAGAGCATTGCTGCGAGCTCTTTGCATTAGCTTACAGCTCTGTAATTCTATTAATGTTGTTGTTGTTAATTTACGTCGCACTAGAGCTGCACAATGGGCTATATTCTGTTAATGAAGCGATCTTTAAAGGAAAGCCCAGAAAAGCCAACAAAAAAAAAAAAAAAAAAAAAAAAAGAGATCACACAGTGCACATTTCCCCTCTCCGCCTCTTCTTAGCAATATAGGAATTTACTACGATATTTTCCGCTTTATTAATTCGCGATCGTAACACTTGAAACAAGTGTTATATCATTTCAGGCTACTATTTATTAAGTTTTCATTTAGTTCTATCTGAATCATTAAACGCCATTGTCTTTGTTGCAAATAAAAAGCAAAATTTCCCTAAAGAAAAGGCAGAAGTACTTGAAAAAAATGACCAAGAGCAAGGGCTAAAATCGAACGCACCCTACATTTAAGGAAAAATTTCTCGATAATTTTTCCCTTTCTTTCAGCAACAATCTTACAACCGATTACTTCCGATTTCGTGATCGCATACCGTAACAGATGTGTGTATGACAGTAAAATATATTTCTTCAATTCTCTATAAATTAAAAAATTTAATTTATATTTCTTTATAATTACAATTTATAAATTCTTTATAAATTAAAGTCAACATTACTTATTTTTTCATTCTAATGAATAAATTTGATTTCAGATTGTGCAGAACTGCAATAGTTATAAAATATCCTTCTTCTTCTAGTGCCGTAACTTCGCCCCTCGGGACCCCGGGGCAATAACTCTGGGTGGGTGCCCTTTCAAAAACTTTTTGTACTCCATCTCTAACCGTCATTTTAGTTATTTATGTATCATGTTTTGAATATATTTATGAAAACAAGTTACTTGTTCCCATATAAATTGGATTACAAAATATTCTAAGTTTTCCACATGGCAAAATACAAGATTTGAACGAAATCGGTTAATCCTGAGAAATGAAATGTTAAAAAAGTGGTACATATAAAAATCGATATCTCAGGATTAATCGACCAATTTCGCTCAATAGGTATGAAATTACATATTTTTAAATGATGCAAAAAAAAAAAAAAAACTATGTACCTTACGGAGGAGACAAAAACTAGTTCTTGAATTTTACTGATTTTTGATTTTAAAGTTACAAATATGGCGCAGTTCTTTTTATTAAATATACTATTTTTGCAATCTAAAATTCATCTATCAAAAATAAAATAATTCTCTCTTACCTTCTTTATGATGTCCACGGAGTATACGGTGAGAACTTTGCCAAACCCCATTTGAACACAATAGTCCAAAACTGACACCAAAGAGAACAAAAACAACTGATAGTTAACATTAGAAAATAGAATGGTTACCTTTCCCAGCAGCTGTCTTATAGGGATTTCGCATATTCTGCCCTTTATTGCATATTTACCGAACTATATTAGTTGTTCACGGAGGGAGATTTAATTTTTGATGGACAAAGTTTACTAGTCATTTATTTTATAAAAATAAATTTTAAAAAAAAAATATTAAATGAAAAGTTACTATAAACATTTAACTAGGTAAAACTACAAAAACCATTAAAATAACATTTAAATTGTTTAACAGCCATTAAGAATTATTCTGTGTCACAGACGTAGGGACGTCCACGGAGGGGATTTTGAAACTATGTTTATTAAAAAATAAGAATGAAATATTTAATACATTTAGCAAAAATGCATATGCTTGTTAGTTAGAACTTTACGAAAAATGATGAAGAAAAATATTAAGGAATCTGCCATATTTCCTAATATTTATTACTAAGGGACATAAAAAATGACCTTTTTGTGAGAATGACCCATATATAGATTTTATGACGCACGATATGCTTTCGTGTTGAATTGAATTGAACGTGAATTTTACTGTAAATTTACAGATAGTCTACGAAGCAGCTTAACGAGAAAAATATATAAGTTTTATTTATTTTTATTGCCGGTCTCGTCACAGCGCGGTGAAGGTTTAAACGCAAATATTTTAAAATGATTGTAACAAGTGACAAATCATATGCAAATGACAGGAAATTTAGTTGTTTTTAATTAGAAAAGTTGCTTTTTCGCACTCTAGTAGAAGATTTTAAATCAGTTAAATTTAAAGAGCAACTGTAAGCAACCAATTGCACTGATACAGACCAAATAACTTAATTAACTAGCATTTTTAATAGTCTTCAGTATCTTTGATATGCATAAATCATCTAATATTATTTTGAGAAGTTATATTTTTTTCAATTAGAATTTTAAAGAGGATTAGAAATGTTTTAATAATAAGCTAATGCACTAATATAATATGGTTGTTTTATATATTTAACTAAAACTGGTTAATAATTTTAATTTCACAGTGAACTCCACTATTCAGTATTACAACTATTTTTTAATTTGTTTTCTATGTTTTTTACTTAAACGAAGCATAAGACTTCAGAAAGCATTACTATTAAAGTAATTTAAAAAGTTATTAACCTATAAAGTTATTAAAATATGGACAAATTATCAGCCTGTTAAAGTAGCTGACTTTTAGCAACCTTTTTTCAGTTTATATTAAACTGGTTTTAATCATACTCAAAATATTATTTTGATGCATATTTTAACTTTAAAAATAATGTAGAATTTGAACTCTTTTTTTTTGAAGGAGTTTTAATTAAAAACTTAATCATGTAATAAAGAAAAAATACAAGAAATAAATTTAATATTTTTTTAATTATAAAAATTTATAAAATCATGCCCTATTACATGAAGGACAAAAAAAAAATATTTTTTAAATTTATAGAACATTTTTGGAAAAATGGTGTGCGCAAAATAAAAAAGTGAACACTCCGCCCCCCGCCCCCCCCCGAGCAAATTTTCATTAAATAATCGGATTTTCACACACTAAGACTATCTTAGTGGGCTCGAAAGTCAAATCTTAAATGGGCCAATTAATTAATGTAGGCGATGTTTTAGTGACATAATAAATTACAAAATCCGACACAAAAACGTACTTTCTTTGAAAAAATGTATCTCATTTCCACAGATTTGAAATTTTGATACTCAAAATATGGATGTCAGCTGGCCACGATCTGGAAAATATGGTCGCAATAGTTTATGCAGGAGGCAGTCGGAAGTTCGAAACTTTTAATGTTAATTTCACTTTTTGCGCATTTCACGATTTCACGAGAAATTTTTAATCGAATCAAGAGTTTTGTACACAATTACAAAATTCGTTAATCCAAAGATAATTTCATTAAAAAAAATTATAATTATTAATTATTTTACCTAAAAGTTGTCAAAACATTTTTCTGTTGTAACGTATACAAATTTTTACACCATTTCTAAAGTATGTGTAATCTTGAATCACAAAATTTGAGCAAAATAGATCGAATAGTTTCTGAGTTAGCAAATTTCAAAATGCCGTATATTTAAATTTTGATTTCTCTAGAATTATTCCACTGATTTGATTTAAATTTTTGTATTTTGTTGTTTAAAATTACATATTTAACAATATAATACCTTACGATTCAATTTCTCTTCAGTAGATAAAATATATTATAATAATTATTATTTTACATGAAATTATATTCGAATAAAAGAATTTTAAAATTGTGTGCAAAAACTCTTTGATTTGCTTAGGAATTTCCAGAGATAAGGCGAAATACGAAAAAAGTAAAATTAACATGGATAGGTCAAAACTTTTAATCACTCTCCTGTATAAATTATTGGGATCATATTTAGCAGATTTCGGTCAACCTCCCCCTTATTTCAAGGGAGAGAATATCAGAACTGTCGAAATTTTTTTTAAAAAATATATGTTTATCTGAGATTATAACTTAGAACATCGTCAGCATTATTTCGAACGACTTATATTTAAGGTTAAGTATTTGAACTGCAAAGGTTGAGTATGCGAAAATCCGATCATTAAATTAGATTAAAAGCTATTCTGAACTTTCACTTTTTATTTGCATTTGCAAAAAATTTTCTTTTTTTTTGTTTATTTTAAGTTATATTATTTTTTTAATGTGTTTTTCAATATTCTGGAGGGCCCTGCATGTAGGAAATAATTTTTTATTTATTGGGAAAATGGGAAAAAACTGGAAAAATCCAGGAAAATCAGCTTATTTGCTCTTTTTTCGACTTCTTTTGTAACATTTTGGATATTCTAGCATGCATTGGGTGTGTTTTCTGTGTGCGAAATCCAGCAAAGAAAGCGTACTGGAATAATAAAAAAAAAAAGAATAAAAAAATAAAATAGCTCGAGAAAGGTTCAAATTTCAAGACCCCCTAGCTATCCTTAATATCGAGGTATATTTTTCAAACTCGGACCCTAACTAGGGGTCTATGGTCCAAACATGGCTGCTGAAGAGAATTTTTATTGTCCATATAGGGGGGGGGGGTCACAGTGGGCCCCTAATGGTATATTGCGAAGATGAGAGGAGAGAGCTTTTGAAGCGAAACTGTGGTAGGTTTCACGTATCACCGTGAACTGGATGGTAGGCCATCAGACAAGCTAGTTCGCTGCTGGAGGGAGGGGTCCTGGGTTCGAATCTCAGGGACGGAAAAATTTTCAAAAATTTTCCTCTTTTTGTTGTTTATTTTAAATTATATTATTTATTTAATGTGTTTTTCGATATTCTGGAGGGTCCTGCATGTAGGAAATAATTTTTTTTATAGGGAAAATGGGAAAAAACTGGAAATATCTAGGAAAATCAGCTTATTTGCTCTTTTTCGACTTCTTTTGTAGCATTTTGGATATTCCAGCATGCATTGGGTGTTTTTTGTGAGTGAATTCTAGCAAAGAAAGCGTAATGGATAAATAAAAAAAAAGAATAAAAAAAAAAGAATAAAAAAATAAAATTGCTCGAGAAAGGTTCAAATTTCAAGACTCCCTAGCTTCCTTTAATATCAAAGGTATAATTTTCAAACTCGGAACCTAAGTAGGGGACTATTGTCCAAACATGGCTGCAGAAGAGAATTTTTATAAGCAAATCAGGGGGCATACAATGGACCATAATAGGTTCTATTAGGTAACAGCTTTAAAGTTCTTTAAGCTTAATATTCGCGCAGTGTGTGAGGCACAGCGTGGTTAAAAGTGCAACTGTGTGGTAAGCAAAGAGTCTGGGGTTCGTTATTGGCCGTGGATAAATTTTTAAATCTGCGATATCGGTCAAATTAATTTTTATTTATTTATTCTATATTATTTTTTTTGATATCTTTTTCAATATTTTTACGTGAATGAAGTTCAATGCATAAAAATTATTATTTTTCTTTGGGAAAAAGCGAATAATTGCTAAAAAAACACATACATTTCGGCTCCGACGACACGCATACGAATCACCCCGTATCTTCCTTTAATATTAACTTATAATTTTCAAACTCGGCAAGAGATTGGAGCTTAATATACTAAACAATCGTAAAAAAGGGAATTTTTATAGACATATCAGAGGGCATACAATGGTCCATAATAGGTTCCATTAGGTAACCGCTTTAAAGTTCTTTAATATTAAAAGGAGTTAGACAGCTTCGATATTCGAAACGCACCCCACCTTTTTATTTATTCTTTATTTCTTTATTATTATTTCAATATGTGTTGTTTAACAAAGAAAGATGCACGATTTTAATCATAGAACACCTTACGCATGATAAGCTTTCAAATACATTCTAAAAATAATCTAAAACAATGGAAAAAAAAATTTTCCTGGATTTTCCTGTTTTCCCCCATTATTTGATATTTTCCTAATTTAAAAAAATTATTTCCTACGCGTTGGACCCCCTAAAATACAGAAAAACACATTAAAAAAAATAATATAATGCAAAATAAGCGAAAGAAAAAAAAAGAAAGGTTTTTGAAAAGTTGCCGGAGCAGGGATTCGAACCTGCGACCTTTCATCCCTGCCGTGAGGTACTAGTCCAGCGTCTTGACCACGAGACCACTTGAACACGGGAAGTTTGCCTCAATTTCACTTCAAAAGCCCTCTCACGACCAGCTTTGCAATTGACCTTTGGAGACCCCTCCCGCTCCCTCTAATTCACCTATAAAAATTTCCTCGTACAGTATTGTCAGGACCATGGTCCCCTACTTAGGGTCCGAGTTTGAAAATTACAACTTTATATTTAAAGGAGTTAGACGGCTTCGATATTCGAACCGCACCCCACCTTTTTATTTTATTTTTTATTTTTTTATTATTATTCCATTATGTGTTTTTTAACAAAGAAAGATGCACAATTTAAATCATAGAACACCTTACGCATAATAAACTTTCAAATATATTGTAAAAGTAATTTAAAACAATGGAAAAAACAAAATTTTCCTGGATTTTTCCTGTTTTCCCCCATTATTTGATATTTTCCTAATTTAAGAAAATTATTTCCTACGCGTTGGACCCCCTAAAATACAGAAAAACACAATAAAAAAGAAATAATATAATGCAAAATAAGCGAAAGAAAAAAAAAAGAAAAGTTTTTGAAAAGTTGCCGGAGCAGGGTTTCGAACCTGCGACCTTTCATCCCTGCCGTGAGTTACTAGTCCAGCGTCTTGACCACGAGACCACTTGAACACGGGAAGTTTGCCTCAATTTCACTTCAAAAGCCCTCTCACGGCCAGCTTTGCAATTGACCTTTGGAGACCCCTCCCGCTCCCTCTAATTCACCTATAAAAATTTCCTCGTACAGTATTGTCAGGACCATGGTCCCCTACTTAGGGTCCGAGTTTGAAAATTATAACTTTATATTTAAAGGAGTTAGACGGCTTCGATATTCGAACCGCACCCCACCTTTTTATTTTATTTTTTATTTTTTTATTATTATTCCATTATGTGTTTTTTAACAAAGAAAGATGCACAATTTAAATCATAGAACACCTTACGCATAATAAACTTTCAAATATATTGTAAAAGTAATTTAAAACAATGGAAAAAACAAAATTTTCCTGGATTTTTCCTGTTTTCCCCCATTATTTGATATTTTCCTAATTTAAGAAAATTATTTCCTACGCGTTGGACCCCCTAAAATACAGAAAAACACAATAAAAAAGAAATAATATAATGCAAAATAAGCGAAAGAAAAAAAAAAGAAAAGTTTTTGAAAAGTTGCCGGAGCAGGGTTTCGAACCTGCGCCCTTTTATCCCTGCCGTGAGTTACTAGTCCAGCGTCTTGACCACGAGACCACTTGAACACGGGAAGTTTGCCTCAATTTCACTTCAAAAGCCCTCTCACGGCCAGCTTTGCAATTGATCTTTGGAGACCCCTCCCGCTCCCTCTAATTCACCTATAAAAATTTCCTCGTACAGTATTGTTAGGACCATGGTCCCCTACTTAGGGTCCGAGTTTGAAAATTATAACTTTATATTTAAAGGAGTTAGACGACTTCGATATTCGAACCGCACCCCACATTTTTATTTTATTTTTTATTTTTTTATTATTATTCTATTATGTGTTTTTGAACAAAGAAAGATGCACAATTTAAATCATAGAACACCTTACGCATAATAAACTTTCAAATATATTGTAAAAGTAATTTAAAACAATGGAAAAACAAAATTTTCCTGGATTTTTTATGTTTTCCCCCATTATTTGATATTTTCCTAATTTAAGAAAATTATTTCCTACGCGTAGGACCTCCTAAAATACAGAAAAACACAATAAAAAAAAATATAATGCAAAATAAGCGAAAAAAAAAAGAAAAGTTTTTGAAAAGTTGCCGGATTAGGGTTTCGAACCTGCTCCTTTTCATCCCTGCCGTGAGTTACTAGTCCAGCGTCTTGACCACGAGACCACTTGAACACGGGAAGTTTGCCTCAATTTCACTTCAAAAGCCCTCTCACGGCCAGCTTTGCAATTGACCTTTGGAGACCCCTCCCGCTCCCTCTAATTCACCTATAAAAATTTCCTCGTACAGTATTGTCAGGACCATGGTCCCCTACTTAGGGTCCGAGTTCGAAAATTATAACTTTATATTTAAAGGAGTTAGACGGCTTCGATATTCGAACCGCACCCCACCTTTTTATTTTATTTTTTATTTTTTTATTATTCTTCCATTATGTGTTTTTTAACAAAGAAAGATGCACAATTTAAATCATAGAACACCTTACGCATAATAAACTTTCAAAAATATTGTAAAAGTAATTTAAAACAATGGAAAAAACAAAATTTTCCTGGATTTTTCCTGTTTTCCCTTATTATTTGATATTTTCCTAATTTAAGAAAATTATTTCCTACGCGTTGGACCCCCTAAAATACACAAAAACACAATAAAAAAAATAATATAATGCAAAATAAGCGAAAAAAAAAAAGAAAAGTTTTTGAAAAGTTGCCGGAGCAGGGATTCGAACCTGCGCCCTTCCATCCCTGCCGTGAGTTACTAGTCCAGCGCCTTGACCACGAGACCACTTGAACACGAGAAGTTTGCCTCAATTTCACTTCAAAAATCCTCTCACGGCCAGCTTTGCAACTGACCTTTGGAGACCCCTCCCGCTCCCTCTAATTCACCTATAAAAATTTCCTCGTACAGTATTGTTAGGACCATGGTCCCCTACTTAGGGTCCGAGTTTGAAAATTATAACTTTATATTTAAAGGAGTTAGACGGCTTCGAAATTCGAACCGCACCCCACCTTTTTATTTTATTTTTTATTATTCTATTATTATTCCATTATGTGTTTTTTAACAAAGAAAGATGCACAATTTAAATCATAGAACACCTTACGCATAATAAACTTTCAAATATATTGTAAAAGTAATTTAAAACAATGGAAAAAACAAAATTTTCCTGGATTTTTCCTGTTTTCCCCCATTATTTGATATTTTCCTAATTCAAAAAAATTATTTCCTACGCGTTGGACCCCCTAAAATACAGAAAAACACAATAAAAAAAATAATATAATGCAAAATAAGCGAAAAAAAAAAGAAAAGTTTTTGAAAAGTTGCCGGAGCAGGGATTCGAACCTGCGCCCTTTCATCCCTGCCGTGAGTTACTAGTCCAGCGGCTTGACCACGAGACCACTTGAACACGGGAAGTTTGCCTCAATTTCACTTCAAAAGCCCTCTCACGGCAAGCTTTGCAATTGACCTTTGGAGACCCCTCCCGCTCCCTCTAATTCACCTATAAAAATTTCCTCGTACAGTATTGTTAGGACCATGGTCCCCTACTTAGGGTCCGAGTTTGAAAATTATAACTTTATATTTAAAGGAGTTAGACGGCTTCGAAATTCAAACCGCACCCCACCTTTTTATTTTATTTTTTATTTTTTCATTATTATTCCATTATGTGTTTTTTAACAAAGAAAGATGCACAATTTAAAGCATAGAACACCTTATGCATAATAAACTTTCAAATATATTGTAAAAGTAATTTAAAACAATAGAAAAAACAAAATTTTCCTGGATTTTTCCTGTTTTCCCCCATTATTTGATATTTTCCCAATTTGAAAAAATTATTTCCTACGCTTAGGACCCCCTGAAATACAGAAAAACACAATAAAAAAATAATGTAATGCAAAATAAGCAAAAGAAAAAAAAAGAAAAGTTTTCGAAAAGTTGCCGGAGCAGGGATTCGAACCTGCGACCTTTCATCCCTGCCTTGAGCTACTAGTCCAGCGTCTCGACCACGAGACCACTTGAACACAGGAAGTTTGCCACAATTTCACTTCAAAAGCTTTCTCACGGCCAGCTTTGCAATTGACCTTTGGAGACCCCTCCCGCTCCCTCTAATTCACCTATAAAAATTTCCTCGTACAGTATTGTTAGGACCATGGTCCCCTACTTAGGGTCCGAGTTTGAAAATTATAACTTTATATTTAAAGGAGTTAGACGGCTTCGAAATTCGAACCGCACCCCACCTTTTTATTTTATTTTTTATTTTTTTTTTATTATTCCATTACGTGTTTTTTAACAAAGAAAGATGCACAATTTAAATCATAGAACACCTTACGCATAATAAACTTTCAAAAATATTGTAAAAGTAATTTAAAACAATGGAAAAAACAAAATTTTCCTGGATTTTTCCTGTTTTCCCCCATTATTTGATATTTTCCTAATTTAAAAAAATTATTTCCTACGCGTAGGACCCCCTGAATTACAGAAAAACACAATAAAAAATAATATAATGCAAAATAAGCAAAAGAAAAAAAAAGAAAAGTTTTTGAAAAGTTGCCGGAGCAGGGTTTCGAACCTGCGCCTTTTCATCCCTGCCGTGAGTTACTAGTCCAGCGTCTTGACCACGAGACCACTTGAACACGGGAAGTTTGCCTCAATTTCACTTCAAAAGCCCTCTCACGGCCAGCTTTGCAATTGACCTTTGGAGACCCCTCCCGCTCCCTCTAATTCACCTATAAAAATTTCCTCGTACAGTATTGTTCGGACCATGGTCCCCTACTTAGGGTCCGAGTTTGAAAATTATAACTTTATATTTAAAGGAGTTAGACGGCTTCGATATTCGAACCGCACCCCACCTTTTTATTTTATTTTTTATTTTTTCATTATTATTCCATTATGTGTTTTTTAACAAAGAAAGATGCACAATTTAAAGCATAGAACACCTTATGCATAATAAACTTTCAAATATATTGTAAAAGTAATTTAAAACAATAGAAAAAACAAAATTTTCCTGGATTTTTCCTGTTTTCCCCCATTATTTGATATTTTCCCAATTTGAAAAAATTATTTCCTACGCGTTGGACCCCTAAAATACAGAAAAACACAATAAAAAAGAAATAATATAATGCAAAATAAGCGAAAGAAAAAAAAAGAAAAGTTTTTGAAAAGTTGCCGGAGCAGGGTTTCGAACCTGCGCCCTTTTATCCCTGCCGTGAGTTACTAGTCCAGCGTCTTGACCACGAGACCACTTGAACACGGGAAGTTTGCCTCAATTTCACTTCAAAAGCCCTCTCACGGCCAGCTTTGCAATTGACCTTTGGAGACCCCTCCCGCTCCCTCTAATTCACCTATAAAAATTTCCTCGTACAGTATTGTTTGGACCATGGTCCCCTACTTAGGGTCCGAGTTTGAAAATTATAACTTTATATTTAAAGGAGTTAGACGACTTCGATATTCGAACCGCACCCCACCTTTTTATTTTATTTTTTATTTTTTTATTATTATTCCATTATGTGTTTTTTAACAAAGAAAGATGCACAATTTAAATCATAGAACACCTTACGCATAATAAACTTTCGAATATATTGTAAAAGTAATTTAAAACAATGGAAAAACAAAATTTTCCTGGATTTTTTATGTTTTCCCCCATTATTTGATATTTTCCTAATTTAAGAAAATTATTTCCTACGCGTAGGACCCCCTAAAATACAGAAAAACGCAATCAAAAAAATAATATAATGCAAAATAAGCGAAAGAAAAAAAAGAAAAGTTTTTGAAAAGTTGCCGGAGCAGGGATTCGAACCTGCGCCCTATCATCCCTGCCGCGAGTTACTAGTCCAGCGTCTTGACCACGAGACCACTTGAACACGGGAAGTTTGCCTCAATTTCACTTCAAAAGCCCTCTCACGGCCAGCTTTGCAATTGGCATTTGGAGACCCCTCCCGCTCCCTCTAATTCACCTATAAAAATTTCCTCGTACAGTATTGCTAGGACCATGGCCCCCTACTTAGGGTCCGAGTTTGAAAATTATAACTTTATATTTAAAGGAGTTAGACGACTTCGATATTCGAACCGCACCCCACCTTTTTATTTTATTTTTTATTTTATTTTTTATTTTTTTATTATTATTCCATTATGTGTTTTTTAACAAAGAAAGATGCACAATTTAAATCATAGAACACCTTACGCATAATAAACTTTCAAATATATTGTAAAATTAATTTAAAACAATGGAAAAAACGAAATTTTCCTGGATTTTTCCTGTTTTCCCCCATTATTTGATATTTTCCTAATTTAAGAAAATTATTTCCTACGCGTTGGACCCCCTAAAATACACAAAAACACAATAAAAAAAATAATATAATGCAAAATAAGCGAAAAAAAAAAGAAAGGTTTTTGAAAAGTTGCCGGAGCAGGGATTCGAACCTGCTCCCTTCCATCCCTGCCGTGAGTTACTAGTCCAGCGTCTTGACCACGAGACCACTTGAACACGGGAAGTTTGCCTCAGTTTCACTTCAAAAATCCTCTCACAGCCAGCTTTGCAACTGACCTTTGGAGACCCCTCCCGCTCCCTCTAATTCACCTATAAAAATTTCCTCGTACAGTATTGTTAGGACCATGGTCCCCTACTTAGGGTCCGAGTTTGAAAATTATAACTTTATATTTAAAGGAGTTAGACGGCTTCGAAATTCAAACCGCACCCCACCTTTTTATTTTATTTTTTATTATTCTATTATTATTCCATTATGTGTTTTTTAACAAAGAAAGATGCACAATTTAAATCATAGAACACCTTACGCATAATAAACTTTCAAATATATTGTAAAAGTAATTTAAAACAATGGAAAAAACAAAATTTTCCTGGATTTTTCCTGTTTTCCCCCATTATTTGATATTTTCCTAATTTAAAAAAATTATTTCCTACGCGTTGGACCCCCTAAAATACAGAAAAACACAATAAAAAAAATAATATAATGCAAAATAAGCGAAAGAAAAAAAAAGAAAAGTTTTTGAAAAGTTGCCGGAGCAGGGATTCGAACCTGCGCCCTTTCATCCCTGCCGTGAGTTACTAGTCCAGCGTCTTGACCACGAGACCACTTGAACACGGGAAGTTTGCCTCAATTTCACTTCAAAAGCCCTCTCACGGCCAGCTTTGCAATTGACCTTTGGAGACCCCTCCCGCTCCCTCTAATTAACCTATAAAAATTTCCTCGTACAGTATTGTTAGGACCATGGTCCCCTACTTAGGGTCCCAGTTTGAAAATTATAACTGTATATTTAAAGGAGTTAGACGGCTTCGATATTCGAACCGCACCCCACCTTTTTATTTTATTTTTTATTTTTTCATTATTATTCCATTATGTGTTTTTTAACAAAGAAAGATGCACAATTTAAAGCATAGAACACCTTACGCATAATAAACTTTCAAATATATTGTAAAAGTAATTTAAAACAATAGAAAAAACAAAATTTTCCTGGATTTTTCCTGTTTTCCCCCATTATTTGATATTTTCCTAATTTAAGAAAATTATTTCCTACGCGTTGGACCCCCTAAAATACAGAAAAACACAATAAAAAAGAAATAATATAATGCAAAATAAGCGGAAGAAAAAAAAAAGAAAAGTTTTTGAAAAGTTGCCGGAGCAGGGTTTCGAACCTGCGACCTTTCATCCCTGCCGTGAGTTACTAGTCCAGCGTCTTGACCACGAGACCACTTGAACACGGGAAGTTTGCCTCAATTTCACTTCAAAAGCCCTCTCACGGCCAGCTTTGCAATTGACCTTTGGAGACCCCTCCCGCTCCCTCTAATTCACCTATAAAAATTTCCTCGTACAGTATTGTCAGGACCATGGTCCCCTACTTAGGGTCCGAGTTTGAAAATTATAACTTTATATTTAAAGGAGTTAGACGGCTTCGATATTCGAACCGCACCCCACCTTTTTATTTTATTTTTTATTTTTTTATTATTATTCCATTATGTGTTTTTTAACAAAGAGAGATGCACAATTTAAATCATAGAACACCTTACGCATAATAAACTTTCAAATATATTGTAAAAGTAATTTAAAACAATGGAAAAAACAAAATTTTCCTGGATTTTTCCTGTTTTCCCCCATTATTTGATATTTTCCTAATTTAAGAAAATTATTTCCTACGCGTTGGACCCCCTAAAATACAGAAAAACACAATAAAAAAGAAATAATATAATGCAAAATAAGCGAAAGAAAAAAAAAAGAAAAGTTTTTGAAAAGTTGCCGGAGCAGGGTTTCGAACCTGCGCCCTTTTATCCCTGCCGTGAGTTACTAGTCCAGCGTCTTGACCACGAGACCACTTGAACACGGGAAGTTTGCCTCAATTTCACTTCAAAAGCCCTCTCACGGCCAGCTTTGCAATTGGCATTTGGAGACCCCTCCCGCTCCCTCTAATTCACCTATAAAAATTTCCTCGTACAGTATTGCTAGGACCATGGCCCCCTACTTAGGGTCCGAGTTTGAAAATTATAACTTTATATTTAAAGGAGTTAGACGACTTCGATATTCGAACCGCACCCCACCTTTTTATTTTATTTTTTATTTTATTTTTTATTTTTTTATTATTATTCCATTATGTGTTTTTTAACAAAGAAAGATGCACAATTTAAATCATAGAACACCTTACGCATAATAAACTTTCAAATATATTGTAAAATTAATTTAAAACAATGGAAAAAACGAAATTTTCCTGGATTTTTCCTGTTTTCCCCCATTATTTGATATTTTCCTAATTTAAGAAAATTATTTCCTACGCGTTGGACCCCCTAAAATACACAAAAACACAATAAAAAAAATAATATAATGCAAAATAAGCGAAAAAAAAAAGAAAGGTTTTTGAAAAGTTGCCGGAGCAGGGATTCGAACCTGCTCCCTTCCATCCCTGCCGTGAGTTACTAGTCCAGCGTCTTGACCACGAGACCACTTGAACACGGGAAGTTTGCCTCAGTTTCACTTCAAAAATCCTCTCACAGCCAGCTTTGCAACTGACCTTTGGAGACCCCTCCCGCTCCCTCTAATTCACCTATAAAAATTTCCTCGTACAGTATTGTCAGGACCATGGTCCCCTACTTAGGGTCCGAGTTTGAAAATTATAACTTTATATTTAAAGGAGTTAGACGGCTTCGATATTCGAACCGCACCCCACCTTTTTATTTTATTTTTTATTTTTTTATTATTATTCCATTATGTGTTTTTTAACAAAGAGAGATGCACAATTTAAATCATAGAACACCTTACGCATAATAAACTTTCAAATATATTGTAAAAGTAATTTAAAACAATGGAAAAAACAAAATTTTCCTGGATTTTTCCTGTTTTCCCCCATTATTTGATATTTTCCTAATTTAAGAAAATTATTTCCTACGCGTTGGACCCCCTAAAATACACAAAAACACAATAAAAAAAATAATATAATGCAAAATAAGCGAAAAAAAAAAGAAAGGTTTTTGAAAAGTTGCCGGAGCAGGGATTCGAACCTGCTCCCTTCCATCCCTGCCGTGAGTTACTAGTCCAGCGTCTTGACCACGAGACCACTTGAACACGGGAAGTTTGCCTCAGTTTCACTTCAAAAATCCTCTCACAGCCAGCTTTGCAACTGACCTTTGGAGACCCCTCCCGCTCCCTCTAATTCACCTATAAAAATTTCCTCGTACAGTATTGTCAGGACCATGGTCCCCTACTTAGGGTCCGAGTTTGAAAATTATAACTTTATATTTAAAGGAGTTAGACGGCTTCGATATTCGAACCGCACCCCACCTTTTTATTTTATTTTTTATTTTTTTATTATTATTCCATTATGTGTTTTTTAACAAAGAGAGATGCACAATTTAAATCATAGAACACCTTACGCATAATAAACTTTCAAATATATTGTAAAAGTAATTTAAAACAATGGAAAAAACAAAATTTTCCTGGATTTTTCCTGTTTTCCCCCATTATTTGATATTTTCCTAATTTAAGAAAATTATTTCCTACGCGTTGGACCCCCTAAAATACACAAAAACACAATAAAAAAAATAATATAATGCAAAATAAGCGAAAAAAAAAAGAAAGGTTTTTGAAAAGTTGCCGGAGCAGGGATTCGAACCTGCTCCCTTCCATCCCTGCCGTGAGTTACTAGTCCAGCGTCTTGACCACGAGACCACTTGAACACGGGAAGTTTGCCTCAGTTTCACTTCAAAAATCCTCTCACAGCCAGCTTTGCAACTGACCTTTGGAGACCCCTCCCGCTCCCTCTAATTCACCTATAAAAATTTCCTCGTACAGTATTGTCAGGACCATGGTCCCCTACTTAGGGTCCGAGTTTGAAAATTATAACTTTATATTTAAAGGAGTTAGACGGCTTCGATATTCGAACCGCACCCCACCTTTTTATTTTATTTTTTATTTTTTTATTATTATTCCATTATGTGTTTTTTAACAAAGAGAGATGCACAATTTAAATCATAGAACACCTTACGCATAATAAACTTTCAAATATATTGTAAAAGTAATTTAAAACAATGGAAAAAACAAAATTTTCCTGGATTTTTCCTGTTTTCCCCCATTATTTGATATTTTCCTAATTTAAGAAAATTATTTCCTACGCGTTGGACCCACTAAAATACACAAAAACACAATAAAAAAAATAATATAATGCAAAATAAGCGAAAAAAAAAGAAAGGTTTTTGAAAAGTTGCCGGAGCAGGGATTCGAACCTGCTCCCTTCCATCCCTGCCGTGAGTTACTAGTCCAGCGTCTTGACCACGAGACCACTTGAACACGGGAAGTTTGCCTCAGTTTCACTTCAAAAATCCTCTCACAGCCAGCTTTGCAACTGACCTTTGGAGACCCCTCCCGCTCCCTCTAATTCACCTATAAAAATTTCCTCGTACAGTATTGTCAGGACCATGGTCCCCTACTTAGGGTCCGAGTTTGAAAATTATAACTTTATATTTAAAGGAGTTAGACGGCTTCGATATTCGAACCGCACCCCACCTTTTTATTTTATTTTTTATTTTTTTATTATTATTCCATTATGTGTTTTTTAACAAAGAGAGATGCACAATTTAAATCATAGAACACCTTACGCATAATAAACTTTCAAATATATTGTAAAAGTAATTTAAAACAATGGAAAAAACAAAATTTTCCTGGATTTTTCCTGTTTTCCCCCATTATTTGATATTTTCCTAATTTAAGAAAATTATTTCCTACGCGTTGGACCCCCTAAAATACAGAAAAACACAATAAAAAAGAAATAATATAATGCAAAATAAGCGAAAGAAAAAAAAAAGAAAAGTTTTAGAAAAGTTGCCGGAGCAGGGTTTCGAACCTGCGCCCTTTTATCCCTGCCGTGAGTTACTAGTCCAGCGTCTTGACCACGAGACCACTTGAACACGGGAAGTTTGCCTCAATTTCACTTCAAAAGCCCTCTCACGGCCAGCTTTGCAATTGGCATTTGGAGACCCCTCCCGCTCCCTCTAATTCACCTATAAAAATTTCCTCGTACAGTATTGCTAGGACCATGGCCCCCTACTTAGGGTCCGAGTTTGAAAATTATAACTTTATATTTAAAGGAGTTAGACGACTTCGATATTCGAACCGCACCCCACCTTTTTATTTTATTTTTTATTTTATTTTTTATTTTTTTATTATTATTCCATTATGTGTTTTTTAACAAAGAAAGATGCACAATTTAAATCATAGAACACCTTACGCATAATAAACTTTCAAATATATTGTAAAATTAATTTAAAACAATGGAAAAAACGAAATTTTCCTGGATTTTTCCTGTTTTCCCCCATTATTTGATATTTTCCTAATTTAAGAAAATTATTTCCTACGCGTTGGACCCCCTAAAATACACAAAAACACAATAAAAAAAATAATATAATGCAAAATAAGCGAAAAAAAAAAGAAAGGTTTTTGAAAAGTTGCCGGAGCAGGGATTCGAACCTGCTCCCTTCCATCCCTGCCGTGAGTTACTAGTCCAGCGTCTTGACCACGAGACCACTTGAACACGGGAAGTTTGCCTCAGTTTCACTTCAAAAATCCTCTCACAGCCAGCTTTGCAACTGACCTTTGGAGACCCCTCCCGCTCCCTCTAATTCACCTATAAAAATTTCCTCGTACAGTATTGTTAGGACCATGGTCCCCTACTTAGGGTCCGAGTTTGAAAATTATAACTTTATATTTAAAGGAGTTAGACGGCTTCGAAATTCAAACCGCACCCCACCTTTTTATTTTATTTTTTATTATTCTATTATTATTCCATTATGTGTTTTTTAACAAAGAAAGATGCACAATTTAAATCATAGAACACCTTACGCATAATAAACTTTCAAATATATTGTAAAAGTAATTTAAAACAATGGAAAAAACAAAATTTTCCTGGATTTTTCCTGTTTTCCCCCATTATTTGATATTTTCCTAATTTAAAAAAATTATTTCCTACGCGTTGGACCCCCTAAAATACAGAAAAACACAATAAAAAAAATAATATAATGCAAAATAAGCGAAAGAAAAAAAAAGAAAAGTTTTTGAAAAGTTGCCGGAGCAGGGATTCGAACCTGCGCCCTTTCATCCCTGCCGTGAGTTACTAGTCCAGCGTCTTGACCACGAGACCACTTGAACACGGGAAGTTTGCCTCAATTTCACTTCAAAAGCCCTCTCACGGCCAGCTTTGCAATTGACCTTTGGAGACCCCTCCCGCTCCCTCTAATTAACCTATAAAAATTTCCTCGTACAGTATTGTTAGGACTATGGTCCCCTACTTAGGGTCCCAGTTTGAAAATTATAACTGTATATTTAAAGGAGTTAGACGGCTTCGATATTCGAACCGCACCCCACCTTTTTATTTTATTTTTTATTTTTTCATTATTATTCCATTATGTGTTTTTTAACAAAGAAAGATGCACAATTTAAAGCATAGAACACCTTACGCATAATAAACTTTCAAATATATTGTAAAAGTAATTTAAAACAATAGAAAAAACAAAATTTTCCTGGATTTTTCCTGTTTTCCCCCATTATTTGATATTTTCCTAATTTGAAAAAATTATTTCCTACGCGCAGGACCCCCTGAAATACAGAAAAACACAATAAAAAAATAATGTAATGCAAAATAAGCAAAAGAAAAAAAAAAGAAAAGTTTTTGAAAAGTTGCCGGAGCAGGGATTCGAACCTGCGACCTTTCATCCCTGCCGTGAGCTACTAGTCCAGCGTCTCGACCACGAGACCACTTGAACGCAGGAAATTTGCCACAATTTCACTTCAAAAGCTTTCTCACGGCCAGCTTTGCAATTGACCTTTGGTGACCCCTCCCGCTCCCTCTAATTCACCTATAAAAATTTCCTCGTACAGTATTGTTAGGACCATGGTCCCCTACTTAGGGTCCGAGTTTGAAAATTATAACTTTATATTTAAAGGAGTTAGACGGCTTCGAAATTCGAACCGCACCCCACCTTTTTATTTTATTTTTTATTTTTTTATTATTATTCCATTATGTGTTTTTTAACAAAGAAAGATGCACAATTTAAATCATAGAACACCTTACGCATAATAAACTTTCAAATATATTGTAAAAGTAATTTAAAACAATGGAAAAAACAAAATTTTCCTGGATTTTTCCTGTTTTCCCCCATTATTTGATATTTTCCTACTTTAAGAAAATTATTTCCTACGCGTAGGACCCCCTAAAATACAGAAAAACACAATAAAAAAATAATATAATGCAAAATTAGCGAAAGAAGAAAAAAAAAAGTTTTTGAAAAGTTGCCGGAGCAGGGATTCGAACCTGCGACCTTTCATCCCTGCCGTGAGGTACTAGTCCAGCGTCTTGACCAAGAGACCACTTTAACACGGGAACTTTGCCACAATTTCACTTCAAAAGCCCTCTCACGGCCAGCTTTGCAACTGACCTTTGGAGACCCCTCCCGCTCCCTCTAATTCACCTATAAAAATTTCCTCGTACAGTATTGTTAGGACCATGGTCCCCTACTTAGGGTCCGAGTTTGAAAATTATAACTTTATATTTAAAGGAGTTAGACGGCTTCGAAATTCGAACCGCACCCCACCTTTTTATTTTATTTTTTTATTTTTTTATTATTATTCCATTATGTGTTTTTTAACAAAGAAAGATGCACAATTTAAATCATAGAACACCTTACGCATAATAAACTTTCAAATATATTGTAAAAGTAATTTAAAACAATGGAAAAAACAAAATTTTCCTGGATTTTTCCTGTTTTCCCCCATTATTTGATATTTTCCTAATTTAAGAAAATTATTTCCTACGCGTTGGACCCCCTAAAATACAGAAAAACACAATAAAAAAGAAATAATATAATGCAAAATAAGCGAAAGAAAAAAAAAAGAAAAGTTTTTGAAAAGTTGCCGGAGCAGGGTTTCGAACCTGCGCCCTTTTATCCCTGCCGTGAGTTACTAGTCCAGCGTCTTGACCACGAGACCACTTGAACACGGGAAGTTTGCCTCAATTTCACTTCAAAAGCCCTCTCACGGCCAGCTTTGCAATTGACCTTTGGAGACCCCTCCCGCTCCCTCTAATTCACCTATAAAAATTTCCTCGTACAGTATTGTTAGGACCATGGTCCCCTACTTAGGGTCCGAGTTTGAAAATTATAACTTTATATTTAAAGGAGTTAGACGACTTCGATATTCGAACCGCACCCCACATTTTTATTTTATTTTTTATTTTTTTATTATTATTCTATTATGTGTTTTTTAACATAGAAAGATGCACAATTTAAATCATAGAACACCTTACGCATAATAAACTTTCAAATATATTGTAAAAGTAATTTAAAACAATGGAAAAACAAAAGTTTTCCTGGATTTTTTATGTTTTCCCCCATTATTTGATATTTTCCTAATTTAAGAAAATTATTTCCTACGCGTAGGACCTCCTAAAATACAGAAAAACACAATAAAAAAAAATATAATGCAAAATAAGCGAAAAAAAAAAGAAAAGTTTTTGAAAAGTTGCCGGATTAGGGTTTCGAACCTGCTTCTTTTCATCCCTGCCGTGAGTTACTAGTCCAGCGTCTCGACCACGAGACCACTTGAACACAGGAAGTTTGCCACAATTTCACTTCAAAAGCTTTCTCACGGCCAGCTTTGCAATTGACCTTTGGAGACCCCTCCCGCTCCCTCTAATTCACCTATAAAAATTTCCTCGTACAGTATTGTTAGGACCATGGTCCCCTACTTAGGGTCCGAGTTTGAAAATTATAACTTTATATTTAAAGGAGTTAGACGGCTTCGAAATTCGAACCGCACCCCACCTTTTTATTTTATTTTTTATTTTTTTATTATTATTCCATTACGTGTTTTTTAACAAAGAAAGATGCACAATTTAAATCATAGAACACCTTACGCATAATAAACTTTCAAAAATATTGTAAAAGTAATTTAAAACAATGGAAAAAACAAAATTTTCCTGGATTTTTCCTGTTTTCCCCCATTATTTGATATTTTCAGAATTTAAAAAAATTATTTCCTACGCGTAGGACCCCCTGAATTACAGAAAAACACAATAAAAAATAATATAATGCAAAATAAGCAAAAGAAAAAAAAAGAAAAGTTTTTGAAAAGTTGCCGGAGCAGGGTTTCGAACCTGCGCCTTTTCATCCCTGCCGTGAGTTACTAGTCCAGCGTCTTGACCACGAGACCACTTGAACACGGGAAGTTTGCCTCAATTTCACTTCAAAAGCCCTCTCACGGCCAGCTTTGCAATTGACCTTTGGAGACCCCTCCCGCTCCCTCTAATTCACCTATAAAAATTTCCTCGCACAGTATTGTTCGGACCATGGTCCCCTACTTAGGGTCCGAGTTTGAAAATTATAACTTTATATTTAAAGGAGTTAGACGGCTTCGATATTCGAACCGCACCCCACCTTTTTATTTTATTTTTTATTTTTTCATTATTATTCCATTATGTGTTTTTTAACAAAGAAAGATGCACAATTTAAAGCATAGAACACCTTATGCATAATAAACTTTCAAATATATTGTAAAAGTAATTTAAAACAATAGAAAAAACTAAATTTTCCTGGATTTTTCCTGTTTTCCCCCATTATTTGATATTTTCCCAATTTGAAAAAATTATTTCCTACGCGTTGGACCCCTAAAATACAGAAAAACACAATAAAAAAGAAATAATATAATGCAAAATAAGCGAAAGAAAAAAAAAGAAAAGTTTTTGAAAAGTTGCCGGAGCAGGGTTTCGAACCTGCGCCCTTTTATCCCTGCCGTGAGTTACTAGTCCAGCGTCTTGACCACGAGACCACTTGAACACGGGAAGTTCGCCTCAATTTCACTTCAAAAGCCCTCTCACGGCCAGCTTTGCAATTGACCTTTGGAGACCCCTCCCGCTCCCTCTAATTCACCTATAAAAATTTCCTCGTACAGTATTGTTAGGACCATGGTCCCCTACTTAGGGTCCGAGTTTGAAAATTATAACTTTATATTTAAAGGAGTTAGACGACTTCGATATTCGAACCGCACCCCACCTTTTTATTTTATTTTTTATTTTTTTATTATTATTCCATTATGTGTTTTTTAACAAAGAAAGATGCACAATTTAAATCATAGAACCCCTTACGCATAATAAACTTTCGAATATATTGTAAAAGTAATTTAAAACAATGGAAAAACAAAATTTTCCTGGATTTTTTATGTTTTCCCCCATTATTTGATATTTTCCTAATTTAAGAAAATTATTTCCTACGCGTAGGACCCCCTAAAATACAGAAAAACGCAATCAAAAAAATAATATAATGCAAAATAAGCGAAAGAAAAAAAAGAAAAGTTTTTGAAAAGTTGCCGGAGCAGGGATTCGAACCTGCGCCCTATCATCCCTGCCGCGAGTTACTAGTCCAGCGTCTTGACCACGAGACCACTTGAACACGGGAAGTTTGCCTCAATTTCACTTCAAAAGCCCTCTCACGGCCAGCTTTGCAATTGGCATTTGGAGACCCCTCCCGCTCCCTCTAATTCACCTATAAAAATTTCCTCGTACAGTATTGCTAGGACCATGGCCCCCTACTTAGGGTCCGAGTTTGAAAATTATAACTTTATATTTAAAGGAGTTAGACGGCTTCGATATTCGAACCGCACCCCACCTTTTTATTTTATTTTTTATTTTATTTTTTATTTTTTTATTATTATTCCATTATGTGTTTTTTAACAAAGAAAGATGCACAATTTAAATCATAGAACACCTTACGCATAATAAACTTTCAAATATATTGTAAAATTAATTTAAAACAATGGAAAAAACGAAATTTTCCTGGATTTTTCCTGTTTTCCCCCATTATTTGATATTTTCCTAATTTAAGAAAATTATTTCCTACGCGTTGGACCCCCTAAAATACACAAAAACACAATAAAAAAAATAATATAATGCAAAATAAGCGAAAAAAAAAAGAAAGGTTTTTGAAAAGTTGCCGGAGCAGGGATTCGAACCTGCTCCCTTCCATCCCTGCCGTGAGTTACTAGTCCAGCGTCTTGACCACGAGACCACTTGAACACGGGAAGTTTGCCTCAGTTTCACTTCAAAAATCCTCTCACAGCCAGCTTTGCAACTGACCTTTGGAGACCCCTCCCGCTCCCTCTAATTCACCTATAAAAATTTCCTCGTACAGTATTGTTAGGACCATGGTCCCCTACTTAGGGTCCGAGTTTGAAAATTATAACTTTATATTTAAAGGAGTTAGACGGCTTCGAAATTCGAACCGCACCCCACCTTTTTATTTTATTTTTTATTATTCTATTATTATTCCATTATGTGTTTTTTAACAAAGAAAGATTCACAATTTAAATCATAGAACACCTTACGCATAATAAACTTTCAAATATATTGTAAAAGTAATTTAAAACAATGGAAAAAACAAAATTTTCCTGGATTTTTCCTGTTTTCCCCCATTATTTGATATTTTCCTAATTTAAAAAAATTATTTCCTACGCGTTGGACCCCCTAAAATACAGAAAAACACAATAAAAAAAATAATATAATGCAAAATAAGCGAAAGAAAAAAAAAGAAAAGTTTTTGAAAAGTTGCCGGAGCAGGGATTCGAACCTGCGCCCTTTCATCCCTGCCGTGAGTTACTAGTCCAGCGTCTTGACCACGAGACCACTTGAACACGGGAAGTTTGCCTCAATTTCACTTCAAAAGCCCTCTCACGGCCAGCTTTGCAATTGACCTTTGGAGACCCCTCCCGCTCCCTCTAATTAACCTATAAAAATTTCCTCGTACAGTATTGTTAGGACCATGGTCCCCTACTTAGGGTCCCAGTTTGAAAATTATAACTGTATATTTAAAGGAGTTAGACGGCTTCGATATTCGAACCGCACCCCACCTTTTTATTTTATTTTTTATTTTTTCATTATTATTCCATTATGTGTTTTTTAACAAAGAAAGATGCACAATTTAAAGCATAGAACACCTTACGCATAATAAACTTTCAAATATATTGTAAAAGTAATTTAAAACAATAGAAAAAACAAAATTTTCCTGGATTTTTCCTGTTTTCCCCCATTATTTGATATTTTCCTAATTTGAAAAAATTATTTCCTACGCGCAGGACCCCCTGAAATACAGAAAAACACAATAAAAAAATAATGTAATGCAAAATAAGCAAAAGAAAAAAAAAAGAAAAGTTTTTGAAAAGTTGCCGGAGCAGGGATTCGAACCTGCGACCTTTCATCCCTGCCGTGAGCTACTAGTCCAGCGTCTCGACCACGAGACCACTTGAACGCAGGAAATTTGCCACAATTTCACTTCAAAAGCTTTCTCACGGCCAGCTTTGCAATTGACCTTTGGAGACCCCTCCCGCTCCCTCTAATTCACCTATAAAAATTTCCTCGTACAGTATTGTTAGGACCATGGTCCCCTACTTAGGGTCCGAGTTTGAAAATTATAACTTTATATTTAAAGGAGTTAGACGGCTTCGAAATTCGAACCGCACCCCACCTTTTTATTTTATTTTTTATTTTTTTATTATTATTCCATTATGTGTTTTTTAACAAAGAAAGATGCACAATTTAAATCATAGAACACCTTACGCATAATAAACTTTCAAATATATTGTAAAAGTAATTTAAAACAATGGAAAAAACAAAATTTTCCTGGATTTTTCCTGTTTTCCCCCATTATTTGATATTTTCCTACTTTAAGAAAATTATTTCCTACGCGTAGGACCCCCTGAATTACAGAAAAACACAATAAAAAAATAATATAATGCAAAATAAGCAAAAGAAAAAAAAAGAAAAGTTTTTGAAAAGTTGCCGGAGCAGGGTTTCGAACCTGCGCCTTTTCATCCCTGCCGTGAGTTACTAGTCCAGCGTCTTGACCACGAGACCACTTGAACACGGGAAGTTTGCCTCAATTTCACTTCAAAAGCCCTCTCACGGCCAGCTTTGCAATTGACCTTTGGAGACCCCTCCCGCTCCCTCTAATTCACCTATAAAAATTTCCTCGCACAGTATTGTTCGGACCATGGTCCCCTACTTAGGGTCCGAGTTTGAAAATTATAACTTTATATTTAAAGGAGTTAGACGGCTTCGATATTCGAACCGCACCCCACCTTTTTATTTTATTTTTTATTTTTTCATTATTATTCCATTATGTGTTTTTTAACAAAGAAAGATGCACAATTTAAAGCATAGAACACCTTATGCATAATAAACTTTCAAATATATTGTAAAAGTAATTTAAAACAATAGAAAAAACTAAATTTTCCTGGATTTTTCCTGTTTTCCCCCATTATTTGATATTTTCCCAATTTGAAAAAATTATTTCCTACGCGTTGGACCCCTAAAATACAGAAAAACACAATAAAAAAGAAATAATATAATGCAAAATAAGCGAAAGAAAAAAAAAGAAAAGTTTTTGAAAAGTTGCCGGAGCAGGGTTTCGAACCTGCGCCCTTTTATCCCTGCCGTGAGTTACTAGTCCAGCGTCTTGACCACGAGACCACTTGAACACGGGAAGTTCGCCTCAATTTCACTTCAAAAGCCCTCTCACGGCCAGCTTTGCAATTGACCTTTGGAGACCCCTCCCGCTCCCTCTAATTCACCTATAAAAATTTCCTCGTACAGTATTGTTAGGACCATGGTCCCCTACTTAGGGTCCGAGTTTGAAAATTATAACTTTATATTTAAAGGAGTTAGACGACTTCGATATTCGAACCGCACCCCACCTTTTTATTTTATTTTTTATTTTTTTATTATTATTCCATTATGTGTTTTTTAACAAAGAAAGATGCACAATTTAAATCATAGAACCCCTTACGCATAATAAACTTTCGAATATATTGTAAAAGTAATTTAAAACAATGGAAAAACAAAATTTTCCTGGATTTTTTATGTTTTCCCCCATTATTTGATATTTTCCTAATTTAAGAAAATTATTTCCTACGCGTAGGACCCCCTAAAATACAGAAAAACGCAATCAAAAAAATAATATAATGCAAAATAAGCGAAAGAAAAAAAAGAAAAGTTTTTGAAAAGTTGCCGGAGCAGGGATTCGAACCTGCGCCCTATCATCCCTGCCGCGAGTTACTAGTCCAGCGTCTTGACCACGAGACCACTTGAACACGGGAAGTTTGCCTCAATTTCACTTCAAAAGCCCTCTCACGGCCAGCTTTGCAATTGGCATTTGGAGACCCCTCCCGCTCCCTCTAATTCACCTATAAAAATTTCCTCGTACAGTATTGCTAGGACCATGGCCCCCTACTTAGGGTCCGAGTTTGAAAATTATAACTTTATATTTAAAGGAGTTAGACGGCTTCGATATTCGAACCGCACCCCACCTTTTTATTTTATTTTTTATTTTATTTTTTATTTTTTTATTATTATTCCATTATGTGTTTTTTAACAAAGAAAGATGCACAATTTAAATCATAGAACACCTTACGCATAATAAACTTTCAAATATATTGTAAAATTAATTTAAAACAATGGAAAAAACGAAATTTTCCTGGATTTTTCCTGTTTTCCCCCATTATTTGATATTTTCCTAATTTAAGAAAATTATTTCCTACGCGTTGGACCCCCTAAAATACACAAAAACACAATAAAAAAAATAATATAATGCAAAATAAGCGAAAAAAAAAAGAAAGGTTTTTGAAAAGTTGCCGGAGCAGGGATTCGAACCTGCTCCCTTCCATCCCTGCCGTGAGTTACTAGTCCAGCGTCTTGACCACGAGACCACTTGAACACGGGAAGTTTGCCTCAGTTTCACTTCAAAAATCCTCTCACAGCCAGCTTTGCAACTGACCTTTGGAGACCCCTCCCGCTCCCTCTAATTCACCTATAAAAATTTCCTCGTACAGTATTGTTAGGACCATGGTCCCCTACTTAGGGTCCGAGTTTGAAAATTATAACTTTATATTTAAAGGAGTTAGACGGCTTCGAAATTCGAACCGCACCCCACCTTTTTATTTTATTTTTTATTATTCTATTATTATTCCATTATGTGTTTTTTAACAAAGAAAGATTCACAATTTAAATCATAGAACACCTTACGCATAATAAACTTTCAAATATATTGTAAAAGTAATTTAAAACAATGGAAAAAACAAAATTTTCCTGGATTTTTCCTGTTTTCCCCCATTATTTGATATTTTCCTAATTTAAAAAAATTATTTCCTACGCGTTGGACCCCCTAAAATACAGAAAAACACAATAAAAAAAATAATATAATGCAAAATAAGCGAAAGAAAAAAAAAGAAAAGTTTTTGAAAAGTTGCCGGAGCAGGGATTCGAACCTGCGCCCTTTCATCCCTGCCGTGAGTTACTAGTCCAGCGTCTTGACCACGAGACCACTTGAACACGGGAAGTTTGCCTCAATTTCACTTCAAAAGCCCTCTCACGGCCAGCTTTGCAATTGACCTTTGGAGACCCCTCCCGCTCCCTCTAATTAACCTATAAAAATTTCCTCGTACAGTATTGTTAGGACCATGGTCCCCTACTTAGGGTCCCAGTTTGAAAATTATAACTGTATATTTAAAGGAGTTAGACGGCTTCGATATTCGAACCGCACCCCACCTTTTTATTTTATTTTTTATTTTTTCATTATTATTCCATTATGTGTTTTTTAACAAAGAAAGATGCACAATTTAAAGCATAGAACACCTTACGCATAATAAACTTTCAAATATATTGTAAAAGTAATTTAAAACAATAGAAAAAACAAAATTTTCCTGGATTTTTCCTGTTTTCCCCCATTATTTGATATTTTCCTAATTTGAAAAAATTATTTCCTACGCGCAGGACCCCCTGAAATACAGAAAAACACAATAAAAAAATAATGTAATGCAAAATAAGCAAAAGAAAAAAAAAAGAAAAGTTTTTGAAAAGTTGCCGGAGCAGGGATTCGAACCTGCGACCTTTCATCCCTGCCGTGAGCTACTAGTCCAGCGTCTCGACCACGAGACCACTTGAACGCAGGAAATTTGCCACAATTTCACTTCAAAAGCTTTCTCACGGCCAGCTTTGCAATTGACCTTTGGAGACCCCTCCCGCTCCCTCTAATTCACCTATAAAAATTTCCTCGTACAGTATTGTTAGGACCATGGTCCCCTACTTAGGGTCCGAGTTTGAAAATTATAACTTTATATTTAAAGGAGTTAGACGGCTTCGAAATTCGAACCGCACCCCACCTTTTTATTTTATTTTTTATTTTTTTATTATTATTCCATTATGTGTTTTTTAACAAAGAAAGATGCACAATTTAAATCATAGAACACCTTACGCATAATAAACTTTCAAATATATTGTAAAAGTAATTTAAAACAATGGAAAAAACAAAATTTTCCTGGATTTTTCCTGTTTTCCCCCATTATTTGATATTTTCCTACTTTAAGAAAATTATTTCCTACGCGTAGGACCCCCTAAAATACAGAAAAACACAATAAAAAAATAATATAATGCAAAATTAGCGAAAGAAGAAAAAAAAAAGTTTTTGAAAAGTTGCCGGAGCAGGGATTCGAACCTGCGACCTTTCATCCCTGCCGTGAGGTACTAGTCCAGCGTCTTGACCAAGAGACCACTTTAACACGGGAACTTTGCCACAATTTCACTTCAAAAGCCCTCTCACGGCCAGCTTTGCAACTGACCTTTGGAGACCCCTCCCGCTCCCTCTAATTCACCTATAAAAATTTCCTCGTACAGTATTGTTAGGACCATGGCCCCCTACTTAGGGTCCGAGTTTGAAAATTATAACTTTATATTTAAAGGAGTTAGACGGCTTCGAAATTCGAACCGCACCCCACCTTTTTATTTTATTTTTTTATTTTTTTATTATTATTCCATTATGTGTTTTTTTAACAAAGAAAGATGCACAATTTAAATCATAGAACACCTTACGCATAATAAACTTTCAAATATATTGTAAAAGTAATTTAAAACAATGGAAAAAACAAAATTTTCCTGGATTTTTCCTGTTTTCCCCCATTATTTGATATTTTCCTAATTTAAAAAAATTATTTCCTACGTGTTGGACCCCCTAAAATACAGAAAAACACAATAAAAAAAATAATATAATGCAAAATAAGCGAAAGAAAAAAAAAGAAAAGTTTTTGAAAAGTTGCCGGAGCAGGGATTCGAACCTGCGCCCTTTCATCCCTGCCGTGAGTTACTAGTCCAGCGTCTTGACCACGAGACCACTTGAACACGGGAAGTTTGCCTCAATTTCACTTCAAAAGCCCTCTCACGGCCAGCTTTGCAATTGACCTTTGGAGACACCTCCCGCTCCCTCTAATTAACCTATAAAAATTTCCTCGTACAGTATTGTTAGGACCATGGTCCCCTACTCAGGGTCCCAGTTTGAAAATTATAACTGTATATTTAAAGGAGTTAGACGGCTTCGATATTCGAACCGCACCCCACCTTTTTATTTTATTTTTTATTTTTTCATTATTATTCCATTATGTGTTTTTTAACAAAGAAAGATGCACAATTTAAAGCATAGAACACCTTACGCATAATAAACTTTCAAATATATTGTAAAAGTAATTTAAAACAATAGAAAAAACAAAATTTTCCTGGATTTTTCCTGTTTTCCCCCATTATTTGATATTTTCCTAATTTGAAAAAATTATTTCCTACGCGCAGGACCCCCTGAAATACAGAAAAACACAATAAAAAAATAATGTAATGCAAAATAAGCAAAAGAAAAAAAAAAGAAAAGTTTTTGAAAAGTTGCCGGAGCAGGGATTCGAACCTGCGACCTTTCATCCCTGCCGTGAGCTACTAGTCCAGCGTCTCGACCACGAGATCACTTCAACACAGGAAATTTGCCACAATTTCTCTTCAAAAGCTTTCTCACGGCCAGCTTTGCAATTGACCTTTGGAGACCCCTCCCGCTCCCTCTAATTCACCTATAAAAATTTCCTCGTACAGTATTGTTAGGACCATGGTCCCCTACTTAGGGTCCGAGTTTGAAAATTATAACTTTATATTTAAAGGAGTTAGACGGCTTCGAAATTCGAACCGCACCCCACCTTTTTATTTTATTTTTTATTTTTTTATTATTATTCCATTATGTGTTTTTTAACAAAGAAAGATGCACAATTTAAATCATAGAACACCTTACGCATAATAAACTTTCAAATATATTGTAAAAGTAATTTAAAACAATGGAAAAAACAAAATTTTCCTGGATTTTTCCTGTTTTCCCCCATTATTTGATATTTTCCTACTTTAAGAAAATTATTTCCTACGCGTAGGACCCCCTAAAATACAGAAAAACACAATAAAAAAATAATATAATGCAAAATTAGCGAAAGAAGAAAAAAAAAGTTTTTGAAAAGTTGCCGGAGCAGGGATTCGAACCTGCGCCCTTTCATCCCTGCCGTGAGTTACTAGTCCAGCGTCTTGACCACGAGACCACTTTAACACGGGAACTTTGCCACAATTTCACTTCAAAAGCCCTCTCACGGCCAGCTTTGCAACTGACCTTTGGAGACCCCTCCCGCTCCCTCTAATTCACCTATAAAAATTTCCTCGTACAGTATTGTTAGGACCATGGCCCCCTACTTAGGGTCCGAGTTTGAAAATTATAACTTTATATTTAAAGGAGTTAGACGGCTTCGAAATTCGAACCGCACCCCACCTTTTCATTTTATTTTTTTATTTTTTTATTATTATTCCATTATGTGTTTTTTTAACAAAGAAAGATGCACAATTTAAATCATAGAACACCTTACGCATAATAAACTTTCAAATATATTGTAAAAGTAATTTAAAACAATGGAAAAAACAAAATTTTCCTGGATTTTTCCTGTTTTCCCCCATTATTTGATATTTTCCTAATTTAAAAAAATTATTTCCTACGCGTAGGACCCCCTAAAATACAGAAAAACGCAATCAAAAAAATAATATAATGCAAAATAAGCGAAAGAAAAAAAAGAAAAGTTTTTGAAAAGTTGCCGGAGCAGGGATTCGAACCTGCGCCTTATCATCCCTGCCGCGAGTTACTAGTCCAGTGTCTTGACCACGAGACCACTTGAACACGGGAAGTTTGCCTCAATTTCACTTCAAAAGCCCTCTCACGGCCAGCTTTGCAATTGGCATTTGGAGACCCCTCCCGCTCCCTCTAATTCACCTATAAAAATTTCCTCGTACAGTATTGCTAGGACCATGGCCCCCTACTTAGGGTCCGAGTATGAAAATTATAACTTTATATTTAAAGGAGTTAGACGGCTTCGATATTCGAACCGCACCCCACCTTTTTATTTTATTTTTTATTTTTTTATTATTATTCCATTATGTGTTTTTTAACAAAGAAAGATGCACAATTTAAATCATAGAACACCTTACGCATAATAAACTTTCAAATATATTGTAAAATTAATTTAAAGCAATGGAAAAAACGAAATTTTCCTGGATTTTTCCTGTTTTCCCCCATTATTTGATATTTTCCTAATTTAAGAAAATTATTTCCTACGCGTTGGACCCCCTAAAATACACAAAAACACAATAAAAAAAATAATATAATGCAAAATAAGCGAAAAAAAAAAGAAAGGTTTTTAAAAAGTTACCGGAGCAGGGATTCGAACCTGCTCCCTTCCATCCCTGCCGTGAGTTACTAGTCCAGCGTCTTGACCACGAGACCACTTGAACACGGGAAGTTTGCCTCAGTTTCACTTCAAAAATCCTCTCACAGCCAGCTTTGCAACTGACCTTTGGAGACCCCTCCCGCTCCCTCTAATTCACCTATAAAAATTTCCTCGTACAGTATTGTTAGGACCATGGTCCCCTACTTAGGGTCCGAGTTTGAAAATTATAACTTTATATTTAAAGGAGTTAGACGGCTTCGAAATTCGAACCGCACCCCACCTTTTTATTTTATTTTTTATTATTCTATTATTATTCCATTATGTGTTTTTAAACAAAGAAAGATGCACAATTTAAATCATAGAACACCTTACGCATAATAAACTTTCAAATATATTGTAAAAGTAATTTAAAACAATGGAAAAAACAAAATTTTCCTGGATTTTTCCTGTTTTCCCCCATTATTTGATATTTTCCTAATTTAAAAAAATTATTTCCTACGCGTTGGACCCCCTGAAATACAGAAAAACACAATAAAAAAATAATGTAATGCAAAATAAGCAAAAGAAAAAAAAAAGAAAAGTTTTTGAAAAGTTGCCGGAGCAGGGATTCGAACCTGCGACCTTTCATCCCTGCCGTGAGCTACTAGTCCAGCGTCTCGACCACGAGACCACTTGAACACAGGAAATTTGCCACAATTTCACTTCAAAAGCTTTCTCACGGCCAGCTTTGCAATTGCCCTTTGGAGACCCCTCCCGCTCCCTCTAATTCACCTATAAAAATTTCCTCGTACAGTATTGTTAGGACCATGGTCCCCTACTTAGGGTCCGAGTTTGAAAATTATAACTTTATATTTAAAGGAGTTAGACGGCTTCGAAATTCGAACCGCACCCCACCTTTTTATTTTATTTTTTATTTTTTTATTATTATTCCATTATGTGTTTTTTAACAAAGAAAGATGCACAATTTAAATCATAGAACACCTTACGCATAATAAACTTTCAAATATATTGTAAAAGTAATTTAAAACAATGGAAAAAACAAAATTTTCCTGGATTTTTCCTGTTTTCCCCCATTATTTGATATTTTCCAACTTTAAGAAAATTATTTCCTACGCGTAGGACCCCCTAAAATACAGAAAAACACAATAAAAAAATAATATAATGCAAAATTAGCGAAAGAAGAAAAAAAAAAGTTTTTGAAAAGTTGCCGGAGCAGGGATTCGAACCTGCGACCTTTCATCCCTGCCGTGAGGTACTAGTCCAGCGTCTTGACCAAGAGACCACTTTAACACGGGAACTTTGCCACAATTTCACTTCAAAAGCCCTCTCACGGCCAGCTTTGCAACTGACCTTTGGAGACCCCTCCCGCTCCCTCTAATTCACCTATAAAAATTTCCTCGTACAGTATTGTTAGGACCATGGCCCCCTACTTAGGGTCCGAGTTTGAAAATTATAACTTTATATTTAAAGGAGTTAGACGGCTTCGAAATTCGAACCGCACCCCTCCTTTTTACTTTATTTTTTTATTTTTTTATTATTATTCCATTATGTGTTTTTTTAACAAAGAAAGATGCACAATTTAAATCATAGAACACCTTATGCATAATAAACTTTCAAATATATTGTAAAAGTAATTTAAAACAATGGAAAAAACAAAATTTTCCTGGATTTTTCCTGTTTTCCCCCATTATTTGATATTTTCCTAATTTAAAAAAATTATTTCCTACGCGTTGGACCCCTAAAATACAGAAAAACACAATAAAAAAGAAATAATATAATGCAAAATAAGCGAAAGAAAAAAAAAGAAAAGTTTTTGAAAAGTTGCCGGAGCAGGGTTTCGAACCTGCGCCCTTTTATCCCTGCCGTGAGTTACTAGTCCAGCGTCTTGACCACGAGACCACTTGAACACGGGAAGTTCGCCTCAATTTCACTTCAAAAGCCCTCTCACGGCCAGCTTTGCAATTGACCTTTGGAGACCCCTCCCGCTCCCTCTAATTCACCTATAAAAATTTCCTCGTACAGTATTGTTAGGACCATGGTCCCCTACTTAGGTCCGAGTTTGAAAATTATAACTTTATATTTAAAGGAGTTAGACGACTTCGATATTCGAACCGCACCCCACCTTTTTATTTTATTTTTTATTTTTTTATTATTATTCCATTATGTGTTTTTTAACAAAGAAAGATGCACAATTTAAATCATAGAACACCTTACGCATAATAAACTTTCGAATATATTGTAAAAGTAATTTAAAACAATGGAAAAACAAAATTTTCCTGGATTTTTTATGTTTTCCCCCATTATTTGATATTTTCCTAATTTAAGAAAATTATTTCCTACGCGTAGGACCCCCTAAAATACAGAAAAACGCAATCAAAAAAATAATATAATGCAAAATAAGCGAAAGAAAAAAAAGAAAAGTTTTTGAAAAGTTGCCGGAGCAGGGATTCGAACCTGCGCCCTATCATCCCTGCCGCGAGTTACTAGTCCAGCGTCTTGACCACGAGACCACTTGAACACGGGAAGTTTGCCTCAATTTCACTTCAAAAGCCCTCTCACGGCCAGCTTTGCAATTGGCATTTGGAGACCCCTCCCGCTCCCTCTAATTCACCTAAAAAAATTTCCTCGTACAGTATTGCTAGGACCATGGCCCCCTACTTAGGGTCCGAGTATGAAAATTATAACTTTATATTTAAAGAGATTAGACGGCTTCGATATTCGAACCGCACCCCACCTTTTTATTTTATTTTTTATTTTATTTTTTATTTTTTTATTATTATTCCATTATGTGTTTTTTAACAAAGAAAGATGCACAATTTAAATCATAGAACACCTTACGCATAATAAACTTTCAAATATATTGTAAAATTAATTTAAAACAATGGAAAAAACGAAATTTTCCTGGATTTTTCCTGTTTTCCCCCATTATTTGATATTTTCCTAATTTAAGAAAATTATTTCCTACGCGTTGGACCCCCTAAAATACACAAAAACACAATAAAAAAAATAATATAATGCAAAATAAGCGAAAAAAAAAAGAAAGGTTTTTGAAAAGTTGCCGGAGCAGGGATTCGAACCTGCTCCCTTCCATCCCTGCCGTGAGTTACTAGTCCAGCGTCTTGACCACGAGACCACTTGAACACGGGAAGTTTGCCTCAGTTTCACTTCAAAAATCCTCTCACAGCCAGCTTTGCAACTGACCTTTGGAGACCCCTCCCGCTCCCTCTAATTCACCTATAAAAATTTCCTCGTACAGTATTGTTAGGACCATGGTCCCCTACTTAGGGTCCGAGTTTGAAAATTATAACTTTATATTTAAAGGAGTTAGACGGCTTCGAAATTCGAACCGCACCCCACCTTTTTATTTTATTTTTTATTATTCTATTATTATTCCATTATGTGTTTTTTAACAAAGAAAGATGCACAATTTAAATCATAGAACACCTTACGCATAATAAACTTTCAAATATATTGTAAAAGTAATTTAAAACAATGGAAAAAACAAAATTTTCCTGGATTTTTCCTGTTTTCCCCCATTATTTGATATTTTCCTAATTTAAAAAAATTATTTCCTACGCGTTGGACCCCCTAAAATACAGAAAAACACAATAAAAAAAATAATATAATGCAAAATAAGCGAAAGAAAAAAAAAGAAAAGTTTTTGAAAAGTTGCCGGAGCAGGGATTCGAACCTGCGCCCTTTCATCCCTGCCGTGAGTTACTAGTCCAGCGTCTTGACCACGAGACCACTTGAACACGGGAAGTTTGCCTCAATTTCACTTCAAAAGCCCTCTCACGGCCAGCTTTGCAATTGACCTTTGGAGACCCCTCCCGCTCCCTCTAATTAACCTATAAAAATTTCCTCGTACAGTATTGTTAGGACCATGGTCCCCTACTTAGGGTCCCAGTTTGAAAATTATAACTGTATATTTAAAGGAGTTAGACGGCTTCGATATTCGAACCGCACCCCACCTTTTTATTTTATTTTTTATTTTTTCATTATTATTCCATTATGTGTTTTTTAACAAAGAAAGATGCACAATTTAAAGCATAGAACACCTTACGCATAATAAACTTTCAAATATATTGTAAAAGTAATTTAAAACAATAGAAAAAACAAAATTTTCCTGGATTTTTCCTGTTTTCCCCCATTATTTGATATTTTCCTAATTTGAAAAAATTATTTCCTACGCGCAGGACCCCCTGAAATACAGAAAAACACAATAAAAAAATAATGTAATGCAAAATAAGCAAAAGAAAAAAAAAAGAAAAGTTTTTGAAAAGTTGCCGGAGCAGGGATTCGAACCTGCGACCTTTCATCCCTGCCGTGAGCTACTAGTCCAGCGTCTCGACCACGAGACCACTTGAACACAGGAAATTTGCCACAATTTCACTTCAAAAGCTTTCTCACGGCCAGCTTTGCAATTGACCTTTGGAGACCCCTCCCGCTCCCTCTAATTCACCTATAAAAATTTCCTCGTACAGTATTGTTAGGACCATGGTCCCCTACTTAGGGTCCGAGTTTGAAAATTATAACTTTATATTTAAAGGAGTTAGACGGCTTCGAAATTCGAACCGCACCCCACCTTTTTATTTTATTTTTTATTTTTTTATTATTATTCCATTATGTGTTTTTTAACAAAGAAAGATGCACAATTTAAATCATAGAACACCTTACGCATAATAAACTTTCAAATATATTGTAAAAGTAATTTAAAACAATGGAAAAAACAAAATTTTCCTGGATTTTTCCTGTTTTCCCCCATTATTTGATATTTTCCTACTTTAAGAAAATTATTTCCTACGCGTAGGACCCCCTAAAATACAGAAAAACACAATAAAAAAATAATATAATGCAAAATTAGCGAAAGAAGAAAAAAAAAAGTTTTTGAAAAGTTTCCGGAGCAGGGATTCGAACCTGCGACCTTTCATCCCTGCCGTGAGGTACTAGTCCAGCGTCTTGACCAAGAGACCACTTTAACACGGGAACTTTGCCACAATTTCACTTCAAAAGCCCTCTCACGGCCAGCTTTGCAACTGACCTTTGGAGACCCCTCCCGCTCCCTCTAATTCACCTATAAAAATTTCCTCGTACAGTATTGTTAGGACCATGGCCCCCTACTTAGGGTCCGAGTTTGAAAATTATAACTTTATATTTAAAGGAGTTAGACGGCTTCGAAATTCGAACCGCACCCCACCTTTTTATTTTATTTTTTTATTTTTTAATTATTATTCCATTATGTGTTTTTTTAACAAAGAAAGATGCACAATTTAAATCATAGAACACCTTACGCATAAAAAAACTTTCAAATATATTGTAAAAGTAATTTAAAACAATGGAAAAAACAAAATTTTCCTGAATTTTTCCTGTTTTCCCCCATTATTTGATATTTTCCTAATATAAAAAAATTATTTCCTACGCGTTGGACCCCTGAAATACAGAAAAACACAATAAAAAAGAAATAATAAAATGCAAAATAAGCGAAAGAAAAAAAAAAAAAGTTTTTGAAAAGTTGCCGGAGCAGGGTTTCGAACCTGCGCCCTTTTTTCCCTGCCGTGAGTTACTAGTCCAGCGTCTTGACCACGAGACCACTTGAACACGGGAAGTTCGCCTCAATTTCACTTCAAAAGCCCTCTCACGGCCAGCTTTGCAATTGACCTTTGGAGACCCCTCCCGCTCCCTCTAATTCACCTATAAAAATTTCCTCGTACAGTATTGTTAGGACCATGGTCCCCTACTTAGGGTCCGAGTTTGAAAATTATAACTTTATATTTAAAGGAGTTAGACGGCTTCGAAATTCGAACCGCCCCCCACCTTTTTATTTTATTTTTTTACTTTTTTATTATTATTCCATTATGTGTTTTTTTAACAAAGAAAGATGCACAATTTAAATCATAGAACACCTTACGCATAATAAACTTTCAAATATATTGTAAAAGTAATTTAAAACAATGGAAAAAACGAAATTTTCCTGGATTTTTTCTGTTTTCCCCCATTATTTGATATTTTCCTAATTTAAGAAAATTATTTCCTACGCGTTGGACCCCCTAAAATACACAAAAACACAATAAAAAAAATAATATAATGCAAAATAAGCGAAAAAAAAGAAAGGTTTTTGAAAAGTTGCCGGAGCAGGGATTCGAACCTGCTCCCTTCCATCCCTGCCGTGAGTTACTAGTCCAGCGTCTTGACCACGAGACCACTTGAACACGGGAAGTTTGCCTCAATTTCACTTCAAAAGCCCTCTCACGGCCAGCTTTGCAATTGACCTTTGGAGACCCCTCCCGCTCCCTCTAATTCACCTATAAAAATTTCCTCGTACAGTATTGTTAGGACCATGGTCCCCTACTTAGGGTCCGAGTTTGAAAATTATAACTTTATATTTAAAGGAGTTAGACGGCTTCGAAATTCGAACCGCACCCCACCTTTTTATTTTATTTTTTATTTTTTTATTATTATTCCATTATGTGTTTTTTAACAAAGAAAGATGCACAATTTAAATCATAGAACACCTTACGCATAATAAACTTTCAAATATATTGTAAAAGTAATTTAAAACAATGGAAAAAACAAAATTTTCCTGGATTTTTCCTGTTTTCCCCCATTATTTGATATTTTCCTAATTTAAAAAAATTATTTCCTACGCGTTGGACCCCTAAAATACAGAAAAACACAATAAAAAAGAAATAATATAATGCAAAATAAGCGAAAGAAAAAAAAAGAAAAGTTTTTGAAAAGTTGCCGGAGCAGGGTTTCGAACCTGCGCCCTTTTATCCCTGCCGTGAGTTACTAGTCCAGCGTCTTGACCACGAGACCACTTGAACACGGGAAGTTCGCCTCAATTTCACTTCAAAAGCCCTCTCACGGCCAGCTTTGCAATTGACCTTTGGAGACCCCTCCCGCTCCCTCTAATTCACCTATAAAAATTTCCTCGTACAGTATTGTTAGGACCATGGTCCCCTACTTAGGGTCCGAGTTTGAAAATTATAACTTTATATTTAAAGGAGTTAGACGGCTTCGAAATTCGAACCGCCCCCCTCCTTTTTATTTTATTTTTTTATTTTTTTATTATTATTCCATTATGTGTTTTTTTAACAAAGAAAGATGCACAATTTAAATCATAGAACACCTTACGCATAATAAACTTTCAAATATATTGTAAAAGTAATTTAAAACAATGGAAAAAACAAAATTTTCCTGGATTTTTCCTGTTTTCCCCCATTATTTGATATTTTCCTCATTTAAAAAAATTATTTCCTACGCGTTGGACCCCCTAAAATACACAAAAACACAATAAAAAAATAATATAATGCAAAATAAGCGAAAGAAAAAAAAAGAAAAGTTTATGAAAAGTTGCCGCAGCAGGGATTCGAACCTGCGCCCTTTCATCCCTGCCGTGAGTTACTAGTCCAGCGTCTTGACCACGAGACCACTTGAACACGGGAAGTTTGCCTCAATTTCACTTCAAAAGCCCTCTCACGGCCAGCTTTGCAATTGACCTTTGGAGACCCCTCCCGCTCCCTCTAATTAACCTATAAAAATTTCCTCGTACAGTATTGTTAGGACCATGGTCCCCTACTTAGGGTCCCAGTTTGAAAATTATAACTGTATATTTAAAGGAGTTAGACGACTTCGATATTCGAACCGCACCCCACCTTTTTATTTTATTTTTTATTTTTTCATTATTATTCCATTATGTGTTTTTTAACAAAGAAAGATGCACAATTTAAAGCATAGAACACCTTACGCATAATAAACTTTCAAATATATTGTAAAAGTAATTTAAAACAATGGAAAAAACAAAATTTTCCTGGATTTTTCCTGTTTTCCCCCATTATTTGATATTTTCCTAATTTGAAAAAATTATTTCCTACGCGTAGGACCCCCTGAAATACAGAAAAACACAATAAAAAAATAATGTAATGCAAAATAAGCAAAAGAAAAAAAAAGAAAAGTTTTTGAAAAGTTGCCGGAGCAGGGATTCGAACCTGCGACCTTTCATCCCTGCCGTGAGCTACTAGTCCAGCGTCTCGACCACGAGACCACTTGAACACAGGAAGTTTGCCACAATTTCACTTCAAAAGCTTTCTCACGGCCAGCTTTGCAATTGACCTTTGGAGACCCCTCCCGCTCCCTCGAATTCACCTATAAAAATTTCCTCGTACAGTATTGTTAGGACCATGGTCCCCTACTTAGGGTCCGAGTTTGAAAATTATAACTTTATATTTAAAGGAGTTAGACGGCTTCGAAATTCGAACCACACCCCACCTTTTTATTTTATTTTATATTTTTTTATTATTATTCCATTATGTGTTTTTTAACAAAGAAAGATGCACAATTTAAATCATAGAACACCTTTCGCATAATAAACTTTCAAATATATTGTAAAAGTAATTTAAAAGAATGGAAAAAACAAAATTTTCCTGTTTTCCCCCATTATTTGATATTTTCCTAATTTGAAAAAATTATTTCCTACGTGTAGGACCCCCTGAAATACAGAAAAACACAATAAAAAAATAATGTAATGCAAAATAAGCGAAAGAAAAAAAAAGAAAAGTTTTTGAAAAGTTGCCGGAGCAGGGATTCGAACCTGCGCCCTTTAATCCCTGCCGTGAGTTACTAATCCAGCGTCTTGACCACGAGACCACTTGAACACCGGAAGTTTGCCTCAATTTCACTTCAAAAGCCCTCTCACGGCCAGCTCTGCAATTGACCTTTGGAGACCCCTCCCGCTCCCTCTAATTCACCTATAAAAATTTCCTCGTACAGTATTGTTAGGACCATGGTCCCCTACTTAGGGTCCGAGTTTGAAAATTATAACTTTATATTTAAAGGAGTTAGACGGCTTCGATATTCGAACCGCACCCCACCTTTTTATTTTATTTTTTATTTTTTCATTATTATTCCATTATGTGTTTTTTAACAAAGAAAGATGCACAATTTAAAGCATAGAACACCTTACGCATAATAAACTTTCAAATATATTGTAAAAGTAATTTAAAACAATAGAAAAAACCAAATTTTCCTGGATTTTTCCTGTTTTCCCTCATTATTTGATATTTTGCTAATTTGAAAAAATTATTTCCTACGCGTAGGACCCCCTGAAATACCGAAAAACACAATAAAAAAATAATGTAATGCAAAATAAGCAAAAGAAAAAAAAGAAAAGTTTTTGAAAATTTGCCGGAGCAGGGATTCGAACCTGCGACCTTTCATCCCTGCCGTGAGCTACTAGTCCAGCGTCTCGACCACGAGACCACTTGAACTCAGGAAGTTTGCCACAATTTCACTTCAAAAGCTTTCTCACGGCCAGCTTTGCAATTGACCTTTGGAGACCCCTCCGGCTCCCTCTAATTCACCTATAAAAATTTCCTCGTACAGTATTGTTAGGACCATGGTCCCCTACTTAGCGTCCGAGTTTGAAAATTATAACTTTATATTTAAAGGAGTTAGACGGCTTCGATATTCGAACCGCACCCCACCTTTTTATTTTATTTTTTATTTTTTCATTATTATTCCATTATGTGTTTTTTAACAAAGAAAGATGCACAATTTAAAGCATAGAACACCTTACGCATAATAAACTTTCAAATATATTGTAAAAGTAATTTGAAACAATAAAAAAAACAAAATTTTCCTGGATTTTTCCTGTTTTCCCTCATTATTTGATATTTTGCTAATTTGAAAAAATTATTTCCTACGCGTAGGACCCCCTGAAATACCGAAAAACACAATAAAAAAATAATGTAATGCAAAATAAGCAAAAGAAAAAAAAGTAAAGTTTTTGAAAAGTTGCCGGAGCAGGGATTCGAACCTGCGACCTTTCATCCCTGCCGTGAGCTACTAGTCCAACGTCTCGACCACGAGACCACTTGAACTCAGGAAGTTTGCCACAATTTCACTTCAAAAGCTTTCTCACGGCCAGCTTTGCAATTGACCTTTGGAGACCCCTCCCGCTCCCTCTAATTCACCTATAAAAATTTCCTCTTACAGTATTGTTAGGACCATGGTCCCCTACTTAGGGTCCGAGTTTGAAAATTATAACTTTATATTTAAAGGAGTTAGACGGCTTCGATATTCGAACCGCACCCCACCTTTTTATTTTATTTTTTATTTTTTCATTATTATTCCATTATGTGTTTTTTAACAAAGAAAGATGCACAATTTAAAGCATAGAACACCTTACGCATAATAAACTTTCAAATATATTGTAAAAGTAATTTGAAACAATAAAAAAAACAAAATTTTCCTGGATTTTTCCTGTTTTCCCCCATTATTTGATATTTTCCTACTTTAAGAAAATTATTTCCTACGCGTAGGACCCCCTAAAATACAGAAAAACACAATAAAAAAAATAATATAATGCAAAATAAGCGAAAGAAAAAAAAAGAAAACTTTTTGAAAAGTTGTCGGAGCAGGGATTCGAACCTGCGACCTTTCATCCCTGCCGTGAGTTACTAGTCCAGCGTCTTGACCACGAGACTACTTGAACACGGGAAGTTTGCCACAATTTCACTTCAAAAGCCCTCTCACGGCCAGCTTTGCAATTGACCTTTGGAGACCCCTCCCGCTCCCTCTAATTCACCTATAAAAATTTCCTCGTACAGTATTGTTAGGACCATGGTCCCCTACTTAGGGTCCGAGTTTGAAAATTATAACTTTATATTTAAAGGAGTTAGACGGCTTCGATATTCGAACCGCACCCCACCTTTTTATTTTATTTTTTATTTTTTCATTATTATTCCATTATGTGTTTTTTAACAAAGAAAGATGCACAATTTAAATCATAGAACACCTTACGCATAATAAACTTTCAAATATATTGTAAAAGTAATTTAAAACAATGGAAAAAACAAAATTTTCCTGGATTTTTCCTGTTTTCCCCCATTATTTGATATTTTCCTAATTTAAAAAAATTATTTCCTACGCGTTGGACCCCTAAAATACAGAAAAACACAATAAAAAAGAAATAATATAATGCAAAATAAGCGAAAGAAAAAAAAAGAAAAGGTTTTGAAAAGTTGCCGGAGCAGGGTTTCGAACCTGCGCCCTTTTATCCCTGCCGTGAGTTACTAGTCCAGCGTCTTGACCACGAGACCACTTGAACACGGGAAGTTCGCCTCAATTTCACTTCAAAAGCCCTCTCACGGCCAGCTTTGCAATTGACCTTTGGAGACCCCTCCCGCTCCCTCTAATTCACCTATAAAAATTTCCTCGTACAGTATTGTTAGGACCATGGTCCCCTACTTAGGGTCCGAGTTTGAAAATTATAACTTTATATTTAAAGGAGTTAGACGGCTTCGAAATTCGAACCGCCCCCCTCCTTTTTATTTTATTTTTTTATTTTTTTATTATTATTCCATTATGTGTTTTTTTAACAAAGAAAGATGCACAATTTAAATCATAGAACACCTTACGCATAATAAACTTTCAAATATATTGTAAAAGTAATTTAAAACAATGGAAAAAACAAAATTTTCCTGGATTTTTCCTGTTTTCCCCCATTATTTGATATTTTCCTCATTTAAAAAAATTATTTCCTACGCGTTGGACCCCCTAAAATACACAAAAACACAATAAAAAAATAATATAATGCAAAATAAGCGAAAGAAAAAAAAAGAAAAGTTTATGAAAAGTTGCCGCAGCAGGGATTCGAACCTGCGCCCTTTCATCCCTGCCGTGAGTTACTAGTCCAGCGTCTTGACCACGAGACCACTTGAACACGGGAAGTTTGCCTCAATTTCACTTCAAAAGCCCTCTCACGGCCAGCTTTGCAATTGACCTTTGGAGACCCCTCCCGCTCCCTCTAATTAACCTATAAAAATTTCCTCGTACAGTATTGTTAGGACCATGGTCCCCTACTTAGGGTCCCAGTTTGAAAATTATAACTGTATATTTAAAGGAGTTAGACGACTTCGATATTCGAACCGCACCCCACCTTTTTATTTTATTTTTTATTTTTTCATTATTATTCCATTATGTGTTTTTTAACAAAGAAAGATGCACAATTTAAAGCATAGAACACCTTACGCATAATAAACTTTCAAATATATTGTAAAAGTAATTTAAAACAATGGAAAAAACAAAATTTTCCTGGATTTTTCCTGTTTTCCCCCATTATTTGATATTTTCCTAATTTGAAAAAATTATTTCCTACGCGTAGGACCCCCTGAAATACAGAAAAACACAATAAAAAAATAATGTAATGCAAAATAAGCAAAAGAAAAAAAAAGAAAAGTTTTTGAAAAGTTGCCGGAGCAGGGATTCGAACCTGCGACCTTTCATCCCTGCCGTGAGCTACTAGTCCAGCGTCTCGACCACGAGACCACTTGAACACAGGAAGTTTGCCACAATTTCACTTCAAAAGCCCTCTCACGGCCAGCTTTGCAATTGACCTTTGGAGACCCCTCCCGCTCCCTCGAATTCACCTATAAAAATTTCCTCGTACAGTATTGTTAGGACCATGGTCCCCTACTTAGGGTCCGAGTTTGAAAATTATAACTTTATATTTAAAGGAGTTAGACGGCTTCGAAATTCGAACCACACCCCACCTTTTTATTTTATTTTATATTTTTTTATTATTATTCCATTATGTGTTTTTTAACAAAGAAAGATGCACAATTTAAATCATAGAACACCTTTCGCATAATAAACTTTCAAATATATTGTAAAAGTAATTTAAAAGAATGGAAAAAACAAAATTTTCCTGTTTTCCCCCATTATTTGATATTTTCCTAATTTGAAAAAATTATTTCCTACGTGTAGGACCCCCTGAAATACAGAAAAACACAATAAAAAAATAATGTAATGCAAAATAAGCGAAAGAAAAAAAAAGAAAAGTTTTTGAAAAGTTGCCGGAGCAGGGATTCGAACCTGCGCCCTTTAATCCCTGCCGTGAGTTACTAATCCAGCGTCTTGACCACGAGACCACTTGAACACCGGAAGTTTGCCTCAATTTCACTTCAAAAGCCCTCTCACGGCCAGCTCTGCAATTGACCTTTGGAGACCCCTCCCGCTCCCTCTAATTCACCTATAAAAATTTCCTCGTACAGTATTGTTAGGACCATGGTCCCCTACTTAGGGTCCGAGTTTGAAAATTATAACTTTATATTTAAAGGAGTTAGACGGCTTCGATATTCGAACCGCACCCCACCTTTTTATTTTATTTTTTATTTTTTCATTATTATTCCATTATGTGTTTTTTAACAAAGAAAGATGCACAATTTAAAGCATAGAACACCTTACGCATAATAAACTTTCAAATATATTGTAAAAGTAATTTAAAACAATAGAAAAAACCAAATTTTCCTGGATTTTTCCTGTTTTCCCTCATTATTTGATATTTTGCTAATTTGAAAAAATTATTTCCTACGCGTAGGACCCCCTGAAATACCGAAAAACACAATAAAAAAATAATGTAATGCAAAATAAGCAAAAGAAAAAAAAGAAAAGTTTTTGAAAATTTGCCGGAGCAGGGATTCGAACCTGCGACCTTTCATCCCTGCCGTGAGCTACTAGTCCAGCGTCTCGACCACGAGACCACTTGAACTCAGGAAGTTTGCCACAATTTCACTTCAAAAGCTTTCTCACGGCCAGCTTTGCAATTGACCTTTGGAGACCCCTCCGGCTCCCTCTAATTCACCTATAAAAATTTCCTCGTACAGTATTGTTAGGACCATGGTCCCCTACTTAGCGTCCGAGTTTGAAAATTATAACTTTATATTTAAAGGAGTTAGACGGCTTCGATATTCGAACCGCACCCCACCTTTTTATTTTATTTTTTATTTTTTCATTATTATTCCATTATGTGTTTTTTAACAAAGAAAGATGCACAATTTAAAGCATAGAACACCTTACGCATAATAAACTTTCAAATATATTGTAAAAGTAATTTGAAACAATAAAAAAAACAAAATTTTCCTGGATTTTTCCTGTTTTCCCTCATTATTTGATATTTTGCTAATTTGAAAAAATTATTTCCTACGCGTAGGACCCCCTGAAATACCGAAAAACACAATAAAAAAATAATGTAATGCAAAATAAGCAAAAGAAAAAAAAGAAAAGTTTTTGAAAAGTTGCCGGAGCAGGGATTCGAACCTGCGACCTTTCATCCCTGCCGTGAGCTACTAGTCCAACGTCTCGACCACGAGACCACTTGAACTCAGGAAGTTTGCCACAATTTCACTTCAAAAGCTTTCTCACGGCCAGCTTTGCAATTGACCTTTGGAGACCCCTCCCGCTCCCTCTAATTCACCTATAAAAATTTCCTCGTACAGTATTGTTAGGACCATGGTCCCCTACTTAGGGTCCGAGTTTGAAAATTATAACTTTATATTTAAAGGAGTTAGACGGCTTCGATATTCGAACCGCACCCCACCTTTTTATTTTATTTTTTATTTTTTCATTATTATTCCATTATGTGTTTTTTAACAAAGAAAGATGCACAATTTAAAGCATAGAACACCTTACGCATAATAAACTTTCAAATATATTGTAAAAGTAATTTGAAACAATAAAAAAAACAAAATTTTCCTGGATTTTTCCTGTTTTCCCCCATTATTTGATATTTTCCTACTTTAAGAAAATTATTTCCTACGCGTAGGACCCCCTAAAATACAGAAAAACACAATAAAAAAAATAATATAATGCAAAATAAGCGAAAGAAAAAAAAAGAAAACTTTTTGAAAAGTTGTCGGAGCAGGGATTCGAACCTGCGACCTTTCATCCCTGCCGTGAGTTACTAGTCCAGCGTCTTGACCACGAGACTACTTGAACACGGGAAGTTTGCCACAATTTCACTTCAAAAGCCCTCTCACGGCCAGCTTTGCAATTGACCTTTGGAGACCCCTCCCGCTCCCTCTAATTCACCTATAAAAATTTCCTCGTACAGTATTGTTAGGACCATGGTCCCCTACTTAGGGTCCGAGTTTGAAAATTATAACTTTATATTTAAAGGAGTTAGACGGCTTCGATATTCGAACCGCACCCCACCTTTTTATTTTATTTTTTATTTTTTCATTATTATTCCATTATGTGTTTTTTAACAAAGAAAGATGCACAATTTAAATCATAGAACACCTTACGCATAATAATTTTTCAAATATATTGTAAAAGTAATTTAAAACAATGGAAAAAACAAAATTTACCTGGATTTTTCCTGTTTTCTCCCATTATTTGATATTTTCCTAATTTAAAAAAATTATTTTCTCCGCGTAGGACCCCCTGAAATACAGAAAAACACAATAAAAAATAATATAATGCAAAATAAGCAAAAGAAAAAAAAAGAAAATTTGTTGAAAAGTTGCCGGAGCAGGGATTCGAACCTGCGACCTTTTATCCCTGCCGTGAGTTACTAGTCCAGCGTCTTGACCACGAGACCACTTGAACAAAGGAAGTTTGCCACAATTTCACTTCAAAAGCCCTCTCACGGCCAGCTTTGCAATTGACCTTTGGAGACCCCTCCCGCTCCCTCTAATTCACCTATAAAAATTTCTTCGTACAGTATTGTTAGGACCATGGTCCCCTACTTAGGGTCCGGGTTTGAAAATTATAACTTTATATTTAAAGGAGTTAGACGGCTTCGATATTCGAACCGCACCCCACCTTTTTATTTTTTTATTATTATTCTATTATGTGTTTTTTAACAAAGAAAGATGCATAATTTAAATCATAGAACACCTTACGCATTATAAACTTTCAAATATATTGCAAAAGTATTTTAAAACAATAGAAAAAACAAAATTTTCCTGGATTTTTTCTGTTTTCCCCCATTATTTGATATTTTCCTAATTTAAGAAAATTATTTCCTACGCGTAGGACCCCCTAAAATACAGAAAAACACAATAAAAAAATAATATAATGCAAAACAAGCGAAAGAAAAAAAAAGAAAAGTTTTTGAAAAGTTGCCGGAGCAGGGATTTGAACCTGAGACCTTTCATCCCTACCGTGAGTTACAGGTCCAGCGTCTTGACCAAGAGACCACTTGAACACGGGAACTTTGCCACAATTTCACTTCTAAAGCCCTCTCACGGCCAGCTTTGCAATTGACCTTTGGAGACCCCTCCCGCTCCCTTTAATTCACCTATAAAAATTTCCTCGTACAGTCTTGTTAGGACCATGGTCCCCTACTTAGGGTCCGGGTTTGAAAATTATAACTTTATATTTAAAGGAGTTAGACGGCTTCGATATTCGAACCGCACCCCACCTTTTTATTTTATTTTTTATTTTTTCATTATTATTCCATTATGTGTTTTTTAACAAAGAAAGATGCACAATTTAAATCATAGAACACCTTACGCAGAATAAACTTTCAAATATATTGTAAAAGTCATTCAAAACAATGGAAAAAACAAAATTTTCCTGGATTTTTCCTGTTTTCCCCCATTATTTGATATTTTCCTAATTTAAGAAAATTATTTCCTACGCGTAGGACCCCCTAAAATACAGAAAAACACAATAAAAAAAATAATATAATGCAAAATAAGCGAAAGAAAAAAAAAGAAAAGTCTTTGAAAAGTTGCCGGAGCAGGGATTCGAACCTGCGACCTTTCATCCCAGCCGTGAGTTACTAGTCCAGCGTCTTGACCAAGAAACCACTTTAACACGGGAAGTTTGCCTCAATTTCACTTCAAAAGCCCTCTCACGGCCAGTTTCGCAATTGACCTTTGGAGACCCCTCCCGCTCCCTCTAATTCACCTATAAAAATTTCCTCGTACAGTATTGTTAGGACCATGGTCCCCTACTTAGGGTCCGGGTTTGAAAATTATAACTTTATATTTAAAGGAGTTAGACGGCTTCGATATTCGAACCGCACCCCACCTTTTTATTTTTTTATTATTATTCTATTATGTGTTTTTTAACAAAGAAAGATGCATAATTTAAATCATAGAACACCTTACGCATTATAAACTTTCAAATATATTGCAAAAGTATTTTAAAACAATGGAAAAAACAAAATTTTCCTGGATTTTTCCTGTTTTCCCCCATTATTTGATATTTTCCTAATTTAAGAAAATTATTTCCTACGCGTAGGACCCCCTAAAATACAGAAAAACACAATAAAAAAATAATATAATGCAAAACAAGCGAAAGAAAAAAAAAGAAAAGTTTTTGAAAAGTTGCCGGAGCAGGGATTTGAACCTGAGACCTTTCATCCCTACCGTGAGTTACAGGTCCAGCGTCTTGACCAAGAGACCACTTGAACACGGGAACTTTGCCACAATTTCACTTCTAAAGCCCTCTCACGGCCAGCTTTGCAATTGACCTTTGGAGACCCCTCCCGCTCCCTTTAATTCACCTATAAAAATTTCCTCGTACAGTCTTGTTAGGACCATGGTCCCCTACTTAGGGTCCGAGTTTGAAAATTATAACTTTATATTTAAAGGAGTTAGACGGCTTCGATATTCGAACCGCACCCCACCTTTTTATTTTATTTTTTATTTTTTCATTATTATTCCATTATGTGTTTTTTAACAAAGAAAGATGCACAATTTAAATCATAGAACACCTTACGCAGAATAAACTTTCAAATATATTGTAGAGTCATTCAAAACAATGGAAAAAACAAAATTTTCCTGGATTTTTCCTGTTTTCCCCCATTATTTGATATTTTCCTAATTTAAGAAAATTATTTCCTACGCGTAGGACCCCCTAAAATACAGAAAAACACAATAAAAAAAATAATATAATGCAAAATAAGCGAAAGAAAAAAAAAAGAAAAGTCTTTGAAAAGTTGCCGGAGCAGGGATTCGAACCTGCGACCTTTCATCCCAGCCGTGAGTTACTAGTCCAGCGTCTTGACCAAGAAACCACTTTAACACGGGAAGTTTGCCTCAATTTCACTTCAAAAGCCCTCTCACGGCCAGTTTCGCAATTGACCTTTGGAGACCCCTCCCGCTCCCTCTAATTCACCTATAAAAATTTCCTCGTACAGTATTGTTAGGACCATGGTCCCCTACTTAGGGTCCGAGTTTGAAAATTATAACTTTATATTTAAAGAAGTTAGACGGCTTCGATATTCGAACCGCACCCCACCTTTTTATTTTATTGTTTATTTTTTTATTATTATTCCATTATGTGTTTTTTAACAAAGAAAGAAGCACAATTTAAATCATAGAACACCTTACGCATAATAAACTTTCAAATATATTGTAAAAGTAATTTAAAACAATGGAAAAAACAAAATTTTCCTTGATTTTTCCTGTTTTCCCCCATTATTTGATATTTTCATAATTTAAAAAAATTATTTCCTACGCGTTGGACCCCCTAAAATACAGAAAAACACAATAAAAAAATAATATAATGCAAAACAAGCGAAAGAAAAAAAAAGAAAAGTTTTTGAAAAGTTGCCGGAGCAGGGATTTGAACCTGAGACCTTTCATCCCTTCCGTGAGTTACAGGTCCAGCGTCTTGACCAAGAGACCACTTGAACACGGGAACTTTGCCACAATTTCACTTCTAAAGCCCTCTCACGGCCAGCTTTGCAATTGACCTTTGGACTCCCGCTCCCTTTAATTCACCTATAAAAATTTCCTCGTACAGTCTTGTTAGGACCATGGTCCCCTACTTAGGGTCCGAGTTTGAAAATTATAACTTTATATTTAAAGGAGTTAGACGGCTTCGATATTCGAACCGCACCCCACCTTTTTATTTTTTTATTATTATTCCATTATGTGTTTTTTAACAAAGAAAGATGCATAATTTAAATCATAGAACACCTTACGCATTATAAACTTTCAAATATATTGCAAAAGTATTTTAAAACAATGGAAAAAACAAAATTTTCCTGGATTTTTCCTGTTTTCCCCCATTATTTGATATTTTCCTAATTTAAGAAAATTATTTCCTACGCGTAGGACCCCCTAAAATACAGAGAAACACAATAAAAAAATAATATAATGCAAAACAAGCGAAAGAAAAAAAAAGAAATGTTTTTGAAAAGTTGCCGGAGCAGGGATTCGAACCTGCGACTTTTCATCCCTGCCGTGAAATACTAGTCCAGCGCCTTGACCACGAGACCACTTGAGCACGAGAAGTTTGCCACAATTTCACTTCAAAAGCCCTCTCACGGCCAGCTTTGCAATTGACCTTTGGAGACCCCTCCCGCTCCCTCTAATTCACCTATAAAAATTTCCTCGTACAGTCTTGTTAGGACCATGGTCCCTTACTTAGGGTCCGAGTTTGAAAATTATAACTTTATATTTAAAGGAGTTAGACGGCTTCGATATTCGAACCGCACCCCACCTTTTTATTTTATTTTTTATTTTTTTATTATTATTCCATTATGTGTTTTTTAACAAAGAAATATGCACAATTTAAATCATAGAACACCTTACGCATAATAAACTTTCAAATATATTGTAAAAGTAATTTAAAACGATGGAAAAAACAAAATTTTCCTGGATTTTTCCTGTTTTCCCCCATTATTTGATATTTTCCTAATTTAAGAAAATTATTTCCTACGCGTAGGACCCCCTAAAATACAGAAAAACACAATAAAAAAAATAATATAATGCAAAATTAGCGAAAGATAAAAAAAGAAAATTTTTGAAAAGTTGCCGGAGCAGGGATTCGAACCTGCGACCTTTCATCCCTCCCGTGAGTCACTAGTCCAGCGTCTTGACCACGAGACCACTTGAACACGGGAAGTTCGCCACAATTTCACTTCAAAAGCCCTCTCACGGAAAGCTTTCCAATTGACCTCTGGAGACCCCTCCCGCTCCCTCTAATTCACCTATAAAAATTTCCTCGTACAGTATTGTTAGGACCATGGTCCCCTACTTAGGGTCCGAGTTTGAAAATTATAACTTTATATTTAAAGGAGTTAGACGGCTTCGATATTCGAACCGCACCCCACCTTTTTATTTTATTTTTTATTTTTTTACTAGCCGCAAAGGCGGCCAGCTGTCCGCCACGCTAAAGGTTTCCACAAATAAAGTTTTTTAAAACATAGCAGGAAATCTGAAGATTAGTGGACAATTAAAGTGTTTCTGTCCTGCAATTTTGTCTTCATATCCAGTTCTGCTGCAGATGTGTTATAGCTCTTGAAGATGTTTGAAGATGTAACTTTGCTATAGTAACCTAACCTATAATATAACTATCAGGTGGAGACTTGTTTTTTTTTCTTAAAAAAAGGCCTCAGAAATTGTAAAAGCATACAAAAGTTGCGTTAAATACATGAAAAGAACACGAAAACGAATTAATTTTTTATGGTATCTATTTCTCTATAATTTTTTTATGGTATCAATTTCTATTTCTATATCGCTACAAAAATTAACGTCGGGTAGACTATATTTGAGGGTGCCCCTTGATTCTCGCCAAGTTGTGATCGCCAAGCTGGGCGATGTTGAAACCCAATCGTGATTCTCAACGGTTTAGATTTTAGCGTTATCAATGTTCAACGGTATACGTAATTTCAGAGGTCCATTAGTTCTTCGTTAGATACCGGCTGGTAAGGTTACTTTTACTTCTGGTCAATAAGATCGAAGGTATGTGGGCAGTCATAAAAAGGGACTTTATAAAAAAATGTCATCACCAGTTCGGTACCACAAAAGCCATTTTCGATTCATATTTCGCCGAATTTATGTGACGATGGAGGTACACAGATTCTATTCACGATAAATTTAGACCGTATCTAACTGTTATTAGATAATTCAGTGCACCTAAATCTGAGAATATTCAAGCTTAATGAAGAAGTGAGTTGTTGTTTTTTTCCTTTTCTTTCTGCACCTTCTCCATTAATTTTTGCTTCAATTCAAAATCCTTTTTATTGGATTTATTAATTTTGCTTATATTGGGTTCATTGCAAGCTTTATCCGATGTTTTGTTGAAATTTTCCAATGTTTTTTGAAATATCATTATGTTTCGGCCGTTATTTCTTTTACCACGGTGTTCCGCGCAAACAGGAATAGCGCCAAACATAAGTCACCAATTTCGCCAAGGGGCATCCTCAAGTATAATTTTCCCTTATCGTCTTCGCTTAAGAAAAAAAAAAGAGAGTGGAAAGAAGAAGAAAAACTTATTATAACAATTATGAACAGCGATAAATATATCAAAGCGTAGCGTTCTATTTACGTATCTAATATGTTGCCACATTTTTAGTACAAAAGTTAAAGTTTTATCCACTTTGATAAATGTAAACTAATGCGAACCTTACAATTAAATTATTAATTCCTTCGTATATTATTGGTTTAAGTTGTCGAAAATTAATGTTTCATTTGTAAGGTTCGCATTAGCATACATTTATAAGAGATATGCATTTTTTAATAGTTTTTTGAATATGGCTCTTTGAAGACGAAAAAGCATAGATTTTCTTACAAAATGACTGATAACTAAAAAACTAATCCAAATTTTTGAAAAAGAAAAAAAATACTTCTTCATTATGTCAAAACACAATTATGTGTCGAGTTTCGAGCCTGGGCGAGGCTTCTGGGGCGATATATTGTGATTACAGACAGACAGACACACACACAGCCGCGTTTATTATTATGTATAGATTATTATTCCATTATGTGTTCTTTAACAAAGAAAGATGCACAATTTAAATCATAGAACACCTTACGCATAATAAACTTTCAAATATATTGTAAAAGTAATTTAAAACAATGGAAAAAACAAAATTTTCCTGGATTTTTCCTGTTTTCCCCCATTATTTGATATTTTCCTAATTTAAGAAAATTATTTCCTACGCGTAGGACCCCCTAAAATACAGAAAAACACAATAAAAAAAATAATATAATGCAAAATAAGCGAAAGATAAAAAAAGAAAATTTTTGAAAAGTTGCCGGAGCAGGCATTCGAACCTGCGACCTTTCATCCCTTCCGTGAGTTACTAGTCCAGCGTCTTGACCACGAGACCACTTGAACACGGGAAGTTTGCCACAATTTCACTTCAAAAGCCCTCTCACGGAAAGCTTTGCAATTGACCTCTGGAGACCCCTCCCGCTCCCTCTAATTCACCTACAAAAATTTCCTTGTACAGTATTGTTAGGACCATGGTCCCCTACTTAGGGTCCGAGTTTGAAAATTATAACTTTATATTTGAAGGAGTTAGACGGCTTCGATATTCGAACCGCACCCCACCATTTTATTTTATTTTTTATTTTTTTATTATTATTCCATTATGTGTTTTTTAACAAAGAAAGATGCACAATTTAAAAGCATAGAACACCTTACGCGTAATAAACTTCCAAATATATTGTAAAAGTAATTTAAAACAATGGAAAAAACAAAATTTTCCTGGATTTTTCCTGTTTTCCCCCATTATTTGATATTTTCCTAATTTAAGAAAATTATTTCCTATGCGTAGGACCCCCTAAAATACAGAAAAACACAATAAAAAAAATAATATAATGCAAAATAAGCGAAAGAAAAAAAAAGAAAAGTTTTTGAAAAGTTGCCGGAGCAGGGATTCGAACCTGCGACCTTTCATCCCTGCCGTGAGTTACTAGTCCAGCGTCTTGCCCAAGAGACCACTTGAACACGGGAAGTTTGCCACATTTTCACTTCAAAAGCTCTCTCTCGGCCAGCTATGCAATTGACCTTTGGAGACCCCTCCCGTTCCCCCTAATTCACCTATAAAAATTTCCTCGTACAGTATTGTTAGGACCATGGTCCCCTACTTAGGGTCCGAGTTTGAAAATTATAACTTTATATTTAAAGGAGTTAGACGACTTCGATATTCGAACCGCTCCCCACCTTTTAATTTTATTTATTATTTTTTTATTATTATTCCATTATGTGTTTTTTAACAAAGAAAGATGCACAATTTAAATCATAGAACACCTTACGCATGATAAACTTTCAAATAGATTGTAAAAGTAATTTAAAACAATGGAAAGAACCCAATTTTCCTGGATTTTTCCAGTTTTCACAAATTATTTGAAATTTTCCCAATTTAAAAAAAATTATTTCCTACGTGTAAGAACCCCTAAAATACAGAAAAACACAATAAAAAAAATAATATAATGCAAAATAAGCGAAAGAAAAAAAAGAATTTTTTTTTGAAAAGTTGCTGCAGCAGGATTTGAACCTGCTGCCTCTCATCCCAGCCATGAGTTACTAGTCCGGTGTCTTGACCACCAGCATACTTGAATACGCGAAGCCTGCCACAATTTCACTTCAAAAGTCCTCTCACGGTCAGCTATGCAATTGACCTTTGGAAACCCCTCCTGCTCCCTCTAATTCACATATAAAAATTTCCTCGTGCAGTATTGTTAGGACCATGGTCCCCTACTTAGGGTCCGAGTTTGAAAATTATAACTTTATATTTATAGGAGTTAGACGGCTTCGATATTCGAACCGCACCCCACCTTTTTATTTTATTTTTTATTTTTTTATTATTATTCCATTATGCATTGTTTAACAAAGAAATATGCACGATTTTAATTATAGAACTCCTTACGCATGATAAACTATCAAAATATTGTAAAAATAATTTAAAACGATGGAAAAAAACAAAATTTTCCTGGATTTTCCTGTTTTCACCCATTATTTGATGTTTTTCTAATTTAAGAAAATTATTTCTTTCGTGTAGGACCCCCTAAAATACTGAAAAACACAATAAAGAAATAATATAATGCAAAATAAGCGAAAGAAAAAAAAAGAAATTTTTTGGAAAAGTTGTTGGAGCAAGGATTCGAACCTGCGACCTCTCATCCCTGCCGTGAGTTACTAGTCCAGCGTCTTGACCACGAGACCACTTGAACACGAGAAGCTTGCCACAATTTCACTTCAAAAGTCCTCTCACGATCAGCTATGCAATTGACCTTTGGAAACCCCTCCTGCTCCCCCTAATTCACATATAAAAATTTCCTCGTGCTGTATTTTTAGGACCATGGACCCTAACTTAGGGTCCGAGTTTGAAAATTATAACTTTATATTTAAAGGAGTTAGACGACTTCGATATTCGAACTGCACCCCTCCTTTTTATTTTATTTTTTATTTTTTTATTATTATTCCATTATTTGTTGTTTAACAAAGAAAGGTGCACAATTTAAATCATAGAACACCTTACGCATGATAAACTTTCAAATATATTGTAAAAGTAATTTAAAACAATGGAAAAAACAAAATTTTCCTGGATTTTTCCTGTTTTCCCCCATTATTTGATATTTTCCTAATTTAAAAAAATTATTTCCCACATGTAGGACCCCCTAAAATACAGAAAAAAAATAAAAAAATAATATAATGCAAAAGAAAAAAAAAAGGAATTTTTTTTGAAAGTTGCCACAGCAGGGATTCGAACCTGTGACCTCTGTCACCAGGAGCGAGTTACTTTTCCGGTTTCACAATAATTTGGAACGAAAATTTAGCTTTGTATTCTAACACACATTTTGGTGACAGTCATGGTGGTCCTTTTCAGGAACCTTGTTGTTTTACTGGATTGTTTGTTATAGGCAGAAAGCAAGATCAAGTTAAATTGAACCACGTTTACGAGCAGTTTGTTACTTATAATAAAATAACAGGAACAACATTATTTTTCCCATTCCTTTATGCAGAATGACCAATTTTTATTTAAAAAAAAGTTAACTGAACAATGGAAATACCTTAATTAATTATTTATTTATTTCATTCTGATGTACACACCAGCTGCAAGTAAAAATTAAGCACAACTGTTAAATTTATTTTTAGTGACAGAAATAATATTATTATATTCAAAATGTTTACATGTTCAAATAATTATCATAATAAAAGTTGATGAAATTACACACATATATTTCATATATATATAATCATTATCATTACGCATTTTCCTTATTAGTTATTTTTATTAATTGAATTTAAAAATATGTTTAATATCTTTCTTAAATTTGCTATTTAATTTTAATTTGAAATTTTCAGTACTTTTCTGAATTTTAATTTTTACAAATTTCGTTATAAGATGTACAAAATATAGTTTACTCGCACTAAAACCAATTCAATGATTGAAAATTTGATTTTATTGCTACTTATTTCTACATTTGATTTCAACATTAAATTAGTTTTAATGGGTATTCTTCTTAACATATTTTTCACCGTCAACGAACATCCGATTCACATTGTGAATTTACACATCTTTTGCGCTCAACTTTTATAACATTTGTATTTATACAAGACTATAAGGACTAAGGAACCTATAATTCTTTCCTTATTCAAAAACTAACTGCATGTTTCATATTTCGTAGTATATATTTTAAATCTTAAAATCTAATTTCGAAATATATTAATAAAAAAAAATCATAAGTGATGCGAAGTGTGTGGTAATATTTAACCTCTCCACCGCAAAGGAATTTCGAAAAATGATACTTAAACACAGCTCCTTTTTCTTAATTTAGTGAATAAAAAAAGTTTTTTGAAATAAAATTTTGCAACACAACCTTTACGTAATTTGATGACTTCATTAACTTCTTTTCCAGTTGCAATATGAATATGATTAAAAGTATAGTATAAGCAAATATTTTATATAGTATAAACAAAAACATGCACAAGAACTGCAAACGTGCATGACATAGTTTTTTTTTCGCATCAAAAATCACTTTTTTTACATCAAAATATTGTAAATCAAGTTTTTTTTCGTAAAAAAATCAAATTGTCGAAGTATTACCTTGCTACAACTTCGAAAAATATTCTGTAAACATGAATCGTGGCAGTATGTTATAGAATTTTTGTGATGGATAAATAAATAGAGCTTTTATCGCATAGAAATTCCCTACCTAATTTCATTATAAGACCAAAATTTTTGATACAAAACATCTTTCGTTTTTTTTTATTTTTTATTATTATTATTATGTGAAATTTCGTACTTAGAATTGGTTGTTATCTACTCTTAAATTCAAAATAATAAATTTATAATATCAATGTTTCAAGAAAAAAAAATTATGTACCGTGAACATTTAGTTTGGCTTTGTGGTGCCCCCCTATCCTCTGGTGCCCTAACCACGTGCTTAGTGTGCTTAATGGTTAATCCGGGCTTGACTGTATCCTTGAAGCAAATTTGGTAACATTTCATTTAACCATTCTTCACATACTTCAAGAGGGACAGCTTTAGCTTCTCCATGAAGAGTGCGAAAGACATTGTGTGTGTGTGTTGCGAAGGAAGGGGCAAGATATCAGCTCCTAGGTTTTTTTTCTTGCTTTAAAAGATCCAAAAAAAAATCGAGTTAAAGGGAGTAAAATTCGAGTCATCGAGAATAATTAACATGAAATTGAAGATAAAAGGGTCGGGACCTCATAAGAAAATCGAGTTATAGCGAATTGACTATAAAGCGCTATATTCCATTAGATAAAAACTATGTTTATATGTATTACAGCAATTATTGCACAATGTTTATATATCGCAAAATTGTCTGAATAGTTGAGAAAAAAACAGTTTTGTCTAAAAGGTTTATTATAATTACAATTTCTTAAAAGACTTGATGAAAAGTGAAATTCTAACTTAAAATGGTTAGTCATCAAGAATATTAAAATTGGAATATAGCTCTTGTTTAAGACATTTTTTTTTTCGTAATAAAAAAATTTGATGTAAATTGCATAAAAACATTCATTTTATATAAAATTATTTAAAAATACATGAACTTTTAATTTAATGATTGAATTTAAATATAATTTCAATAATAATGTTTAAAAATAAAATCGATACATAATAAATAATAATATTATGGAGCTAGGTGGAAAAAATTTTTTATAACTATTGGCAAGATACAATGCTTCTTTTTTGAGCTCGCACATTTTTATTTTTGATGTTATTCACAATTTTTGAGAAAATTTTAAAACAGCATTTCTGAATGCATTTCTTACTCCATTGAGTAATCAGAAGCCACTGGAATAAGACTCTCCTGGCCATCATAGTCTACTGTTCCAAACCTTTGTGACTTATTTTTGGAGGCTATGTTAAAGGCAAAAATCTTCACAACCACACATTTTCCTCAGTTCAAAACTGCTTTTGACACTTCATAAGCAAATCATTGCTTTTTGACCCCACAGAATTTTGGTATTTATCAGCGCAATAATTTTTTTAAACTAAACAGATTTTACTGGAAATTTAATTTCTATTTGATGTAACTCAATAATTATCACGCTGGTGCATTGAAAAACAATAAATTATGGTAAGTATTGAAATATAAAAATAATACTTAATTATGTACTTCGTACTCTAACAAATATCTATTCAAGAACAAAAAGTAACATGCATCCAAAATTGTTTTCATTACTTAAATTAAAAAAATCCTTATGATTGAAAAATTAACTACTAATTCTCGCTTAATGGTAGTATGTTAAAAACATTCTGATATTCTATTTGTGTCTTTACATTGCAAGTAAAAAGATTTTTATTAGAAATATAATCTATTTTGGATTAAAATAAACACTCGCTAATAATTAAAAATCACTTGTTCAAATTTCCAATACTTTTTTTTTTCACAGAAAGAGAGAGGTATGAACTCCTTATCTCTCTCTCCTCAAAAATTACTTCCCGAATGCTAAATCTTACTTCCGTAGGAACGTGTTACATTTACTTACTAATTTATGATGAATCGATTCGATAGTTTATATTTTATACTGTCCATTCCAGACTCCAAATTTTTGTAGTTTCTTTGAAATTAATTGTTTTTCATTTGCTGAGGTTTTAAATGATTACATAATTTCTATTATTTAATAATAACTTGATTAAACTCCTTGTTCAATTTGTAATTTAAATGTATTCGTACGAAATATAAAATATTAATTTTTGTTGATTCGGATTTTACACGAAACTATGCCTCATTTCTATTTTATTGAATTAAATTAAATAAGCAGTGAGATACATTGTTAGTTTAATTTTTTTTTTATCATGGCCAATTTGCACTTGAGTAGCTCTAGTCTTCTATTTATCATTAGAAAATAGAATTGCTTCCATTTTAAGATTTCTCACGAGCTAAGTCGGAAACGGTATGAATCCATAGTTTATAATTTTGAAGAGAACACTGTCGATCCATTGGGGATGAATCGGCTGTGTTTTACCCACTGACTCTCCAAATTATTAGACGCATTATAAGATTCTATATAAAATCCTAATTATCAGATGACTTTATTGTTCGACTGAAACCGATTTGTTTACCCTTCTCTCTCAATTGGTTAAATTAGACGATGTAATTGTAAAATATTTATTATATCATGCATTATATTGTCATAATTGGACCAAATTATTAAATGCACTTTTTGCACGAGTTTATAGGCAATACTTATATTTATAATCATACACCCTTGTGCAAATTAATTGAAACAAACTTTTTTTTCGTGTTTTTTAAAGAAGATGTTTTGGGGTTGTTTCGGTTACAATGGGGTTGGACCATTGCAGTCTGTTGACGGTATGATGCGTTCTGAGCAGTACATTACTGTTCTGGATAAAAAAGTTGTTCCAGATATGAAGAAACGATACCCTGATGGAACAGGGATTTTTCAACAGGATTTAGCTCCTTGCCATACGTCCAAAATTGTCAAGAAATTCACGTCTGAGAATCAAATTGAGACATTGGAATGGCCAGGAAACTCTCCGGATATCAACCCAATTGAGAATATCTGGGCAAGAATCGCCTATTAAATATGGACTGTACAACTATGGAGAAGCTAATCACGGCGTTAATTCATGTGTGGTACAAGGACACAAATATTATTCTGTAAAAAATCAGTGGAATCCATGCCGAATCGTGTCCAAATGTTAATAAAGTGTCGTGGAGATCATATTATGTACTAAAAATTTTTGAGTTTGCATAAATTTAAATAAAATAGCATTTTCTCTTAGTTTTCTGAATTTATTGAGTTTGTTTCAATTAATTTGCACAAGGGTGTACATGTAATGGGTTTTCATTCAGGATATTTTTTTATTTACTTCCTATTTGTATTTATTTTTAATGCATTGCATTACGGTGTTAACCAATCGGTACAGGAACGTAAACAAATGAGAACCAGTTTCCTCCGAGTAAAAACAATACAGCTGTATAGAGTATCACCTGATAATTATAATTTTACATAGAATCTTATAGTATTTTAATCACGTGCCTAATACTTGTAATTACTATCGATTTAATGACTCCTCCAACATTAAGCCCCCCTTCTTTTCAGAGGCAGCATCCCCAAAATCTACGCGGTCGTTCATCACTGGTATCAGATCTCCAAGCTCATTACTCGTGTGAAAAGCGTTATTTCACGGAATAATTAAACAAGTCAGTTAAAGTGTATAAAATTCTACGATTTTACAAGGTATTCTATAGAATAACGATTACTTGAGCCTTAAAGTGTCATTCCGTTTGCTTTTAGACGCAGTAGCTATTGACACGAGCAATAATAAATTCCACTCATCTGATTTTCCTTATTAATTAATCATCCGCAATGGGGATTAAATATATTTTGAGAGAGATTTTAGCTATTTAAGATCAATTAATTTATAAAATAACTATGGAAATTGTTTATATTTCGCTTTATTATAGCCCCCTATCATTGGTTATTTCATAGAAGAACTAGGTAAAGTGGGGCTGGACTCACGATCGTGAAAACGGGAGTTCGAATCCAGTCTGAGGAAAACGCCCAGTGCAGTAAATGGTGTCTGAAGCACGTTAAATGTGTAGGGTCGCTAAGTCCTCTATGTTTCCATACTAAATTATGAGTCAGAACTGTTTTACTTTATTCAAGAAATTCAAAAGTTGTTATTCTGGCTTGGTTATCACGAAGTACCAAGATTTGAATCTAGTGCTCGAAGACTACATCAGGGCATCAACAATTGAAAACTCTGTTCAAGGATTAAAATATTTCGGTGTCTAGCCCATTGGTCCACCAGTTTTTAACGAAACTGACTTTTAGCCAGCCGAAATTATGATCATGAAGACGAATCATTTGGATGCAAGTAATCATACGTCTTCTAGGTATCAAACTGACCTCCAATGCTTTCATCTTCAACGGGAGGTTTTAATAGAATCAATATTCATGATTCCAATACATCAAAGTAAAAAAGTTGTTTCTAAATCACATAAAGCGCAGTTTTAAGAAGCAGCCCTTATAAAAGTTAACTACAGATTTCGATTGAACCTAAGCCCGTCAAAAAAAAAAAAGCTGAAGATGAATCAAAAATCCACAAATTTGCTTTAAAAAATCGAAAGATATGGTCGAAAACAGTGAACTAAAATAAAGATTGTTGTTGTAGTTCATTTACGTCGCACTATAGCTGTACAATCGGCTATTCGAGACGTTCTGGGAAACATCCCTGAGGATGATCCGTGCCATCACCATTCTGATCCTCTGAAAAGGGGATGGCACTCCCGCTTCAGTAGCCCGACGACCTGCACGCGAAGTCGAGTACTTTATGGTAGAACAGTTCAGAGAGGACCCATACCGTTCACCCTTGGTCCCAACGCAAAATGATCCAAGTGGTCATCCACCCGCACGCTGACCGCAGCCAGTGATGCTTGACTTCGGTGATCTGCCAAGAACCGTGTTTTAACTAAAATAAAGAAAACAGCTCCTCGGAGCAAGAAATCGAAACAATTTAGGTGTATTAAATAAATAGTCCAAAGAAACTGTAGCGGTATAATATATATATTTTATTTCATTTTTTTTTTTTTTTTGCATTGCAAGAACCGTTCGAAACTATTTTCATTTAAGAAAACGTGGCATAAAAATTTAAGAAAAAAAAAACAGTCTAATATATATGAAACGCTTTTAGAAAATTCTCAAGTCATACAGAAGTTTACCCAAATCATAAAGAATCGCTGTAATTCCGCATGTGAGTCATTTAGAATTTTTTCTATGAAAGAGGGGTGTCAACATTTTGAAAAATACTGATCCTTCACTTAACTAACCCCGCCGTCCGAAGACACCTCGTGTAGTAAATGGTGACTGATGCCCGCTAAATCTTTCGAGTCACTAAGTCCTTCATGTCTTCTGGATTTGGGTTCAAAATTACAAGGCTATGGAATTGAACATTAGTAGTCGTTAACCCAAAATTAGGTCGGTTATTCAACGACGGTTATAAAAAAAATTATTTATATCATTAAACAAAGAAAAAAATGTCTGCACTCCCTTAATACAGCGGTTCTTAACCTATGGGTCGCGACCCAAAATTGGGTCGCGAAGTATATTTCTTGGGTCGCGCTGAGTCGAACCAAAAAAGTTAGTAATACACCAAATAATAAGTAATACCTCCTAGAAGAAGTCATTGTGGCTTACTCAGCCTAATTTTGACTTCTTTTTGGGTCGCGACATGAATATATTTCTCAAATTTGGGTCGCGGCTTGAAACGGTTAAGAACCACTGCCTTAATATATTCCTCGAGGAAGTTCTAACTATTGTAGTAACTTAACATCTCATTCTAAAAAGCAAAATTGCATAGTTTTAAAACCAATTCTTTGTATGGGACACAAAAAAATGAGGTTTGTTTTTATAATGATTCGCTTAACTCAACCCCCACTGTTGTTATGGAATCACTTGCTGACGATAAACAGTTTGTAAATTAAAAGTTATTCAACAAAAAGATATGTAAATATTTTGTTGCAATAACAAAAATCCTTAAATTGAGTTTCTATAATATGAGTCATTTTGTTTGATTAATATTGCATCCACATTGGTTAATATTGCAACTTGCTGTTAGAAACCTTATTTAAATTTTCATAGTAATAAATGCTCGTTGAATGCTTTCGTCAAAGAAATTATTCAGCTGTCGGGCTTAACTGTAGCTGAGCTAGTTAATGTGACTTCGTAATTTAAAATATTATTCATTAATTTAATGGCGAGCTTTAACTGGTTGCAATTATCATTATAAAATAAATATAACTTATATAAAGTTTAATACTAGTACGACTAAACTTATTGATCATAAAATGTTACGTAATAAAACAAGCTAAAAGAAATATTTTGTAATATATTAAAGCAACACGTTACTTAAATTTTAAATAATAATCAAAAGAAAAAGGCCGGGATAGTCTGGTCGGTAGGGCGCTTGGTACATGTTCGTGGGTTCGAACCCCGCCGGCTGAAGACTCCCCGTGTAGTAAAATGGTGACTGATGCACGTTAAATCTGAGTCGACTCGCAAAATCCTCCATGTTCCCATAACAAATTAATATTTCTGAGGGTACTGAATTAGGGATTGATCGCTCTCTGATTCCAGTCAAAATTACAATCTGTGGAAGAATGAATGGGTCCGCCCTTTAAACTGACTTGACGTATGGGTGTGGTAGAAGTCAAATTCTTGGCCATACATGGCGCCACTGGAAAACGAGAACTATCGCACCCCTCTGCCTTAACAGACATGCATCAAACAAAAAAACGCAGTGATAGCAGAGAAAAATATTTAGCAGGGATGATAAATAACAGTTACGGCTACTTTTAAATAAGGAACAAAGAAATAAAGCGAATCTTTTAGTAATTTACTATAAAAAAACTTAAACTTTTATTAATTTTGTGCTGATTATCAATCTTTTTTTATTAGCCATCATATTATGCAATTTCCTTTGAAATCTCAAAAAGACCTTTTTGATTGATCCCTACATGGTGAAAGTTTTTTCCTTACATTCTTGAAACTGGGCGAAATTCTTTATTTTAGTGAAATTTCTTTTAAAAAAAAACAGCTTGTTTTTATATAAGTCCCGAGGGCTTTAGTTTTTACTATATTTTTAGAGTAAAAATGATAACACCCATACAAAGTGAAAGACAAAAGACGATCATCAGATCGTCTTTTATCTATATTTTAAAAGTTTTTGACAAACTTATACCAAAAAAAAATATGCATAATAGGGGCAGGAAAATCGTTATCAATTTAAAAAATTAATTCTAACAATGGAAAAAAAAAATTTGTTGAAATATATATGATGAATTTTCCAGTAAGAGGAGCGGAATGAAAATCGAAAAACAGTTTGGTGAAACTTTAAGGTATCTTTAATCTCGTTTCTACATTCTCAGTCCTGCTTTCTCATTCGTTAGTCATAAATAAAATTAATATGCGAATACATCAATATCGTGCATGAAAATTAATATGCGAATGCATCAATAACGTGTATAAAAATTAATATGCGAATACAACAATAACGTGTATTAAAATTAATATGCGAATGCATCAATAACGTGTATAAAAACTAATATGCGAATACATCAATAACGTGAATCTATCTTATTATATAAAACGCTAATACGTACGTATGTATGTATGTATCAATAAAACCAATGATATTTCGTTTCTCGCGCTGGCAACAGTTTTCATTTTTAATTGATTGGATTCGGCGCGCAAGAGCATGTAGTGCGCAACCAGATAACAATAACCAGAGTGAGCATTATCAGGTTGTTCAATTCAGATTCATGCACTAAAAACATGACAATATTTAATTTAAACTCAATTAGGAATTAATTAATTAATTGAAGTGAGAATGCTTTAAAAGGCCGCTGTTGAATTGATATTTTTCTACTGGGAGCTACCTTAACGTCTAAAAAACGTTTAAGTGTTTGTATTGAATGCATTGAATTTTTTTATATTTCGCGTTTATTTATGCATTGAATTTTCACGCTTTAAAATGCAGAATATTAGTGAAGCAATATTTGATAATTTATTTTGCTAATATGTTTCTTATTTAGCTAATGTTTTGATTTTTTCACCAGTACAATCTAAATAGCTAATATACTTTTTTTAAAAGCCAATAAGAACATTGGTAGAATTCATCTACATAAGTACAATGCTATGTCTTTGATGATAAAATACTATGTCTTTGATGATAATATATTATGTCTTTGTGCTAGAACATTGTGTTCATTGGCGAGCGAGCGCAGCGAGCCATGGTTCACGGCGTGAACCACATAGGATTGCGTAGCAATTCTCGGAGGTTGGCGAGCTTTAGCGAGCAGGGGGCGGAGCCTCCTAGTAAAAATTAATATGCGAATATATCAATAACGTGTATAAAAATTAATATGCGAATACAACAATAACGTGTATAAAAATTAATATGCGAATACATAGCTGTCGTCATAGGTCACAAATGTGGGTATGAGTAATCTTCCTCTTCTTGACGTGAAAGTACCTAACTAAAATAGATCAGTGCATTTAAATTTCAACTAAGCTTAGTAATAGTATATAACAAGATAATTAATTTCCTTTTTTAAATTTCCTTTTTTAAATTTCTTGTTTTAATATTTAACGACATATTTACTAAAATATTATTCTTGGGAACTAATTTTTTTTTTTAAATACTGTACATTTAGGATGATAAAGTTATTTGTTTTGTAAAGATTTTAAGAAGCTTTTTTTTGCCATTTTTTAGGAAAGTTAATGCTTATCTATAAATACGTATACCTTAAATATTCAACTCAAATCAAGATAGAAGAAAAAGTTGAAAAGTTGAAGTTGAATTTCTAACAGTAAAAAAACAGATTTAAACCATTTTAAATCTCACTCCTTAAATTTTTTGTGAAAAAGAATGAAAAAAAAAATAATAATATAAAATATGAAAAAAAGAAGAAACATAGAGACATAAAAGCTCTAAATTAATTTTCTCATTTGTTATTTTCAAAAGAAAAGAATGTAAAATGTGTTTCGATTTTTTAAAGGGCATTTTTTTCACTCTCGTCTTTCAGATCTTTTGTTAATTTTTTTATAAGGAAAAACGGAAAAAAAGCTTTGAATCAGACGCATTTTCTTATAGTGATAATTTTCTCATACTGTTAAATATTCATTTAAAACTTAAGTTTGTCTGTATAAAATTTTTATGTTGTTCGTTTAGTTACTTATCGTTCTTTTAATATCGTGCTAAAAGGTAGATTTTCTTTATTTCGCTTTGAATTTCCTTTTGATAATATTGTTTAAATACATTCAAAATTAAAAACAATTAACTTAAATTTTCGAAACTCTCTATAAAAATAATCATTTTAAAGAAAGGCTTCTTATTTTTTAAAAAAAAAAATTAATTAGAATATTTTTCTAATTTCCTCTTTCTAGTTTTAACTTTTCAAAAATGATAAAAAATAAGATTTAAATGAATAATTGAAACAAGACTCATTTTACTTTATTAAATAATGTTTATTGTCTTTTAAAAAAATAGATTTCGATATTTATGTAAATTGAATAATAATAAAAAAAAACATACTTTTCATAAAAGCTTCTCATTAATCTTAATGTATAACAGAAAAAACTGCTGTCACCACTGTTTTAGAAAAGTTCAGCAAAAAAAATATTACTGTCTTAGGAAATTTTAGCAAAGTTTGGTTGTCAATCTTTTATGCAAAAATTATTGAAAAAAAAGTATAAAAGTTTGTACGCTTTTTGTAATATGTTTAAGGAAAATTTTCAGTTACCTTATGTCAAAGTTAATTTCTTTTTCGTTGCATTTTTTATATGCATTTTTAGTTTAGTTTCGCTGCATTATTTAGTTTTATAACAGTAAAACTATTTTTTTCCAGTCACGTACTCCATTGAAAATGAGACACTTATCTAACTTACACTGGTGTAAAACACCAAGATGCAAGGCCTGTATATCTGTAAGAGGGGACCGCATACCTCCTATTAACCTTCCCCTTTTTTTTGTGCTTATTCTGCCAGCTGGAATGTCCGCTGTTTCGAACCTTGTAACTCCAACGAGTATTAAGCACGACCATGCTCGTGTATTGCAATTGTTGAATGATAAATAGATATTGTTGGTGCACGAACTGATTTCTCATTATATCTCCTAAATGTGCGATGAGATACATGTCAGGAGATCTAGGTGGCCAAATCATTTACCTGGAATTGTCCAGAATGTTCTTTAAACCAGTCATGAAGAAACAAGTTCCTGTGACATAACGCATCGTCCTTTATAGAAATTCCATAATTTTTTGAATTCATGAATGGTTTATTGTGGGAAGTTATGACTTATGCCTGAAATTCAGTATTCTGCAAACTCTCGAAGCTGTTGATGTGGGAATGTTGAATTCTCACGAGATTTGTCGAAATGGAATATCCTGTACGTCTAGGTTCAGCTACCATTCCTTGTTCTAAATCTGTTGGGTGTGGTCATAAGCGCATCAAAAACATTCTCAGAACTTGAACACTAATAAATGTCTGGCCAGTGCATTATCCTTGTTAATAATATTTCTCAAGGCCCACGCAGTGGATTGATCGTAAAGACACGATTCCCGGTTGAACACCGAAGTCAAACATCACTGACTGCGGTAAGTAAGCGGGTGGGTGACCACTTTGATCAGCCTGTGTAGGGAACCGAGAGTGCGCGGTATCGGTCCTCGTTAAACTGTTCTATCGTAAAGTGCTCGACTTCGCGTGCAGGTCGTCGGGCTACCGAAGCGAGGTTGCCATCCCCTCTGCAGAGGATCAAAATTGCGATGGCATATTTTCGGATTATCCTCAGGGATGTTTCCCAGACCGTCGCTAATTGTGCAGCTCCAGTGTGACGTAAATAAAGTACCAATGTTAATAATAATAGTTTCTAAAATCCAGCAAGTACCGCTCTACGGAGTAATGTAAAAGGATTGATTGTATTCAGTTTCTTCTATGGTACCATGCATCATTCATTTTTTGTTATTTTATTTTATAACCGTCGTTGCAGACCCAATTTTGGGTTTACAACTACTAATAACTAGCTTAACCCTGCCCCGCCCCCGCAAGGGTGCATCCGGGAACACTCCGAAAGCTCGAAGTGCGCGCAACAGTTCAATCACACAAGCAAACATTTTCAAATTAGAGTTTTAACAAATAAGGAGAATATTAAATATGAAATCCAGAAAACAGCGTTACTTAGAAATGAACTAAGTACAAACAAACATAACAAAGAAAATAAACACTATCAATCAGAAGAGATATTGATGTCGCATCTTCAGTAGGGGTGCTAAGTTAATAAAAAGGAACAATTACACATGGTTAAATATAAGAGGTTTGTAACTCAGAATATAATCACAGCTGACAGAACAGTAATTAAGGTATCAAGTTCCAGGAAAAGATTTTCTTAAACACAGTAAATGTATATTCAAAAGAACTTAAAAATGTACAAGCATAACAGTGAGCGTGTACATTAAAAGTCAGGTGAATAATTTATGACGCATGGTGCAAAGGCCAGCAGTCTCTCCTGAAAACAAAAAAAAAGACACACACATATATATACACCCTCTAGGAACGCGAGTGATTAAAAATCAGGAATCACATGGGGAGCAGAAATCGACAAAAAGCATGAAATTAAAATGCAAAAATCAGTTTAGGAGAAAATTCAAGTAAAAACAACCATAACAGGTAAACCAATAAGAGATTTAAAGTATGTCTTTCCCAACAATAGGCAGCAAGTGACCGTCAGGATTCAGGGAGGTGCCTTGTTAGTAAACAATTTTCTTACTATTTCCTCAATTCCCTTTTTTATTTTAGGGTTTGACCAATGCTGCCTAATAAACTCATAGGTGGTTTCGAATGAAAAAATTTCTCTCTAATGTGTTTAAAATTTGTACAATGGATTAAATATATGTTCCCAATTCTCAACAGGTTGACAGGTACGGCACAGCTGAGCTCCCCCGACAAACCTGGCCTGATGTTGTCCATAACAGTCATGATTAGTTAGGAATTAATTTAAACAGAAATTCCCCATGACTTTCCTCGTTTGAACTTTTGGGAGGAGCTTGAAAGTGCCTTCCCTTTGTAAAACTGTCACTCCATCTCTCCTGCCATTGAATCAATTTTTTGCGTTCCAACGTTTTTATTGCAGTTCGCCTGCTGGGATCTTCAAACAGGTCGATCTCTCATAGGCTAATTTGGCTAACCTATCAGCCTCCTCGTTGAATGGCCTGCATGTGCTTTTATCCAATGTAAAACGATATTGTTTGTGAATTCTTGTTAAATTAAGTGAAGTAAATACTCTTTAGAGTTGCCGTTTTCCAAATCTTGCAGGCTAGACAGTTATAAATTGAGATTTTATCTGAAATTCTTTGTTCATTAATCCAACGAATCGACTGGACATAAACACGGAAACGTAATCAGAGACGGTTTTTCTTTCAACAAGTGCTCCCTCCAGATAGGCCACGCATCCTGTCTCATTTTTAACTAAAAGTTTCGATCCATCTGTGAATAATTCTGATCCCTTATAAGTAGCTAAATGTAGTTGATATTTAAGTAAAACTTCCTCAGCCGGATGATAAATATAAGGTGTATGTATTGGTTTATAGATTATCATACCTGCCAACATTCACTCTTTTCGAGAATGGATTTTCCAAGTTGTAGTAAAACAATTACCAAAAAACTATCTTCCTCAAAAACATATTTATATTTTAGTCAGGTTGAAATTCGCTATCGTAAGGACTAATATGCTTTTATATATTTGTTGTAATTATTCATATGCAGTGGTTGTCAAACTGATTTAAAATTATTATTATAATTCAAAAAGTTGAGAGAAATAACATGAATTTCGCTAGCACTTTAAATATAAGAATAAAATCTTCCGGGAAAACCGGAAGAGTTGGCAGCTATGGAATATTCATGTTGGAAAATAATATTAAGTTGAGCTTCTACGTTTACGGCCATATCCAGAGGGATTGTCCCAGCAAGTACTTTGAGAGTGTCAGTAGATGTAGTCTTATATGCCTTAGTGATAGATAGTAATGAAGTTCTTTCCATTTTTTTTCAATCTATTAATGATTCTTACCTGTTGGCCAAACCAAATTTCCGTACCATAGAAGATAAGTTTCTGAGTGCTGTTTAGGTAGATGAATTTCCGAACATCAGGGCCAATCCCCCTGTCGACCCCAGAGATTCTATTTAGTTTAGCTTGAAATTTAGTAACTTCGCTGTAGATAAAGTCTAGGTGGGGCAACCAGGAAAGCTGATAATGCAATCTAAATCCCTGATAATCTATTATTTCCTTCGTTGAAATATTAATTCCACAGAGTTTTGCAGTTGGTCGTCTAGAGACACGTTCGATCTACGAAAATACAATAGCTAAATTGAAGATTGTGAGACTCAGCCCAATTTTCAAATTTCGTCAAAATCGCAGGGGTTTGGGGTCCAAGTCTATCAAGAAATCTTCCGTTGAGAAGTAATAGGAAGTCATTAACCAGACAATCCTAGGACACAGTAACTAGTCCTAGGATACACTAACTACACTAGTCAATCCTTGGATGACCTAGGACCGATCAATCCTAGGATTAACTAAACCAGACAATTGTAGGATTAACTGGAACTAAAACAGTCAATCCTAGGTCAAAGATAAACTAAACTAGTCAATCCTAGAACTAACTAAACCAGTCAATCCTGGGAGTAACTAAACTGGTCAATCTTAGGATTAACTAAATCAGTCAATACTAGGATTAACTAAACTAGTCAATCCTGGGATTAACTAAACCAGTCACTCCTAGGATTAGCTAAACTAGTCAATCTTCGGATTAACTAAACCAGTTAATCCTGGGATTACCTAAACCAGTCAATCCCGGGATTACCTAAACTAGCCAATCCTGGGATTAACAAAACTAGTCATTCCTAGCATTACTAGGACCACTTTTTTCAATATCGTTCAGGAATTGTACGTATTTTTTTCTAAACATAAATGGAATACATTACAAAAATTTTGTAAGAGCAAACACTTGAGTATTAAACATATTTATGACAAAAGGTGGTCTGCTCGTTCCGATGCTGTGAAATCCTTAAAGGAATATTACGAAGAAATTAAACAATGTTTACGTCATTTTTCCTCAGATAAAGATGAAAAACCATTAACAAGGTCCAAAGCTGCCGATTTACATAAAAAAAAGTCTTCGGATCATCCTCAGGGATGTTTCCCAGACCGTCGCCAATAGCCCATTGTGCAACTCTAGTGCGACGTAAATGAACACCAACATAAAGAAAAACTTGATACATTTGAGTATGTACTGTTACTTACTATATGGGAAATTTTTTTAGAGAGAATAGATGCTTCAAACAAGACTCTTCAACATACAGACGAATTCAGTATAAAATCTGCGGAGTGTTTAGCATTAGCAATATGGGAATGGTTAAGATTAATATGAGCTATTTTAAGTTTGTGAATATCTTCATCCATAATTTATTCTTTTAATAATCTGTTCTCTCTCCCAGATGTAGGTTTCACAGTATTTATAGAGTGAGATATGATGTCGTAAAGTTTAAGTTATATCTCTGATTTTACAATTAATGCACCTACAAGTGCAATCATCAATCTTGAGGCCTTTACTGCCACAGTTTGCGTATACCTCTTCTGCTTTGCAGGTTTTTGCTACATGGCCAAAAGAGCAACACTTAAAGCATTGTATGACTCGTACATATTCCTTTGTTCTAATTCTATACCAACCCAAGTTTACTTTTTCTAATCGTAAAACTGCCCTAAATGTATCTGGTTCAGTTTCGATAACCCAGTGGTTACAATTCTTGACCTTAATGGAAATTTAACGTCAATGATTCCGTGTTTACAAATGCTGGGTTTTGTTCCTTAATTTTTTCGATCAATTCTTCCCTAGTAAATTCCTCTTGTACGTCTTATAGTATAATTCTCGGATTCAATTTCTTAGTCTTACCACAAGTAAAGTTTTTTCCCAGGTTTCCTTTCTCAATTTCGTTTCTCAGTTTTTCTATTTCCTCCTCCTCGCTTACCTGCACAATAATGCCACCATTTATAATCTTATCGACACGCTTGGCTCCGATCTTAAGTTTAATTGGATCAATCTTATTGGTCATCTCCTGTCTAGTGTTATCGGATGAATTATCCGGATTCCTCGGGTGGATTAGATGGACGGGCTCTTGCTTGCGTCCCGAAAAGGTGGATTTCAAAGTTGATCCCACAGTAATGGCTTGAGTGGAAGTACCCGATGCAGTCACAGCTGCAAAAGTTGGCATTAACTGTTTCACGATCTCAGATCTCTCATGTATCTGTCCTCTTAAAGCATAAATAACGGCATTCTGCTGGTTTATGAAGCTAAGAAATGAAGCAACGCAATCCATGATGCGTTCCTTTGAATCCTTCGAAAATTTGCTGCTAGTCTTTGCGAGGAGAGCACTGAGTTGACTTTGGATACTAATCGCTTCCTTGAAAAAGTCAGTCTTGGGATCTAGAACATCGGGGTTGATCGTTGAAAAGTCCCTAGCTTGCTCCAACAGCCCATCCTTTGAATCCTATCCAGATGAAGAATCAACCATCTCCGGATCAAAACCTCATCGGTCCAGGCGGTAACCCTATCGGCTCCTCAAAGGAGTAACCGAAAAAGCGTGTGAAGTAGGTAGAAGGTCCAAGTCAGCAAGATCATCGAGAACAGCTTCTGCGGAGGACGTTGAAAACAGGAGCGGGTAATATCAACCCAGGTACCTTCGGTGTCAAAAGGGGATCCGGGAAATGCAGGTTAGTTGAGAATCAGTTCCCGCCCAAAAGGTGGTCACCGAAGAAGTCCTGCTAGAGAAGGCCGCTAGATGAACACTAAAGGAGGACACAGATGGAATCCACCAAGAAGTAAGCCCTACAGCGAGTTCAACACTGGGAAGCACAGCGGATTGATCCAAGATGCTTGGGTGTCAATAGTGAATCATCAGTCAAGACATAAAGTCAGTGATGAGGATCAGTGAGGTACAATGTACAGTATCGGTGGGTTGTAGATTGTCAGTGAGCAATCCAGTTCATGAGAGACAACACGTAGCCAGTAGAGCCCAATTGTCAACAGATGATGAGCTGCGGAATCAAAACAAGCGCACGGAGGTTGATCCACAGAGCCGACAACCCAGTAGTGCTTCAACATACAGAATCCAAAAGCCAACAGTAAAGATAAACGAAGCACTGTGATCAAAATCAATGAGCTGTAGACAGTCTGTGAGCAATCCAGTTGATGAATAGCAAAACGTAACTCGATGGTTCCGGTTAACAATAACTGGGAAAATAATTCAGCAAGTTATCAATCGATCAGATGATGGACCAGAGAATCAAAACAAACACAAGTCACTGGAGATCAGTTTGTAAACAAACAGAATTTCAGCAGTTTTGCATCCAATGCTTATTAGTATTCATATCAAAGTACGGGCCTGAGTAACAGTTTAGAGAAAGTTGTAAAACTTCCATGAACAGATCAGAAAGTAAGTAGCAATTAGTGTTCAATATAGTCAAATCTAATTGTTGTCACAAAAGCACTTACAATGAAAATGTAAAGTTCGGAATTTGGAAAGATGACTGCTCGCTCACCAATTTCCACAAGAAATGTCAAATCGCGGGTGTTTCCCCAGGACGGGAATTCGTTCGTTGTTGAGTAATTCCAAGCATAAAGTTCAGATAATTATCTTGAAAAACATTAAGTATTCATGCTTCTCACTGATGCAAGAGGGTCGCCATGTTGGACTGGCGCATTTGCAGATTGAAGTAAAGGTCCAATATCACATCACATACGGTAACAAAGCTGTAGAAAAGGTGTTTAAAACGATTAAAAACTAATTTAAATTCAAATTAACTTAGAAAAATCACCATTTTGAAAATCTTTATGACTACTAATGTTCAACTCCGTAGCCTTGTAATATTGAACTGAATCCAGAAGACAAGGGAGCTCCTGGATCAAGTATTAGGAAAAATTTGTTTTCGTGGAGAACTTCTTGATGAAACTGACCAGCATTTGCGTTATATGGCGAGGAAGACCACGAGAGCCTCCCACGTTAGCCACGTTTTGCAGCTGTCTGAAAAACTACATTATTTTTGTAGTTAACTACTTTATATTATTTTATAGCAGTCGTTGAATTGACGACGCAATTATTTTGGGGGTTACGACTACTAATGTTCAACTCTGTAACCTTTTAATTTTTAACCCAATCAAGAAAACAAGGGAACTACTGGATCAAGTATTGAGAAAATTTTTTTTTTTTGATGAAACTAACCGGCATTTGCGTTACATGGGGAAGAAAACCACGAGAACCTTTCACGGTTAGCCTGAAAGTAAGGGGACTCTAACCTATGATCCGTTAATCACTGAGGATATTTTACGTCAACAATATGGTCAGTGCAAGTCGGGTGCGGAATTCCAATCGACCAGTCATCGCTAGGATTCGAACCTATTCACCTCATTGTGAATCAAACACTCTATCACGTGAGCTACCACGGCTCTTTCTTTTTGTTATTAAATATACTTCGTTGAAGGCATTTGTAATGCTTTAAAACCTCGAGATCATTGCATTTAACAACCCTTATGTACATTTTGTGTGCGTATCTTTGCTTATTGCTATCTCATGAATTTTGCGATATCATGATTTTTTAAATGAATATTTTTAGATGTACATAAAACGCTAGTATTTATTCTATTTACTTATTTTACACCGGGCAATTTAGTTAAGCAAAAGCTATTAGTAGTGTGATTTTCTTCACACATAACGTTTAAAGCTGAGCAACTCGTCTTATTTTGTTAAAAGTAGTTTTGGATTGGTGGAAAGTATTTGATTCATTTAGTGTACATCTTTACACTTTTGATATTTAAATTCATTTAGTGTACATTAAAGAATGAAAATATTAATACAGATCTCCAACTGAAAAAAAATCGAACATTAAAAATTCCTAATAAATAACATTACGTTATAAAACATTTACGAATTTCAACTAAAAGTACCTTTACATAAGATTGGGGCATCTTCGAGCTTATTAATGAAGTTTTCAAAATAAATGAGAAAAGTGAAAAGAAATATTTGAAAAACAATAAAAAAATATTATAAATATACAAAAGCATTAATAGAAAGCAATTAATAGAAAGCTTAAATATGAAAAGCATCTACAAGAAAAAATGGAGTTGTGTCAATTTATGAAAAATGGGTCTATTATTTAAAAATGACCTTAAAGCGATGCAATCATACATAAAGAAAAAAAAGACATTTTTTGACCAATATTTTGCATTTTCGAACTAAAATTACTTTTAAATTAACAACACTATCATAGTTTATGTTAAAAATATGACACATTATTTTCTAATCTTTTTTTACTAATTCTAATTATATAGGTTGACGCTTGCTTCAAGTGGCCTAAAGCTATGTGTCAAAAACAGGTAATTTTTTTATTTGTAATAAAAAAGTGTTACTCTTAAAAGATTTTACAAAATCAGCTTTTATTTGCACTTGTTTACTGGCTACAAGTTGTAAATCTGTGTCATAAAGAAATAAGTATTTTTTTGTTGAAATATATTCCATCTTTTTTTTTATAGCTCTTTCAGAAAGTACCTGTTCTTATACATTTTATTAATTTGTTTTGATTTTAGGCTAAATTCATAAGCAATGTGGTAATTTGAGAGATAACTTATAATCATGCAGAATATAAAATTAATTAAAAAAGACTTATCTTTTTGAATATGGAAGATTTTTATTTTTAGGAGATTTCATTTAAAGTGTTCATTAAAATATTTTTAATTCATTTTAATCAAAGGGTGCAGATACAGAACTTTTTGAATGAATAAGAAAAGTATCGATTTCTTAGTTGCTGACGTAATTTTAATAACTTCCTAAAAATAAGTTTTTAGAAAGTGCAATTACTTTTAAAAAAAAATTGAGGATTTCTTTCTTAGTTTCTCACAATTTAATAAATAATGCATAAAACGTTTTATAAATATTTTAAAATCAGTAAAAATTAAATGAAACATCGTTAATTTACGGTAAATAGATGAGTAACTAAATTAATTAAAATAAAATTAAAAGTGATTGTAGCTGTAGCAGGACACTCCAGGATCAAGAAAGTCAGTTTTTTACCCCACTCACTCTAAAATATGATTCCTTAGAATTGAGTCACGTTGGTCATCAAGAATAACGAATTATAAACTAAAGAACCTTTTTTATACTCGTATAGTCGATACACAAAGCAAAGTGACTGATTCGATGATTCGCGGAAAATTTTTCTCACATTTTATCAAATATCCGATCATTACGTTGTGTTACCTAATATCCTTTGAATTTAATGCAGTTCAGCCGAGTCTGGTTGTTGCACCTTCAAAATTTGCTCCCTTTAAGTCAACTTTTTTCTTTGTTTTGTTTCTTTGAAAATATGTTATGCAAAGCAAATTTTTATAAGTTATAATTAAATGTGATAGCAAACAGTTTCAACTACAGTCAAACCCCGCTATAGTGAAACTTCGAGGGACCGAAACTTCGGTTCACTATAACCGGAACTTCACTATGCCTGTTCGGCAAACGATCTTAACTAATGGTTCCAAACCCTCCCTTTTATAACAGATTATTTAAATAAATGACAAATGAAATGACTGTAAAATAATACGTAGTATCAAAAAATGTGTTTATTACTATTTTTTATTACTCTTCGTCTTGCGTGCAAATTTTTTTTTTAAATCTTTAGCTAATGAGCATTCCTCAACATCAGATAGGGAAACACTTCCCGACTCTCCGAAAATTTTCCCTGAATTTATGTTATTCCGCTTTTTTTAAAACCTGTCTAACTAGCCATTCGAGCACATGAAATTAGTCTCACCCAGTCGTTTAGCAAATTCATCGGCTTTGACTTGAAGCATTTGTCCAGATACTGGAAGATGATTCTGTGAATGCTGAACCAATTCAATAATGAAGCAAACAAGAAAAAATGCTTGTTGCTGCATTCCATGCTATAGAGGGTTTTAAAAATCGGTATATGTATTTATTTTGAAGTAGAAATTTCAAAATTATAACAAAAAAAAATGAAGAAAATCAGTCGAAGACAGAAAAAAGTTCATTATATCCAGCTTCCTCACTTTTTTTGGTTCACTATATCCACAAAAAATAACATTATACGTGTATAGCAAGGCACGGGACCTAACATTTCGTTCACTATATCCGGGAGTTCACTATAAACCGTGTTCACTATAGCGGGGTTTGACAGCATTAAAATTAACTTTTGCTCTACTTGGGACAGCAGAGTTCCTCATTATTTGATTTTTGACAATTTAATTTTTTAAATTTGATTTTTAACAAATGAGCATTCAGTGAAAAACTTACACGCTAAATGCACTCATAATCCACAATTTAAAAGGTAAAAATTCTAGTCGACTTATACTGAATACTATTTTTGCTGTTATAATATGTTTACTACAGTATTATTTAACGACATACACTACCTTTACATTGATTTTGTAAAGTAATTAATTAATTGACAAGTTTCTTTCAGCATCTTACGTGCTTGTTTATCAAACTCAATTTAAGATAAAAAGTTTCTAAAATTTGGGGAAATGTGTACGTTTTAATACATCTTAATTTCTTTTTTCAAAACTTAAAATGGTGATTGCCTGCGGAATTTTATAATTTTTTAATAGCGCTCATTTTCCTTCTAAAATTTTAAGTTCCGTTCACATGAGTGCACTCAGTTGACATTTATTATTATTTTTAATTACTTTGAATCAGTTAAGTTAATATTTATGTAGTTTAACATTTATTAACAGCTTCCATTACCAATTTTTTGAAGAAAAAAATGCAAAAAATCAACATATTTTTTTATTTTATTAATAAATACAAGGAACTAAAAAAAACATAATACACAAGTTCTAAGTTTGAATTTTAATATTTTTATGTGTAAAAAATATTTAATTCACCACCAGTTTACTATCCTAAATGATCTCGGGCGAATAAAAAAAGTTGAATATTAGTCTTAGTTCGCATCTTCATCATCTGAAAAATGATCTGCTTTACTTACTTACGGGCCATACATTTACATTTGACCGGTATACATTTGCTCGGTATACCCTACACTGATGTTTTTTTAAGGTTAAGTGCCACTGCCCGGTATACCATACACTGATGTTCTTTTAAGGTTAAGTGCCACTGCCCGGTATACATTTGCAAGGTATACCCTACACTGATGTTCTTTTAAGGTCAAGTGCCATTGTCCGGTATATATTTGCCCGATACTCCAAACACTGATGTTTCTTCTAATCTATCGTCAGTAAGTATTAAAATATAGAATAAATATAAATATATCAAATGATAATATCAGCGAATAAATTAATATAAAATTGGATATAACAAATATGTCGGACATTCACCAAAGCGACTATGTGATTGTTGACATTCACCGGTGAGAGTCGACATTCTCCAGATTTCGGTCATTCACCGTACCATATATACATACCCGAATTAACTCAGGATAATCAGGGAAGCTGTTAGGGAGGTAATTTAGGTGGTTAATTAAGTGAGTGGAGGTAATTAAGCACCACCAAGCGATGTCGCTTCCTTTGCAACTCTAGGCCTTTGTTCCACAGTGAGTATTATCGCTGCGAAATACTTTTAAAATATGCTATTTCCATGGACATCTCTTTAAATAGAGTTTTGGAAACCAGTAGACAATTTTACAGAAGAAAATAATGAAAAATATACTAATGACAACCGAAGCTGACGTCGTCAGGGGGTACCAGCTCCGGAAGTCATAAACACACAAAACCTTTTCTATCGAGAGAGCACGACAAATTGTCGAATTAGTAAAGTAGTTTGTTTTTGAATTTCAGTTAAGTTAAAGTTATTGAGAAAGTTGTGTGCTTTGGTTTGAAATAGGGATATTTTTATGAAGGTTTTTTCAACAACGTTTTCCTTTTGTAATTAGTTTATGTAATTTACTTTTGTTTTTGTATTTCTTTTCTCTCTTCATGTACTTTTAACAAAACCTTTGGGGTACAGAATGTGAACAATTTTTAGACATTTGTCGTGCTCTCTCGATAGAAAAGGTTTTGTGTGTTTATGACTTCAGGAGCTGGTACCTCCTCACGACGTCAGCTTCGGTTGTCTTTTTAATATTTTTCATTATTTTCTTCTGTAAACTTTTCTATTGGTTTCAATTTCCTTATGGAATTTCTGCTGCATTGCGCAATTCGCCACTGGAATTGTAGTATTTGATTGCTTTATACGTGATTTTTTTATTTCTCTTTTTATTTGAGTTTGGGAAAGTAATTTCTAGATTTAAATTAGATTTTACTTAATTTAGTAAATCAGAAAAACAATAGCAGAAAACGAAGCAGTGTGTCCCCTGTTAAAGTGCTGCCTGACTAACACACCTGTCTTAAATATTTATCGTTTTGTGCTATTGTTTTTCTGACTTACTAAATTAAAATAAAACAAACTTGGTTTTAGCTGCTATAAGCGCTCTTCCATTTTGATTTGTTATTTTAATGTTACTTACTTATTTTGTCTTTTTCTGAATTTGTAAATTTGTTTCATTTTTTGATTAGATTTTACTTATTTGTATTATAAATAATTAAATGTAACACTGTTCGCAACGTGTCAACAGCAGCCCAATATTATGGGATTTCAGCAGACACTTTTTTTTATAGTATAGTTTTTTGTTAAAAAAAAGATTCGCATTTAGTACCATTCAAAATGAAAATAAAATTGAAGTTGAAAGACATGTGTCAATAATGATGTATTTTTAGACATTATAGTCGAAAGTTATCTACATGAATCCCCTTTCCTCTATTTCCTTCACAATTTTCAAAATCGAAATAATACGAAGCCATCGAAATAAAACTTTCTTAAAAACTATCTTCTTTTTCGAATTCTCGTTAAAAATAAATATTGCTATATTTTTATCTTATTTACAGAAATTTCAGTAATTTATTCTCAGCAATTTTCAAGAAACTCTTACATTGCTTCTTATACAAAAAAAAGAAGAGGAAGAAAAAAGTAAGAGTATATTCAAATAATGTCCGGCATGCATTATGTATGATTTGAAGAGGATTTGCGGAGATTCGACACTCTTGCAAAAACTAACTTGAGACTTACCTGAAGGTTAAATGGGATGATTAATTACAATAATGCATCAGGTTTCTGATTTTGGAAGGCTTTGAAAGTAGAATTAAGGATGTCAACGTTTTCTGTATCAGATTTTTTTATGCAGCTTTTAAAAAGGAGCAATTTTTTTAGGTTTTTTTTAAATTTTCATTTCTTCTATTTAATCCTTAACAGGGTATCCGCTACATTTTAGATTTTCAAATCCATGACTTTTCATGCCTGATTCCAAGAATTTTTCATGACTTAACGAAGTTACTAATTTCTCCAACAAAAACACAACAGATTTAAAAAAGCATTATAATAACATTAATTGAAATGTTGTGAAAAACCAAAACTGTTATACTCTGCATCTTCACATTTATAGATTTTAAGTTTAAAAAACAAAGTAAAGAAAGAGTTGAAGCAATAACATAGCCATAAAAAATAAAAAACCATATAATTTTCTTCTTCTTTTTTTCTGCAGAATTATATTCTGAAGATTCTTTTCTTGTTCATCGGAAAGGAAAGAAATACTTCTTATGTTTCTGTTTTAATTTCGGAATTAAAAAAATTCGCCAAAGACTGGTTTACTTCAGCTAGAATTTTAAATTTATAAAATAAAAAAATAATAATAATAAAAATTCTGAAATCACATTAATTTAAAAGATAATTCGCTCTAGAAATGATGTTTTTCCTTTCATTTTTTTAAAGAACACTATAATTTTTAAAGAACATGATAAAAACATTTTATACTTTAATAAAATAAGACTGAGAGTGGGGATTTTATTACAATTTCAGATATTCGGAACACCATGAAATAGGGGGGGGGGAATTCCATTTTAAAAATTAGATTTTTTGACGACCTAAGTCCTTGACTTTCCATGAGCTTTTTAAAAAAATAGTAATTCTATTCATGACAAATTTTGCTCAATGCCAAAATTCATGACCTTCCATGAAAAAATGTTTAATTTTTCATAAATAATATTATTTTAATAATTTTTCTTATTTTTCATATTTTCTCAATATTTTAACTTATTTTATGAGTTCTATAAACTTGCAGTTGATGCGCAGTTAATCATTTTTCTCTCTCTCTTTTCTTTTTATCTTAATTTTTTTGCTTTATATATATATATACACACAGAGAGACAGTTCCCCCCCCCTCCACTCTTGAGATCACTGACGGATACACGGTCACTGACGTAATCATATATTCTTAAAAAAAGATTATATTGATGGTCGAAAATTATTATTAAACGAAGGGGGGAAATTCTACGAATATTTAGGAGATCAATTCTATAGGGAGGACTATATATAGGATCTACCTATCAATTATCTGGGAGAATCACAGTATAGGGGTGGTGTTCGTGAGTGAAATCACGCGATGAAAATACCTCGATGGTAAAACTAAACCAATTATTTAAAAATCTTAGATGAAACAAAATATAAATTATCGACACTTAATACTGGGAATTACACTGAGCGGTATGGTCCCGTTCAAGCCACGGAAATCTTAAAATCAAAAATAGAAGGAAGTTTTAACATAAGCTACATATTATAAATCTCACTCACTATCAACAAACGCGCTGGTCGATCGAGATCCCCAAAGAATGTGTGCAGTCAAAAGAATAAAACTAGTTATTTCATCTTTAAGAAAATAGGATTTCGTCTTTCTACTTGAAAAGATGGGATTCAAATCTAATTACGGAGTAAAAATCTTCCTTTTATTTTTACCCGACACTCAAATTGATTTTACTGTTTTTATCTTTGATAAAGGATTCGTTATCTTCTGATATGTAGCATTTATGGGTGTGCTTCAATTGTGAAATTTCCTTTAAAAATCATTTTTGACAGATATTATAAAAAAGTACACATTAAAGATACATTCTTTTTGTAATACATAAAAGTTGTAAAAATCTATTCATGGTGTCATAGTTTTCCATTGTTGTCAATACATTTTCATTGGCTGGAAAATCACGCGGTTTGATCCAGTTTTTCCTCTTGGTTCGGTTGTCCTCAGCATAAAATTTATATAAGTCAAAAGGTTATTGTTTCCCTATAAATATTTTTGTTTCAATAATTTAAAGGTTAAAATTACCTATACTGCTATTTTTACGTTTCTGATTTTGTTAGATTTCTAAATTAAGAGTTTAAGAGAATTGTTTTTATTATTGCGATTATTAGAATAATGTGGCCGGGATAGCCTGGTCGGTAGGGCGCAGGACCCATGTCCGCGAATTCGTGGGTTCGAACCCGAGCCGGCCGAAGACTCCCCATGTAGTAAAGTGACCGATGCGCGTTAAATCTGTCGTGTCGCTAAAGTCCTCCATGTTCCCATAACAAATCAATACCTCTGAGGGTACTGGATTGGAGATCGATCATTCTCTGATTCAGGTCAAAATTACGATCTGTGGATGAATGAATGGATGTAAGAATGGGTCCGCCCTATAAAACGGGTGTGACGTATGGTGTGGCAGAAGTCGAATTCTTAGCCATAGATGGCGCCACTGGAAAACAAAAACAATCGCACCCCCTCTGCCTAAACAGGCATACGTCAACAACAACAACATTAGAATAATGTAATTTTACGTTACATTTTAAGATAGTTATTTAAATCGGTGTCCGATCTTTTTTAACCATTTTACAATTATTATTTTTTGGTGCAAATTACATTAATATATAATTTATATATATTATTATGAGTTGCGGTTAAAGATATTCGTTAAATGATTTAGAACTTCATGCACAAAGAGATGAATGCAAATACATTCGTTCATTTGGTAAGCAAAAATATTAAATTACCGTTTTGTTGTTGTTGTTAATTTACGTCGCACTAGAGCTGCACAATGGGCTATTGGCGACGGTCTGGGAAACATCCCGGAGGATGATCCGAAGACATGCCATCACAATTTTGATCCTCTGCGGAGGGTATGGCACCCCCGCTTCGGTAGCCCGACGACCTGCGCGCGAAGTCGAGTACTTTACGGTAGCACAGTTTAACGAGGACCCATGCCGCACACCCTCGGTCCCTACACAGACTGATCCAAGTGATTACCCACCCGCACACTGACCGTAGCCAGTGATGTTTGACTTCGGTGATCTGCTAGGAACCGTGTCTTAACGATCAGTCCACTGCGGGACAAATTACCGTTATGAATTCGCCAAATTTGTTATAGCAATATGCTTTTAATTTTTAAATGTGATTACTTAAAAAAAATGATTTATATTCACTTATAGATCTTATAAGAGAGTTATTTGGAGGCACAAGTGTTCTTTTTGGTACATAATATTTTTAGTTGAATCATTTCAACTATTTTATGCCAAGACAGAGCAATAATGTGGGTTTGTGAGCGTCAGCGGACAGGAGCCCCCTTAGTAATATCTAAAAAATGCATTATATAACGCATTTTCTTAAAAGAAACAATCGGTCAATCAGAGGCTTTAAGTATATCTTGCAGGGATTTTGTTAACTGTTTTGTAAACTGCCTCCTCTCAATTTCTGTAAACGCTAATGTGTTTTCGATCGAGCTATAATCGAAGAAAAGGGTTCAAACTCGACATAAAAGATAAAAGTTTTTTATGGCAAAAATATTTACGATGATGAAATTTTTCAACCTATAAAACAAAATGTTTTTCCTTCTCTTTAGATTGAATGGTTTCAAATAAATTGTTCCATTCTTTTAAACCTTCTGCTTTCGATATCACGTTCACATAAGAAGCGCGAGAAAAACTGTTTTTCAAGTGAAGAAGCTTTATAAAACTGTATAAAATTCTAGCTAAAATCTTGTTTTATAAATGGTCTCTCTAAATGCTGCTCTTGTTTAAAAAAGATATTTCATTCGTACAATTTCGTGCGTTAAGAAACTGTTTTAACATGCGTAATATATTTACTATATTGAGTAATAAAAGCATTTTTTTAATATCCTTTATAGTGTAATGCAGGGATGGGCAAACTTATCTGGTCGAGGGCCAAAAATCGAAGAAAAAAAATTTCGACGGGCTAAATAAAAACATCTAAAATAAAATAAAAAATACTATATGCGATTTTCAATGTAAGTATTTAATGAGATGAATGAAATTGCGGTTTCATTTTTAAAAGTTCCTTATATTGAGGTTCCAAGTGAGATGTACTTATATACTATTATGAAGTACTTATATACTGAGTGAGATGTACTTGAATATACTATTATGAATTACGGTTAAAGAAATGCGTTAAATGATTTAGCACAAAGTGATGAACGCATTGTATTTAAAATACACCGTTTGGTATTAAATTACAGATGTGAACTCACTGAATAATTTCAACTGTTTTAAGCCAATCATCGGCGTTGTTGTTGAGCCCCAATAATATAAAAAGGTCATTTTTATTGTGTCAGAGTAATGATTTGATTAGATCCTTGAGTTTCATACCAATTTGAGAGTTATCAGTAAGGCCCGGATTTTGATGACATTTTTTGCATTTTTGGACATTTTTTGCATTTTTGGACATTTTTTGTCTTTTAGAGAATTTTTAGATTTATAGGGCATTTTTCTTTAAATTTTGGGGCGTATTTTGCATTTTAATGCACTTTTTAAAGTTTTTTGTTAATTTTTTCCAATTTTTACTACTTTTTATCAATTTTCATTATTACACTGACTTCCAAACAATGAAGAAAATCTATAGAATATTAACAGGTGAAGCAAAATCTTTTCAAATTGAAGAAGAATTGTCAGTAAATGAGACCATCTTTTTCAAGTACGCACCTATAACATCAGTAGACGTTGAAAGAAGCTTCTGCAGGAATGAAAATTTACTTTCAGACAAGAGACGCTCGCTTACATTTCAAATTATCAAAAAACATTTAATAATCCAATGTAATTCTGATATTTAGTAATATTATGAGATGGAAGTTGTTATATCCATTAAAGTTTGTATACAAAATAAAAATATTTTGGTGTCAATGTATTTTCCTTTTTTTGTTATTTTAGGATATAAAGCATATTTTTTAAACTTTAATGAACGTAGAACAAGTATTGCATTGCTTTATATTTTTTAAATGACTCATAATAATTTTAAAGACTGAAATATTTTTTTAATTCAATATTTTTACTTTATTTAAGGCATTTTTTGCGCAATTTTTGCATTTTTAAGGGCATTTTTGACCCGTTTTAAGGGCATTTTTTGCACTTTTTAAGGGCATTAGTTGAGATTTTTTAGGTCATCAAAATCCGGGCTCTAGTTATCAGCATAAAATGAATAAAAGTAATTATAAACTGTTATCACATCATTCTCTGTTTGTGATTCTTATTATGAAGCTAAATTTAAGGGTTTAAAACTCCAGTTTTTATGTAGTATTATATTTAATATAGTAGTGACATATTAAAAAACACATATTTGAATTAATATGTAACTTATTAATTATATTCCAATGTAATATATATGTAACTTATTATATGTAACTTATTAATTATATTCCAATGTAATATATATGTAACTTATTATATGTAACTTATTAATTATATTCCAATGTAATATATATGTAACTTATTATATGTAACTTATTAATTATATTCCAATGTAATATATATGTAACTTATTATATGTAACTTATTAATTATATTCATTTTCCCCCTTAACAAAAACATTTTACGAGTTTTTACGAAAGTCAAAAATTAAAGTTTAAAAAAGTAGATCAAATTGTAAAGTTCAGCCGTGAAAGAATCGATTTTAAATTTTATTCTTATAAAATCAAGAACTAAATTGATAAAACCGAACATTTGACTTTCTATCTAGAGTGGTTGTGAGCAGACACTTTTTTAAGGAAAATTCTTAGAACATTAATATTTTTATTTAAATTATAAATTGATGGTCTACATTCTCATAAAATAACTGCGTTAAGCAAAGATAGGTAGGTAGATACTTTATTAACGTCGCGCTAGAGCTTCGCGATGGGCTATTGGCGACGGGATGGGAAACATCCCTTAGAATGATCCGAAGACATACCATCGTAATTTTGATTCTCTGGAGAGGGGATGACTCAACAGCTTCGGTGGCCCGACGACCTGCATGCGAATTCGAGCACTTTGCGGTAAAATAGTTTAACGAGTATCAATACCGCTACGCTGACTGATCAAAGTGGTCATCCGCCCGCACTACGATCACAGCCAGTGATGTTCGTCTTCGGTGTTCTACTGGGAACCGTGTCTTTACGATCAGTCCACTGCGGGACGTTTTGTTACTCACCCTAACACAATATTTTCGCTGTGCGTTCTTCAGTTGTCAGAAAAACTACATTATTTTTGTAGTTAACTGCAACTACTTTATTTTATAAGCGCCAACCATAAACATGTTAGGGTTTATGACTACTAATGTTCAACTCCGTAGCTTTCTCATTCTGAACCCAATCCAGAAAACAAGGGAACTCCTTGATCAAATATATGAAAATAATTGCCTTCGTGGAAGACTTTTAGATGAAACTAACCCGCATTTGCGCTACGTAAAAAGGAAAACCACGAAAATTTCCCATGGTTAGCCTAACGGCAGGAAGACTGCAACCCATGCTGCGTCTACCACTGAGAATATTTTGTGTCACCACCACTGTGGTTGGTGCGAGCCGGGTGCGGCATTCTTATTGACCAGCCATCGTTGAGATTCGAACCCGGTTCACCTGACTAGAAAGCGAACACTCTATCCCTAGTATCTCTAGTAATTGTAGTGAGCCACCTCGGCTCCCAACAACTACTTTATTTCAAATATAGTTATAAAAAACTATTTTTGAGTAGTAGTCGCTGCTATACTCAGGAGACTACCTTTGTATGAGAACTTAACTTACGCCCATGTTCAAAATAGTTTTGAATACAAAAAATTGATTTATTTAAAACTGAGTCATTATTTCGAAAAATTATTTCATGTTTACATGAGCCAATTCGTAATTCTAAACCATTTTTTAAACAATTTGTTCTTTTACCCTTAAAATGTTTACCCCTTTCTCGGAGCGAATATTTAATTTGAGAAATGGGAGGAAATTATCGAATATTTACGAGTTTGCGTTACATGCGCCTCTTATTTCATCCAAGAAATAAAGTACATCGAAAATTACCGAGAAAACACTTATGCTCCCTTTCATTGAAATACCATCAATACTTCATGAGTGTACTACATTCGCATTTGAAGGTGTGGCCAAAGTGATAAATTACCTATTATTTGTAATGGCTATTTTAAATATTAGTAATACGTAATTCTTGCTTCGACCACATGATTGCGTCCATTGTCGCTCCAGCGAAGATTTACTCTTTTCAGATTTGAAAAAATAGTTGAGTTTGAAACTTGTTTCTTTAGTAAACTAATGTTAAAAGAAGTTGCCGGAAATCTCAACAAACTAATGGTTTTTTTTTATCGCACTATTTACTATACTTTTATTTAGAAAAAAGTAATACACTACAAAACTACGAAGAAAAGTAGCCACGACAGTAGTGTCGCTACTTGTAGCACACTACTCACGTTTCTAATATAGGTTTTGCCACTGTTCGTTATGATAAAAGTCAGTTTTTCAAAAATCTATATATATATATATATTTTTTTTTCCAATTTTATTTGGCGTTTCGATTTTAAGATACCAGCAAGTCACAAAACATTTTGCTTCTCGGCATGTTTTCATATTTTTGCATATTATTGAGGAATAGCTGCAGAACAGTTAGAATTGATTCGCGGAATATAAGTTTATATTCTTTCTCCGCGAAGGGGGGGGGGAATATCAAAAACATCCGTCAGCTGGTGAGAGCGCAGAAATCAATTTCAGGGATAGATTTACCTTTAAAACACTTCTTTACGGCGGTATAGCAAGAATTATAATATTCGGATTATATTAAGTACTAATTGCATATTATAATGATACATAAAAATAAAACATTTTATGCAAATATACAATCTGTGTTATTTTATTTAATCATTAGAATGGTTCACGTGGGTGAAAATTTTTAAATTTATAACTGATACCGCGAGCATGAACGAAATTAAAAGAATGTCGAATTTCACCGGTGAATGTCAACACAATCACATACTCGGTTTGGTGAATGTCCGAAATATTTGTTATAGCCGATTTGATAATAATTTATTCGCTGATATTATTATATTTATTCCATATTTTAATAGATTAGAAGAAATATCAGTGCTCGGAGTATCGGCTAAATGCAATACTGGGAAGAAGCAATTTAGTTTATATCCGTCGTTGAACAACCGACCCAATTTTTGGGTTTACGACTACTGATGTTCAATTCCGTTGGCTTGTCATTTTGAACCCAATCCAGAAGACAAGGGAGCTGCTGGATCAAGTTGGGAGAAATTTACCTTCGTGGAGGACTTTTTGATGGAACTAACCCGAACTGGCGTTACATGGAGAGGAAGACCACGAGAACCTCCCACGTTTAGCCTGACGGCAAGGGGACTCTGACCCATGATCCGTCTATTACTGAGGATATTTCACGTCAGCACTGTGGTCGGTGCAAGTCGGATGCGGAGAATTCTTATCGACTGGGATTCGAACCCGGTTCACCTCTTTGGAAGGCGTGCGCTCTATCCCCTGAGACATCACGGCTCGGGCAGAAGCACTTGACCTAAAAAAATAAGCAAAAAAAAACTTGATGTAGGGAATACCGAACAAATGTATACCGGGTAGCTGCAATGAACCTTAAAAGAACATTCATGTAGGGCATACCGGGCATTAGTACTTAACTAGACCTATTATACATTTGCCAAAGTGACTGAAATGATTGTCAACATTCACCGGTGAAAGTCAACAAACATTCATTTCGGTTATTCACAGTAACATATCTATAAAGGCAATGCAGACAATCTTGAGTTGTGAAATCTATATATATATTTCTCTTACCCGGCTACAAAAAAAAGCCTCATTACAACTCTCCGAATGGCAACACTAGAAAATCGACCAATGATTGCAGCTAAAAATGTCACATGCCAAATCTAGCTGAGGTGGCTCAACATATAGCGCTTTTAAAAACGGAAATAACCAGAGAGAGCATTTTCACCTGCGGCAATCTCATACTATCAAGCTAGGCAGAAGTGAGTAGTCTTTGTCGATAGATCTCTAATTTAGTATTTTGTCGATAGATCTCTAATTTAGTATTTTGTCGAAAGCGCTTTTTTTCACGAATTTATATATTACAAATTTATTTGACGATTTTTGATTTATATCACGAATTTATTTATTTTATTGTTGTAATTAGTTATTCATTGAAAAATGAGTCTCAGTCGTGCTGTTACGCTTTAAGATTTTATACTATAGCACATTTCTAATAGGTTTAACGAATTACATGTCATTTATTTCAATTCAAATTTATTTTAATGAATTAGTATTTACTAAAAAGACGTAATTTTTTTTAAAAAAAAGTTTTAATATGGATTTTAATGATTGTTTTAAATTCTTAGAATTTTGTGCATTTGCAATGTACCTAAGTTAGTAGCGAGCGAAGCGGCCTTGGTTTGCGAAGCAAACCATATAAGATTGCGTAGCAATTTTCGGGGGTTGGCGAGTATTAGCTAGTAGAGGGCGCAGCCCTCTAGTATATTTATAATAGGTAAACAGAATAACTTTTCAGAAATATATTACCAGAAACGGTTAAACTTCTTTTAGTAAAATGTATGCAACATCAGACTAAATTTCCTATTCAGGAAGTTTCAGGATTTAATTCAAAGTTTTTTAACCGGTAAAACCATTAACCTGTTCTGTAATCATTATTTTAGAGTGATTGCTACATATCATAGCGCAGTTTTTTCAAGAAAAGCAAAATAAGTTTTGCATGATACAGTTAAAAAAAAATTGTTAAAGTTAATACGTTTTGTTAGTCGTAGATCATTAATCAATAGAGAGAAATGCTTCCTGAATTCCGGATCTAGAGTGAGACGTAGATTCGAATGAATATGGGGGGAGGGGAGAAATAATATTCTTTTACAGTTAGAAAAATGAAAAAAGTATTATCGGATTTTTGCGTACTAAGAGTCAGGCATCAAATATGCAAATTAATTGCAGCTATTCTTTTTTTTTTTAAATTGCAAATACTGATGTTCTTTTTTTACAACGGGATATCGTCTTGAAAATATCCCTCATTTTGTGCTTAGATCTTTGAAATATCTTTGGAATATTTTTACTCATTTATCAAAAGGGAATTTTATGAATTCATTTATTTTAATGATGGCCATTGTAAGGCTCACTATATTTCTTATCATTTAAAGATTTATGTCATTTAATTTAAAAGATCATTAAAATCATCTAAGTCATAATCATTTTAAGTTATAAAAATTTAAATCCATCGTAAAAAAAAAGGGAAAAAAATCGATGCGTTATTTTCTTAATAGATTATGTATTTTCAATCGATGCGTTATTTTCTAATAGATTATGTATTTTCAACTATTCCCTGGAACTGTTTATTAAAAATATCATATTATTACGTTTATTCGTCTATTTTTACTTATAGACATTAAACGATATCTCTAAGTGATTAAAAATTTTCTTTTCTACATATTATCGTTGATCAATTGGTTGATAAATTGTTGTATATAATGCTTTCTTTTAAATTTAAATCGAATTTTTCTACAATTTGGATTCGTTGAAATTTTAAATTAATAAAATTATTAAACTAATTAAATTATTTCATTTTATGGAATATTAGTTATTAAAAGCAGGGTAATGATCACAATGCTCAAATAATCGTTCTTAAAAACCAACTTCAATGAACAATTTAATACAAAAAAGTCGCTGATTATTTATTTAATAAATTGCTTAAAAATGGAGTAATTTTAATTTTTTTTAAAAAGTTTACACATTTCAAGAGTTTACACATTTTCGAACACTAATCTTTTCTTTTAAATTTTTTTAATGAAATTAAAAAGAAATCCCTTTTTGATCCCAACCCCCTCAGTTGCTTCAAGATGTCGGAATCCACTTTTTAATTTAATATTTTGGACTATAATTGTGAAAAACAAATCGTCTGCAAAAATTATCAACTATCAAATCTCTCATAGAGTATCTTTAATTTTGTACTAAACACCTTTAAAGAGAAAAAGCCAAATGATTGAATTTAGTTTTTGTCATTTTCTCAAATTTTTTAAGTATATATGAGAGCATATATTAAAGTATAGCTATATATATATTACTGTTATATAACAAATATTTAAAAATTCTTGAGAAATCATGTAAAACGAGCCAGAAACAGTTCTTAATGGCACGGGATTTTCTTTCTCACAATTTCTTTATTCTGTTTATTCGGATTTTCTTTACACACTCAAAGAAAAGATATAAATAAATAAAAACAAAAAAAGTTTTGTGTGTTACATATTTTTTCTTTTGATTTTCTGTTGGTCAAGAACAATTTTTTCGCATCAAGCGCAGGAAAAGGTGCGCCGTGAGGAGAAAATAATCGTTTGCTTCACTTTGAGGCAGCATAACTTCGCTACCCTTTGTCTGAAACGGAAGCAGACGAGAGATAGAGAGGAATTTTTCGCTGGATCGAATGCTAACGGAATTGCAACTCAACTTTTCTTTTGACACTTGTTTTCGATTCTGATCGGTTCTATGTTATGGATGATAAAGATTCCACAACATCTTTGGAAGATTTATCGACCATGGATTTCAAAGACACTTTAACCAATCCGTCTAATTTCCCTCCGTCAACACACGTGATTATAGGAACTTATTTAGTTATTGTCGGTGAGTCAAAAATATCCCTATTTAGTTTCCTGAATAAGTTTGATAAATATGTTTCCTGAAATATTTCTAAAATCATATTTGAAAACATGTCTAATTTCTAACTGTCATTACACGTGAATTTATAGGAACTTATTTAGCTATTGTCGGCAAAACAAATATATCCTTATTTAGCTTCCTTCGGCTATTTTGTATCCTAAAATATTTCTAAAATCTATTTAATATATTTATTTAGTTTCCTTAGATTGTTTTGCTTTCTAAAACCATATTTGAAAATGTTACGTTTAATATAATATATTAGTATACGAACTTACTTAATTACTCTTTACTAGATCCAGATAACTTGTAGAAAAAATCATTATTTTATTTCCAATACGAGTTGTTTCATAATATTGTTTAATAATTTTGTAATAATTTTGTTTCTTAAAATAACTATATAAAAATATATTTTAAAATATATATACTTCATATTCATTTTAACTAATTTTTTCCTGATATTAATTTTAAATATTTTTTTAAATAAAAAATCAAACAGTGCAGAATCGAAAAGAATAGGTAAACACTTTTAAAATGTATCCAATTTAAATATTATATTCATTTCTCGAAAAGGGGGTTGCATATACTGCCTATTTTAACCAAATTAAATTTGTTTACATAATGAATCAACCTTAAAGTGATCTAGCATATTTACAGGTAAAATTATGGGCACAATTAGAATATAAAAATACTCTCAAATCTGCGATGAATCAATTGTATAGAAATTATTATTTTCTTATTGATAAATTGTATCTAGTTTTCTAGCTTTTTCTTTTATAATTATATTCTATTTTTTAAGAAATTAGCGCAATTTTTATTCATTTTAAACGAAAAAGTCCTGCCTTAAAATCGTTTTCCTGTATTTTTTGCAACCAACGTTTAAAACTTATTTAATTTAAAATTATTAATACGAATATTTAAGAAAAAAATATGATAGTTATTATCTATTAATTAGATTTATCTGATATATTTCATACATTTATTTGTACTCATCATTGTTGAAATGCATGCATAAATTAGTTCCAGAAGTCAAAGTCAATAATACCTTGCTACTGACCTTCAGTTGATGACATCTGCGGGGGTGAGTCAGCGTCCTGTGGAAAACAGTTTTCAAAGTTATAAGAATCACGTGAAATTCAAAATGGAGACGGAAGGAAATAGAACCACGTCTTATTTAATGTTTAATGATTAAAGAAGAAAAAGAAAAACATAATTTTTACATAATTTGAAGCAACATTATTTTTTTATTTATAAAAAATTCCGAACATTTCACGATTTTCTTCTCTTTGCAAAAGTAAATTATCAGCTGTTTAAAAGAGAATTATCAGAAAGGTTTTATTGAAAAAAAAGAAGAAAAATACGATAAAAATTTTTCTATGAAAACGAAATTGTACCCCTTTGAAACATCTTATATTATGAGTTTTTTTCGGAATTGTTATATGACAAAGAAAATTAAATTTGATTCGGGAAAAAAAAATTCCTGGTTTCTGTTAAAATTTTTTAACTATGAAATGATAATTTGCCTAAAATGTCACATTAAAAAATTCTATTCAAGGCCCCCTAGTGATATTTTATGTAATTAAATAATGAATTATCTGAAGGTATGAAGAAAAAAAAACGAAAAATGATGTGAAAGCATCCATATCCTGTAATTCCTTTATAATATATTATAATAAATTATTCGTCATGATTTATGAAAAAAATGTCATTGTGAATTATCGTTGAGGATTGCTTTGTCTATTTTATCCGAAATTATATAGTGGAATTAGGGAAATTTTAAGTTAGGTTGTAAATACTGAACTTGAATATGCTGAAATGCAGTTGCTCATCTATTTGAATTCTATATATATTTTTTAATTCTGGAATTCTATCTCTCTCTGGAATGTAACATGAGCTGTGCCCACGATGAATTGTGCTCGTGACGAATTATGCCCACGATGAATTGTACTCAAAAAGAATTGACACTGTGACGAATTGACGCAGAGCCATAATCGCACCGTAAATTTGCTAAAACATTTTTTTAATAACTTTTTTATGATACTGTTGTTCCATTTGAATGATTCAAATTAACACCTTAAGATAGAAGCAATTTACCTTAGATAATAATTTAAGGTATTTATATTATGGTTCTAACAAATTTTTCTAATAGTACCGTAAAAAGAACAAAACAATATATAACTTTTAATAAACAAAACAAAAAAAGCATAATAATTGGGTATCGTAAATCTAAGGGAAACAACCTTTATTCATGTAGTTTTATTACAAAAAAAAATGTTAGCTCTTGTTCACGAATAAAAATTTAAAAAAAAATAGTCAATAACATAATTGTAAATAAGTTTTAAGAATATTAAAGGAAATAAGAGTTGTAGAATATTATCTTATTTTCTAAAGCTTAGTTTCTTTAAAAACAAATAAATTCTGATGCAAATTCTTGTAACATTCAAAATGTTTCATCATTCTTATCATTTATTTAGTTTCCGAAATACCATTAGTTTGTTTTTCAAAAACTGAATAATTAACAATATCGCATGGATTATATAAGAAATAAAAAATATACAAATAAAGTTATTAGCACTCTATGCACTTTTTGATAACTGAAATGTGAGAAATTACTAAATATTACGCATGGATGATATAAAAATAGTTTAATTATGTCAATTGAAATGAATATCTCTGAATGTTTTACTTAAAGTTTAGTTGTAACACATCATAATTTAATGTAAGGCAATTTTGTTTTTAATAAAAATAAAAGCATGAACACTAAAAAGCATACGAATTAATACCGACTTTTATGAGTTAGCTTCAAACTCTAAGTGACATTTCCTTACTAAATTAATCCTTTTATTTAAATCCTGTCTGCCATGCCTCTTCTTAGTAAGATTAAGCTACTTAAATTTGGAGTAAAATTAATTATACCTGCTTTAATGACAGTCTATCTTAAGTATGACATTCTGTCTAGCATCGTATGTAACATTTTCGATGGCGTGTTTTACTTAAGTTAACTAATTTTTTATCCTCTAGTTCTTCCGAGCCTAAGTATTATTAGTTCATATAACAGGAATTTTTATTCAACCTTGTTAATGAGGCAGCTCTTTTTTTTAAAAAAAAAATATTTAGTTTTTTGTTAAACCGTTTTAAGATTTTGCTTAAATTACAATTACGAACACGTTAAAGGAATACAATAAATAATGAGATCTACTTTATTACTATTATTTTGCATTAGAAGATGAAAGAGAGTGTATATTTTCCTAAAACAACATTTGAAAGATGCAGACCATATTCTTTTTATTAAAATATGAACTATAAAACGCATTTTTCTTGCCATTTCGCGATGCCTATTATATTTCTTATGATGTTTACCAACAAATGAAAATAACACAAAGAAAGCATCAAACATTTTATCATACACTTTTATTATTTCTTTCCTGTTTCATTCAGTCAATTTGAAAAATTTTAAAGAAACTTTATTGTCTGAAGTCAATATTCTTCCTGTTGAAGGAGAATTCCATATCATTTTTACTGAACATTTAATAACTAAGAAAAAAAAGTAAAGAAATTAAACGATTTACAAAATATACAAGCAGTCGATTTTTTTCAGAAACTCTTTCAAGATTTCTTTACAACTTTATTTTCAAAAGTCGTTTTTTCGCATGCAACATATGGTTATGACCTTTTTCAAGTCACGTAATCCATACTATATAGACTTCTTTGTTACCAGCAAGAAGTAATTGTAAGACTGGATAAAGATATATTATTAAAATCTCAAAATATTCATTAAAATCAGTGATATTTTGGCTCCGAAAGGGCATTTTACAGCTCAGTCTGGAATAATCTTTTAAATAAAGATTACATTTCTAACAAATTAAAGACAATTTATACGCAAAGTGATTCAAAGGAAACTTTTTTTAATTATGTGATAGAGATTGTTAAAAAGTTCTCATCCGTTAAGAAGGGCTAATCTACAAATAAAATATAATTCATTTTAGGTTTCGTTTCAAGATCCATTCATTCGAATTAGCTATTAGTTTAGATGTTCTATAAATGTATTTACCGAACAAAAGAGAACCAAACAATAATTCGATCTAAATTTCTATAAACTCAATGTACACACAACTAATATAACGTACTGAAACCGACTTAACCGAGTTATAAAATTTATCTGAAAAATATAGTGGTAAGAATAACAGATAAGCTAAATTTCATTAGGGTCTCTCGGTTTTAGGGACTTTGTATTTTCTAGAACAAGGTGTTTTTTTAGAGAAAGAATTTGATAAGAACAAAAAAAAAAAAAAAAAACGTTGTATAATAAAAAATATCGATCATTGAGTCAACCAGACATATTTTCTTACGTAAGACTTCCTGAACTCCAAATACAAAACATCCCTGTTTTTTAACGTTGTAGTTATCGTTTTATTTTTTTTTATTTAAGTGCGTAATTTGCCCGAATTGCATAAACATGATGAACATGTGAATTTAATTTCAACATCGCGTAAGAAATATTTAATAAAAGTAAAAACTTTATTTAGTTTACCCCATAAAACATGTTTCATAGAGTAATGATTTGTTATCCATCAGATGCATTAAATCCAGTTGACGGGATAAACTGAGTTTGAGGGTAATGGGATAAATTGCAAACTATATATTTCTAAGCAGTCTGTTCTATCAGTTTTTAGGTGATATTTTTTACTATAAGATAAGTACATTACTTTAGGACACAGTAATATATAATCTTGAAATTTTATTTGAAATAAATATTTAATCATGATATTAATTTATACACGATATCTTAGAACACGGCATTAAAAACCGTTTATTTTCGGTTAAATTTACTTTTCAGTTTCGTATTTTTTTATGAAATGTATGGGGATAAGAACTAAAATTTTAAAAACCAGAATTTACGGTAGACCATTACAGCATAAAACAAACAGCAAAATTACCGTTACAGCAAAATTACAGAATGAACGGTTTAAATATCGCATATTTTGGTTTCATTAACCCGAATTATGTTGTTTTTTTTGCCAGAAGTGCTATTACTATATAGAACAGTAATTATGCCAGATTTTTTTTTCTCTGTGAATACACAAATTTAATGTTAAAATAGCAATAGAAGTGCAATAGCTATTGACGTTATTAATAATTTTGAATATTGATTTTGGCAATAAACTTACAAGAAAAATAAGGAGGCATAGTAGAGATATTTGATCAACGAAAACAACTGAAGGATTCCTAAAAGTAGTACCGTGAAACCTCCAAGAAGGACCACCTCTATGTAGCGATCATCTCTATTTACGACCACTTTCAGTGTGCACGGAGCTTTTTCTATAAGAATATGTGTTGATAAAAAAATCTATCCCAGCAAATCATTAAAATCTCTCATTAAATCGATCACAAAATCGATCATTAAAATCTCTCACAGCAAACATCTGCACCCTATGCGGAAAAGGTTAAATGAGGAAAAGCGAAAAAATATCAAAACAAAAATTTAACAAAACAAATAAGTAGATTGAAATGTATGTTTGTGTGAGGCTTTTTATTTTAAAGAGTTCTTTTTGAGGATATAGCCTCATGTTGCAGTCAGTGTGCACTAAAGACGATGCTATTAATTATTTATTTAAAATAGCTTTATCATTCATAATTGGTAAAGCTATTTTAAATAAATAATTTGTTTTACACATAACATGGGATCATTTTTATAGACGCTCAATCATAATTGGTAAAGCTATTTTAAATAAATAATTTGTTTTACGCATAACATGGGATCATTTTTATAGACGCTCAATCATAATTGGTAAAGCTTCATAATTGGTAAAGCTATTTTAAATAAATAATTTGTTTTACACATAACATGGGATCATTTTTATAGACGCTCAATCATAATTGGTAAAGCTATTTTAAATAAATAATTTGTTTTACGCATAACATGGGATCATTTTTATAGACGCTCAATCATAATTGGTAAAGCTTCATAATTGGTAAAGCTATTTTAAATAAATAATTTGTTTTACACATAACATGGGATCATTTTTATAGACGCTCAATCATAATTGGTAAAGCTTCATAATTGGTAAAGCTATTTTAAATAAATAATTTGTTTTACACATAACATGGGATCATTTTTAAAGACGCTCAATCATAATTGGTAAAGCTTCATAATTGGTAAAGCTATTTTAAATAAATAATTTGTTTTACACATAACATGGGATCATTTTTATAGACGCTCAATCATAATTGGTAAAGCTTCATAATTGGTAAAGCTATTTTAAATAAATAATTTGTTTTACACATAACATGGGATCATTTTTATAGACGCTCAATCATAATTGGTAAAGCTTCATAATTGGTAAAGCTATTTTAAATAAATAATTTTTTTTACTCATAACATGGGATCATTTTTATAGACGCTCAATCATAATTGGTAAAGCTTCATAATTGATAAAGCTATTTTAAATAAATAATTTGTTTTACACATAACATGGGATCATTTTTATAGACGCTCAATTTTATTCACTGATGCTTCTTTTCATAACGCCAAATTATATGGCACTGACTGAAATGCCTTCGATAACCATTTTGAAGTCAATGGAGGTAATCTCTAAGAACAACCATCAACGGCCATTTTACTGTGGAACGCTCCCGACAGGTTTCACGGTATAAATTCTCCGGAGGTTGAATTAATACTGTGGGTAACAATGAAGAGTTAAGATTTTATAAAGGAAGTAATGTTCGTTTTTCGAAATGTTTTCCATTTTACTGTTTTCGTATACTGCTGTTCCATGGAGCTTAGTGTTTTTAAAAAGTGCTTAAAGGGACTTATTTTCGATTTTTAAAAAGCTCTTAAAGGTGATTTTTTCATTGAGTGTTTTTATAAAGTGCTTCATTTTCCATTTTCGAAAATGAGTTTTTTTTCTTCTCTTTACCATGTCAATTTCCGTCACGTATTATACAGAAGCGTGCTTTTCACATTGTTCTATTCAACGTTTTTCACAATTCATTCAACTACAATTTATTACGGCGTACAGTCGGTCCATAGCGTATGAAAGCGCCAATAATTTTACAAGTTTGATGAAATACTTGGGAGTCCGCATGTGAGTGTACTAAGCTGGGTTCGGTGAGATTATGTATATTTTGCAAGATATTCTCCATTTTAGGCTTCACTTTCCACCCTCTGATATCGAACAGAAAAATCTCTCGATAATGGCTAATAGAATCAAGAAAAAGAGTTCTTTTTCAGAAACTGGTTATTTTATCATCAGGGGTCTGTCCAGACATTTTGTGAAAGGTCCGTTTTTCGTGAAATTGTGAAAAAATTACTCACATTCTTTCAACCAGGGTCCGCTTTTATGAATTTGTGCAAATAGGGTCCGGTTATTGCAAAAAAAAAAACTTTTTCAAGGAGTTTTTAAATTGTAAAGATATACAAGATTATGCTCTGCACTGTAAAATTATAATAAAAAAATTTAAATTTTAAAAAATAAACAACAATTGCTGCTTCTAAATTAGAGATGCAACATACAAATATTTGGTATTTAGCCTATACTGCTGAACGCAGAATATTAATTTCGAACGAATAAACAGCTTCTGCCGAAGACAAAACTTAATTCGTTTACATCCATCTTTCTTGTTTTCTGCCCTGGAAAGGGTTTATTCGATTAACAAAATAATAATGAAGATAAACAAATTTGTGAAGGGTCCGATTATAAGAAAAATCATTTTGTGAAGGGTCCGTTTTTAAGTTAAAATATTTTGTGAAGGGTCCGTTTTTATGAAAAGATATTTTGTGAAGGGTCCGTTAACGGACCCAAATTTCTTCTAAACAGACCCCTGATCATGATCATGTTAAGTCTTTGAAAATTATTTTTCATTTTGTTAATGTATATAGTGCTTAAAAATATTTTTGAGTGCTTAAAAAGTACTTATTAAAAGATGCTTATTTTTTGAGTAAAGAAATATGCCCCAATGTTGGGAGCCTAGCAGTTTTTTACTCAACGTGAAGATACAATTTTTGTATCTATAATATGCAGTGGCTTGTAAGCTTGTCGTAATAACGGACTGATCGTTATTTCGAAGATTTACTCTCTCTTTTTCTTTGTATAAATATTTAGCTATTTTATTCTCATAGTTCATACCTTTATGTAATTAAAACCTTTCAACAGCCGAGTTAAAAAGTAACAAAGGGGAAAATTATTTTTCTGTGAAAGAAAGCGTACAAAACTGATTCAGATCGGGATTTTATTTTATAGTAAATGGTATGAAGTATGTATTTAATTTCATTACATAGGCAGTAATTGGCTTTAAATATTGATAGTAATGGGTATTATGATTTAGTGTTGTAAGCAGTTGTTTATTTAATACAGTATTGGTAGTATTGTTTTTTTATAACAATATTGATTGTAATTCATTTCGTACAACCATTTTGTCATTTTGCAATTCATTTTATTGATAGAAATTAGATTAATATTATAGTATTGGGAGAAATTGGTTTGATAAATTTTTGGGTCAAAATAATTTTTACATCAGAATTTTTTTTTACTTAAATAACCATTAAATAGGTATGAAATTATTGCTTCGAATAAACATTTAATTACCTAAATTAAGTAAAACTTATTTCAATAAGTCAAAAACGCTTAAATACTTGTCATAGATTTATATCTTTAATAACACAGTATACTCGCAATATTTCGAAAACCTTGCTATGTCAATAAAATATTTTTGTACCTTGGCATTATTCATCCACATAATGTTAATTAGAATTCCTATATGGAAGAGTTCCGTCTTAAAACCTTGTTGTGTTGAAATTTTTTTCGAAACAGAAAAAGAATTTTTTCAGAAAAATCACGAAATAAGTTTCTTGTAAACCAATTCTTTTCTATTCAATGCTGAATTATTTTTGTCTTACTTTTAAAAATAAAATTATCATTGTTGTATTTAGACTTATAGTCAACTATTATTACAAACATTTTTATTAGTAGTTATTCATATGTTTTACGATTAGATTATTTTAGAGTATAGTTTTCTACTTTTTAGAACATATTTAGTTCTGAACTCGCTTTATCGAAATTTTTTTAGCGTCCTTTCAACTTTGTGATATGGAGAATATACCGTATTTTGTTAGAGCTCCATCGCATGCAAGGAGGCGCTGGAATTAAATTCATGTCAAATGATTTCCTGTTGTTTTAAGTTTAAATTTGAATCAAGCAGTTTATATGCAGTTCCCGGGAAGTACTCAAAAGCATGTAATTCAAATTCAAAAGGGATAATTCTGCCGAAACATTTTGTCCAAACGAGGTTGGATCTAGCAGAGCGGTTGCAAAACTATTCAACTTAATTGCATTACATTTGGTAACTCACCGTAATTTTCAAATCTAATTAACATGACGACATGTGTGTTGACGCTTGTCTGTATCTCTAAGTGTAAATTTGATTGCGATCTTCAGAATATTAGGTAGCATTCTTTAATGAGAATTAAATTGCTCAAAATCGTTATTCTTCTTCCGAAAGGTGTGGCCAACCGTAATAGATGAATCTCATTATCTAAAGAAAAGGAAATATGCGAGCTATTTCTAATTTTTCGAAGATATACTAGTATTAAATATTAAAAAGGTGGGGAAATGTTATTTATATTGGTTATGGAATTAAATCGCAAGTAATGTATATCTTTTTCCATGCAATTCTGACTAACAGTGATTTTAAGTCTAATATTATAAATGAAAAACTAGATGAGTAAGATATAGAGAACTGAATAATTTACAATTGTCCGCATAATTTTGTTATCAGCAAAATTTCTTCAGCTACCAGAGAACTAACTTTAACCTTTTTTCATCAGGAAACTTTGTCTTTCATTTCTCTCCCTCAGTGGACTGATCGTTAAGACACGGTTCCCAGCCGAAGTCAAGCATCACTGGCTGCGGTCAGAGTTCGGGGGGCAACCACTTTGATCACCCTGCATAGAGACCGAGGGTGCGCGGTATAGGTCCTCGTTAAACTGCTTTACCGCAAAGTGTTCGACTTCACGCGCAAGTCGTCGGGCTACTAAAGCAGGGGAGCCATCCCCTCTGCAGAGGATCAAAATTACGATCGGTAAATAAATCTTCGGATTATCCTCAGGGATGTTTCTCAGACCGTTGCCAATAGTTCATTGTGCAGCTCTAGTGCGACGTAAATGAAGTACCAACACACCATCTTTTTTCATTTCTCGAGTTCTAGATCCAGAGCCAGCATAAATGTGATTTAAAAATAAAAAAAAAAAACTCCAAGAATGACTGTATAACAAAGTGTGTTAAACCTGAATTTAATCTGATTGAAAAATTTCAAGGTAGTATCAGAAAAAATTCCAAATTTATAATAAAAAAGTACTTTTTGTTTTATCTAACTCAGTTGAAAATAGTTAAATTTTTACAAACTAAAAAAAAAAATGTTTAAAGGAATATTCAGCTTCCATTTCAGTTTAATTAAACTTTAATATTTGCCCTGATGTTAAATGTGAATATTGTGCTGTAAAAATGCATATAAAATGTGTATAAAAGCTGCGTGATTGGGGTAAAAAACGATTTTGCACGTAGAAGTTAAGGTTACCAATGTGAATTTGCGCGATTGCGACCGACGAGAATTATTATAAAACACAAAATGAGAAAACGCAATTTTCCACGTTTTATTTCAGAAACTAGAAATGTGACATCAAATGAGTTATAAAATGTACTTGAAAAATTTATCCTGCTGTGAATAAAAAAATCTTTACGCTTTATGTTTTTCGTTCAGACGTTTAAGAACTTCTAATTTCGCCATTGAAATCGATACCGTCTCGTCACTTTAAACAGAAAAAGAAGAAAAAAATGTACAAGGTAAGGAAAATAAAATCCCGAATTTCAAGAATAAAAGTTATTAATGCTTAAAGATTCTTACAATTTAATAAGATATTTTTTAATGTCATCATTCAAAATATTTATGTGTAACGCCTTAATTTTAAGTATTTATTAGCAAGTGTAATATTTCCATTATTATATGCTCAAAGATTATTTTGTTAGTACTTAGCATTTAAGATTTTTGTTTCCTAGTGATAATACATACAAAACAATTGCTAGTACAGTTATAAATAATAAAATATATTAAAATTAGGCATACCAATTAAAAATAAATATAAGGACACTTTTATAGTTTAGATTATTAGCGGACAAAATGTTACTATAAAAGTTTTCTTATATGCTTTCATTTATTTAACAGTAAAAGCTAAAAACCAAAATTAGAAAATGATATGAAAACGATGACGACACATATTTCTAACTTTAAAATGTTTTTTTAATACTAAAAGCAATACCAAGACTATAAAATTTTGAGCAGAAATAATTTGTTCTCAGTGTAAAGTTTGACAGCTAGTATCAGAAAAGTGTCGAACATTCAACTCATTTCTTACTGAGAGCAGCAAAGTTTCCTCTAGTTCTGATTTTTGAGATCTGTGTGCGGCGGCGTGACGTCATGAGGTGGGGGAATCGTAGCTTTGAGTATGGAATCTATATCTTCTCTTTAGCCCTGATCTCAGGGAACTTATGTCTGAAAATAAAGGAAAGTAGAGGAATATCTACACTTTGCATGATGTGTATGTGCACATGAAAGATATTTTGTTTTGATCCATGGAGGATATTTTGTTGGGCGGAACAAATTTTTCAAGTACGAATCTTTTTCTATTTTTGGACTAATTATTAATGCAATGTTTTATATTTTGTGTAGATATCTTTGTTTTCTAAAAAAAATTGGATTGAGAGCTTTTTTTGAATTCTTTGTGTTTCAATTTTACTTGATTTAGAATAAAGTATGCGAAACTTAGGTGGTAAATTGTTTACAATTATTTGATGGGTCATAAACACAAGCAGGCAAATATAATCTTTCTGTATTTAAATTACGCTTGAGGCTGAGGCAATCTTAACGTTTGATTTAAAAAAATGCACTTTCCTTAATTGAAAATAACCATGTTTACTTTTTAATTTCATTTAAAATGAGATATTTTTTGTATGAAGCAAAGAATTTATCAATCTTGAAAGTTGGTCCGCTTCTTTTTTCATATTCAAAAACTGCATAATATGAGCATTGTTCTCACTGTGTTAATTGAATATTGTGAAATTATAAAGTAACTGAATTTAAAGATGTTATAGCAATATACTATATGAATTTATAGATATTTACTATATTTGCCTACAGAAGTTTATATTCTTAACTTCTTTCATTCGCCGAAACTAGACAAAGGATTTTGTCTGTTTCTCCAAGTCTACTTGTTTAGTAAAAATTCTCATAGTTTTTCTGCATTTTAAAAAATACCCTAAAATGGAGTAAGTTTCAGAAGAAAAAAATTCTTACTTACAAAGAATTTTTACATTATAACTTCTTGAATATTTAAGTATGTATTACTAATATGTAATAAAGCGAGCCTTATTTATAGTAATAAGTTAAAAGCTTCTCTTTCTTTTTTTTTGTTCTAAAATTTTAAGTTCATTTTTATTAAATATAGATTAACATAATAAGTTAAATTATGAGTTAACATAATAAAAAACATTTCAAATCAAGATCATTTAATGTCGATCATAAATGGAAAATATTGCAGACCATTTATAGTTTATTAGTGTCATTAAGTTTTGTATTTTGATGGCAACAAAAATCCCTAAAATTCCCTATATGTAACATATTTTGTATATTACGCAACAGTTATCAGGAAATTTATATTGTTTTGCAAAATCTACTGGATTTTTTCATAACCACGTCGGCAGCAAGGCATAGGAAATGGTAACTAAAAGAGATTCTATCTTTTCGATTTTCTTAAAAATATTCTGACACAGATAACTTTTGACAGTCAAGGTTAAATTTTAAAATTCCTTTTTTTGGCTGTTCTATTTATGGTAAATTCATTTTTTTTTTTTTTTTTTACAGAAGAAGGGCGAAACTTAAGTTAGTAATGTAAATCTTTTCTCAAAAGTCGCATCCATTATTACTGCATATTTTCTTCAAATGAATTAAATCAACAAAGATTATTTTTTGAAATAAAAGGGAAAATAAATCGCAATAATTATTTTTTTCATTGATATCCATCACATTATACAAAATCCATGTGCTAGGTTTTAAAAAAAATCCATTTACGAAAGGGGTGATACCGGGGAAAAATCAATTTAATCTGACCTCACTCGCTTCTTTTTGTCAATCTCTAGCAATTTTTAATCAATAACGCAATAAAATCTTTAGTATTTCTTTTACTCGAGTCATTTTAAGGTAATTAATAAATGTGCACGTCTTTTTCAACAATCTTACAGAAATTGATTTTACTGTGAAAAAGAAAAACACTTGTATCTCTTAGTCTATTTGTTTTACAAACAGATTTTAATTGTAAAAGATGAAATTAAAAATATAATTTATAAATTGAGTCATTTTTGCTTCTTATTCAGTTTTAAAGCAAAAAATGTGCCAATTTTTGCGAAAAACATTTTGTTTTTTCAAATTTTGACGTCATTAAATATTATTTTATTGAGAATTTCCAATTACTAGTTTTACACCAAAAAGCACCTTTTTAAAAGATGTTGTGAAATATTCGATGAAAACAATTTTTCTCCATTGTTAATAAAAACTACCCTAATATCCAGTGCGCAAAATAAATAGAAAACGTACCACCCTGAATAACTTTTGATCTAATGATTGGATCTTCACGTTCTATGACACATTCTAAGTGGCTCGAGGTGGTGACAACAAATATTCTAATTAATAAGTACCTTCGATATTTTAAGTTACGAAATCAGACAGAAAAACGTACTTTCTCTGAATAAACATCAATGGATTTGGATTTCTGACCCCCTTAGGTATGGGGAGTAAACACAATCTGGGGAATAGGGTCCTAATACTTTCGTCAGGAGAGAGGTCTTAAGTTTGAAACCCTTTAATGTTAATTTTACTTTTTGCGTATTTCGCTATATCTGGAGAACATTTTAAGGGAATCTAAAAATTTTTGCACACAATTATAAAATTCCGTTGGCCAAAGATAATTCCACGCAAAAAATAACTTTTTATTATTTTATTTAATAATAGTCGAAAGAATGCTGATTTGTAAGGTATAAAATTTTTTGCGTCATTTTAAGGAATATAATTTTACATGGCAGAATACAAAATTTGAGCAAAATCGGTTGAATACTTCCTAAGAAATTGAAGCTAAAAAAAGGCCGGATGTTTAAAATTCAATTTCTCAAGAACTATTCGACCAATTTTTATAAAATTTCGTATTTTGCCATGTACAATTATATCGTTCACTATATCCGGGAGTTCACTCTAAACCATGTTCATTATATCTGGGTTTGACTGTACTTTAGACGGTAAATCAAAGGTCAGATAAAGAAATTGTCATGCTCTAAAGTTCTTATTAATGTCCTTTATTTTTTTGTTTAGTTTGCAGTCACTGATAAATGTATTTCACTCGAAACTCAAAATAATAGATTCATGGTATATTTTAATATAAGTATTACGTCAATATGTTTGGTGATTATTAAAGCTGCACCAACAAAAGCAATTTTCTGTACGGTCCCTTAAAAGGGATATGTACCGGAGAAAACTACTAGATAGTGGTAAATTTTATGGCTCAAGGTATACAGAGCTTTCGCTTTCCAAGCAGGTGAACCGGATTCGAATCTCAGCGATCGCTGGTTGATTCGAATTCCGCATCAGGCTCGCACCGACCACAGTTCTGACGTAAAATATCCTCAGTGGTAGACGGGTTATGGATCCGAGTTCCCTTGCCATCAGGATAACCAT